>NC_080560.1:10022500-10728750 GCF_030253575.1 Rhododendron vialii
GGTCTCACAGTCATAACAAAGTAGCCGTTTGTCACTCATCCATAGTAGAACTTCACCACTTTTCCGAAACCCTAGTATCTTGTACGCCAATACTCCTGGAGGATTTATATTGTATAATTTAGCCCAAGATTCTGCAACTCCGTATTCTTTCATCACCCACACGCCACAAGAACCCTCCTGTCCATGGCATAGCACGGCCAGTGATTCTCCATATGACATAATGGACAGGCGCAATTGCATTTCATTGACTAGAGCGGCAGGCATCATCATCTCCGAGAATGCTTGAGAACCCATATGGAACAACATTATCAAACTGCTAAGACCATCCACCACTCTCCTGTCACATGCAATCCAGTGTATCGCTCCATTAACAAAAGCCTGGAAGCAATTATGACGCAGAATGTGATGTGGATGACCAACAGAAGTGATGGATCTCCATGATCCTGTGCCTTGGGTGTAAAGCTCAACCTTGGAAGGAAGTTTTCCCTGCTCTATATCCGCCTTTTCATAAAGAATAAAAACCAACATGTACTCATGCGTAGTGGGGTGGGCACCAAATCCCAAAACAAACTGCGGATGAGGAGTATGTGGCAGAGAGGGCGGCATGGGAAGAGTTACTGATTTCCTAATTAATGGATTCCATAGAATAATACACGGTGGCGAAGTGGTATCAATCATACAAAACAAACCATTACAATTACCCACCATATGCCCAAGTGAAGTACTCAAAGGAGACTCCAGTTTGGCGAACTCATCACCAAATTTTTCATCGCCACGGCACAACAAATAGCGCTTTCTCCTGTAAATAAAGGTGTAAGTCACAAGGAGAAGGTTTTCGGTCATTCTTTTGCTGTGGTTTAGGTGTTTGGCGATGAAACTAGGGCTTGTGATGATAGAGTGCCATGATTTGCATACGGATGTGAATCGAATTAGAGATTCTACAGGTAGCCGTACAAGAATCTCATCTAAAAGTTCAGTTGGTATGTAGTCCCACTTTATTCCTGGAATAAGACGATGCTTATGGTATCGATACAATTGGAAAAAAAAACACATGATTTAAAAAAAAGAAAAAGAAAAGACAATTGGAAAAAACAAAGACCCTAGGTTTTGAGGAAGAGGGAGAGTTGGGCATAAGAACTTACAGAACTTGTGAAACCCTAGGTTTTCGAGCTCGGCTATGATCGCTCGATTCGTCTCAATTCCTATAATTTAACCCAGCATTTCAATGATCAAAGACAGTACTAACAGGTCGTTTGGATTGAGCGATTTCGAGAGAAAGGAAAAGAAATGAAAGGAGAAGTGATTCTTTCGTATGTTTGGATGATTAAAATGGCGAGAGAGGGTGATAGAGGGTGAGAAATGGAGAGAATGAGGAACCCCTTACTAGGTCCATTTCGTTTCTCACCAATTGTGGCGAGATTCCGTGAGAAAAGAACCCGTTGCCAATTTTGACCACACAGCCGCCATTGTCTTCTTTGTCTTCAGTCGGCGCCGCTGGAAACCCAGTCTCTTGCCAAGCCGTCGTCGATCGAGCACACCGTTTTGAAAGGTCTGTGTTTCGATTCGGCTCGGTAAGTGTTCGATTAGCTATTGCTTCACCTGAACTCCTCCGCCTATGGCGTGAGAAAGTTCTGTGATTTGGGTGGGGACCGTGGGGTGGGGAAGACGAAAGCTCTGTTTGGAACTCGCGGAAAAGAATGAAGAAAAATTAAAAAGAAATTCCTTTTATTATTTGGTTGAGAGAGAAAGAGAGAAGAAAATAAAAATTTTAAGTTCACTAAATAGTAATTTTTCCTTTCTATTTTTCTCTCATTTTCTTTTCTTTTCCTTTCTTTTATTTTTCATATGTTCCAAACACAGCCAAAGATAAAAAGGGGAGGTTATTTTGGTAAAAATATATACATGACACCTCTTTTTGTTTTCTCTCATTTATTGTGTCCATCCAAACAAGATGGTGAGAAACCGCACTTTTTCTTTTCTTTTCTCACTGAGCCGTTCCAGTTTAAGAAAAAAGAATGTTTTGGAAAAAAGAAGGTAATTTCAAAGTAAAAAATTATATGTTTACGCAAATAATTTTTTTATTAGTATGGCTCTTGTTTGATAGGTCTCATTTAAATCTTTTAAACGGTGCAAAAAAAATTGAAAAATCATTTTTTATTTTTGTTATATTTGAATTTAAAATTAGCTTCTTTTTAAAAAAAAAAATTTTTGGAGAAAGCAAAACGAGAAAGTACTTTTCTTTTTTTCTTTTCTCACCTAGGTAGCCAAAGGGCAGTAAAACTGAGGGTTAGAGAGAAAGGTTTCCAAACAAAACTGGGATATCCAACCTCGGTCACGAAAAGGACGTGAACCCACAATGCCCAGCCCATATTTAGGCCATCACCGAGATATATTACACACACACACATCACGGATCCAGTGAGGGATCCTTACCAGTCTACCGTGCGGACCTCCCCTTCTCCGATCGAATTGCGACGATCCGAGCCGCTCAATGTGTTCAGAACGTGATTTTAAGGGTACCCGCGAGAAATCAGCAAAAAAAATGATCGGGAAGGGCTTGATCCGAGCAGTTTTTACTGAACCGTTCAATAAAAAACTGCTCGGATCAAGCCCTTCCTGGTCATTTGTTTGCTGATTTCTCTCAAGTACCCTTAAAATCACGTTCTGATCACTTTGAGCGGCTCAGATCATCGAAATTTGCTCGAAAAATGGGAGGTCCGCATGGTAGACTGGTAAGGAATCCCTCATTGGATCCATGGTGTATGTGTGTGTGTGTGTGTATATATATATTTGCCCATCACCGAGATATATTGATCCAACCTCGGGGTCGTGCAATCTTCACACTGTGCTCACATTCTCAATCATCACTCCCGAAGATTTTAGGGAAAATGACGGTCCAGTATATGTTTTGATAATTAATACCTGCCAAGAACAAGCTAAGAACATTTGTTAATGCTGAAAATGTCATTGGCAAGTATTAATTATCAAAATAAGTCATTGGCTTTCATTTTCCCTAGATTTTAGCTGGTTGAGATGATATTCATAGAAGCTTTCACGATCACGCTCACTCAGACACGCGCACACGAATTACATATGTGGCCTCGTTCCGGATTCTCAAAATAAGTATTTATTCCCATAGAAGTAGTTTTTTTTGGAATTAAATGTGATGTACTGTGAGAGAATGTCATATCTCGTAAAGCAGGAATAAGTACTTATTTTTTAAGAAGAGAATCTGGAACGGGCTAGGATCCAACCCC
The DNA here is from genome assembly GCF_030253575.1 of Rhododendron vialii. Taxonomy (NCBI): domain Eukaryota; kingdom Viridiplantae; phylum Streptophyta; class Magnoliopsida; order Ericales; family Ericaceae; genus Rhododendron; species Rhododendron vialii. The sequence goes on from NC_080560.1 coordinate 10,025,758, forward strand.
TCAATCACGTAATCCTTCAAAATATATAGCGCTACCGCTACCAATCATCGCACTCCACTTGTGCTCTCATGAATTTTAATAGCTTGATGATATGTGTTTTAAATATACTTTTATATTCGTGCTCTCGCTTACACACGTACACAAAGATTATGTGACCAAGTCCAACCCACCGGACAGGACAATTATTCACGTTACATGGAAATGCCCAAGTTAGCCCAAGTTCCAGGGATGCTATCTTTTAAATTTTTTTGGGCTTTGATTTCGTGCTCCATTAAAATGTTAAAGCACAAAGTCAGGTGGTGTTTGGCAGGCCTATTTTCACATTTTTGCATTTTTGGTGTTTGGCAGGTCTATTCTAAGAACTCATTCTACAAAACCCATTCAGAGATTTTGACAAAAGAAGCATAATCTCAGAATGAGCTCCAGACCTGTTTTTCACCATTTTACATTTTCTCATTTTTTATTAAACACTACTACTGTTCCAAAATACATTTTGCACATATATTCTAAACACTCTTTCATATTCCAAAACACATTCTGACCATTATCCAAAAAGTCAAAAAAGCTGAAAATGAAAAGCTAAAAAGTAAGCTCCCAAACACCCCATCAACATCTAATATACTACTCCTTTTTTTAAGAGCAAAAAAATTTCATTAATCTTGAAATTGTTACAAGACTAATAGAAAAGTAAGGAAATAACATCATGTTTACAGAATAATCTTCTGCCCAATCCGAAACCCAAAACCAGTGATTGGCAAGAAACCAATCAGAGGACACCTAATTGGGACAAAGCGTGCCTGAATAGACTGAAGCTCAAACACCCTAAATGAGTCTAAAGCCCAGATCAGAACAATACAACACATAAATGGGCCAAGCCCAGCCCAAACACCACAATCAAACCTAACCCCACCACCAGTCCGCCCTCCACAACCAAACCACCAGCGACCGACACCCCAGCACAACCACCAGCAGCACCAACGCCAAGCAGCAAAGCCCAGGACAACGGCCAAACAACCACGCCAAGCCCCCGACGCCGTTTGGCCATACCAGAAAACACTCAAGAGTGAACCAGCCGGGGACCGCACGAACCTCGCCCCCCAACCCCAAGACCACACCTCGCCGTTGAGCAAAACCAGTTACACCAAGTACTTTAAAAAACAAAAACACACATTCCAATTTCCTTCTCATTCTTCAACTTTGAAAAAGACTGCCAATGATATGCAAACATTAAGGGAAAAAGAATATCCAAATTCAAATTATATCTCTTCAACCATCTATTGTTTATGTATATTTTGAGGTAAATATTCGGAGAACAATCCATCATCCGCAAGCAAGAGACTCAATCAATTCAGGGCAAAGCTTCATATGGACTGGTTCATCGATCACGTGAATTGATAGTATGTGGACAAGAGTCGAACCCTAAAAAGGCTTCCTTATAACCTTCAGTGTGCAAATGACTATCACTGCACCAACCAAGGGGATTTCTTGACTTAAATTTTTACAGTTTTAGAAGTAAATTAAAATATTGAAACATATACCAACTTCATCTATACGGAAGTATATATTAAGCGCCTTACTTTGTTCATGAGAAAAGCTCTTAGAGCACCACGTGGCATAATCCTAATTTGTTTATATTTTCTATTTTAAATATGTCCGCAAAGTATCTTATAATGACTAGATTTGTTAGCTCATTCAAGTTTTATGATCTATTGAATTAGTCAAGCTCATCAAAAGGAAAGTGGCTAACTTATGCTGAAAACTTTGAATACAAGATCCTCATAATGTTATCCAACGGACCATTATAGAAGGTTGATATTTATTTATTTCTTGACCAACGAAGGTAGATATACAGATAGAATAAGTTTATAAAGAACAAGATGAGTCACAGAAAAACATCAAAAAAAACCAATCAAAAGATGGTAGTAGCATCAAAAGACCAGCAACCAACAAATACTTTTGCAGGGCGAAAACAGATTTCTACGGAGGAGGATCACTATCTAAAATGGCTAATCCAGAGTAAAAAGGTTTCCTCCATGGCGGGGTCTCAATAGCGTTGAATGCACGCAGCCTCACTCCGCAAGTAGAGGACATATCACTCCGCAAGTAGAGGACATACCATCTACCAAAGCAAAATCTAGATGAAGATCATTAATCAAATACTTTTGAATACTGATAAGCAGAATGGTTAGAAAAGACATAGTTGCAACATATTCCAATGTCATAGAACAAACTGCTACTGCCATTTGAGACAACTAAATATGTACAGTTGCAACACGAAGAAGGTAAACTGGTGGTAAAAGGAATGAGAGGTCATGAAAAAAGAACCTGGCTCCATCATGAAGGAGTTGCTCCATATCAAGTTCGCAGAATCTTTGGTGGTCCAAGAAATGGTCTTGATGTTGGGTAGAACTGGATTTCGGAACACTTTCAAATCCAATCCATCAAACTAAACCCTTTAGCTCAGCTCAAGCTTGGTTTGAAGCAACTTTAGCTCAGCTCGTTACAAAATAATCAAGCTCGAGATCAGCTTGAAGGGACATGCATAGAGCATTTGACAATTAGACTAAGATAGGAGCCAAGGGAAAAACATGAGCTTCAGGGTTGCAAAGTAAAAATTAACTTATGAAAAAAACAAAGAAAGAAATTAAACGTAGAACAACATGTGCTAATACATTCCTAAGATATGTGTAAGAGATAACCTATTTAGTATAATCAGCCACACATCAGATAGTTATCAGTACATACCATAGCAATGGAAGGATTACTTTTGTTTGTGTGCACATTGACAAAATGTTGAGAATCTGGGTCCAGACATGGTTTTAGTTAGCAATTTACTTTCAGTCTCCAAGGAAGAACAAGTGATTTTGTTTCCCAAATACTATTGCTTAGACCAGCATTCTTCAAAATTGTTGCTCTGTCACAGTGTCATCTTTATCCTTTGCTCTCTTAGAGTTTGGAAGCATAGCATCGCAAAGGAATCAACTGCCCCTAGAAGACGCCATTTCATGGTTTCACTAAAACTAGGGATTCCATGAAAGTATCAGCGGTAAATGCATCAGAACTCCCGGTATATCCAGTATTTGTCAAAGTTTTGGTCTTACAGTCGTAACAAAGTAGCCGTTTGTAATTGTCACTCATCAATAGCAGAACTTCGCCATTTTTCCTAAATCCTACTATCTGATCCAACACTCCTGGATGATTAATATTGTATAATTTAGCCCAAGATTCTGCAACTCCGTATTCTTTCATCACCCACATTCCACAAGAACCATCCTCGGGTTGTCCATAACATAACACCGCCAGTGATTCTCCATACGACATAATGGACAGGCACAATGGGCTTTCACTAACTAGAGCGGCAGGCATCATCATCTGTGAGAATGCTAGAGAACCCATATTGAACAACATTATAAAACTGCTTAGACCATTCACCACTCTCCCGTCGAATGCAATCCAATGTATGGCTCCATTAACAAAAGCCTGTACGCAATCAAAACGCGCAAGGTGATGTGGATGACCAACAGAAGCGATGGATCTCCATGATCCTGTGCCTTGTGTGTAAAGCTCAACCTTGGAAGGAAATTTTCCCTGCTCTATATCCGCCTTCTCGAAAAGAATACAGACCAACATGTACTCATGCGTAGTGGGGTGGGCACCAAATCCCAAAACAAAAGGCGGAGGAGAAGTTTCTGGCTGAGAGGGCATGGGAAGAGTTACTGATTTCCTAACTAATGGATTCCATAGAATAATACACGGTGGCGAAGTGGTATCAACCATACAAAGCAACCCATTACAATTACCCACTCTTCTTTTATGCCCAGGTGAAGTACTCAAAGGAGACTCCAGTTCGACGAACTCATCGCCAAAATTTTCATCGCCATGGCACAACAGATAGCGCTCTCTGTTGTCACTAAAGGTGTAAGTCGTAAGGAGAAGGTTTTCGGTGTTTGTTTTGCTGTGGTTGAGGTGTTTGCCGATGAAACTAGGGCTTGTTATGAGAGAGTACCATGTTTTGCATACGGATGTGAATCGAATCAGAGATTCTACGGGTAGTCTTACGAGAATCTCAGCTAAAAGTTCAGTTGGTATATAGTCCGACATTAATCCTGTAATAAGACGATAATATTGGTATCGGGAAAAAACGAAAAACAAAAAGCGTAGGTTTTGAGAAAGAGGGGAAAGTTGGGCATAAGAACTTACAGAACTTGTGATGATCGATTGAAGCCCTAGGTTCGATTCGTCTCAAGTTTCTATGATTTAACCCCGCATTTGATGATCAAATACACAGCATAACTGAGAGAGAGAGAGAGAGAGCTTTCCTTCGTTTTCCCCAAAATTTTCGCGTTTATTCGGGAAACTTTCATTTCGCCTCCTGAACTTTTATTTCAACCACAAAATATAGGCATTTGTCGTCTAAATCCGTCCAATTTCTAACGGAAGCTGTAAGAAAGAACATACACGTATGAGCATACGCAACTGAAATTAGGAAACGTATTAATCTATAGGTATTGTTGTTCAAGTTGAACACTAAACTCACACACTCTAGATTTAGGTATCTTCTAGAATATGCATGACTTAAGTTCATTGATTGATCGATACCATATGCTTTATATAATGTTAGGTTAGGGCACCCTTAATCTGTTTTAAAAACTTTATAGTTTCCATCTATTTTAGAAAGTTAAAAACTACATAATGAAAAATAGTGAGTAAGCAAAGAGCCTTTGAAACCACCATTAATCTCATAATGGAAGTGGGTAATCCTTAATCACCCATTTGACTAAGTGAGCCCTTAAAAATGTTTCTTACATAACTCTGCCATGAATCAGCTTTTGTGTTCAAGAGTAGCAGGTGTGTGTTTCTCATGTAGTTTCAATAGCTTTTGCGATGCGAACATCTTCATTCTTGGATATATACGTGATGCGTTGTCGTGCTCTTCATCAATGTCTTGCTTGTATTTTCATTGGTGAAAATTGCAGTGGAGGAAGCCTTTTATGCTTGATTAGCCCTTTTAGAGGGTAGGTCTCCTCCATTGAAACATAATTTTAACCCTTTAAGAGAGTAGGCCTCCTCCATTGAAATATAATTTTTCACCCTGCACAACTATTTGTTGGTTGCTGGTCTTTTGATAGTACTACCATATTTTGCTGGTGTTTTTACGCTTTTCTGTGATACATCTCGTTCTTATAAATTATTCTATCTATACATTTCCAATAAAATTATTTCTATCTATACATAGAAGATACAAAGAAGCAGTTATATATCTTGACATCAAACATATCTCGAAAAACACCAACTGGGGCCAAAATAGTTGTGACTTGCTGCTACATGGTACAAAAGCCAACAAATGATAGTGCGAACAATGCCTGACTGGTTCTATTTTTTTGTGAGGAGTCCCATGCGGATCCCCTTTTGTAGAGTCTATCTCCTCAGGGTCCTTTTTAAGGATGCATTTACAATTTTGTCCATTTGAAATTTGAATTCTTGGTGTGAATTCCTTGGTGGATTCACACCCCCAAAAATCCAAGAATTCACGCCACAAAAAAAAGGTGTGAATTCTTTTTTCCCGTCAAAATAGGCGGCCTTCCACTCACAAATTTGAACATTGGATCTAAAACTCTGGAATAGCAGACCTGAGATTCCATGTTCCCGTTGCAATTTTCTCACGAATCAAACCAGATTCCAGTTGCAAAGAAATGATTGAACACTAAAATACAAAAATACACAAACAGCTTCGGCTCAAATCAGAAGCTAACCCAATTATTCGGCTCAAATAAGCTTCGCCGCCGCCGCCGCCGTCTTCCTCCTCAGCTTTTCCGCCAACATTGACCATCTCTACGGCAACAATAAGCACCTTCTCTCTTTCGTAGGCCCTCGTCATCCGTCATCCGACACCTCCACAACAACCGCCGTTGCCGAGATAGGTGAGGTTGAGATCGAGCGACGACGGAGGGAGGGGGATGGCCGTGTACAGTGGCGGTGCGTAGCTGGAGGACTCGATGGTGCTGCTCCTGTGACAACGCGTCATTCCGTTAGTAATCAGTCCAGCGAGAGTACTCGCGAGAGAGAGTGGTTGTTGTGCGGGGGGTGAAGAGGAGCGACGATGAGCGGGGTAGTCTGGGCAGATCACTTAAAACGAGGCCTGGAAGGGTATAGTGAGACGCGCGCGGGGGCTGGACGGGTAGGCAAGTACAAAATAGGGCTGGACGGGTAAGAACCCCTATGATAATGTTGCTGAATGTATAATTCGGTAGCAGATCCAGTCAAGTGTGCTATGGTCAAGTTTGGTCCAGTTTTGGGCTCTTCCCAGGCCGACAATAATGATCGGAACCATTCACTTTTTAGAGCTTGTTGAAAGCATTAACCAGGTCGAAAATCAGGTTGATCCAATACCATTTTATATGATTTAGATATGCATTAAGTTTTGTATAAAAACAAGTGTGCAACACTGGATTCTAACCCATGTAAAACAATTATATGAAACTTAATGCATATCGAAATCATATCAAATGGTATCGGATCAACGTGATTTTCAATGTGGTTAATTTTCTCGATGAGCTCTAAAAAGTGAACGATTCTAATCATTGTCGTGCATAGACTTGCTACAAAAAAAATGCAAAAACCAAGGCAAACCAACTAAATAGAAGAGCATATTCCATGAATTCTGCAAAGTGAAGGAGGGAGGAAGCTTGCAACGAATGCCTCGAAGGGACTCTACTGCTACCTCCCTAGAGCCACGACCACATGAAAGATGCTTGTTAGAAAAGACAAGACTACCAGTGGAGAAACCACAATTTCAACTTGACAAACCCTTTCTGAAAATCTACCATCCTTTGTTTGATTAGAGAGAGTATAAAAGCAACATAAAGGTAATAATAGCAATATGAAATGGGAACTGTTCTGAATAATCTAAAAGTTAATTACAGCACATCATCACTGCATCCTTCTTAATGACATCCTAAGCATTAACAAGAATTATTTCCCCCCAAGTTTAGGATTGAAAATGGTAAAAACTTCCATTATTTTACCAGGCCTGAAGACAAGACATTTTTTTAACTATTAAACCACAAGAACTTCACTTTGCATAGATCCAGTTATTATAATGATAAAGAATAAAAGGAATTGATATATCTAACTATTTGAATGCATTGCAAAAAGCTTATCGAAATCATCATATTCGACCAGACAACTAATAGGTAGTAAATCATGAAGCAATCAGTTCTCTTTCACTTACCACTAGTTCTATTACCTAGTTGCTTCATACCTAGCCCGGACACAACACCAAAATGGCACATACAATCGGACACGACATGGATACATACTTGAAGTTCAAAACAAAGTATTTGGTGTAATTATGCAAACAAACTTGCAACCAAAACAAAACTCTGATCCTTAAAATAATTTTGAAGAACATCTTCAAAGTTTTCAACACATAAATTCCATGCTTCACCAAGTAATTAGAAAATGCAATAGCAGATTTCAATGGCACTAGTTGTTATTCTTTACTGTCACAGTCATGAATGCCTACAGAAATTTAATGGGTAAGGGTGCAATCTACTTTCATTGCAGTAAGTTCAATGGGAAAAAAAACAACAAAGGATGCCAAATCACTCATACCGAAAGATTTTGGAAACAAAATATCTGAGGAGCAAGGTAACCTCTAACGAAACACGGGCACCACAATTTAACATCATAGTCGTGCTTGACACTGCAATTGACAAGTGTTAATTGTCGACACTCCAAGGACATGGGTCGAACACATCATATCATTTTTCCAACAGCAAGGAAACAAGGACATGCTAGGGTTGTAAAGCAACGTATTAAGATGCTTGAGCATGTACGTTTAGTACCTGAGCTGAAATCTCTGCTTAAGCTTGGTTTGAAAAAAAGCAACTTTAGCTCAGCTCGTTACAAAATAATCAAGCTCGAGATCAGCTTGAAAGTGACATGCATAGAGCATTTGACAATTAGACTAAGATAGGAGCCAAGGGAAAAACATGAACTTCAGGTTTGGAAAATTAAAAATTAACTCGTGAAAAAAAGAAAGGGGAATCAAGTATAGGGCAACACGTGCAAATACATTCATAAGATACGGTTAAGAGATAACCCAAGTACCCAACTAGTATAATCAACAACACATCACATATTTATCAGTACATACTAATATAGTATAGCAACAGTACGATTGCTGGTGTTCGTATGCACATCGACGAAATATTGAAATTTTGGGTGCAGACCTGGTTTTGAGCAGTGATGTACTCTCGGTCTCCTAGAAGATCAACTAGATATCTTGATTTGGTTTCCCAAATCTTTTGTTAGACCAACATTCTTCAATTGCCACTCTTTCAGCTTATTCCTTTGCTCATTCTTCAATTGCCGCTCTTTCAGCTTATTCCTTTGCTCTCTTGGAGTTTGGATGCATAGCATCAAAAAGGAATCAACTACCCCTAGAAGAAACCATTTCCTGGTTGCACTAAGACTAGGGATTCCATGAAAGCATAAGAGGACAATGGAAATGAATTCCCGGTATATCCAGAATTTGCAAAAGTTTTGGTCTCACAGTTGTAACAAAGTAGCTGGTTGTCACCTGTCCACGCCAGAACCTCACCATTTTCCCTAAATCCTCTTATCTGCACCAACATTCCGGGAAGAGTAATATTGTATAATTTAGCCCAAGATTCTTCTACTCCGTATTCTTTCATCACCCATAAACAAGAAGAACCCCCCGTCGTCCTTCCATGACATGACACCGCCAGTGATTCTCGATATGACATAATGGACAGGCGCAATGGGTTTTCACTGACTAGAGCGCCAGGCATCATCAAAACAGAGAATGCTTGAGAACCCATATTGAACAACATTATCAAGCTAGGGATACCATCCGCATCGAAAGCCCTCATGTCACGTGCAATCCAGTGTACGGATCCATTAACAAAAGCCGGAAACCAATCATCACACGGAAGGTAATGCGGATGACCAACAGAATGGATGGATCTCCACGATCTTGCGCCCTGGGTGTAGAGCTCAACCTTGGAAGGAAATTTCCACCGCGCAACATCCGCCATCTCGTAAAGAATAAACACCACCATGTTTTCACGAGTCTTGGGGTGGGCACCAAATCCCAAAACAAATCTACGATGAGAACTTTGTGGCAGAGAGGGCATGGGAAGAGTAACTGATTTCCTAATCGATGGGTTCCATAGAATAATACACCCCGACAAACCGCCATCGATCATGCATAGCAAACCACTGTAACTAGCCACTATTCTTTTATGCCCAATTTGGGTACTCAAGGGAAACTCCAGTTCAGAGAACTCATCACTAAATTTTTCATCGCCACGGCACAATAGATAGCGCTCTTCCTTTTTAACAAAGTCGTAAGTCTTAAGGAGAAGGTTTTCGGTGTTTGTTTTGGTGTGGTCGAGGTGTTCGGCAACGAAACTAGGGCTTGTTATCAGTGAGTACCATGATTTGCATACGGATGTGAATCGAATTAGAGGTTCGACGGGTAGTCTTACGAGAATGCCAGCTAAAAGTTCAGTTGGTATGTAGTCCGACATTGTTCCTAACTTCCTGTAACAAGAAGATACTACTTAATATCGAGACAATTGGAACAAAAACAAACCCTAGGTTTCGAGAAAGAGGGAAAAGTTGGATATTCGAACTTGACATAAGAACTTACAGTGGTGATGATCGATTGAAGCCCTAGCTTTTATTCTGTAGTCTTTGATCGTTCGATTCGTCTCAATTTCTATGATTTAACCAAGCATTTCAATGATCAAAGACAGTAATAAGTAGTAACTGAGGCGAGAGAGAGCGAGAGCAAGAGCGAGAGCGAGCGAGCGCGCGCGCCAGCACCGGAGAGCATTTCGCGTTTATTCCGAAAGTTGGGCTTTAGGCACCCCCTATGGCCAGCCCATGTTCTCCATAAGTAGGCCTATCACCATCATATATTGGTCCAACCCAAACGGTAATGTTCACAGGCACTCCTTGGTAGGGGTGGTGTATACACGGGCCGAGTCAGTTTTTGGCCCGAAATCAGCACCCCGACCTGATCATGTCAGGTAAGAATGTTTGGGCCCGTAACCAAACCGTGTAGCTGGTAAAAACCATCTGTGAGACTAATTCTTTACTTCGAGTTGGGTTGGGCTGGTTGGTTGGGTCGTTGGTGTTTTGCCCAAGCCCGGCACCCAACCCGGTCATGTCAGGTAGGAATGTTTGGGCCTGCAACCGAACCAACTGCCTGTGAGACCAATTCTTTACTTCAAGTCGGGTCGAACTGGTTAGTTGGGTTGGACCAAAAATAGATTGGGTTTATGTAATTAGAATTTGGTAAAAGTACATAAACACCTCCTTAACGATTACTTTGTTCCAAAAAAAACCCCCTCACATTTAAAATTGCTCATACAAACCCCCTCAACTGCTCCCCGTTACCCAAGTGACACCCTTCCTTCTCAAAACCGTTTGTGATGAACCCCCTCATCTATGAATCGAACGAAAATACCCTTGTTTTATTAGATACATGCATTATATATGTACACCCACTCTAACTCTTCTCTTTCTCCCTTCTACAAATAACCTCCAATCAAAATACAAAACCAACAAACAAATTTGAAACTTTAATTTGAGCTTTATTTAACAATACTCCCAACCAAAGATACTCATTTCATCTAATACTGAAATTTTAGTTCATATCTAGCAGATTCATAAACATTACAAACATATTCGACAATCACTTATGAATTGCATCCCACATATCAGTCACGATGGCCTAATAAACAAACCCAACTGTAAAATGAAATTCGCAATCCAAAAGGTTGCAAACAAGTATGCACGCTAATTTATGTATAGATCAATTGAAAAAATAAAATAAACCCAGTTTTCTAAATTTTTTAGCAAAATAGATCTAGAAATGAAGTGAAAAGAAGCCCAAAGATCAACGGCTTACCAACGCAACATACGAGTGAAAACAATATATATGTGAGGGGGTCTCCGTGGGACAATGTGATAGTTAATGGGTTGTTTATATACTTTTGCCAAATATAAAAAGAGTATCTTAGTCATTTCCACCATTTCTTTAACGGAGTTAGCATTTTTTTCATTTGCAGTAGTCGAGGGGGTCTGTATTGGTAATTTTAAATGTGAGGAGGTCTCCGTAGGACAAAGTGATAGTTGAAAAAGTGTGTATATACTTTCGCCTTAGAATTTTAATGTTTGAATACTAGTATGTTTTATATTCTGAGCCCAATGGTCATGCATAGCCCATTCTTGTTTGGGCTTCCATTAGTTTTAAATAGGGAAATTTTTAGGCCGATTCAAAAAATTAGGTTCGGACTTAATTTAGTTCTGCATAATTATTTATATTTTTTATTCCAATCATGCCCCTTCATGCGCATCAGTGCACGGAACTAGAGAGCATCTAGTATAGAAAAAGTATCCAATGCTCCATGAACTTTGGTGCACCATTAAAACATTGTTTAAATTTCAAAAAGTCATATCTTTTGTTGTAGATATTTATTTTTTTTAAAAATTATACTTTTAGAACCTATTCGACGATATCTACTAAACAAGATCCATATTGAATATGAAATTACGTAAGATTAAAAAAATATCATTTACTATGAGAACTCTCTATGAGAACTATTTTTATGAGAATTGTTTTTATGATAACTATTTCTATGAGAATTGTTCCTATGAGAATTATCTTTATGAGAACTATTTCGAACAAAAATATCCTTGGTTCTGTGAACTGGTTATGAGAACTGTCAATTCTCATAGTCAGTTATATGATAACTATGTGAAATGGCTATGTGAATGAAAAATACATAGTTCAAATAGTTTCAACACACACTAAAATATACAGTTCTCATAGAAAATACACAGTTCTCATGGACAATACTCAGTTTTCAAAGAAAATACATAGTTCTCATAGATAGTTGTCATGGACAATACACAGTTCTCATAAAAAATACACAATTCTTTGAGGAAAATACATGGTTCTTATAGACAGTTCTCATAGAAAAATACACGATTTTCATAAAAAAATACACGGTTCCCATAGAAAATACACAGTTCTCATATATAATACATAGCTCTCATAGAAAATACACAGTTCTCATATAAAACACACAATTCTCATATACAGTTCTCACAGAAAAATACACAATTCTCATAGAAAATACACAGTTCTCATGGATAAATACACAAATCTCCTAAAAAGTACTCATGAACTATGGTTACGAGAACTGAGACTATGAGAGCTATATTTTTAGAATCAATTCCTGAATCATATTATTTCGGACAAAAATACCATTGGATATGTGAATTGACTATGAGAACTACCAAGTCTCATAGTCAGTTCTATGAGAACTACTCAGTTCTTATAGAGAACTGGCCTTGTGAGCTGAGTTATGATAACTGGCTATATAAATTGTCAATTCTCATAGTCAATTCTATGAGAACTGCTAGTTTTCATAGTCAATTATATGAGAATTGGCTATGAGAAGTAATTATTCTCATAGAAAAGCTTTGTAAACTGATTATGAGAATTAGACTATGTGAACTGGTTATATGAACTAAAATATATATATTTCACATAGTCTTACCATACACTAAAATACATAGTTCTCATAAAAAATTATATAGTTCTCATAGAAAATATACGGTTCTAATAGACAATTCTTATAGACAATACACAGTTCTCATTATCAGTTCCCATGAACAACACACAGTTCTCATAGAAAAATGTATAGTTCTCATAGAAAATATACACACGAATAAAAATTGAACAAAAATAAAAAGGTAATCAAATCAAATATAGTTATAAATGTTCTCATCATCATGTCTTCAAAAAAGTAATCAACGTAAAAAAAGTAATAGTTCACATAGAAAATAAATTGATTTAGAATTGAATTTTTAACTGTCAAGTCTCGTAGAAAAATACACACTTCTCATAGAAAATATACTTGTTTACATAGTCTCACCATACACTAAAATATACACTTCTCATAGAAAATACATAGTTCTCATAGAAAAATACACAATTCTCATAGACAGTTCTCATGGATAATACACAGTTCTCATAGAAAATACATAATTCTCATAAACAATTTTCAAAGAAAAATACATAGTTCTCATAGACAAATACATAATTCTTGTGGACAATATATAGTTCTCATAGAAAATACACAGTTCTCATAGACTGTTCTCAAAGACAAATACACAATTCTCATAGAAAATACACAGTTCTTGTAGAAAAATATACAATTCGCATAAAAATACACACAAACAAAAATTGAACCAAAAAAAAAATTTCAAAATCAAATATGAGAGGTTGAAAATACATAAATTTGACATTTAACAAAAAAAATATCTACAAAAAATTGACTGCTATTGATGGATGGCTCAGCATTCAACAAAAAAATCGACTGACATTCAACAAAATATCTAATCAACAAAGATTTCTACCCTTGCTCCAACGTCTCCGGCGTAGATTTCAAAAAATTTGTGTTCTGAAATCCGAATCTCAAAAAATTTGGGTTCTAAAATTAGATCGGAGAAATACCAGTGGGCCTCCGTCTCGTACGTTGTCTTCATGTTCATGCTCCGACAAGAACCATAGGCAAAGCAATGATGAACTACGTACAGTTTGTGAAATTGAATTGAAACGGAGCTAACAGTCGATCGGAATCGGAGAAGACGATCGGAGTGGAGTTGATTCCCGGAGAATACGGATACGTGATCCTTACCCTCGTCCTCTACTGCTTCCTTAACATCTGGATGGCCGGACGAGTCCTCAAGGCACGCAAAAGGTATGCAACTTTCTTGATCTAAATCATATCAATGGTACTATTGATTTGATAATGAAAAATCTCTTTATCCTATTGCATCGATTCAATAGAATACAGATCGATGATGGAGAGAGAGAGAGAGAGGAGGAGGAGGTTTATCATCTTCAGAGGGAGAGAGAGAGAGAGGAGGAATGATGAGATTGAGTTGACGATGCGGACTAAAATGGGCAAAAAAGTCATAAGATAACATATCCGAGTCTATGCAGGCTTGGGAATAATATTATGGGTTGGGATCAAACCAAGCCTAAAAATCAGGACCGACCTCTAATTCTTTATTTTAAATATAGAAAATTAGAGGCCGCCCCTATTTTTTAGGTTTGGTTTGAATCCAACCCTGAATATTTTACCGAAACTGGAAGGCTCGGATATATTGCGTACTGACTTTTGTGCCCCTCACCCTAACACTCTCTATATTCTGCTCCTTTCAACACACCTTGTAGAGAGAGAGAGAGAGAAAGAGAGAGAATGGCGAACATAGACGACTTCAAGCCGGAAGACGACAATCTGATCGACGAGGACGGCACCGTTGACACACACTTTTTCTCTCTCTCTCTCTCTCTCTCTCTCTCTCTCTCTCTCTCTCTCTAAACCACTCCTAGCAACTTCCCGATCGACGGCATGTGCACGGCCACGGCAGTCGTTTTCTCCGACGACGACCGCGATCAGTGTATCAGAGGACTCGACAACAACAACGACCACAACCACCACTCAGATCACCAATCATACCTTTCTTCTCCGGCGGGATCACCACCTCTGTCTTCACTCTCTCCGGCCATCCGACAACGACAACGAGCTCCACCTCGGTATACTCGCTCTCTCGGCTTTCAACCTTCTTGCCGACACTGACATCAGATCCACTGGCCCGTGCTAGAGTGAAACAGTATTCCGACTGTAATGGAAGAAAAAGAATTGGTATATAATACATATACTTAATACTTTAAGTATGCAATTTTTTTGGGTGGGGTTTGAGATGGATATGGAGCAAATTGTGAAAACAAAGGTGAGTCACTGATTCCTCACTTTGTATTGGTGGCAAGAGAGAATTGTATCATTTTTTTAGGTGAACTGTGTGTAAATTGGATATTTTAGTGTGTGGTGAGCTATGATAACTTTTTTTTATGAGAATTATGTATTTTCTGTGAGAACTATCTATGAGAATTGTGTATTTTCTATGAGAATTGACAATTCACATAGCCAGTTCTCATAGCCAGTTCTATATGAGAACTGATTATGAGATTTGACAGTTAAAAATTCAATTTTAAATCAATTTAGGTTTTTCATTTTTGAGTTTTTTCTCAGTGCATCCTTTCTCATTCTCTATCTTGTCTTAGGCTCTATTCCGAAAGAATCATGTTTAAAAAATAACATGCCATAATACTTTATCTTGAAATTGATTTTGATAATTTATTTTTCAATTTTTGTTCATATGTGTATTTTTTTATAAGAATTGTATGTTATTCATGAGAACTGTCTATAATAATTGTGTATTTTTCTATGAGAATTGTATATTGTCCACGAGAATTGTCTATTATATGTATTTCTATAAGAATTATAACGGTGAAGTTCATTCTTTGGATTAAAGAATAAATTAGATTGATTTTAGGGTAAATTTTCGTAGTCATCCCTGTAGTTTTATGGTTGTCTCACTTTCGTCTCTCTAGTTTCAAAGTACTCTAATTTCATCCCTGTAATTTGTTTTACGTTCTAAATTGGTAAAATCGTTAACGGTAACACCGTTAACGAAACTAACGGAAAAAAAAAAATAAATGTTCCAATTTTCAATCCGTTTGAACCGGTGCAAATATCTTATTTTTCAGATCATTTTATTTTAAATGGTCATAATGAATTTTTGGCTCTAAGGCCTTTCAATGAGCACCCTAAGAGAGCCCTGAAACTAAATAAGGAGTTTTCGGGTGCTCGTTGAAAGGCCTTAGAGCCAAAAATTCATTACGACCATTTAGGATAAAATGATCAAAAAAATAAGATCTTCGCATCGGTTCAAACAAATTGAAAATTGAAACACTTTTTTTTTTGTTCCGTTAGTTTCGTTAACGGTGTTAACGATTTTACCAATTTGAAACGTAAAACAATCTACAGGGACGAAATTAGAACACTTTGAAACTAGAGGGACGAAAGTAAGACAACCGTAAAACTACAGAAACGAGTACGAAAATTTGCCCTTGATTTTATCGGTCATCTTGTGATTGTTCCAACTTTCTTTTCGCAATGATAGTTGTTTATTGTTCCCGAATTGTGCATATTTTTTCATGAGAACGCTACTGTAGTGTATTTTTGTATGAGAACTGTCTATGAGAATTGTGTATTTTCTATGAGAATTGTGTATTTTCTGTGAGAACTCCCTATAAGAACTGTATGTTTTCTATAAGAACTGTATATTTTCTATGAGAACTGTGTTTTTTTCTATAAGAACTATGTATTTTCTATGAGAACTGTGTATTTTAGTATATGGTGAGACTATTTGAACTGTGTATTTTTCAGTTCACATAGCCATTTTACATGACAACTGTATATGAGAATGTTTTTTTTTTTTTTACGAAAAATTGTGTTTTTCTATAAGAACTGTTATTGTCCATGATGATTGTCTATGACAACTGTGTATTTTTCTATGGGAACTGTCTATGAGAACTGTGTATTATTCTCTATGAAAATTGTATATTTTCTGTGAGAACTCCATATGAGAACTGTTATTTTATATAAGAACTGAATATTTTCTATGTGAACTTTGTGTTTATGAGAAGTGTGTTTTTTCTATAAGAACTATTATTGTTCATGATGATTGTCTATGAGAACTATGTTTTTTCTATGAAAACTGTTATTGTCCCTGATGATTGTTTATGGAAACTGTTTATGAGAACTGTGTATTTTCTATAAGAACTGTGTTTTTTCTGTGAGAACTCCTTATGAGAACTGTGTTTTTTTTTTTATGAAAACTGTGGTTTTTTTATGAGAACCGTTATTATCTATGATGATTGTCTATGAGAACTGTGTATTTTTTATGAGAATTATGTATTTTCTATGAGAACTGCGTATTTTTTTATGAAAACTATGTATTTTAGTGTATGGTGATGCTATTAGAACTGTGTATTTTTCAGTTCTCATAGAACTGACTATGAGAATTGGTAGTCTAGTTCACAGAGCAAAGGGTATTTTTGTCCGAAATAATATGGGTCAGAAATTGATTCTAAAAATATAAATTTTACTAAAAATGAACACGTAGACAAAAAGTTAAGAAGAATGGGCAAAATAATAAAAATGCATGAAAAGTCAAAAGAAAGGACTAAAATAAAGAAGAATTATTGTTGTCAGGACTATTTGAAGTCCGAACCTAGAAAACGGGACCGGCCTAAAAATTCCCCTTTTAAATACGTCCAAACCGATTTTTTAAAATTTCAAGCCAATGCCTTCAAAAGTTGTAAACGAATTGAACAACCCAGTAGCCAAAAACGACATACAACTTAATTACTTAACTAATGCAAACAGAAGCAAAACTACACAAGGTTAACAAACAGTCGATAGAAAACAAGTTCACAACTTTCACATGCTTTTATCCTCCATCAAGTGCACTGATATAGCACACATTCCCTAATAAAAACGCACCTTTAATTGCTCCAAAAGAACCATCACGTGGTGCTTCAAGAGCTTTCTCCATCATACATTTGTGTGATTTCTACTACTAAGTATTTGAGTCCCACACAAATGTATAGTACAGTAATAGAGAAAGCCTTGCAACACTAAGTGACGGTGCTTTGGAAGCACGGGAAAATCTTTCGCTTGAAAGGGTGATAATTTATTCTAAAGTTCTAGCATTGTACTAGTTTGTCATTTGCTCTAATATGTATGGTTAATAGCCACTTCAAATCCACACAACATCTTCCATCACCACAAAATAACAGACGAAATGGCTGACATGGACTTGGAGGGAATCGCGCGTACTTGGTTTTGGAGGGAAGACGCCTGGGTTTTGGAGGGAAATCACATCCCTTGTTGTAAAAAACAGGCCCCAAAAACACACCCCTCCTCTTGGAGCATCACCGGCCCTTACCTATTTCTTCACCCAAATTTGAGTAGAGATTTGGATTAAAAGCTTGATTTTTGGTAAGACGTCTCCAATGCTAAGCCATTAATTTTACCTAAATCTCATATTGAATGACATACTTTTAATTAATTAGTGGCACACTTGTAATTAATTAGAGTGAAAAGAGAATGTGAGAAAAATCCAAAAGCAAAATAAGCAAGTGCATCAGCGACCAAAAGCATGACAGAAGGAACATAGAAGTTGCAAAACCATGTCATAAAATCCCTTTGGCTAGCATTTTATCTCTTTTAAGACTGTTGATTCTAGGTATAAATATGCAACAGATTGCGAGGGCCGTTTTTGCCTCAGGCTACGTCTGAATCGGGGTGAAAGACATCGATTGCCATGTGCTTTCTCATTTCATAATAGTTAGATGATTAATTTGACTTTGTCCGAATTTTTTGTAATGAACTCCGTTATTTTTTTTTTTTTTTGAACAGCGAAGAAGAAATTTATATGTAACTGCCCGTAAAACAATTATTAATATAATCTTCTCAATTTTGTCGGGAAAAAAGAGAGGTATAACCTCTTTTACCTTTCGGCTCCGTTTGTTTGGGCGTAAAATATTTTCAGGTAAAATGTTTTACCTATTTTCCGATGTTTGGTTGTGTAAAAAATTAAGAAAACATCAATTGGATGAAAATGACTTATTCTTACATCTTTCGTAAGTTATTTTCCGAAATGAACCTACTGCCTTTTACTGCAATTCTCATTGCTCAGTTTCCTTGATCGTCAATCCTAACCCACGTTCAATTCCAATATTTCCAAATCTCTGCGCCGTTTAAGTCCCACTCCCTCTCTCTACACTATTTTGTTGATTTCTGAAAATATTTTCAAGTGTCAACCAAACACCGAAAAATAAAAGTTTAAAGTTTGTTTTCTAAAAAAATATTTTACATTGTAAAATATTTTACATCGAAACAAACGGAGCCTTCAAATGAGTCATTTGGTACAAAATGCAGTCAGTCAACCGTATTAACGATCTATAATGTGAGTGTGTGTGATTGGGTGTGTATAATTAAGTTGGTTGGGGTTTTAGACTAAATTAAAGCACGGTATTAAAACTGCAGTCACTCATGCTTAAGAGTATTTCTTAAGCCATCTCTAGGTCTGAATCTCTCGCCTGCAGGCACATTATTTAATTTGGTATAAAGTACTTCGCCCTCCATTTTCTCTTTCATACTTCAGCCATAACTATTTAAAAGGAAAAAAAAGAGAAAATATATATTACTTGATTTTGTTGGTACAGTATTACGATGTCCTACTCCTAAATATCCTACTCCTAAATAATAAGAACAGGTTTGAGGGATGCCCAATTTGGTCTGATTTTTCCAATAATGCCCCCGGAGGTTCTAGGCTAGAAGGCTTTGGGTGTCTAAAATGGTAATTTTGCATGAGCCTAGGGTAGTGGGCTAGCTGGCATAATCTTGGTGGTTTGTGGGATGCGTGCAGTATCTCGCCCGTTCGTTCTACTGTCTTCCCTGATGGCTGTCCTCACTCCTTTGCATTTCGTTTTTTTTATCTTTTGTTGGAGCCAGCTCCAGTGATTTCTGCCGTTATCCTCTCTATTTCTAGGGCTTTCTGCTGCGTCATTTTCCAAGTAACTATTCTGCCTTCGTCTCCTTCTCTGTTTTGCGTTGTTGTTCTGCATTTTCGGTTCGGTTCGTTGGGTCTCTTCGTTTGTGGTGTTGATTCTGTGATTAGCTTAGTTGTGTGGGCTCCCCAATGGCATTGGGTCCGTTTATTTTGTTGCCGAGATCCCATTATCTTTTTGTTGTTTCCTGTGTTGGTCACTTGTGCTGCTCATAGTGTTAGCTCCTTGGCTTTATTTGTTACTCGGAGTTGTTGTTTGGAGATTTGGTTTTGTGTTGTCTCGCTCATGCGTGGATGCTCTTCAGTTTAGCTGTCTTTTTTGTGCATTTATTTTGCAGGAGAGGATGGTAGTCCATGCTCCGTTTCTCCGTTGGGATAAGATTCCCAACCCTTCTCCCTTGTCTTCTTCTACAGTAGCTTCATATTTTCTGCAAACAGCTGAAGGGGAACAGGTGATTGCTGCTTTTGCGGTGCGTGGTAATGACGATCGTATGGTTTACCAGCCATCTCATGAGTTTGTTGAAGACTACCAGGGTGTTTTCAATTTGGGCTATGTTAGTGAGTGGAATTATGGCTTCCAGTAAAATGCATGGTTGGATGGTCTTGTGTACCATTTGTTTGTGAGGTACAGTGAGGAAGGTATATATACACCAAGACTATGATTTTTGCTGCTCAAATTTGAGAATGTTATCTATTGTGCCAATTTACATCTTCCATTTACACAGCTTTTCATTTCTGCCTTTTTCTGTGCGATTAACTTTTAAGATTTTTCTGCGCAGTTGTTGATCAATGCTGGTATCTAAAAAAACTTTCCATGCCTGGTGTCACTGACGTTAGCTCTTACATTTTCTTATGGTTTCACCCCTCTCCCTTGGCTACAGGTTTCCCCTGGGGTCTGATACATAAAATAATAGAGTTGTCTGGCTTTTCTGCAGAGATTGCCCCGTGTTCTTCGTCAATACTTCCCTACTAATGGTTCAAGTACTTGGATTCTCTTTGCTTTTTGAAAAGAATTTTCAAAAAATTCCCCCTAGATTCTCTCTACTTCCAACATTTCTCTCTCTATCTCTCTCCGCTTATTACCCCTATTATTTTTCAAAAAACTTTTCAAAACACAAACCAAACATAGCATTAGTCACTAGAGATTATCAACCATGTGTTTCGCAAAAATTGGGACGAGTTCCGCCAGGCACATCAGCTTGAGGTTGACCATAGGATTGTTTTTTCGTGCGAACGTAAGTGGATCTTTTATGTGACTGTTTGATAAAGATGGCTGTGTACTTGTGTTTGATTGGTGTGGGCCAAGTGGTCGCTGACAAGATTTGCCCCCACCTTCAGGTTGGCACTCGAATGTGTTACCAAACAAATTGTCTTTCTGCGTACTCTCTCCTTGTTTTCACCTTTAGCTAATATTTATGTGATTTTTCTTTTCTGTTATAGGTAATCTACAGACTGCTTGCTTTCCTTCGGTTATTGTTGATTCTCATGCAGTAGTGAGATTCATTTACTACGATGTCTATGGGCCTGACTTCCGGAATGTATGTTCTGCTTCTCTTTTTGCTATGTTCGGTGCTTTCCATTGTGTGCTACATTTGAAAAACTATCCTTTAGTATTGACCACTATGTTTTCATTGACTACTATGTTTTCATCTACTCTCCCGCATCACATACACTTTGCTAATTTTATAACTAAAGCGTTACTAATTCATTTACTAGATGTCCTCTTTGCCATTCTTGAAGTTGGCACTCAAAAACCAGCAAATCAATCGCGTGTTACAGATGTCTGTGTTATAGATCAAAGGTAAAAATGAACAAAAACTGAATAACCCTTCCATTTCATTACCAAAACTAATCCATGCTAAAAATACTCTGATTCTTAGCTTGTAGTCGATGATCATATCTCTCTGGGATCACTTCAGCGATTATGAAGCACTCGCAATGACAACTTTACCAGGCACATTTCCAGTTGCACTTGGACACAGGCTGAAAACTTCGACATACTACGGTAATCATCATTTCCTACATATTTCATTATGTTTACCTCAGATACAAAAACAATAAAATTCATCTTCTTTTCCAGGTCTTTCCCTTGCCACCAAAATTACCTTATCGTTTATCCTCAATCCATAAATACCAGAAAATGCAACACTCCAATCCTGGTACCTATGTCAATTCCAATATATTTTATTGTAGCTCCAACCATGATTGATTTCATAATCCAAAAACTTCTTCAGGTGCCTTGCCAATGCCGCCAAGATCAGAGAATTACCACCAATGGCAGCAATGCAAGCTCTCATGGTCGAATGTGCTGCCCCTCCATTAACTGATACAATCAACATTATCAACCTTCCTACCTCGGTCGAGAAGGTAATGATAATGGAACAATCCACAAGCCTCTTTTGTCTTTCTTATGTTTACTCTATTTATCTTTCCTTACTGTCATTGTCCAAATAGACCAACTATAGACATCCACTATATGTCAGCCACTGCTTTTACATGATTCTCAAAATGTATATCCTTGTTCCCTTCCAAAAATCTACGATCGAGATGGTAGCAGTTAGTTATTAACAGTGAAGCATCATTTAAGGGTTCGTTCCTTTAGCTTATCTCTCGCTTTGAATACATATAGAACAAACTAAAAACCGACACAAACACAAGGACAAGTATGAGCCAACTCCCAAACATACTGAACAACACCAAATAAAAAATTCATGCATAAACTCTCCCAAAAACACCGAGTTAGGAAGCATCTGTTCTTATTGGTACCGCCTATTTTGAGCATTCTAAAAAATGTAACGTAAGCGGACTTTAAAAAATATTCTAGGTACTAAGTAACATAACATGACCCCAAGACACTCTCATTTTCTGTTCACATATACCTCTTTCCCTTCTTTTCTTTTTGGTCTCCCCCCACCCCCCAAAAATACAAATATATACATATCGACACGTATGTGTGTGTGCGCGTGTATACACACATGAAGCACCAGCCATGCACAAAAAATAATACGCATAAAATAGGGAAAATTAGCCTCCAATCATCCGTTAGCTAAGCCCCAAAACAGTAAACTCACCAAGTTACTTTTACATGTAAAGCAACAAAGCAGAAAAGGTAAAGCAAAACAAGCACTTACAGTTAACCCATATCTAACAATCATGTAGTTATGGTATCAAAGCTCTATTGCATTCAATTCTCATGATTTCTGTTTATGCCTAATTATCTTTCTATCCTATCAAAAAGTGTTTGCTCAGGGGACTCACAAAAAATAATGCAAATTATTTGTTGGGTTCACTTGCCATTAGTTTAAATATATTGCACAATTGTCTCATAACTTGACCCTATAGATTCGCAGACCCCTGTACTAAGCTAATGAAATAGTTTAGGTTCGTTTTATCTAATGTAATATTAATGCATAGATAGTTTAGTTTTGCTCTTCCTTACCCCCCACCCAAAAAAAAAAAAAAAAACATACTTACGTTGCAAGCTCATCACAGGTCCAACTCATTAATGTGAAAGGCATAGCAAAACTCACCAATTTCAATCAATGGTTCTATTACCTTGCTTGCTCACTATGCAACAGAGCATCGAATGCATATGAAGATCATGAGCTCTGGTGCAGTTACTGTTCCCAACGAGTTCCACCACTAGCAAGGTACAAACTTTCCCTCCCAAAACAGATACGTGCAGTCTACAATCAACATTTAAACTTCCTGCTATCTCCCAAAATGACAGGGTTAAGTTCAACATTGAGGTCAGCGATCCAACAGCATCGATCGAGGCAACAATCTTCCCAAAAATTGCCGAGCAATTATACGGTATTACGGGAGCCAACATAGACACAACTGAACCTAATGTAACAACATTACTCCTTTTTACGCCAAACACCACTTAAACATGCTCCCTTTATCACACAAAATAACCACTGCTTCTTAAATACATCATGCAGGCACCACTCTTGCCCGAGCTCCTTGACCAGCTTGCTGAACCCAAGAGATGCAACATCACACTCAAAGCTTACATGAACACCTATGCTGGAATTTCGCAGTGCAAGTTCAATGTCTATTCAATGTCTGCCATACCACTGCCAACACCGGATGACCAACAGAATCTTCAACAACCACTGGCCCTACCTCCTCCAATACCAATCAAAAACGAAAAAAGCGTCACGGCATCAGCATCTTCGAAATTCCAGGCAAAAAACGCAAGCTGAACTGAAGCCATAAAGCCTACTCCCACCTCTTCTATCAATGGCTGCTCCCTTTTGAAGTACTTTCACGTTGCTATGAATGCCTACTCCCTGCTCTACTAATCTTATGCTCCTTGACCATCTCAAAATCAACTAATGCTTTTGATGCAGTGTGTTATCTATATCTACATCAGCTGGTCCTTTTGATACTTTAATCAACCTATGTAATATATCCACGTCTGTGCACTGTATTATGCATATCTAGATGAACTGATACTTTTGATCCTTTGATCAATTTATGTGATTCTAGCAACCTATATCCATGCTACACCTATTTTCACCCACTTCTATTCCTTGCAACGGTAAAATTACAAACAAGGCATATCTAACCTATATCAAAACCTCCTCTCTTCAACGGGCATGCATTCGTGCCATGCACGAAGGGGCACCTAGTACATACTAAAAGCACATGTACAACGACACACCCCGTTCTCTCTTTTTGATTTCTTAAGACAAAAATGATCATCAACAAGTCATATATAGTCTCCTCTGTTGAAAAATGTATGCATAATAATTTGAGAAAAATTATATGTATTATATTTATATATTTATTTTGATGAATGTTGAAAAAAATAATATTATGATGTTTCGGCAAATGCCAATCTTTCGAAAAGTCTTTTTCGGACTAAATATTCTAGGCCTTGAAAGATTGCATAAAGTCTCTTGGATTCAAAGTTCAAATTCTTACTAAGACTTAATAAGCTCGATATATGCTTTAACGAATTTATTGAGATGAAATTTGAGCCACAGGTTGACGAATCGGCTGACAAGCCGGCTGTCTGAACAGAAGGGTGTGACACCCGGAGACCAACCGGACGACCGGCCGGTCGACCACCCGGACAACCTCTCTGTCAACCGGCCAGTGTAAAATGGCCTCCAATGGTTAGTTTCAACGGCTAGTTCCTCCACTCAACTCTCCAATGGTTCCATCACTTTTCAAACGGCTAGTAGGAGATTGGATGACTATATAAGGGTTCAAGAACTCATTGATGAGTGAGGATTGAAACTACAACATTCCATATCACTCCATGCAAATTCTCCAAAAATCAAGCCAACACTTTCATATCTATCTTGAGAGAGATTTTGTATAAGTTGAGAGTTTCTACTTTCATATCTACCTTGTGAGGTTATTGTTATTTGAGAGTTTCAAATTTCTCCACATACTTGTAATTCATAAACGAATGTTTGAGTCAAACACTTGAAAGCTTAGAAGACCAAATTCAGATTTGAATTTGGATGTTATTGTTTTTGAAAGGTTTTCGGAGAAAACTTTTGCGGTTGTACTAACTCCTTGGGAAAGCTAGGGGATAAGGTCGTTGTAAGCACCCGCAAAACTTACTGTAATCTTTTTGAAGATTAAAGGAACCTTCAAGTAGTTGCTTGAGGAGAAGTGGATTGGGCCGAACCGTGGACAAATCCGGGCCGAACAACTATAATTAAGTTCTATCTCTCTAACTCTCTCTCTTTTACTTACTCATATTGTTTGATTAAAAGATTGTTAGAGATAATTTTTATTGGCTTTAGCAACCCTTTTCCTCCCTTCTTGGTTGCCATTTTGGATAACAATTGGTCACTACAAGAAAAATTACATTGAGTGACGAATGAAAACCGTCACAAATTGCATGTTTTTCGTTACAAATAATATAGGTGACAAAAAAATTTTTGTCGACTATAAGTTGTCGAGGATTCCTACCTAGTGATGAAATCTATTTTTTGTTACTTATAGTTCCTTTTAATGACGAAATATTTCGTCACCAAAAAGTGAATAATTGGTGACGAATTTTTTCCTCACCTATTGTGCTTTTCGACGAAGAAATTTTGTCATCAATTATTTCTTTTGGCGACGAAAAAATTCGTCACTGATGGGTCACATCGGTGACAAAAAATTTCGTCACCAATATAAGAAACCGGTGACGAAATTTTTCGTTGCAAAAGACGTTTTCATATGGAAAAAAATCCCTCTTTCTTGCTCCTACTAGGTTTCGAACGTGAGTCTCCTAATTTTTTCGCGCAAGTTTCGACCAACTACACCACACACACTTTTTAGTACATATTTGAAATATCTAATATATAACATACATGTTTAACATGAAAATATATTTCAAATGTAGTTTTGAACATTTAAATATTAAAATTAGCAATTTTGATAAACATGAAAGTTGTAGGCATTTGAGTTATTGTTCAAACCCAATTTGAATTATGTCAATTGGAGTTCTTAGTAAAGAGTTATGTCCGAAATACATTTAGTGATAAAGCGCAATTCAAAATTTTCGTCACCAAAGGTACCCTTTGATGACAAAATATATTTTCCGTCGCCGAAAACATTAAAATGGTGATAAAATTATTTTTCGTCATCAAAGTTAAGCATTTGGTGACAAAAAAAATATTTCGTTATTAAATTGGTTCCATTTGGCGACGAAATATATATTTTGTCACCAAATGATTATCTTTGGTGACGAAAAATAATTTCGTCACCTTTTTTAAGCTTTCGGCCACGAAAAATATATTTCATCGCCAAATGGGTACCTTTAGTGACGAAAATATTTATTTTCGTCGCTAAACAGGTATAATTGGTGACAAAATTATTTCGTCATGGAAGTTGTCAAAACAGTGACGAATTTATTTTTTCGTTACCAAACATACTCATTTAGTGACGAAATTAAATTTCGTCGCTACTTTTTCGTCACCAAATTTCATTTTTCTTGTAGCGGGAATCAGAGTCTTGGCTCTTGTTTGTAGATTTAACCATCTAAGAGTTAAGATTCATGTGAACCACGAGATGCGTATCTTATGATCATACTCCTTATATTCCTTAAAAGATCTCATTTAGGGGGAGCATGTACTAAGGAGGAGATTTATTGGCATAATCTTTGCTTTCGCATAAAATCTATCATTTTTGTGCCTTCATTAAAAATGGGGAGATTGTTGAAAAATGTATGCATAATAATTTGAGAAAAATTATATGTATTACATTTATATATTTATTTCATGAATGTTGAAAAAAATGATATTATGATGTTTCGGCAAATGCTAATCTTTCGAAAAGTCTTTTTCGGAGTAAATATTTTAGGACTTGAAACATTGCACAAAGTCTCTTAGATTCAAAGTTTAAATTCTTACAAAGACTTAATGAGCCCGATATATGCTTTAACGGATTTATTGAGATGAAATTTGAGCCACAGGTTGACGAATCGGCTGACAAGCCAGCTGTCTGAACAGAAGGGTGTGACACCAGGAGACCAACCGCATGACCCACCGGACGACCGGCCAGTCGACCACCCGGACGACTTCTTTGTCAACTGGCCAGTGTAAAATGGCCTCCAACAGCTACTTCCTCCACTCAATTCTCCAACGGTTCAATCACTTTTCAAACAGCTAGTAGGAAATTAGATGGCTATATAAGGGTTCAAGAACTCATTGATGAGTGGAGATTGAAGCTACAACATTCCATATCACCCCATGCAAATTCTCCAAAAATCAAGCCAACCCTTTCATATCTATCTTGAGAGAGATTTTGTATAAGTTGAGAGCTTCAACTTTCATATCTACCTTGTGAGGTTATTGTTATTTGAGAGTTTCAAATTTCTCCACATACTTGTAATTCCTAAGCGAGTGTTTGAGTCAAACACTTGAAAGCTTAGAAGACCAAATTCAGATTTGAATTTGGGTGTTATTGTTTTTGAGAGGTTTTCGGAGAAAACTCTTGCGGTTGTACTAACTCCTCAGGAAAGCTAGGAGATAAGGTCGTTGTAAACACCCGCAAGACTTACTGTAATCTTTTTGAAAATTAAATGAACCTTCAAGTAGTTGCTTGAGAAGAAGTGGATTAGGCTGGACCGTGGACAAATCCGGGCCGAACCACTATAATCGGGTTTTATCTCTCTAACTCTCTCTCTTTTACTTACTCATATTGTTTTGATTAAAAGATTGTTAGAGATAATTTTTATTGGCTTTAGCAACACTTTTCCCCCCTTCTTGGTTGCCATTCTGGGTAACATCCTCTCATGTTCATTTTCTCACTCAAAAAAATAAAAAGAGAATAAATTCTTTACACCGTCGGTGTAAACATTTGTTTTTTTCAAATCAATTGCATTGCGACACGTGTCAAAACAGTGGCCCCAATTAATAAAATATGACGACGTGACGCAGTGCAATTGATTTAGAGAAAATATACGTTTACACCGGCGGTGTAAATAATTTATAAAACCTTCAAACTTTCCCTCGCATATATTCAAATTTTTTTTTGATATTATCTCTGCAGTAAATCATAAATGAATGAGAATGAATGAAGCACTTGAACATGACGACAGAACTTGATTAATATGTATGAAATTTAATCACTTCGTTGTGGATTACACGTACGTACGGTACTCTTGAAATCCGAAAGCTAGAAGTAGTAGTAATTTTAATTTCCTTGGCTTTATTCACCATGTCCGTGTCCTGGCGAGTGACTTGGGTCTGCATGACCATTTTGCAATAGCCTCCGTCCTGTCACTTCGACAACCACAGCAAGCATATATAGTACAGTACTAATGAGTTACATCGATTTTCATGATAAATAAAAGAAAAGAAAGTTACATGGATTTAACATCTGAGTTACAACTATTTTTCTTAATTTTCTATTTTATTTTTCTCTGTAATGCTGCAGACATAAAATAGTAATGTAGACACTTTAACGTAAATTTTTTCCCTGTGCTTTTGAGCATTTTTTTCTGTGAATTTTTTGGATTTGATCGAGTTATGTTTTTTAAATTAATTTGTCTTAATGAGATGAATCTAAAAAGAAAAAAAAACGACAAAAAAGAGTTCACGAAAGACGATTTTTTTTTTGAAACAACTATCTTTAATGTTTTTTCGTGTAGTTTTATCTAATTTTCTTTTAACTTTGGTCCATATTTTTGTATTTAGTCCGATTCTTCTCGTCAACACATTAATACAAAAGTTAATGCACTACTACGAGGCTCTTTAGCCTAACTTAATTGTTTCAGCATTTTTTTTGTTTGTTTTTCTAATTTTTGTTATATTTGCATCAAATTTTCGGATTATTATTCAGCTGTCTCGACGAGAAAAATGTAAAGGAAAAAATAATGACCAAAAGCAAGAAAAAGTTCACTAAACATGAAAAAAGATTAGAAAATTATTTTTATTATCGTCTTATTTGAACTTTTGTACATTTTGAACCATTTCTTAATGCTTTTCAGAGTACTCTCATCGAGGCCAATGATTACTCTAAAAAATTAAAGAGAAAAAAAAAACTAAAGACAAGATTATTAAAGATTAATAATACCGATTCCCTTTAAAAAAAAATTAATAATATTGGCCAACCTCATTGAAACATGATTCATGTAGCCCAATCGATTGGGACAAAAGGTTCAGTTTGATTTGGCCAACCTCACCATAAGTGTCCCAGCCAAGTAGTAGTTTTTTGTCGTTTGTTTCGGAAATTACGTATGTAGGTTAATAATTTTTTTTTTTTTTTTTGGGAATTGATAATGCCAAAACCTTTTTTGTTCCTGCCAAAACCCTTTTTGTTTCTTCCAAAACTTAAGGTTTTCCTTTCATTACATGACTTAATTTTCATCCACTACACCACTTGCTTTACAAAAATGCCCTTTCAAATCTCATAAGTGCAAAATTGAAAAAAATATATTATGATCATGAAAATGGTGACAATGGTGAGGTGGGTTTGCTATAAAAATTTATGATCGTGAGTAGCTTGTGCTCCACTACACCTTGTTTTCAAACAAAATTACTATCGTAACAAGCAAAATTAATTATGATCCCAAATGAAAACAACCCTTATTAAGTTATAAGTGCAAAGCAAAGCAGGGAAGCAAAGCAACCCATCTAACAGTCTTGTTTTCAATAGATCTGATAGGGGATGCCAAGAGAAACCCCAGTCAAGCTCTGTACGCCTCTCTCATTTGAAGCTCTGATGAGCTTGGAGTAGGAGAATTAAAAACAATGATAAAATAATCCTAATGGGATTTCATCGTGTAAACCTTGAGTAGGCTGACAAGAGTAAAACCTATTGATGGGATTTCAAACCACTGTCGAGATGCAGTTATTCGAATTGAGTCATGAGATTTCATTGTGTAAAACAATTGGCGTAATAGATGGTAATTAAGTCATGCAATCAAAAGTAAATTTTGAGTTTTGGAAGGAACAAAAAAGGTTTTGGCAGGAACAAAAAAGGTTTTGACATTATCAACTCCCTTTTTTTTTTCTTTGCTGATTGAATTCGAAAACTTTTTCTTGGTTCTCCGAAGTAGAAAAAGCCAAGGGATTGGCGGTGCATGTTTGTCAACGGTTAGCTCAGTAGCCAGTAGGCCTGAAACTTGGTAGTTTCTTTTATCAATTGAATTTACGAGACCATTCTATACGGAATTCTATTTTTAAAACGAGCTCTCTACAAGCAGACGATGGGATTAGTCACCCAAGAACGATTCCAACCTGATCATTTACCAAGAACTTCGAAACCCAGTTATACGTACTCAACAATGAAGTATGTCGACATGATACAAATTAATGAGTTTTTCGGAACGATTGCGATGTTGTTAACGAAGAGACTCACTCAATTCAGTAGCTATATATAAGCATATACTATATCATATAGTACTATATATACTGCTAATAGAATAGAGTTGATAATGATGCTTACTGCTTGCATGGACTTCAGCACCTCTGATCAGCAATGGAATTGAATGAAGTAAAAGAGCGAGAACAATGAAGACTACAAAGCAGACCTTCTTAGGAAACATCTTCATCAGATATACAAGTATTAAGCTAGCTGATGAGATCAATGGGCTTCGGTAGTCCATCTATTTATATAGACAAAAAAAATACCTGATTTAACTTGAGGGGAAAGACTATAATACATATCTTTTATTTGGGTGTGTATCATATGCACCTTTCAAAATGTTATGAATTATAGAAAAAATGTTACGAATCGTATTGCTATAAAGTTACGAATCGTATAAAGATTACGAGATATACCAAAATGCTATGAATTATAATGAAAATGTTACAAATTGTACTGCTAAAAAGTTATGAATTCTAGAATAAAAGTTATGAAACACACTAAAATGTTATGAATGAACCATAAAATAGGTGCATATAGTATACTCTTTTAAGGGGTGTGTATTGTAGATTTTTCCTGACTTTTGAGTTATGGATGTTAGGATCTTCTAGATCTCGCCGCTCTTTTAATTAGTTAAAACATCGTTAATTAGCTGTTCATTTTCCACCATTTAAAGCAAAACTAAGTTGGTGGTCTAAACGCCGAAAACCTTACACCTACAAATATTCCACTTTATTAGCCAGGAAGGAGAAGGTCGTTTGAGTACGATCCCAGTCTTCCGGATTATTGTGCTATTGACGATCAAGTCCTACGCTTAGGGCGTTTAAACCCTTATTCCAAAGGCGCGATCAACCATTAAGCATCTCCATACAAGCTTGAAGCAAAACTGATTTTCTGGAAAACAATTTATTAAAAACGTATTAGTATTTTTATTTATTTATGGTGTTTGCAAATTAAACCGATTTCTGTGGATTAATTACGTTATGGAACATAGTTTCTGCGGAAAAAGGAAAAAAGAAAACGTGTTATTAGTGTGGTCATGAGTAAAGATCGAGTTAGGCAGGGGTGTTTTCACCAAGCAATTAACAAGTTGTAAGTCAAGTCTCACCGTATCTCACCGTATCCCTATCCATTCAATAAAGAAAGATTAGGTTCGTGCTTTAACCTTAATTTATTTGATTTGATTCGAAAGTACAAGCTCCAAGTTTAAAGTCAAGTCATTGTTAAACCCACATTCCTGTTTTTTCCAAGAATCATGCAGCTGTAATTCTTTCCAAGTATACTTTTTAAATGCATTATGATGATGGAAATGTCCAATTCTCGTTTCTCCACAATTGAAAGAAAAAATGAACTCATACTCTATGCACGGTGGCAAGCTTAATTTTTATCTCTAAGGCTCTCATAATCAAGTATCTGCTCTACAGAGTCTCAAACAGGGTCTTACGTAACATTTTCCATCCAAATTTCTAATTTCCGTTATCTATTGGACTAAGTATGTAACGGTATAATAGTTGAAGGGATGAAATCATCAAATTGATAATTTAGGGACTAAATAGAGAAAATGTGTATAGTTTAGTAGATAAAAAGAAAAAAAACTCCAAAAGGTATACTTGGAAAGAATTACAGCTGCATGAATCTTGAAAAAAACTGGTAAGTGGGAACTTGAGCCTTGACTTATAACTTGTTAATTGGTTGGTGAAAATACCCCTAACTTGATCTTTGCTCATGACCGCACTAATAACAAGTTTTCTTTTTTCCTTTTTTTCACAGAAACTATGTTCCATAACGTAATTAATCCACAGAAATCGGTTTAATTTGCAAACAGTTTCCCATAAAAAAAATACTAATACGTTTTTAATAAACTGTTTTCCAGAAAATCAGCATTGCTTCAAGCTTGTATGGAGATGCTTAATGATTGATCGTGCCTTTGGAATAAGGGTTTAAACGCCCTAAGCATAGGACTTGATCGTCAATAGCACAATAATCCGGAAGACCGAGATCGTACTCAAAGGACCTTCTCTTCGTGGCTAATAAAGTGGATTTTTAATTCTTAAAGTAAGTAGGTAACGGTATAATAGTTGAGGGGATGAAATCATCAAATTGGTAGTTTCGGGACTAAGTAGAGAAATGGTGCATAATTTATGGGATAGAAAGAAAAAAAAAAACTCAACTTTTTAAATGCATTATGATGATGGAAATGTTCAATTCTCGCATAATGTTGCTGAACCGATCGCTTTCATCCTTATGTATAGTACGTTCCTAGAATAATTGACCTCCCTGCTTAATTTGCTTCCGGCCCCCACATATCAAGTTCGCAGAATCTTTGGTGATCCAAGCAATGGTCTTGATGTTAGCGACAACTGGATTTCAGAACACTTTCAAATCCAATCCATCAAACTAAACTCTTTAGCTAAGCTCAAGCTTGGTTTGAAAAAAGCAACTTTAGCTCAGCTCGTTACAAAATAATCAAGCTCGATGAGATCAACCAACTTGAAGTGACATGCATAGAGCATTTGACAATTAGAGACTAAGACCCCGTTCCGCTTTTTTTAAAAACCTTCTTTTTCAAAAAGAAGGTAATTTCTAACTCAAATATAACGAAAATGAAAAATAATTTTTCAATTTTTTTTGAACCGTTTAAAAGATCTCAATGAGATCTATTAAACAAGATCCATATTGGTAGAAAAATTATTTGCGTAAATACATAATTTTTGACCTTGAAATTTACCTTCTTTTTCGAAAAAAAAAAATTCTAAAATCAGCCCAGTGGACTGACAATAGTGAGAGTGTGAATGCGTATTAAATGGTATAAAAAATACACAGAAATGCGTGTTTTTTTTGTCTTATAGTGTGTTTATCGTCAGCCCATTGGACTGACAATAGCAAGACCGTTTCAAAAATTATCTTTTTTAAAAGGGGGAACAACCTCTAAGACAGGAGCCAAGGGAAAAAACATCATGAACTTCTAGGTTTGGAAAAGTAAAAATTAACTTATGAATAATAAAAAGAGAAATTAAAAATAGAACAACATGTGCCAATACATTCCTAAGATATGGGGAAGAGATAACCTAATTAGTACTATAATTAGCCACACATCACAAAGTTATCGGTCAATATGAAAGTATATAAACACCCTCTCAACTATCACTCTTTCTCGTAAACACTTCCTCACATTTAAAAGCGCCCATGAAGACCCTTCAACTACTGTCATTACCCAAGTGACCCCCTTCCGTCTTAGAACCGTTTGCTAAGAGCTCACACCTTAGTAATTTGGGCCTTTTTCGGCCAAAAATGCCCTTTGACAGCTAGATACATCTTCTTATCTCTCTTTGACATCTATATACTTCTTCTTCTCTCTCTCTCTCTCTCTCTCTCTCTCTCTCTCTCTCTCTCTCCCTTGATGAAGCTCCTCCGGCTGATCCCAAAAGCTCCTCCAGCCGATCCCACTCCTTCAGCCCGTCGCCCTCCACCATCTCCTCCATCGACCGCTTGAAGTCCGCGTACGGTTCCATCAAGTCCATTGCCACCAGCACGCCGCCACCGCTGCTACTCTCTTTTTTCTCCGGACAAATTTGCACCTGACCAGTTGTTTTCAGCTCCCCGAGAATCAAACTCGTCTCCCTCGGCTCGAAAAATAGCCGCTCCGCCGTCCTCAACCCACTGATCACGGCCTCCACAGGGTAGTCGCCGCCGGGATCCTCCAACTCCGTTGTGGTGTCGTAGGCGGAGTTCATGGTCTTGAAGACGTCGCTGCCGGGGGCTCGGAAAGAGAGGGTTTTGTGGTCTCTACCGAGCTGCCACTACCAGGAAGCGACGGCGGCGGTAATAAAGTTAAAGTTTTTCTATGAAAGAGCTAAGAGGAATCTTTCGTCGACTGCTGAAACTATGATCGAGATGGATTCGTTACACGAGGGGATTGATTTTAACTCGACCCTTACTCGGGCCAGGTTCGAGGAGTTGAACATTGATTTATTTAGGAAGTGTATGGAGCTAGTGGAGAAGTGTTTGATGGATGCCAAAATGGACAAGATAAATGTCAACGGCGTTGTTCTTGTGGGTGGGTCTACTAGGATTCTGAAGGTCCGACAATTGTTGCAGGATTTCTTTTGTTTTTTTTTTTTGGAGGGGGGCGGCGGGGCGGGTGTTGTTTTTATTTCTTCTAATGGGTAAATGTGTGTTGAATTTTGTTGTATTGGAAATGTAGTTTGAATGGAATGGGATCGATTTGTTTCCCTATTGGGTTGGGAATGGGGAGGAGTTTCTTATGGAGACATTAATGGGGGGAGGAGTCAAGGTATATTCATATCATAATAGAAAGAGTATATTCGTCAATTCATTCATTCCATCAACAGAGTTTGTTTGTTTTTTCGTTTTCAGTAGTTGATGGAATCTCCATGGGCGCTTTTAAATGTGAGGGAATGTTTACGAGAAATAGTGATAGTTGAGGGAGTGTTTATGTACTTTCACTGTCAAAATAATATAGCAAAATTAGAAGGATTACTTTTGTTTGTGTGCCCATTGACAAAATGTTGAGAATGGGGGTGAAGACATTATGGTTTAAGTAGTCATTTACTTTCAGTTGGTATGTAGTCTGACATTGTTCCTAACTTCCTAAATAAGAAGATACTCCCTCCGTCCCATAATATTTGTCCAGTCCGCGAAACGAGGACTACAAAATAATGCATTTCTTTCGAGAAAAAAATTAATTTTTTTTCATAAGTTAAAAGAACTCGTCGAGATCAAGTAAATTGTTGAATTTTTTTTCAACTTTTCTCACAAAAATAGTATTATTTTTACGTCTCCGTTTTGCGGACCGAACAAATATTATGAGACGGAGGGAGTACTACTTACTAATATCGAGACAATTTGGAACAAAAACAACCCTAGGTTTTGAGAAGGAGGGAAAAGTTGGATATTTGAACTTAACATAAGAGCTTATAGTGGAGATGATTGATTGAAGCCCTAGGTTTTATGTTGTAGTCTATGATCGTTCGATTCCTCTAAATTTCTATGATTTAACCTAGCATATCTATGATCAAAGACAGTAATATGTAGGGTGTGTGTGTGTGTGTGTGTGTGTGTGTGTGTGTGTGTGAGAGAGAGAGAGAGAGAGAGAGAGAGAGAGAGAGAGAGAGAGAGAGAGATGTACTAATTGAGAGGGGCTGGGGGTGTGTGAGAGAGAAAGAGGGAGGGAGAGAGATAGAGAGCATTTCACATTTATTCCGGAAGTTGGGCTTTTGGCACAACCCCTATGCCCAGCCCATTCTCTTTCTCCATATGAAAATGCTAGGTGCACAACTATTCGAACTGGTCATACTATAATCACACATGCACTTACAAAGGGAGTAGGCCCAACATGTGCAGTGTGTGTGGGGCTGTTTGTTCCCAAATATAAAAAAATGGCCTAGGAACCACAAGACGTGCAGTTCTATGCCTGTTGCGGGCGTGCCAGGACTGGATTTGTAAAGACTCGTAAATTATTCTATTTTCTTTAATCACTTAAATATGTGGAAGACCGTATTTTGATTAAATTACATGTTTACTAATGAGGTTATACAAATATGCCTACCGTTATGTATCGGACACTCGGAGAATAGTTGAACTACGAGTTTTGATGCTGTAATGATGTGTGGAAGTGTTGATAGCAATCGGGGTTTGATTCGTTGAACGTTGGCAAAACTTTCAAATCTGTTTGTGGTGTACAGGTACAACTTTTTCCAGTAGAGGTACACCTCGACCAGAAACTGTGCAATGCTGAATCTTCTGGGTACCTGTACCGGTACCGTCATTTTCCAGTACCGATACACCTTGTCAAAATTCTGAAATTTCAGCACGAGATTCAGACCACTATAAATACACCCATTTACCATTTTTTATACCCAGACCCACGAAATAACCCTAGAAATACCTCCTCTCACCTACCCCACTCCATTCTCACTCAAATCCTTTGATTTCTACCTCAAATCTTCAAAATTCAAACGATTCCTACCTCAAATTCACTTGATTCTTGCATTTGGTGAACAAAGGGTAAGTTTTGTGTTCTTACTCTCATTCCTTGGCTCTTATCCATGTTTCTCTCTCTCTCTCTCTCTCTCTCTCTCTCTCTCTCTCTCTCTCTCTCCTTTCAATCACTTTTTGATCCTTGCTTGTTTATCTTGTTTTTTGGTTATATTCTCTCTAGATCTTGTAGCAAAGTTTGGGTGGAGCTTGTTCTTGGTGGATTTGAGCTTATAGTTTTTCGTAGACTTAGGATTTTGCTCAAAATCCACTTTGGTAGGGGTTTCTTTCTTTCTCTACATGTTATGTGGTGATTTCGTGTGATATTAGTGTTTGATTGCTATGTATGGTTCGAGACGAACACCCTTGGATTTATGAATTTCATGTTCTTATGAATGATGTACTTTGTCTTGATAGTACCTGAGATTCATGAGTTATTTGTGATGTGTTGGATAATGTTGGAATGAGTATATGGTTTCGGTATTTGATAGTGATAGTAATGTGATTATAGTGGTGAAGTTGAATGTGGAGTTTATTGTAACGCAAGGGGTGAAAACACAAATTCGCAAGGGGTGGAGTTTATTATGACGCAAGGGGTGGAAACATAATATCGCAAGGGATGGAAATTTGGTGGAAGGAGTGTGTGTGTGTGTGTGCGCATGTATTTGTGTGTCTAAGGGTGTTTTGATACTAGTAAATGGTGTTGAAATGCGTTGTTGTTGAGTTTGCGATTTAGCTTAATTCACTGTGTCCATGTTTATCATCTCACCAGCATATAGATTTTGTAGAGAATTTCCTACTAAGTTTGTGTAGCTCAACCTAATCTTTCTTTTCAGGTTCAAACGCCGAACAATAGTTTGCCTGCATCGTATGCTTGGAAGTGAAAGACTTTTTGAAAGCTAACTTATTTAGTTACTAAATCATCTTTATAATTGACTTTCTTTTTGATAAAGATGGGATTGTAACTATTCATTCAAGAATTTCCTTTTGACTAAAACGTTTGTAAGTTATTAACTTGTTGGCATTCGTATTTAAACTTATTTCGGGGCCGGTATGCCAAGGATGTATATTTCTTAACTTGGGGACTTGATTTGTAAATTAAACAGGTGGGAACACCTTTTGGATATTATTTATCTTATGCGATGATCTTTTATCGAAATAGCTTATTTATTTATGTTGAAAATCGAGAGCGTGATAGAATTGCAATCCAACTTCTTGCTAAGGCCTGAATGCCTCAAATCTGACTTTTTTTAGCGCGGTTGCATATGACCTAAGGGGTGAGGCCGTATGTGGTTCGTGATTTACCTTTGCGGAATAAGGACTTAAAATTTTTCAACCGTTGTGAAAAATGGAAAGAAATAGAAACAAGGTGCAATGAAATTAAGAGAACTTCATTAACGGTTTAACGAAGTTTAGGTACAAGAAAATAAAAGGAAATAAAATCTAAGCTGGACTAGATTGAACGGGAAAGTAAAATATTTTGCTGAAAAGTAAAGATAATTGAAAGATAAATTTGCATAAGCTGTGGGCTTGATGGTCGGAAACCGAAAGATAAAGACATTTGCTGGAAATGTAAAGATAATTGTAATTTGGATTGGATAAACCGTAGGCTTGATTGGTCGAGGACTTTTGCTAAGTTCTTCAATTTTGGTATTTATAGGCAGCAACATAGACCTTGCATGGCCTCCACGTGTCTTCTTGCATGGCTGCCATGTGTCCATGTCTTGCTTCTTTTCTTACTCCAAGACTTTGGCTACAAGCTTTGCTTGAAGCCTGAAATCAACTATTTCAGGCCTTTATTTTCTCTTTTTGCACAGGTACTTGCTAAAAGGAGAGCTTTGGGACCTTTTAAGGCTAAAAGCTAAAACTTTTCTGTAAAAGAGAAGACTTTTCATCCACTTTTCGTCTCTTGTGGGCCCTTGAAAGCTCTAAGTTGGTTCTTTATGTAAGAACATTCAAAACAAAAGGCATTTTTGGTACTTGTGCCCTCTTTTCTTGTAAATAAAAATCAAGGAGGCCTAAGTTAGCTGCTTGTGAGCAGTTTGTGCAGGCCTGATTGAGCTGCTTAGGCCATATGGGTTGCATGAATGTCATGTGTCCTTGCTTCATGCCGAAGGAAAATGGCTGCAAGTCTTGAGCTGCTTGTGAGCAACTTGCTTAGACCTGCTAGAAAGAACCTTCTAGGCCTTTGAGCTACTTGTGAGCAGCTTGTTCGTAAACATGACTAAGCAGTTTATGGCCTTCTTGACTTCTTCATTTTTAGGACTAAATAAATCCGAAAAACTGGGCCTAGGCCTGAAAATGAATCTTGTCCTAATTAAGCTAAATAGGACTGAAAAACTAGTTCGAGCTTTGATCAATTGGGCCAAGACTTGAACCCAATTTGGGCTTTAACTCAATTGAGCCATGCTTCAAAATAATGCAGCCCGAATCAATTTTCAAACTCTATTCAGGCCCACCAAATTCAATTCGGCCCAATTGTGGCCACTTTAAATTTTACCAAAGGCTGAATTCAACCGGGGCCCAAAATAATATTTTGGGCCATTAATCTATTAACAAATTTCTTTTTAGAATTTGGCAAAAAATAGGTATAAACAGGGGCCCACTCCCATTATGAGTGTGTATGTGTGTGTGTAAGTTTTTGTGCGTAATTGTAAAATTATTGTTATTTGAACACAACACCTCACATAAACATGGGTCCCGCGTGTTGAATGTGTCCAAAATTCTAGTGACACATCACTTTGCCGCACCCCTCTCACATACAGACAAGTCCCACTGGAATAGGACCCACATGCATGTGGGGTGTGGTTGAGATGTGACAAAGTGTTGTGTCCTTAGCATCTCTCTGAATGTGTGTGATACCCACGTATATGTGAGGGGTTGCGTCCGAATGGTTGTGTACCTAGCATATCTCGTCTCCATAACTAGGCTTATCACCAACATATATGGGTCCAACCCAATTGGTCATGTTCACATGTACTCCTTAGTAGGGTGTGCACGGGTCGGTTTTTTGGCCAAATCGGGCACCCAATCAGATCATGTCGGGTAAGAATGTTTGGCCCCGCAACCAAACCGTGTAGCTAGTAAAAATCGTCTACGGGACCAATTCTTTACTTCAGGTCTGGTCTTGTTGGTTGGTTGGGTTGGACCAATACTAGATTGGGCTTATGTAATTGGAATTTTAATGTTTGAATACTATGTTTTATATTCTGAGCCTAATGGCCACATATAGCCCATTCTTTTTCTTCTTCTTTTTTTTATCAACAAAAAAAAATTTTATTAATCTCCGCAAGATTACAAAGATTAAAAGGATAAGAGCAAAATGAACTTAAAATTACTTAAATTCCAAGACTATCCAAGACCTAAGCGATGGTCCGAGACCAACAAACCCCAAACACTCAATAGACAAAAAAACCACAAGCCCAAACCCCCTCCCCACCGAAAAAAATAACCAAACCACCGACAGATTGAACTCGGGGAACCCAAGACAACACTGCCTCCAAAAACCAAGCAGCCTAGATCCAAGCACCCAACAACACCGGCAGACACCATCAACTAACAGCCAAAAGATCCGAGCCCACTCCACCACTACTGGCCTCGAGAACACCTGAGCAGCAGGAGCAAACAACAAACGGCAGCTCCAACAATAGCACACAAACAATTACCTCGGTCAAAACACCCGCACCCAACCACCAAGACAACGGCAAAGCAAACCAACAAGAGACACAAAACTGCGACACCACCTCGCCAAAGCTACAACCAACACCAGAAAAACCTCGCCAAAGCTACAACCAACACCAGAAAAACGCAGCAGAAACAATAACAAACACCAAGACATAAAAGACCTCTAGTCTAGCCCATTCTTGACAAGTGTTTACATTCGACGCTCCTTGGACATGGGGTGTACACAGATTTATTTTTCCAACAAAAATGTCGAGGACACAAGGACACGCTTGGGGTTGTATAGCAACGTATGAAGATGCTTGAGCACATTCATTTACCATCTGAGCTGAAATCTCAGCTCAAGTTTGGTTTGAAATCTCAGCTCGTTACTAAATAATCAAGAACAAGCATAGAGCATTTGACAAATAGACTAAGATGCGGGCCAAGGGAAAAACATGAACTTCAGGTTTGGAAAGGTAAAAATTAACTTATGAATAGAAAAAGAGAGAAGTTAAACATAGAACAACATGTGCTAATACATTCCTAAAATATGGGTAAAGAGATAACCTGATTAGTACAATCAGCCACACATCACACATAGTTACCGGTGCATACTAGAGCAGTGCAAGGATTACTTTTGTTTGTGTGCGCATTGACAAAATGTTGAGAATCTGGGTGGAGACATGGTTAGACATTGGTTTTAAGTGTGATTTAACGGAGCTTTCTATGAATAGTTGCTTACAGAGATGAATCGTGTGGGTCCGTTATGGCTTTGGACGGTCCAGAAATAACTGAACCTTTTCCGGAGAAGAGTTTTAAATGCAAACTGCCTAAAACCGAAACGGACGACCGAGATCGCGTGGCTACGTGAATAAGGGAATCACGGCCCCTCCGTGAATAAGTCAATCTCTTCCCAAATGTTTTCTTGGACGATTCTTCAAAATTGTTGCTGTCATCTTTATCCTTTGCTCTATTGGAGTTTGAAAGCATAGCATCGCAAAGGAATCAACTGCCCCTGGAAGACACCATTTCCAGGGGCATTTCAATAGAAAATACAGCTCGAGATAAGCTTGAAGTGACATACATGCAAAGAGCATTTGACAAATAGACTAACATAGGAGCCAACGGAAAAACAGTACTGTAACTTCAGGTTTTTGAAAAGTAAAAATTATCCCCCTTCGGAATCTGTGGCCAGCCTTGTCGGTTGCCGTGGCACGACGTTATTCTAACCAAAATATTTAAAGAGGAGAGAAATAAAGCATAGAACAACATGTGCTAATGAATTCCTAAGATATGCGCAAGAAATAACCTAATTAGCAATTCAAAGGACTACTTTCGTTTGTGCGCGCATTGACAAAATGATGAGAATTTGTGTGCAGACATGGTTTAAAGTAGTCATTTACTTTCAGTCTCCTAGGAAGAACAAGACAAGACATATTGAGGCCTTCGTCGAGATTTCTTCCCTTCGCCTACAGGTGACAGCTTGGCTTCGCTATCGCTCAAATCTTTGCCTTGACCAGCATTCTTCAAAATTGTTGCCCTTTCATCGTTATCCTTTGCTTTCTTGGAGTTTGCAAGCATAGCATCACAAAAGAATCAACTGGCCCTAGAAGACACAATTTCATGGTTTCACTAAAACTAGGGATTCCATGAAAGTGTTAGCGGTAAATGCATCAGAACTCCCGCTATATCCAGTATTTGTCCAAGTTTTGGTCTTACAGTCGTAACAAAGTAGCCATTTGTCACTCGCCGATACCAGAACTTCGCCATTTTCTCTAAATCCTATTATTTGGCCCAAGATTCTGCAACTCCGTATTCTTTCATAACCCACATGCCACAAGAATCCTCCCGTCCATGACATAACACTGCCAGTGATTCTCTATATGACAAAATGGACAGGCCCAACGAGCTTTTAATGACCAGAGTGGCAAGCATCAGTATCTGCGAGAATGCTTGAGAACCCATGTTGAACGACATTATCAAACTGCTTAGACCATCCCCCGCTCCCCTTTCGAGTGCAATCCAATGTATGGCTCCATGTACAACAGCCTGTAAGCAACCAAAATGCGCAATGAGATGTGGATGACCAACAGAAGCGATGGATCTCCATGATCCTGTCCCTTGGGTGTAAAGCTCAACCTTGGAAGTAAATTTCTGTTGTTTTACATCTACCCACTCGTAAAGAATAAACACCAACATGTACTCATGCGTAGTCGGGTGGGCACCAAATCC
Organism: Rhododendron vialii; assembly: GCF_030253575.1. Taxonomy (NCBI): domain Eukaryota; kingdom Viridiplantae; phylum Streptophyta; class Magnoliopsida; order Ericales; family Ericaceae; genus Rhododendron; species Rhododendron vialii. The sequence goes on from NC_080560.1 coordinate 10,068,010, forward strand.
AAAAACAAACGGCGGCAGAGGTTTAGTTTCTTGAAGAGAGGGCGGCATGGGAAGAGTTACTGATTTCCTTATTAATTGATTCCATAGAATAATACGCGGTGGCAAAGTGGCACGATCAACCATACAAAGCAAACCATTACAACTACCCACTATAACTTTACTCCCAAGTGAAGTACTCAAAGGAGGCTCCAGTTCGTCTAACTCATCGCCAAATTTGTCATCGCCGCGGCACAACAGATAGCGCTCTCTCTTGTCGATAGAGGTGTAAGTAGCAAGGAGAAGGTTTTCGGGGCGTCTTTTGTTGTGGTTTAGGTGTTCGGCGATGAAACTAGGGCTTTTAATGATAGAGTACCATGATTTGCATACGGATGTGAATCAAATCAGAGATTCTACAGGTAGTCTTGCGAGAACATCATCTACGAGTTTAGTTGGTATGTAATCCGACATTGTTCCTGGAATAAGACGATGCTTGTCAGCTTATGGTATCGAGACAATTGGGAAAAAACATAGATGAAAAAAAGAAGAAAAGACAATTGGAAAAAACAAAGGCCCTAGGTTTCGAGAAAGAGGGAAAATTAAAGTTGGACAACATGAGAACTTACAGTTATGATCAGATTGAAGCCCTGGGTTTACGAACTCTGCTATGATCGTTCGATACTATGATCAAAGACACTAATAAGTACATAACTGAGGTGAGAGATAAGACGTAAACCCCCAATGCGCAGCCCATAATTAGGCCATCACAGAGATGTGATTCATAGAAGCTTTCACGTTTTGTGCTCGCACTCTGTCACGCACACGCGAATTATGTGACTTAGAATCCAATGCCTCAGTCACATTATATTTTCAAAATGTCCAGCGCTATCACTCTCACTCATCGCACTCTACTCGTGCTCTTGCGAAATTTTGTAGCTTGAACTGTTTTAAATATGAGCGATGCTCTCTTTATTTAATACTCACTCCGTCTCGAATTAAGTGTCCCTTTTCATTATTTGGGAAGTCTCAAAATATTGCCCATATCTTTTTATCTATGATTTATTTTATATACTATATGGATTATATTTGATTGATCTCAATTAGTTCTATTGAAAATGATATTGGTACCGACTGGGTTGGTATCGAAATCGTAGGGACGGCCGCGCCGGGCCGTCTCCGGCCACCGGACGGCTGATCCGAGCCGTCCAAAAATTCTATAAAAAAAAGAAGAGAGGGCCCCGCGGGAATCAACGGCATCCAAGGTGTGCAGGGTGCTCGGATCAAATATCCTACACTATTCGGTTGCCGTTGATTGCCGCGAAGGCCCTCTCATTTTTTTTTTTAGAATTTTTGAATGGCTCAGATCGGCCGTCCGGTGGCCGGAGACGGCCCGGCGTGGCCGTCCCTACAATTTCGGTACGACCCCGTTGGTACCAATAGTGCTACTCTAGTTCTATTATATAAAATTTTAAAAATCTTAAAAAACATATTATAAGTAAAAAAATATAAGAAATTTTCGTAAATCGCACTATTGCCAAAAAATGACACTTGTTTCGGGACGGAGGAAGTACATTATTTGAACGGCTCAGATTAGATTCTAAAGGCGTGTGAGATACACATCCGTTAATATGGATGAAAAATATGACAGTATAGGTCTATCCGCACATTTTCAAAACTATATGTGATTATGTGCACATTTTTAAACTATAAGAAATATATTCGCACAACAAACCACAAGTGGTTAAAGTGAACTTTGCCCATGACAAAATCGTTAACTGTTTGCAAAACCGATTGCTGGTTTTACGTTTCCGGAACATAATTTCTGTGGAAAAACGGAAGACGTACGTGTTATTAGCTAAGGTCATGAGCAAAAAGCAAATTAACTTTTTTTTTTTTTGATCAGCTAAAAGCAAATTAACTTGCCTTAACTTGTTTATGTTGAGATGTGACAATTTTGGAGTCCCAGTAAAAATTATCCGAGTCATTTTGGTTCCCGCCCGGGCCGTCGTACAATGCAGAAGTCAGAAATTGGTTGCAGTAAAATTGGTACGGGCGGAAATCAAATTACCCCCCGCGGTTTTGGCATTTTCCTTGGGCGACCCCGAATCCCATCCAGGCGGTTGGGCACGAGAAAACACGCGGATTTTAGTATTTTTAGGGCTTTTTGTGTACAGTTAAGGCTCCGGTCCAGAAACTTTCTTAAAAAATAAACAGTTAAATTTTTTTTATTTACAATATTTTTGAGTTTAAAAATGTGAAATAAACTGCTTATTTTTTAAGAAAGTTTTTGGACCGGAGCCTTAACTGTACACAAAAAGCCCTAAAAATACTAAAATCCGCGTGTTTTCTCGTGCCCAACCGCCTGGGTGGGATTCGGGGTCGCCCAAGGAAAATGCCAAAACCGCGGGGGGTAATTTGATTTCCGCCCGTACTTAAATTTTTTTTTGCATCGTATAAAAGATCTCGATGAGATCTTTCAAATAAGATCCATATTGTATATTTTTATATTTTAATAAATCCATAATTTTTTAGCTTGAAATTGTCTTTTTAAAAAATAAGAATTTTTTTACGTTCCGGAACGGGGCCTAAGCCTGTTTACATAGACTTTTTTCTACATAGATCGCACACAGATCAATGTGTGGGGCCCACTTTGGGTACCACATAAATAATCCAATCCGTTCTTCTGATGTAAAATATTTTTTCAAAAAACCCTGCAAAAAATCAACTTAATTCAATAACTACAGATGCTTGATCCAATAATCTAACTTTTCATTATCCTGAGATCTAAATGAAATGTTAGATGATTAATCGAGCTTTTATAGGTATCGAATTTAGCTAATTTTCTGTGGGAGCCCTTGAAAAAATATTACATTTAATGAACGGATTGGATTGTTTGTGTGGTACCCGGAGTGGACCCCACATAATAATCTATGCACAACCTGTGTGGAAAAGTCTGTTCGGCTAGCACTGTTGTTCTGTGTATTGGCTTGCTTGTAACTATAAAAGCAAAGTTAGGGATGCCTCCTATTGTAACTCTTACATACTTTTATCGTAGTGAAACACTCCAGCATTCCGTGGATGTACAATTAAGCAAACAGCTTAAGTTGGAACCACGTAACTCTGTGTTTTGTTCTTTTCTTGCTTTAGATTATTTTATGTTCTTATTTTGTTCTTCGATTGTCTATGTTTGCTTGTGGGTTTAGACGTTCAAATCCCTAACAGTTTATTGATAAAATGGCTTGTCATTGTTTGAATAGGGATAAATTCCTCTCTGAATCCTATATCCACCAAACCCTTTTTTGCAGGCCCATATATTATATCCCTCCGTTCATTTTTTAGAGTTCAGTATTCATTTTAGACTGTCCTTTAATCAATGTTCATTTTGTAAAATTGGTGGATAAAAGTTTGTGCATTTTTCATTTTGCCCATAAAAATAGATTCCAAATTGAAAAGTTAGCGAGTAAAAGTATAATGATATCTCTTTATAGAGGGTAAGTTTTTTAAGTGAAGGTAAAAATTGATGTGAAAAATGTAATGATATATTTCTTTAATAAGTTGGAGTTATGAACTTGGATACTTAAAAAAAGAAGGAAGGAGTATATATCATAAAATTTGTTTTGTTACGGATCACACTAGTATCAGTGTGATCGGATATCAAAAAGTAAGTTTTTGTTACGTAAATTGTAAGATGAATGGCAAATCTTAACAATTTATTGAAAATTAGACCTTAAAATTTACATAACAAAACATATTTTTTGATTACTGATACTATTTTTTTCAGACATGTGCTTTTCTACGTATTTTTCATAATGAACTATTCGGATTATCTATGCGTGCCCGGTATGAATCCGCAAAATAGGAGTTTGTAGGGTATGGAGGGATGAGAGTCCGGAGAAGAATTGATCCCGAACTCTATTGGTTGAATATCTAACACAAGGGAAAACGAACCCTGTTGACCACACATACATCTGTGCACATATTTTGTTGTGGATCTACCATGGGTCCCACACAAATGCTCCAAGCTGTTCATTAGATGTAAGATATTTTTTCAAGGGTTCCGTAAAAAATAAGCTCAATCTAATAGCTATAGGGTGCTCGATCCAATCATCTAAATTTTCATTCAGATTTTCAGGTAATGAAAAACTAGATGATTGGATCAAGCAACTTTAGGTATTGGATTGAGCTAATTTTTTGCAAGAACCCTTGAAAAAATATTTTACATTTAATGAACGGCTCGAATCATTTTTGTGGGACCCGTGGTGAGCCCCACAATAAAATCTGTGCACAGATTATCTGTGTGGACAGATTTACCGAGGGAAAACGGTCTGTTTTAGTTGGAAACAAAAGGTTTCATTGGATGGCCATTTCTTTCTTTTATCATAGTTGCCTTTGTTGGCTACGTGACTTTACAGATTGTTGGTTACAAATTTCAAAAACACTTCTGAACTTTCTGACAACTTGCAAAAAAATACTTGGACTTTCATTATTGACAAAAAAACACCTAAACTTAGCATTCCATTCCCCTGCCGTCCAATTCCGTCTAGTCCTAATTGATGGAGCTAACGGAAGGCATTAACTTTTTATTTTTTTTTACTTTTTACATTCAAAAATTACTTTTAACTCTTTCTTTTTTTATTGGTAAATAAATATGTAATAAAGTTCTTTTTTTTCTTACTATTTATCAAAAATTACTTTAACTCCATTTTTTACTATTTAATTACAAAAATAAATTTAACCGCCATCTTTTTTGTTACTTTCAAATTTTACCTTTCCCCTTCTCTCTCTCTCCCTCTTTTTTTTTTAGAACTTTAACCCCACTCCACCAATCAACTGCCAAAGCTCTAGCTCTAATTTCAGAAATTTAAAATTACTTTTAACCTCATTTTTTTTAGCATTCTTGTTTTTACTCTTTATTTTTTGTAGTAAATAAATATGATATAAAGTTTTTTTCTTACTATTTATCAAAAATTATTTTAACTCTAATCTTTACTATTTATAATAATAACTTTAAGACCCATTTTTACTTTCAAATACTCTCTCTCTCTCTCTCTCTCTCCACTGATGAAAATCCTCCCCCCTCTTCTCTCCACCGATCAGTTTGGAGAAACCCAAAATTCCTCTATCAGTTGGTTGTGGGGTTAAATTTGAAAGTAACAATAAAAAAACGGGGCGGGGTGCGGGGAAGCAGGGGGTGTTAAAATAATTTTCGTAAATAGTTAAAAAATGGGGGTGAATAATTTTTGGAAAAGAGTAAGGAAAAAAGAACTTTATTGCATATTAATTTATGACTAAAAAAAGAATGAGTTAAAAGTAATTTTTGGAAGTAAAAGTAGTAAAAAAAAGAAAAGGTTACAAAGAGGAGGTTAAAAGAACTTTTGAATTTTTGAAATTGTGGCTAAGGTTTTGGCGGTTGGTTGTGGGGTTAATTGGTGGTGTGGAGTCGATTCTAATAAGAAAAAAAGGGAGGCGGGTGGTGGTGTTAGGGAAGGTAAAATTTGAAAATAAAAAATAGGGTTAAAGTAATTTTTGATAAATAATAAGAAAAAAAAGAACTTTATTGCATATTTATTTACCAATAAAAAAAGAAAGAGTTAAAAGTAATTTTTGAAAAATAAAAAGTTAATGCCTTCCGTTAGCTCCATCCGTTAGGACTAGACGGAATTGGACGGCAGGGGCCTAATTGCTAACGGAATGCTAAGTTTAGGTGTTTTTTTGTCAATAGTGAAAGTCCAGGTGTTTTTTTGTAAGTTGTCAGAAAGTTTAGGGGCTTTTTTGAAATTTTCCCTTTTCGTTTTCTGGATAAACCAGTTTGATCTGTTTATTTAGAATTCGGATTATAATAGTGTCAAACAGATTTAGGAATTGTGGTTCTAATTTTTTAAGGTAGCCTCCATCTAACCACACAACATTTGAGAATTCCTTAAGATTTTTTTCCCCCATAAACCATTACCCGAATCTACTCTCTCACCGTGCAAGCTGCAAGCTAGTTTGAAAGCAAATGGTAATGCGAGTCCAGTCGTTACACCCAGTTACCTGTTTGAGGCTGTTTCGTCCAACATTCATGTAGCTGTAATTCTTTCTAAGGAGTACTTTTAAAAAGCATTACGACGAATGGAAAACAATCTTTGTCTCAGTGATTAAACAAAGACTTACAAAGACTTTGACCTCAAGTCAAGTCCTACTGGTAATCCTCATTTCTCTTTTTCATTTTACTGTTAACGGTAAGAAACGTACAGGACCCAAGACCAAGTTTAAATTCCCAAGTCTATAGGTAAATATTAAAATATGGGGACACTTACCCATAAGTGCCTATAAATTGCAAGACTTGATCATCAGCAAATACACCCCCAAAAGAAAAACAACAAAACAAGACAAAGCAAAACGTGGGACTTTTGCAGAAACTACTCTGCCATGTTTCTTTGGTCCTTTTTGTATTACTTTTTTTCTCATCGAACACTGCCTCTGCTTCTATTGAAGAGGTTAATGCTCTCCTCAAATGGAAAGAAACCCTTCAAAGTGCCAATAGTTATGTGCTAACCACATGGATACTTAATCCAACAAAAGGATCCAGTTCAAGTGCCGGTAGCCCATGCAACTGGTATGGGGTTTCTTGCAATGCTAAAGGCAGCGTCACCCAGTTGAACCTCACGAATTCAGGCGTGAACGGTACTCTAGAAACCTTTTCATTCTCATCGTTTCGTAATCTTGCTTACATTGATCTATATATGAATGAACTCTCTGGTCCTATCCCGCCTCAAATCAGTTCACTCCCGCTTGTCTACCTTGACTTGTCAGAGAATAAGTTTTCTGGAAATATTCCACCAGAAATTGTTCTCTTAACAAATCTTGAAACACTCAATTTGCAAGTAAATCAATTGAATGGCTCAATTCCTCGAGAGATTGGCCAGTTGAAGTCTCTTTCTCAACTTGTGTTGTACACCAATCATCTTAGTGGTCCTATTCCTTCTTCTTTGGGCAAATTGAGCAACTTGGTTTTTATATACCTATATGAAAATCAACTTTCTGGCTCCATTCCCGAAGAAATAGGAAATCTTGCCAATCTTGAGTTGGTTTGCATGGATAATAATAAACTAACTGGTCCCATTCCATCAACTTTTGAAAACTTGAATCGCTTGACCATGTTGCACCTGTTCAACAACAATCTTTCTGGTTCCATTCCTAGTGAAATAGGAAAATTGAAAGGACTAGTTAGCCTAAGTTTCCACACCAACAATCTCAGTGGCTCAATCCCACCATCCTTCGGTAATTTGACTTCCCTCACTCTCCTCCATCTGTACACGAATCAACTTTCTGGTTCCATTCCTAACGATTTAGGAAACTTGAAGTCTATCGTCGACTTTCAAGTGAGCGAAAACCATCTCAGCGGTTTCATTCCCGCTTCGTTTGGAAACCTGTCTGAACTCACACAGTTGCTTTTGAGTGCCAATTACCTTTCCGGTCCTATTCCACAAGAATTTCGCAATTTGAAAAACTTGATCACATTGGAATTGGGCGAAAATCAATTTTCTGGACATCTCCCAGATATTTGGCAAGGAGGCAAGCTTCAAAGTTTCACAATATACACCAACCAGTTTACAGGTCATATCCCTAAAAGCTTGAGAAACTGCTCAAGCCTAGTCAGAGTTCGCCTTGACGGTAACCAACTCACTGGAAGCATATTAGAAGATTTTCGAGTCTACCCGCATCTCAACTACTTGGATCTAAGTGGCAACAATTTTTATGGCGAAATCTCTGCAAATTGGAGTAAGTGCCCGAAATTGCAATCCTTGCGGATGGAAGGAAACAACATCACAGGCAGCATACCACCAGAGTTGGGAGATTCAGCTCAACTGCACAGGCTTGATCTTTCTTCGAATTATTTGACTGGAGAGATTCCAAATGAATTAGGGAAGTTGAGTTCTCTATGGGAACTGTATCTGAATGACAACCAGCTTTCTGGTGGTATACCAAGAGAAATTGGATCACTAACTGAATTGGAAAGGCTCGACCTCTCCAAAAACAGGTTAAGTGGTCCTATAGCAGCTGGAAATCTAGAGAATTGCATCAAACTGATTACCTTGAACTTGAGCAACAACCATTTTAGCGAAAAATTTCCAGGTCAATTGGGAAAGATATCTCCCTTGTATACAGTGGATCTCAGTCGAAATTCATTGACTGGGGAGATACCATCCGAGATTGTAGGTCTCAAGAGTTTGGAGTCGTTAAACCTTTCCAACAACAATCTGTCTGGCTTAATTCCAAAAGTCTTCGAAGACATGAATTGGTTGGAGCACATTGATATATCCTTCAATGAGTTGGAGGGTCCCATTCCCATCAGCAAAGCCTTCACCAATGCTGGCATAGAGGGCCTCCAAGGGAATAAAGGATTGTGCGGAAATGTCACAGGATTGCAGCCATGCAAAAATCATTTTCACACGTCACAAAAAAAGGACCACCGGAAGCTTATTCTTGTCATCGTGCTCCGTCTTGGTGGAGCACTTTTACTTCTAGGTGCATTTGTTGGATTTCTAATCGTTTCCCATAGAAGAAAGAGAAAGTCACATGGAGTCGAAGATCCCTCCAAAAATAAAGATGTCTTCTCCATATCAATCTACGATGGAAGAGCACTGTACAATGATATCCTTAAAGCCACAAAGGGTTTTGATGCCGCGTATTGCATTGGAGAAGGAGGATATGGAGCCGTCTACAAAGCAAAACTTCCATTAGGCAATACAGTTGCTGTGAAGAAACTTCATTCCTTGTCTGAGAAGGACGATCGTCACGGTTTCTTGAACGAAGTAAGGGCACTAACTGAAATAAGGCATCGCAACATAGTGAAGTTTCTTGGGTTTTGTTCACATTCCCAGAATTCTTTTCTCGTTTATGAGTACCTCGAAAGGGGAAGCTTGGCTTCAATTCTTAGCAGAGACGAAGAAGCTAAAAAATTGGATTGGCCAAAGAGGGTGAATATTGTCAAGGGTGTGGCACATGCTTTGTCATACATGCACCATGATTGCACACCACCAATTGTTCACCGTGACATATCGAGTAACAACGTTCTGATTGATGAGGACAATGAGGCTCGTATTTCGGACTTTGGCACGGCTAAACTTCTAAAGTTGGATTCCTCCAATTGGAGTGCAATTGCAGGCACATACGGATATATTGCACCAGGTGACGATTGCTTTACATATAAGTTCTTGTAGATTAAAATCGAAACAAATCTAATAAAGTACATGTATATGATTACCTCCGTAGTAGCCCACCCGACAAAAAGCCTATTATACCTCATAAATACCAATAAAATTGTCACGCCTTATATGTTATATTGCTTAAGTACAATTTCCTAGTTTCTTCGGAGGAGCTATTACAAGCTCTTATTAATCTTTCTCCTTTTGCAGAGCTTGCTTACACAATGAAGGTAACTGAAAAGTGTGATATGTACAGCTTTGGAGTGCTGGCAATAGAAGTGATCAAGGGAAAGCATCCAGGAGATTTCGCTTCCTCTCTACCAATACCGGCTGTTGAAAATTTACAACTGAGAGATGTATTGGACCAACGCCTTTCACCTCCGTCTCCTGAATTTGAGAAGGTAGTGATGTTGATTATAAAGTTGGCAATTGCATGCTTGCATTCCAATCCACAGTCTAGACCCACCATGCACATCGTTTCTCAACAGTTGTCTACCAAAATAATCCCTTAGAGACTTTTAAAAAACTCTCAAAGGTGAAAAAAAGCCCCTCTTCATGTGATCGAGTTTATGAAATACAGATACCGAATAAACCATTTGCTCTATTTAGCATAGTGCATTGAATGTAAGATCCTTTTGCGATGTTTTGTATTATCAAACTATAATGTTGGCTTGTACTTTTAGTATTGTGGGTATTGAAATAGCAATGTTGTGAATTTAACAAAAATTTGTTTGGTTTTGATTTCTGGACTTCAATTATGATGACTGGTCGTGTCCTTTCTGTACCAAAAGCCTATTTTAAAATAGACTAATTGCTACTATTCAAATGAATAGTGGCATCGTCCACAGGGATTACGAAGGCTAAGTTACAGTTATTTTGGTTGATTTCTAAATTAGTTCGGAAAAAGATTCGATTGTTTGATCTCCTAAAATTATGCAAACTAAATTAATTTAAAACAATTAAAAAGTAAAGAGAGTTTATAAGAAAAAAGACCGAGGGTTTCAAAGCCACCTGATCCCTCGTAATAAAATTTATGTAATAATAATAAGGCTATCTATTCGACCAGATACCATAGGGGTCGCAGTCCCATAGGGTGTTACCTAAAGATAATCGCGAATCATCAAATGGCATAGAATATAGCCACCTAGCACGAACAATCTTACTAGTACAATCCGTCTCTATGACACGGACCGTCTAATAGCATGGTTTGTTTTACGGAGCATAGCTCATCTCATCCAATTATCACGAACTAGTAAAATCGTTGTATGAAGTGCTTAAAATCTAGAAAGACAAACAAAATAGATTGAATGAAAAATATTACTCATAAATAAAATTCTTAATTCATACAACCATTATTCGAATAGAAAAATCCTAAAATAAAACATAAACTACATTACTCAATGATGTGTAGCCCTCTGTTTTTCTCAATGATGTGTGTACTTTTCTTTATTATATATATATATATATATATATATATATATATATATATATATATATATATATATATATATATATATATATCGGGACGGTTCAAGGAACACCCAAAAAAACACCTAAAAACAACACCCCAAATCTCAAACTCATAGTTCCCGATCAAATTTTTATGATCTGAACCGTTCAGTGTGTGCAGAATGTGATTTTAAAGGTGCTCGCAAGAAATTAACAAAAAAATGATCGGAAAAGGCTTGATTTGAGCAGTTTTTATTTGAACCGTTCAATAAAAAACTGTTCAAAACTGTTCGGATCAAGCCCTTCCCGGTCATTTTTTTTGCTGATTTCTGACAGTTACCCTTAAAATCACGTTCTGATCACATTGAGCGGCTCGGATTATCAAAATTTGACCGAAAACTATGAGGTATTTTTTTAGGTGTTTTTTGGGTGTCCCCGGAACCACCCCGTATATATACGGGATATATATATACACACACACACACACACACACACACACACATACATACATACATATATAAAGCTGTCCTCCTTTTATAAGCGTTGCCGAGACAACTCCTTTAGAGCATCTCCAACCCATACTCCATTTCTTCATTTTGGAGGAAAAACATTCTCCAACTCATTCTCTGAAACTCTCCTCTATTTGGGAGGATGAACTTTGATACTCTAAATATAGAAGATGAAGGAAAAAATAGAGGATCTCCTCCAAATATGTGTTGGAATTGAGAAATAGTGTTGGGTTGGAGTTGAGATAAATAGTACAATCTTCTGAATCTACTTTTCAAATAAAATAGATTAATTTGATCATCTCAAATAAAAATTTGGAGGGTGTTGGATTGGAGATGCTCTTAGGTAATAGAAATCTCTTTTTCATCAGCCATTAACCGCATATAGTAACGGAATCCTTTCCTCTCTTAAACTCTCTTGTTTTGGCATTATCCATATTCTTCATTCATGAGTTTCCTTGGCCCAAAATTCTACAAAATCTAATTGGTGCATTCAAATTAGTTAGGATGCCGGTACAATACTGCTCCTTAATCCCAACGGCTAAAATAATATATTCTTTTTGTCCCATTTTTTAGAGTCCAATATCTCATTTTGTAAAGTTAGTGGGAAAAAATTGATACATTTTTCATTTTGTCCATGAAAATATATTCCATTTTGAAAAATTAGTGAGTAAAAGTGTAATAATGATGTTTTCATATTGGGTAAGTAGGGAAAGTAGAGGTAATAGTTGATATGAAATATATAATAATGATATTTTTTTTTAATAAATTAGAGTTACGAAGCTGGACACTTTAAGAGAAACGAAAGGTGTAATTACCAATTTTTTTTTTTGCTCGGCAAAAGAATTTTATTAATTTTGAAAGTGATACAATAATTAAAAGGACAATGGCAAGCAAAAGTAACCCGAGATCCGAAGAAAAGCGTTGGCAAGACACCAACAAATAAAAGAAGCACCATAGGCCCAGCTACACCAACGAAAAAACCAACCACTCAGCCCCCGCAACTAAAGCCAAGAGCCGAAACATTAGGACAACAGCAGAAAACAAACTCATACCAGCAACAGCAAACAACCTCTGACCAACAAAACCAAGCAAAAACAGGTCAAGCACAACCAACAAGAGAAACAACCTAAACATCTCCAGCAACTGCAGCCAGAAGAAAACATAAGGACCAACACCGAAGAAAGCAGCAGACGAAAACCAAAAAACACAGAAGAAACGGAATCAAAACTCCACAGAGAAGGAGGCATCTTCCTCCAAATCATCAAGACACACAAAAATCAAGCATAACTCAAAGTAATGAAGTAAATGGGCTTAGAAAGGATAAATTAGGAGGCGGCTATATGAACATTCGTGCGCCTATCAATGAAAAAGGCATGAAGCCAGTTCGATATGGAATTGTACCACGGGGCAAATGGGCAGGAAGCGGGGGGGCTGTTGTCCCCACGCTGCTGTCCCGATTTCTGGGCCTACTCCGGTCTCGCTCCGATGATCGAAATTGTTCACTTTGTGGAGCTCGTTGAGTAGAACAACTATGTAAAAAATCAGCTTAATTGGATATCATTAAGTGTCTGATCGGAGCCCATATAACTCTCGGTCCATGGGTTACAGTAGATTTGATCCAGTGTTTCAGATCCATTCTTTTCAAGATAAAAATGTTCCGATCAAGCACTTAATGATATCTAATTAAGCTGATTTTTTGCATAATTGTTCTACTCGACAAGCTCTACAAAATGAACGATTCCAATCATCGGAACAAGACTGAAGTGGACCCAGAAATTGGGCACAGCAGCCCCCTCGCTTCTGGGCAAATGATAGCAATAGACAACAGTGCGAGAAGTTTTCCCGTTTTGTTAGTATGCAGTCCAATTGGAAAACGCCCAACTCCTTTGTTGTACATGGTTTTGGCAAACAAGTAAAAGTGCAATATGTTGTGTCCTTATTCAAATTGTTTTTTGCATTTGTTAGTTTGGCGTCAAACTTTTGTAGACTATTGATTCATTTCAACCAAAAAAATGAGGAAAAGTAAAAAAATTATGATCAAATTTTGAAGTTCTTGAAACAAGACAAAAATAAGCCAAAAAAGACTTGACTTTTTGTCTTTATTCAAAAAATTATAAGTTTCGATCAAATTTTTTATACTTTTCCGAATTTTTTATACTTTTCCGATTCCTTTTGTTGAGACGAATCAATAATTTACAAAAATTTGACGTAAAACTGACAAATGCGAATTTTTTTAAATGAAGACAATAACAAATCACTAAAAAAAGTCAGAGGACAAGTGGCAGAAGTAAACATTCTTAAGATTTTAAAAAATTCAATTTCTCTCATAGTACATAGTCATGCTAGGTTTTTTTTCTTTAATCATCAAAAATTGCACAAGAGGACTACAAAGACCCAGAATCCAGAGTCCTCCGTAGAGAAAAACGATCATCAACTTTCAGGTTATTAATGTGGATTGGGTAGGATCTCACAAAGTAATGAACATATACCCACAGGGGTTCTCTCTATTGGGTTTTGGAGGTTGTTTTGGGGCTCTTTGTCTGGTCTTCCCCTCGGTGTTGGTTAGTCTTTGGGGTCCTGCTCTGTCATCTTTTGAACTTTTATCTTTCCTTTTGGTTCTTCATCTTCTCACCACATCAGTACTTGGTTTGTTGATGCCAACATCTTTGGCTGCTGCCGAATCCCTAGTGCAGCAGTTTGGATTGTTGTTTGGCTACCTAATTCTTTTTGTAGCAGTCTGGATTGCTGATTTTGCTGAACTGAAATCTGCTGCTTTTTCACACATACAAGTGCGTATGGGCCCTACATGTTTGTGCGAGATTGTGTTTGGATTGTTATGTTCCTAGCATTTTTTTTTTACACCTAACGCCAAAATCCTTTTGTCATAACTTTTGAGTAATTTATTCCTTTTCACATCGAGATTCTATTCTCCTCTCAGGCTTTTCAGATCAAACATCAAAAGTTGAAACTCTTCTATCTCTGGAAATCGAATTAGGTGTTTTGAACGCGAAGGTTTGCAAAATCTGGATATGAGGTCAGCCGCTTCTCTCTCTCTCTCTCTCTCTCTCTCTCTCTCTCTCTCTCTAACCAATTTGCATTCTTCTCGATCAGATTTACATCGTCTGATTCGAAGATCTGAATTCTGAAGCGAACTTTAACAAATCTGTATTTTGTAATTCTTCATAGCTTCTTTCTCTTTTGATTTCATTACATTTCTATTTGAGTTTTGATTTATCTGGATAGTTTGTAAATTTTCCTAAATTTTGAACCCTAACTTCGAATTTTTTGTTTTGATTTAGGCTTTTAGGGTTTGAAACTCACTTCCATCTTTAGTGGCGCTTTTTTGGAGAAACACCGTTACGTTAGAAAAAGAAGTCATCAGGTGTCAGCTCTGTTAACTTTGGGCCGGCACTTTAAGAAGTGGCTCTATCGCGACGTTTTGTAAATGTCATAAGCTTTGCCGACACAAGGTATAGTCGACACTTATGTAAAACGCCGCCTTAAGTTTCCCCGGCTTTTATCGTGCTTCTGGCGGCATTTTCCAAACGCCAGCAAAGGATACTTTTCCTGTAGTGCAAGTTCCCTCTTATTTCCTAGAAGCCAAGATTGTTGCCTTTGTATAAGCTAGTTTCAATTATGCAGCAGATTGTGTAGCTAGTTGATAGGTTCAATCATATGTAATTTTTGCCATTTGTTTTCGTTCCCTCTTTCTAGTTGGATAGAAAACATTTGTTATATTTCCCACTAGTTTTTTTGTAGCCGTTTGCATAATTTTCTTTCATTTCTTTTCATGGGGTATATATGTCCCTTGGTTAGTCTTTTTTTATTTCAGTCTGATTTACTCCCAAAAAAAAGAAAAAAAGAAGCACGAGAGTGGAACTTCAACATTTTCCCCTTGAGGTCAAAGTATCTCCATCCCCTATTTCCCCTGTTTTCAACTTGGACATAGCGAAAACCACAAAGCAGCTAAGAATTGACAAATTAAATGCCCGATAATATTATGGAAAAATCAAATTATAGTATAATTTGATTTTTCCATAATATTATCAGGCATTGAATAGTTCATCCGTCTACAAAGTAAATGAAAATTGACTTAAATTGGTGAATAACTGGATAACATAGATGAATAAAACAAAATAAATTAGGGACAATAAATTTTTAACCAAATTAAATACATTTATTTTGCATAGAGTAATGTACAATGTATACAAAAAATTCTTTAGATGCTTGGCACACAAAAAAAGGTGGAGTGCTGGTGGCGCACCAATTTAAGAAAGTGGAGTTATTGGCTCGCAGGCGACCAGACTTTAGATGCTTGGCTCACCAAAGAAGGTGAAGTAGTGTGTAGGCGGCTAGACTTTAGATGCTTGGCGCACCAAAAAAGGTGGAGTGCTTAATGCTTAGGTGGCCAAACTTTAAATGCTTGGCGCACCAAAAAAGGTAAAAGTGCTTGGCGAATCAAATTAAGAAGGTGGAGTCTTGAGTGGAGTACTACAAGACTACTTAAATATTAATTAGTTTAAAGGTGGAATTATGAGTTCTTTCTAGATCCGGGGTGCTGTAGTGCACCCCTTATAGTGCAGTCGTCAATCTCAAAAATTAACGGTCCACATTAAAAATTAATTATGAGCGGTAATAAATGATTCTTACCAGTCATAATTAAATATCATATCTCAACTATTTATTGTCAAGATCGATTGTCCATGTGCACCCTATAGAATGCCTTATAGAACTTTGTACTACAAGATTTCTAAATCCGTTATTTCTATGCCTTGAGACATCAATGATTGCGCTAATATTAATCTATGTTTCATTAATTTCTCACTCTCAGTAGTTATGTGATATCCCAGTATGAATGGAAACAGAGAGCTACAAGTCGGAAATATATTTTAGTGGGTACCGGACTAGATTTGTATCCCAAGATCGAAGAAATATATATAAGAAAAACAGATAAGATAAGATGTGGAATGTTTAGATAGAGGGGCATGCCGTGTTACACAATACTCCTATCCTGCACTCGTCGAATGTATAGGCTCTGTTGGAAAAAATTTTTATTTCTATTTTTTTTGTTTCCGATATTTTTTGAAACAAGCACCATAACCGTCTTTGTGTTACTGTTTTTGTTTACAAAATACATAATCAATTCCACTAGTTTACGGAAATTTTAGAAACAAAAAAAAATTCTGTTTTCATTTGTTTTGAAAACACTTTCGGCAGCCCAAAAAACAAATAAATAAAAACTATTATGGTCACCAAACATATTTTTTTGTTTTTATTTTTTAATAAATAAAAACACTCATTTCTTGTTTTTCATATATGAAAAAACAAAAAACTGGCAACTTTAACAAAAAGAGCCATAACATGTGTACTGATTGAACACAAATTAATGCGACATCATGCGACTTATGCGTGCAAGTTTTCCTCGTCATTTAAGTCCTCAACAATTACTTTGAGAGTCTCTCTTTCTAAACTTTTCCTCCTTCTAGGGTTGCTTCTTTGGGGGGCACTTCTCACCTCCACTTCCCCTTCTCCCTCCTCCCTTCCTTTCTTCACTTCCTAGCCTTCTCGTGTTGCACTTGCGCCTCCCCCCATCCACTCTCTACCTCCATCTGCCTCCATCCCCCCCCCCCCCCCCCCTCCATCTGGTGCTTGCTGAGGCCGATCTGGTGCAGATTTGAAGAAGAGATAGTTTGGCTTTGCTTATTCGGGGAATAAGCCGACAGATCCAGTGTGGCAGCTTCTGACAACGGAGTTTTCGGCTGGGTTTTTATTTTTCCATTTCTTTTTTGGTTCAGTTATTTTTAGGTTATGTAGATTGGTTTGGGATTTGTTGGTTTAATTTCTCTCCCTTTTTATGGGAGTTTCTGGGTGTAAGGTTTCTGGTCTTGGACCGTGTGGTTGATTTTGCCGCAGTTGAGGGTTAGTTGCTCTCTCTGTTTGGATGTCGGTCATGGCCGACTCGTTGGCAAAACCTAGTGCAAGGTTCTAGTGGTAATCTTGGGTAGCTACTGTTCTTTTCTCCGTGGTTACTTAATTTGGTTATTTACTCCCTTTGGAACGATATCCAACTTCGATCGTTGATGTATTTGGTTGTTTCTAATATAATACAACTCCTACCATTTTGAGAAAAAAAAAGTCCTCAAGAATTACTGTCCCATGTATTGGGAAATTATCAAAGGTAACTTAAATATTCATTCTACATCGCCAAGTCACCTATGATATCATCCCGGCCACTTTTTTTGACTTAAGTTTTCATCTCTAAATTTAAAAAAAAAAACCCAACTTTACCCTTATTGTACTATATTAATATTTTTTTCCATCCTATGTAGACAAAGAATTTTGGAACTAAAATATAAACTTGGAAGTCCTTTCCATTATTTTAAGGATATATACATAAGAAACAAATCCACCACTATCCCCTTTCCGATATTGTTGGTTACAGCTTAGCGGCAAAAAAATGAGGATCAAAGCGGGGGAGTCGACGATAGTGTTCTTTGAGGGCGTTCTCTTTGTTGTGGCCGAGTCCGACACATCGAGATTGACTGTAACGCCGAGGGCATACCCGAGAGGGGCCGTGCTCTAATGGTGTTTGGGGCAAGAATCTATTCGATCCTTTTGTTACTTAAATCATAACTATTAATTTGAATTATGTATTTTTTTTCAATATGTACGCATTTTTTTTAAAATTCCATGGATCGATCTATTTATATTCTGGGGCAAGAATCTCAAAGTGGTTGTTGTGTTGAACCTAGTTATCATGGAATATTTGCATAAATATTTCATGAAATGTTCAAGGAAGATTAAATGCAAGAATTTCATGGAATATTTGCATACATAGGTCATGAAAGTTCATGGTGTATTTGTAGAAATACGTCTTGAACGTTCATCCTGCCACTAAGCAACAAACAGACTTCATGGTAAATTGTCCACTTTACCATATCAGAAATCCAAAAGCAAAATAAGCAAGTACATCAGCGAAAATAAAGAAAAATTGACCATTAAATTTGACTGGTTATTTTTGAAATTCACAATGAAATCTGTGAAAATACCATGATTGCTGGTAGGATTTATCCATCTTTAGAAGTTTATCTCTTTTTGCTGAGATGTTTGCTTATGTGTTAAATATGTATAACCTTTGGAGCTGATTCTGTCCTAGTTCCCAATGGTTGTTTTGCTACTCAGTAATGGCGAGAACAGGATTCTCAGAAGCATGCCAAATGCAACCAAAAGCATGACAGAAGGAACATAGAAGTTGCATAACCATGTCATAAAATTCCTTTGGCTAGCACTTTATCTCTTTTGAGACTGTTGATTCTAGGTATGAATATACAGTAGATTGCGAGTGCCATTTTTGTCTTAGGCTATGTCTGGATCGGGGTGAAAGAGCTTGTGCTTTCTCATTTCATAATAGTTAGATGATTAATTTGGCTTTGTCCAATTTTTTTGTAATAAACTCCGTTATGTAAGTGCTGTTAAACGATTATTAATATAATCTTCTCAATTTTGTCGGAAAAAAAAAAAAAAGAGGTATAACCTCATTATAAAATTACCCTTTTACCTTTCAAATGAGTCATTTGGTACAAAAATGCAGTCGCTCAAGTTGGTTGTGGCTTTAGACTAAATTAAAGCACGGTATTAAAACTGCAGTCACTCAAGCTTAACGATCAACAAAGTATTTCTTAAGCCATCTCTAGGTCTGAATCTCTCGCCTGCAGGCACATTATTTATTTTGGTATAAAGTATTTCGTCCTCCATTTTCTTTTTCATACTTCAGCCATAAATATTTAAAAGGAAAAAAGAGAGAAAATATATATTACTTGATTTTTTGGTACAGTATTACGATGTATGTACTAAGCAGTCTAAGCACATGTACGACGACACACCCCGTTCTCTCTTTTTGATTTTTTAAGACAAAAATGATCATCAGCAACTCATATATATATATATATATATATATATATATATATATATAGAGTCTCCTCCATCTCATGTTCATTTTCTCACTCAAAAAAAATAAAAAACCTTCAAATTAAACTTTCTCTCGCATATATTCAAACTTTTTTTGATATTATCTCTGCAGTGAATCATACTCCCTCCGTTTATTTTTAAGTGTTCCGCTTCGTAACTCCAACTTATTAAGAAAATATCATCACTACACATTTCATATCAACTTTTATTTTCACTTTCCCTACTTACCTTCTATAGAGACATCATCATTATACTCTTACTCACTAATTTTTCAAAATGGAATCTCCTTTTAGGGGCAAAATAGAAAATATATCAACTTTTACCTATTAACTTTAAAAAATAGACACTTATTAAACAGAAAAGCTATGAGTACCGACCATGGGGGAGGGAAATCGTACCGACGGCTGCTGGCGGGCCGTCTCCGGCCACCGGACGGCCGATCCGAGCCGTCCAAAAATTCTAAAAAAAAAATCGATGGGGCCAACGTGGGAATCAACGGCATCTGAGGTGTGTAGGGTGCTTGATCCGAGCCCCCCTTTTTCGTGTATATACACGTATATACACGAAAAAAGGGTGCTTAGATCAAGCACCCTACACACCCTACACACCTCGGATGCCGTTGATTCTCGCGTAAGGCTCCATCGGTTTTTTTTTTAGAATTTTTGGACAGCTCGGATCGGCCGTCCGGTGGTCGGAGACGGCCCGCCGGCGGCCGGCGGTACGATTTCTCTCCTCCTTGGTCGGTACATATAGCAACTCTCTGCTTATTAAAGGACAGTCCAAAATGAAATACTAGACTTTAAAAAGGGGACAGAGAGAGTAAATCAATGAGAATGAATGGAGTACTTAACATGACGACAGAACTTGATTAATATGTATGAAATTTAATTATTTCGCTGTGGATTACACGTACGTACGGTACTCTTGAAATCTGAAGGCTAGCTACTAGTAGTAATTTAATTTCCTTGGCTTAATTCAGGAGCCACCATTTTATTCGTTTAATCCCGGTCTAGCAATTATCATTTGATCCAAATGGATCATCAACTGATCCCGTTCCGTGTAGTCTCGACTTGCTTGAATCTACATGACCATTTTGCAATAGCCTCCGTCCTGTCACTTCAACAACCACAGCAAGCACATATAGTACAGTACTAATGATTTACATCGATTTTCATGATAAAAAAAGAAAAAGAAAAAGAAAAAGAAAGTTACATGGATTTAACATCTGAGTTACAACTATTTTTCTTAATTTTCTATTTTATTTTTCTGTGTAATGACGCATACATTAAATAGCAATATAGACACTTTAACGTAATTTTTTCCCTATGTTTTTGAGCATTTTTTCTGAGATTTTGTTGGATTTGATCGAGTTTTTTTTTTTTAAATTAATAATTTGTCTTAATGAGATGAATCTAAAGAGAAAAAAAAAATGACAAAAAAGAGTTCACGAAAGATGATTCATGTAGCCCAATCGTTTGGGACAAAAGGTTCGGTTTGGTTTGGCCAACCACACCATAAGTGTCTCAGCCAAGTAGTAGTTTTTTGTCATTTTCAAAACTTAAGTATGTAGGTTAATAATCGTTTTTTTTTTCTTTGCTGATTGAATTCGAAAACTTTTTCCTGGTTCTCCGAAGTAGAAAAAGCCAGTGTTTAAAAAATAATATAATAATAATAACGTAGAAGTTTTCTCAAAATTTCAAATCCAACCCCAAGGTCAGGCTGTCAAGGGATTGGCGGTGCATGCGTGTTTGTCAAGGGTTAGCCCAGTAGGCCTGAAACTTGGCAGTTTCTTTTTTCCTAGGTCATCTCACGTTTGAAACATCTAAGGTGTTATCTATTGAATTTACAAGACCATTCTATACGGAATTTCATTTTTAAAATGAGACTCTCTACAAGCAGACGATGGGATTAGTCTCCCAAGAACGATTCCAACCTGATCATTTATCAAGAACTTCGAAACCCAGTTATACGTACTCGATCAACAACGAAGTATGTCGACATGATACAAATTAATGAGTTTTTCGGAACGAAGAGACTCACTCAATTCAGTTGCTATATATAAGCATATACTATATCATATAGTACTATATATACTGCAAATAGAATAGAGTCGATAATGATGCTTACTGCTTGCATGGACTTCAGCAGCCGTGATCAGCAATGGAATTGAATGAAGTAAAAGAGCGAGCACAATGAAGACTACAAAGCAGACCTTCGTAGGAAACATCTTCATCAGATAAATAAGTATTAAGCTAGCTGATGAGATAAATGGGCTTCGGTTGCCCATCTATTTATATATAGAAAAAAAATACCTGATTTGACTTGAGTTATGAGTGTTAAGATCTTCTAGACCTCGCCGCTCTTTTAATTAGTTAAAACATCATTAATTAACCGTTCATTTTGACGGTCTAAACGCTGAAAATCTTACACCTACAAATCCA
This sequence comes from Rhododendron vialii, assembly GCF_030253575.1. Classification (NCBI taxonomy): domain Eukaryota; kingdom Viridiplantae; phylum Streptophyta; class Magnoliopsida; order Ericales; family Ericaceae; genus Rhododendron; species Rhododendron vialii. Next base: position 10,089,544 of record NC_080560.1, read on the forward strand.
CTTTATTAGCCATGAAGAGAAGGTCGTTTGGGTACAATATATCCCGGTCTTCCGGATTATTGTGCTATTGACGATCAAGCCCTACACTTAGAGCTTTTAAAACCCTTATTCCAAAGGCGCAATGATCAACCATTAAGCATCTCCAGACAATCTTGAAGCAAAACTGATTACACTGGTTTTGGAGTGCCTGCATCAATTTTTGAAGTGTCAATATTATTTATCTATTAAAAACGTATTAGTATTAGTATTTTTTTTTTTATGGCCGGGAAACTGTTTGCAAAACCGATTTCTATATGGAACATAGTTTCTGTGGAAAAAAGAAAACGTGTTATTAGTTTGGTCATGAGCAAAGATCGAGTTAGGCCGGGGTGTTTTCACCAACCAATTAACAAGTTGTAAGTCAAGTCGTTGTTAAACCACCCACTTACCTGTTTTTTCCAAGATTCATGCAGCCGTAATTCTTTTCCAACTACACTTTATAAATGCATTATGATGATGGAAATGTCAAATTCTCGTTTCTCCGTAATTGAAAAGAAAAAATGAACTCATACTGTTGAAACAAAAAATAATAAAGAACACACGAATTATGTGCTTCGGCGGTATGCCTACTGCACGAGGGAAGAGAGGAGGGATGGATCTTTTATTCCAACAAAAAATAATGGATGAATACAATCAGTTGTATTTAAAACGTTGGAGAAAAAACCATAGAAGGCAAGTCCTAATGTGGTCAACAATCCACACCCACATAGGAGTAAATCTCTCCAAAGATTGGAACCAATTTCCTAATAGGAACCCGTCAAATCTTCCGGGCAAATCAATCCATATTAGGCCCAAATCTCCTCCTTCTCTTCAACACTCCCCCTCAAGTTGGTGCGAAGATGTCAATCAAGCCCAACTTGGATATAATCGCTTGAAAGTTGGCTGCAGCAAGACCTTTGGTGAATACATCAGCCAATTGTTGGCTACTGCGAACGAAGGGAGTGGAAATAATCTTTGCTTGTACATTTTCTCGAACAAAATGACAATCTACCTCAATGTGTTTCGTTCGCTCATGAAATACAGGGTTTGAAGCAATATGAACCGCAGCTTGATTGTCACAATACATATTTGTTGGGTGAGGTGAGCTGAATCCTAAATCTTTTAGCAATGCACGAAGCCAAATAATTTCCCCAGTTGTGGATGCCATTGCTCTATATTCTGCTTCACCACTTGAACGCGCCACAACATTTTGTTTCTTACTTTTCCAAGTCACCAAATTACCACCTACAAAAGTACAATACCCCGTCGTGGATTTTTGATCAGTTTGGCATCCAGCCCAATCGGCGTCGGTGTAGGCACTTATCAAGGTGTGTCCATTTTGCTTCATCCATATACCTTTTCCAGGAGAACCTTTCAAGTATTGCAATATCCTATGTACAGCCTTCATGTGGTTGACTGTAGGAGCATGCATAAAACGACTAACCAAGCTCACCGCATAAAAAATATCGGGACGCGTAATGGTGAGATAAATCAACTTACCAACCAATCGTTGAAATTGGCTAGCATCAGTTAGCAATTCCCCATCCAGCCCAAGTTTTCCTCCACTCTCAAGAGGTGTATCAACAGGTTTAACACCCATTTTCCCCGTTTCTTGTAGCAACACATATTTTCTTTGATTCAGAATTGAATAAGCAACTTCTAATCCCAAAAAATACTTCAAAATTCCCAAATCTTTAATGGCAAATTGTTTGTGAAGAAGAGCCTTGAGTTTGAAAATTTCACCTTGATCATCTCCGGTTATTACTATGTCGTCAACGTACACAAGAACAATAGTGGTTCCAGCAATACCTCTCTGAAAAAATAGTGAAGGATCTGCACTGCTTCGTTGAATCCCAATTTTTGTCAATACATGGCTGAGCTTAGCATACCAAGCTCGCGGAGATTGCTTGAGCCCATATATAGCTTTGTTTAACTTGCACGCAAGTTTTGGCTTGTTTGCTAAATGATGTCCTGGAGGAATACTCATATAAACCTCCTCTTCTAGGTCACCATGTAGGAAAGCATTTTTTACATCCATCTGATAAAGTTTCCAACCATGATTGACAACTAGAGATAGGAGAACTCGAAAAGTATTCATTTTAGCAACCGGAGCAAAAGTTTCTGTGTAGTCCACTCCATAAGTCTGAGTAAATCCTCATGCAACTAACCTTGCCTTGTATCTCTCAATGGTGCCATCATTATTATACTTGATCTTGTATACCCAACGACTCCCCACAGCCTTTTTTCCTGTTGGCAACTTGACGATATTCCAAGTTCTATTTTCATCTAGAGCTTGGAGTTCATCCTTCATAGCTTGTTTCCAAACTGGCTCAAAATTTGCTTCTTCAAATGCGGTTGGCTCCTTAACACTAGATAAAACACTTAAGAAAGCAGCATGAGCACAAGAAACATTATCATACGTCACATGAGCATGTATAGGATAAGATGTAGCATGATAAGTAAAAAAATCTTTCATTCTTAACGGAGGATGTGACTCTCTACTAGACCGGCGTCGCACTATATTATCAGGAACAATATTAGATTGTTTAGGCTCAGTTTGTGCCAAAACGGTTCAGTTTCGGTCCCATTATTTTGCTCTTGTTCTGGTTCACCCTCTTTAGTCCCTACAAAATCAATGCTGGTGGTTGGGAGAGGTATCAAATCAGACAAGGACTCCTCCCCCTGTGGCAAATTCCCTATCTCATTCAGGGCTTGGAAGAAAGGCTTAGACTCATCAAATCGAACATCACGAGAAATAAATATTTTTTTTGATGAGGGATCATAGCATTTATACCCTTTATGTGTAGAAGAATACCCAAAGAACACACATCGAATGGCGCGTGCATCTAATTTATCACGATATTTGGCTTGTTGGTGCACATAACATACGCAACCAAAAACATGTAAATGAGAGATATTGAGTTTGCGATGTAATAAAACCTCCAACGGGGATTTGAAACTAAGAACATGACTAGGAAGTCGATTGATTAAATAGGTTGCTGCTAAAACTCCATGTGACCAGTACTTCTTGGGAACATTCATCTGAAGCATAAGAGCCCTAGTGACGTCCAAAACATGTCTATTTTTCCTTTCGGAAACACCATTTTGCTGTGGTGTACCCACGCAACTTGTCTGTAGAATAATTCCATGGCTACGTAAGTAGTCAGGAAGAATGCCTTTGACAAACTCCGTGCCATTATTCGAATGGAAAGTTTTAACCTTTGCACCAAATTGGTTAATCACCAGGTTGTGAAAATCTTTAAAAACTGAGCACACCTCATTCTTAGATTTCAACAAATACAGCCACGTAGCACGAGAGCGGTCATCAATAAACAACACAAAATACTTATAGCCATCGTAAGAATTAATAGGTGAAGTCCACACATCTGAATGAATTAACTCAAAAGGTTCAACCGACGGAGACTCAGAAATACCGAAAGGTAGACGAGATTGTTTAGCAAATTGGCAAACATCACAAGTGGTGGACTCAATAGACAATGACAGAAAAAGACTAGATAGGACACGCTTGGATGGATGCCCAAGCCGTTGATGCAAAACATTACTCTCTAATTGACTACTTGTGTGACAAGCTGTGCTCGATGGTTGGAACAAATAGAGACCATGAGAATAAACTCCCTCACCAATCTTCTTCCCCGACGTTCGATCCTGAAAGGTAACAGCAGTAGGAGAGAAAATAACATTACAATTTAGTGAGTTAGTTATTCTTCCAACCGAAAGAAGTTGAGCTGGAAATGACGGAACGAAGAGAGCATTTGAACTTGGGCAAATTGAAAACAGATTAACTTTTCCAGACCCCAAGACGGGAACCTTGGTTCCATTAGCAACAGAAACAACAGGTTTGATAGAACTAGGAGAAAAATTGAATAGAGACTTAGAATTATTGGCCATATGATCGGTGGCTCCAGAATCAATTATCCAAGTATCGATACAGGATGAAGTTTTAAGATTACCTGACACGTGAGTGGAGGAAGAAGGATCTGGTTCTGATACTGTGGACTTACTTAATTGTTGGAGAAGATGGCTTAAGTGTTGTATTGAGATTGATGTGTCTGCCACTGCTACTTGCTCTCTTTTACCACCATCAACATTCGGTTTGGGCTTGAGATGAGGATGTAGAACCCAACAAGTATTCCTAGTGTGCCATTTTTTTCTCACAGTGATCACAATAAAAAGTTTCCCCTTTGTTCTTGTTCCATTGTCCTTTTCCTTTGCTGGTACTGAAGGTTTTTTTCTTCTCGTCTTTTTCAGCCAAAAAAACACTTGATTCAGATCTTTCAGAACTCAACTTCACATCATTGTTCATGGTTTTTTTGCGCGTTTCTTCTCGCTGAATGATAGAACACACACTGGAGAGAGAAGGAAGAGATGGATTCATGAGAATGTTACTCCTGAGATTCTCATAATCTGATTTTAAACTACTGAGCAGCGAATTTTTTTTGTCTTCTTCAGCACGTTTCTGAAGAGTCTTTGCATCTGCAGTCCACGGACGATACATGTCGTGTTCATCCCACATCCTTTTAAGACTCCCAAGATGTTCAATGAAAGTCTTATCACCTTGATCTGCTGCTGCAATCTCTTGCTTCAGTTCAAAGATACGAGCAGCGTTATTTTGATTTCCATACAACTCTGCAATTGAATCCCATAATTCTTTTGCTGATTCTGAGAAAGTAAAAATATCAGCAATTCTTGGTTCCATGGAATTGAAAATCCATGATCTAATGAGTCGATCAGTACCCATCCACTCGGCATACTTCCCATCTATTTTTGCAGGGCAAATACTTTGTCCGTCAATAAATCCCAACTTTTGCTTGCCACCAATAGCTAATAGTGCAGATTGGGACCAGGAAATATAGTTGACACCATTCAATGGGACTGTGGTTAGCTTCCAGCCGGGATTACCATCATATTCACCCATTGATGACAGAAAAGATAACCACAACAAATAGACTTAAGCAGATTCAACCCGCTCTGATACCATGTTGAAACAAAAAATAATAAAGAACACACGAATTACGTGCTTCGGCGGTATGCCTACTGCACGGGGAAAGAGAGGAGGGATGGATCTTTTATTCCAACAAAAAATAATGGATGAATACAATCAGTTGTATTTAAAACGTTGGAGAAAAAACCATAGAAGGCAAGTCCTAATGTGGTCAACAATCCACACCCACATAGGAGTAAATCTCTCCAAAGATTGGAACCAATTTCCTAATAGGAACCCGTCAAATCTTCCGGGCAAATCAATCCATATTAGGCCCAAATCTCCTCCTTCTCTTCAACAAATACTATGCACGGCGGCTAGCTTTAAGAAAAAATGAAGTGAAAATGATTTCACGATGCGAGCCCGAGAGTCCGATTTTTAGAAAAGAGTGACTCTGTTTTGCTTTTTAGGAAAAGGTTTTAAGTCTGCGAGATTAGAAATGAAATGGTTCGGTAATTCACTGTTACATGTAAGGAAGCCAGAGCACCCTATCCCGTCCTTGTGGTACTCGCTTCTTTAAACATACAATAGAAATGAGTTGTTTTCGAATGAAGATGAAATAGATGGTCATTATGTTTGTCATTTTACGAATTTATTCATGCTCATACTTATTAGGAAAAATAGCAAAAATGGCCTTTCTCAGAAGGGGAGAATGGTGGACCGCGCCTTGGTCGAAAGGCTGCCTACGTATCTTCAGAGCGAAAGAATTCAGGTCCACGTAGTTCAGGATCTGAGAAGGGGAGAAGTTGATCGGGCCCCGGTAAAAGTTGATCGGGCTCGGAGACGTAAAACGGTAGTTTAACACTGAAAATAACCAAGCAAAGCAAGCACCATGAATGTCTTGCACTTTATGGGCTTGTTTGATAACCCTCTTGGAGGGGGGATTGGGATTGTGAAGGTGATGGACCCCTAGTCACTTGTTTGGTTCGAGTAAGAAAAGTCTAAAATCCCATCTCCATAGAGTCAATACCAATCCTAGCAAAAACAAATATGCATGTTATTTACAATCCTACACTCTAATTCTGTGCAAAACAAACATGAATAAATGATTTCTTTTCTCACTAATAATCTCATCTCATTACTAATCACAATTATAATCCCGCCTCATTACAAATCCCCCCATAACAATATCTGCTATCAAACACGCCCTAAGTGTATTATTTCTCTTTTTGTTTCTTTCTGATCACAAGTCTACTTTTTGACAACAAAAAAAAAAATTCCAATGCCTATAAATATTGTTGCTATCATTCGTGTGTCTAGGCATTTTCAAGGAAAAAAGCTCTGTTTTGGAGTAATATAGAGAAAATGTTGATTACGAATGTTACCAAATTGTCAAGGAGAGATAGAGATATAGAAGTATATCAAATAATAAAAAAGTACGAGAGCATGAGATTTGGTAAGGAGCACAATAGTTGGGCGGCCCTAGACATTTTCAAAGAAAAACGCTCTGTTTTACAATGTAGATACAAAGAAACAGTTATCTTTACATCAAATATCTCGAAAAACACCTATTGGTGCCAAAATAATTTTGCCAACGTACTTTTGCGACTAGCTACAGGTTAAAAAAAGAAAAAAAAAAGAAAAAGAAATGATAATTAATGTTGCATAATGTTGCTGAACCGGTCGCTTTCATCCTTATGTATAGTACGTTCCTAGAATAATTGATCACCTCCCTGCTTTGCTTCCCCCACGTATCAAGTTCGCATAATCTTTGGTGATCCAAGCAATGGTCTTGATGTTAGGGACAACTGGATTTCAGAACACTTTCAAATCGATCCTATCCATCAAACTAAACACTGCAGCTCAGCTCAGCTCAAGCTTGGTTTGAAAAAAGCAATTTTAGCTCAGCTCGTTACAAAATAATCAAGCTCGATGAGATCAACCAACTTGAAGTGACATGCAACATTAAAATTAACTTATGAATAAAAAAAAAAAAAGAGAAATTAAAAATAGTACAACATGTGCCAATTATACATTCCTAAGATATGGGGAAGAGATAACCTAATTAATACTATAATCAGCCACACATCACAAAGTTATATATCGGTACATAATGTTGCAAAATTAGAAGGATTATTACTTTTGCTTGTGTGCCCATTGACAAAATGTTGAGAATGGGGTGAAGACATTATGGTTTAAGTTGTACGTCATTTACTTTCAGTTGGTATGTAGTCCGACGTGGTTCCTAACTTCCTGTAATAAGAAGATCGATACTACTTAATATCGAGACAATTTGGATCAAAAACAAACCCTAGGTTTTGAGAAAGAGGGAAAAGTTGAATATTTGAACTCAACATAAGAACTTACAGTGGTGATGATCGATTAATTCGTCTCAATTTCATCTTAGAGTTGGGTGTGAGAGAGAGAGAGCCAGAGAGCATTTCACGTTTATTCCGGAAGTTGGGCTCTTTCTCCTTACAAAAATGCTAGGTGCACAACTATCCGACATAAACACAACCCTTCACATACACATGGATCCCGTGTTAAATGTGTCCAAAATACTTGTAACTCATCACTTTGCCACATTTCTCTCAAATACAGGTGGGTCCCACTAGAATGGGACCCACATGCATGTAAGAGAGGTGTGGTTAGAGAGTGACAGAGTAATGTGGCCCTAGCATCGATCTCTCTAATGTATATGAGAGATTGTGTTTGGTGTTGTGTCCGGATAGTTGTGCATGTAGCATCTCTCCTCTTTATATCTAGGCCTATCACCAACATATATTGGTCCAACCCAACCGGTCATGTTCACATGTACTCCTGGTGTGCACGGGTTGGGTCCGGCCAGTTTTTTGGCTAAGCTAGACACCCGAACCAATCATATCGGGTAAGAATGTTTGGGCCCGCAACCAAATCGTGTAGCTGGTAAAAACCGTCTGCAGGACCAATTCTTTGCTTTGGGGTCTGGTCGGGTCGAGCTGGTTGGGCGGGTTGGACCAATGCTAGATTGGATTATGTAATTAGAATTTTAACACTATTTGAATACTATGTTTTATATTCTGAGCCCAATGGCCACATATAGCCCATTCTTGACAAGTGTTAGCTTCGACGCTCCTTGGACATGGGTTGAATTAACACACAGATTTATTTTTCCAACAGATGTCGAGGACGCAAGGACACGCTTGGGGTTGTAAAGCAACGTATGAAGATGGATGCTTGGGATTCGTTTACTACTTGAGCTCAAATCTCAGCTCAAGCTTGGTTTGAAATACTAAATAATCAAGATCCAGATCACCTTGAAGTGACAAGCATAGAGCATTTGACAAATAGACTAAGATGCGAGCCAGGGGAAAAACATGAACTTCAGGTTTGGAAAAGTAAAAATTAACTTACGAATAGAAAAGGAGAGAAATTAGAGCATCCGCAATGGTAATAATTAAAATTAATAACTAAAATGTACCACGTCAGTATTTGATTGTTCATTTCGTCCATAATCAAACTTAACAACATCTACCTCCACATTGGTTATTTTTGCATCATTAACAAAAAAAAAAAACCCCACAATACTCAATGCACATTTGTCCAATCGCAAACGAATTTCAATTACGCACCCGACCACATCAAATTATTCGTCTTGATGAGACGAATCCAATGTGAGGTGTTTTTGAGTTATTAGTTTTGAGTTTGGTTATTGAGTTTTGATTATTGGTAAAAGTTGTTAAGTTTGGTTATGGAATGAGTGAAATTTGATTATTTACTAAAAGACTTGTAACTTTGCTCATTATAATGTGAGGTATTTTTTGAGTATTGTTGTTAAATTTACTTATATCTGCACTCATTTACTTATTACAATGGGGATGCTCTTAAACATAGAACTACATTCCTGAAATGTTGAGAATCTAGGTGGAGTCATGGTTAGACATGGCTGTAAGTGTGATTTACTTTCAGTCTCCTAGGAAGAACAAGTAGACATCTTGATTTTGTTTCGCAAATGGGAAAAACTTTTAACGGAGCTTCCCCTAAATAGTTGTTTACGGAGGTGAATCCCACGCGTCCGTTTCGGTTTTGGATGGTCCAGATTTAAATGAAACTTTTCCGAAGAAGAGTTTTAAATCCGAACCGTCTAAAACCGAAACGGTCGACTGAGATCGCACGGCTCCGCGAATAAGAAAATCACGGCCCCTCCGTGAATAACCCAATCTCTTCCCAAATATTTTCTTGGACCAGCATTCTTCAAGACAACATGTGCTAATACATTCATAAGACACACGCAAAAGATAACCTAATTAGCAATTACTCGTAGGAATTTAGGACTACTTTTGTTTGTATGCGCATTGACAAAACGTTGAGAATCTGGGTGCAGACATGGTTTAAGTTATGGGTGGCAAATTGAACCCAGATCCATTAACAAATTCAGACCCATCAACTAAAAAATAGACCCAACCCAACCCATTTATTAGTTGGGTAAGAATGGGTTCAAACCCAGCTAACCCATTATTAGTTGGGTCATAATTGGGCATCAATTGGATCAACTTAAATGACCCAATGGGCAATATTGAAAGTAACCCACCAAATTTCATCTCTTAATTGGTCTCTTTTCCAAACCCAGACCCATCAATTGGTCTCTTTTCCCCCTCTCTCTCTCTCTCTCTCTCTCTCTCTCCCCCCTCTCTCTCGCTCTCTCTCTCTCTCTCTCTCTCTCTCTCTCTCTCTCTCTCTCTCTCTCTCCCGAACCCCCAGGAGCATGGCCTTCTCTCTCTTTTATTCAATTGTTTTGTCCTAAATCACGCGCGTCCAAAAATATTTTGAATGGTTCGAATTAAAATTCAATTGTAACCGGTAACAATTATTTTGACCAGTCAAAATTGACAACACATCTCATCCATTAATTGCGCGAATGGACCCATGAAATTGTGCTCCGCTGTGAATAAATTTCTCTCATGGTAGTCCCGCAAAGGGTTTGGATTAAAAAATTGACTTATTTTTTTTGTCCTTATTCAATTTTTTTTGCATTTTTTTTGTTTTGTGTCATATTTTTGTGACTTATTAATTTGTTTTGATGAGAGGAATCGGAAAAGTAAAAAAATTTGATCGAAACTTATAATTTTTTGAATAAAGACAAAAAAAAAATCACTAAGACAAAAAAAATTACTTATTCTCGTCTTTTTGAAAAAATTTATGAGTTTCGATCATAATTTTTTTTTTACTTTTCTAATTTTTCGATCATAATTTTTAGTATATATGTAATTGGGTTAATGGGCGGGTCGGGTTTGCTTTAAAATAAATGGGTCGGATTGGGTATGAGTAATTAGACTCATAGTTAATTGGTTTAAATGGGTCAATGACCCATTAAAGACCCAACCCACTAACAACTTACCCAATTTGACCCAAACCCGTCCGTTTGCCACCCCTAGTTTAAGTAGTCATTTACTTTCAGTCTCCTACGAAAAACAAGACATCTTGAGGCCTTCGTTAGGCTTTCTTCCCTTCGCCTACAGGTGGCAGCTTGGCTTCGCTATCGCCCATGTTTTTGTTTCAAAATTGTTGATATTTCATCTTTATCCTTTGCTTTCCTGGAGTTTTGAAGCGTATCATCACAAAGGAATCAACTGCCCCTAGAAGACACCATTTCATGGTTTCGCTAAAACTAGGGATTCCATGAAAGTGTCAGCGGTACATGCATCAGAACTCCCGCTATATCCAGTATTTGTCCAAGTTTTGGTCTTACAGTCATAACAAAGTAGCAATTTGTCACTCGCCGATACCAGAAATTCACCATTTTCCCTAAATCCTATTATGCGGCCCGACACTCCTGTAAGAGGAATAGTGTATAATTTGGCCCAAGATTCTGCAACTCCATATTTTTTCATAACCCACATGCCACAGAACCCTCCTGTCCACGACATAACACCGCCAGTGATTCTCCATACGACAAAATGGGCAGGCCCAATGAGCTTGTAATGACCAGAGCGGCAGGCATCAGTATCTGCGAGAATGCTTGAGAACCCATTTTTAACGACATTATCAAACTGCTTAAACCATCCCCAACTCCACTTTCGAGTGCAATCCAATGTATGGCTCCATTAACAAAAGCCTGTAAGCAATCCAAACGCGCAATGAGATGTGGATGACCAACAGAAGCGATGGATCTCCATGATCCTGTCCCTTGGGTGTAAAGCTCAACCTTGGAAGGAAATTTCTGTTGCTTTACATCCACCCACTCGTAAAGAATAAACACCAACATGCACTCATGCGTAGTCGGGTGGGCACCAAATCCGAAAACAAACGGTGGCAGAGGTTTAGTTTCTTGCAGAGAGGGCGGCATGGGAAGAGTTACTGATTTCCTAATTAATGGATTCCATAGAATAACACAAGGCAGCGAAGTGGCACGATCAACCATACAAAGCAAACCATTACAACTGCCCACTATAATTTTACTCCCAAGTGAAGTACTCAAAGGAGGCTCCAGTTGGTCTAACTCATCGCCAAAATTTTCATCGCCACGGCAAAACAGATAGCGCTCTGTCTTGTCGATAGAGGTGAAAGTCGCAAGGAGAAGGTTTTCGGGCCGTCTTTTATACTGTGATTTAGGTGTTTGGCGATGAAACTAGGGCTTGTGATGATAGAGTACCATGATTTGCATACGAGATTATCATGTACGAGTTCAGTTGGTATGTAGTCCGACATTGTTCCTGGAATAAGACGGTGCCTATCAGCTTATGGTATCAATCGAGACAATCGGAAAAAACAAAGGCGCTAGGTTTCGAGAAGGATCGAAAAGTTGGACAACATGAGAACTTACGGTTATGATCAGATTGAAGCCCTGGGTTTTCGATCGAGCTCGGCTATGATCGTTCGAATCGTCTCAATTCCTACTATGATCAAAGACAGTAATAAGTAGTACTTATATAACTGAGGTGAGACAGAAGACGTAAACCCCCAATGCGCAGCCCATAAATTAGGCCCATCCACCGAGATATATTGATCCAACCTCCATTCTTTTAAAATGTCATGTGTTTCCATTCTCAATTTTCACAATGCGCTCACGCTTTCAGTCATCACTCTTGCAGATTTTAGCCGTTCGAGATGTGATTCAATAAGCATTCACGGCCACGCTCGCACTCAGTCACACGCATGCAAATTATGTGACCTAGGATCTAACCCCTCAGTCACATAATCCTTCAAAATGTATAGCGCTACTGCTCCCAATCATCGCACTACTCGTGCTCTCGCGAATTTTAGTAGCTTGAGATGCATTTTAAATATGCTTTTACGCTTGTGCTCTCGCTCACGCACGCACGCGAGGATTATGTGACCTAGTCCAACCCACCAGACTGGACAACTATTTGCGTTACATGGAAATGCCCTAGTTAGCCCAAGTTCCAGTGAATCGCTTGTGTTTGTTTGGCATTTTAATTTTGTTTTAGTTTTGTTTTCTAATCATTATCATATTTCTTTCTCCAATTATTATCTTATTTCTCTAATTATTACTTCATCATCCCTCTCTATCTCTCTCTACTCATTATCCATTTCTCCAATCATTATCTTATTTCTCTCTCCATCCACTACCAAAGCTAAACTAAACTAAAATGTCAAACAAACAAAGCCGCTGCGCTATCTTTTAAATTTTTGGGGGGGCTTTGATTACGTGCTCCATTAGAATGTTAAAACACAAACTCAAAAGTACTTTAGAAAAACAAAAGCACACATTCCAACTTCCTTCTCATTCTTCAACTTTGAAAAAGACTGCCAATGATCTGCAAACATGAAGAGAAAAAGAGAATGTCCAAATTCAAATTATATCTCTTAAACCATCTATTGTTTCCGTATATTTTGAGGTAATATTCGGAGAACAATCCATCATCCGCAAGCAAGAGACTCAATCAATTCGGGACAAAGCTTCATATGGACTGGTTCATCGATCACGTGAATTGATAGCATGCGAACGAGAGTCGAACCCTGAACCAAGGGCTTCCTTATAACCTTCAATGTGCGAATGACTATCACAGCACCGTCCAAAGGGATTTCTTGACTTAAATTTTTACGTTTTAAGAAGTAAATTGAAACATATACCAACTTTATCTAACGGAAGTATATATTAAGAGCAAGACTTTGTTTGTGAGAAGAGTTCGTAGAGCGCCACGTGGCATCATCCTAATTTGTTTAGATTTTCTATTTTAAAGATGTCTGCAAAGTATCTTATTGGTTATCATTCATGACAAAATAAAGTACGGAAAAAAATGTGACTGGATTTGTTAGCTCATTCAGGGTTTATGATCTATTGAATTGGTTATGCTCATCAAAAGGAAAGTGGCTAACTTATGCTTAAAACTTTGAATACAAGAACCACATAATTTTATCCAACGGACCATTAATTATAGAGTTAATGATACTCACACAGCAAAATTGCATAGATTCTGTGCACAGATTTTTGTGTGCGGCCCATTACGGGTCCCACGCAAATGATCCGAGCCGTTTAATAAATGTAAAATATTTTTTCAACGGTCTCCATGAAAAATCAGCGTAACCCGATACCTATAGTTTTTCGATCCAATTATATAACTTTTCATTATCCTAGAATCCGAATGAAAACTTAAATTATTGGATCAAATATCTATATGTATCGGATTGAGCTGCTTATATGCAAGGACCCTTGGAAAAAAAATTACGGTTTGGATCATTTATGTGGGACCCCTAGTAGGCCCCTCGCCGGATCAGTGCACAGAATATGTGCATAACTCCTGTGTGAGTAGCAGCGTTGTTAATTATAGAAGGTTGATATTTATTTAATTGTTGATCATCGAAGGTATCTATACACAGATAGAAAGTTTATAAAGAACACGATGAGTCACAGAAAAGCGTCAAAAAAAAAAAAACCAGCAAAAGATGGTAGTAGCATCAAAAGACCAGCAACCAACAAAAACAAATGCAAGGTGAAAATTAGATTTCGATGGAGGAGAACCACTATCTAAAATGGCTAATCCAGCGTAAGAAGGCTTCCTCCACGACGGGATCTCAATAGCGTTGAATGTATGCAGCCTACCAGCCTCACTCCGCAAGAAGAGGACATACCATCTACCAAAGCAAAATCTAGATGAAGATCATTGATTAAATACTTGCGAATTCTGAAAATAAGCGGAATTGTTAGAAAAGGCATTGTTGCAACATATTCCAACGTCATAGAACGAACTGCTACTGCCATTTGAGACAACAAAATATTAAATGTTGCAACATGAAGAAGGTGAACTGGTGGTAAAAGCAACGAGAGGTCATGAAAGAAGAACCTAGCTCCATCATGAAGGAGTTACTCTAAAACAGGACAACTAATCAATGAGTTGATCGGTATTGTCAACCACGTATCTAGTTACAGAATCAGAGTCGCCCGGCGGAAAATAACCAAGCAGAGCAAGCACCGTGAATGTCTAGCACTTTAAGAGTATTGTTTCTTTCTGATCACAAGTCTACCTTTTGAGAATTTCTGAAGTACCCAAAAAAAAAAAAAAAAGTATACCTATTGACCAAAAAAAAAAACCGACACCTATAAATGGTGCTCTTCTTTGTGTGTCTAGGCATTCTCAAGGGAAACAGCTCTGTTTTGGAGTAATATAGAGAAAGTGATGATAACTAATGTTGCCAAATTGTTGAGGAGAGATAGTGATAGAGAGGTATAACAAATAATAAAAAGGTACAAGAGCGTGAGATTTGGTACGGAACACAATAATTGGATGGCCCTAGACATTTTCAAAGAAAAACGCTCTATTTACAATGGAGATACAAAGAAACAGTTATCTTTACAAATATCTCGAAAAACACCTATTGGTGCCAACATACTTTTGCAACTTGCTACAGGTAAAATAAAAAATATATTAAAAAAAATTTAAAAAAACCAGGAAATGATAATGTTGCTAAACCGGTCGCTTTCATCCTTATGTATAGTTCCTAGAATAATTGACCTTGCTTTGCTTCCCCCACATCAAGTTCGCAGACTCCTTGGTGATCCAAACAATGGTCTTGATGTTAGGCACAACTGGATTTCGGAACACTTTCAAATCCAATCCATCAAACTGAACTCTTTAGCTCAGCTCAAGCTTGGTTTGAAAAAGCAACTTTAGCACAGCTCGTTACAAAATAATCAAGCTTGAGATCAGCTTCAAGTGACATGCATAGAGCATTTGAAAATTAGACTAAGATAGGAGCCAAGGGAAAAACATGAACTTCAGGGTTGGAAAAGTAAAAATTAACTCATGAAAAAAAAATAAAGAAATTAAAAATAGAACAACATGTGCTAATACATTCCTAAGATATGTGTAAGAGATAACCTAAGTTATCAGTAGTTATCATCAGCCACACATCAGATAGTTATCAGTACATACTATAGGAATGGAAGGATTACTTTTGTTTGTGTGCGCATGGCAAAATGTTGAGAATCTGGGTGCAGGCATGGTTTTAGGTACTGATTTACTTTCAGTCTCCAAGGAAGAACAAGTGATTTTGTTTCCCAAATACTATTGCTTAGACCGGCATTCTTCAAAATTGTTGCTCTGTCATCTTTATCTGTTGCTCTCTAGGAGTTCGGAAGCATAGCATCGCAAAGGAATCAACTACCCCTAGAAGGCACCATTTCATGGTTTCACTAAAACAAGGGATTCCTTGAAAGTACAAGCGGTAAATGAATCAGAACTCCCAGTATATCCAGTATTTGTCAAAGTTTTGGTCTCACAGTCGTAACAAAGTAGCAGTTTGTGATTGTCACTCATCGATAGCAAAACTTCACTATTTTTCCTAAATCCTACTATCTGGTACAATATTCCTGGAGGATTAACATTGTATAATTTAGCCCAAGATTCTGCAACTCCGTATTCTTTCATCACGCATATGCAACAAGAACCCTCCTCCGGTTGACCATAACTTAACACCGCCACTGATTCTCCATATGACATAATGGTCAGGCACGATGGGCTTTGACTAACTAGAGCGGCAGGAATCATAATCACTGAGAACGCTTGAGAACCCATATTGAACAACATTATCAAACTGCTTAGACCATTCACCACTCTCTGGTCAAATGCAATCCAATGTACGGCTCCATTAACAAATGCCTGTAAGCAATTAAATCGCGCAATGTAATGTGGATGACCAACAGTAGCGATGGATCTCCATGATCCCGTGCCTTGGGTGTAAAGCTCAACCTTGGAAGGAAATTTTTCCAGCACTATATCCGCCTTCTCGTAAACAATAAACACCAACATATACTCATGCATAGTGGGGTGGGCACCAAATCCCAAAACAAACGGTGGCAGAGGAGAAGTTTCTGGCAGAGAGGGCGGCATGGGAAGAGTTACTGATTTCCTAATTAATGGATTCCATAGAATAATACACGGTGCCGATGTGGCATGATCAACCATACAAAGCAAACCATTACAACTACCCACTATTCTTTTCTGCCAAAGTGAAGTACTAAAAGGAGACTCCAGTTCGGCGAACTCATCGCCATGGCACAACAGATAGCGCTCTCTGTTGTCAATAAATGTGTAAGTCGTAAGGAGAAAATTTTCGGTGTTTGTTTTGCTGTGGTTAAGGTGTTTGGCGATGAAACTAGGGCTTGTTATAAAGAAATGCCATGTTTTGCATACGGATGTGAATCGAATCACAGATTCCACAGGCAGTCTTACGAGAATTTCAGCTAAAATTTCAGTTGGTATATAGTCCGACATTGTTCCTGTAATATTGGTATCGAGACAAGTGGAAAAAACAAAGAGCCTAGGTTTTGAGAAAGTGGGAAAAGGTGGGCATAAGTACTTACAGAACTTGTGATGATCGATTGAAGCCCTAGGATTTCTAGGTCGGCCATGATCCTTCGATTCGTCTCAAATTTCTATGGCTTAACCCAGCATTTGAATGATCAAAGACAGTAAACAAGCATAACTGAGGGGAGAGAAAGAGAGAGGGAAGGGACAGACTGAGCTTTCCTTCGTCTTTTCGCGTTTATCCGGAAAAACTTCATTTCGCCCCCTGAATTTTCACCCATATGTCCCATAAGCAACTATCCTTCATTTTATTTCAACTAAACACCTAAAGTTACAAAATTCCACAAAAGTAGGCACCTGCCGTCTAAATCCGTCCACTTTCCAACGGAAACCGTAAGATAGAATGTACACATACGAGCATATGCAGCTGAAATTAGGAACCTACTAACCTTTAGCCTTTGTTGTTCAAGTTGAACACCAAACTCATACTCTAGATTTAAGTGTCATTTAACATATGCATGACTTGAGTTCATTGATTGATGGATATCATATGGTTTTTATCATGCTAAGCTAGGGACTCTAAAATCTATTTTAAAAAACCTTATAGTTTCCCTCCATAATGAAAACTTAAACACAACATAATGAAAATAGTGGGTAAGCAAAGAGCCTTTGAAACCACCGCTAATTTCATAATGGAAGTTGGCGATCCTTAATCACCCATTTGACTAAGTGGGCTCTCAAAAAATATTTCTTACAAAACTCTACGATGAAGCATCTTCCTTGTGTTGAAGAGCAACAGGCGTGTTCCTCATGTAGTTTTAATAGCTTCCATGATCATTGTGATGCCATCATCCTCATTCTTGGATATATACGTGATGTGCTGTCGCGCTCTTTATCAATGTCTGGCTTGTTTCTATTTTCATTGGTGAAATATGATACTGTACAAATTGAGGATTACAAGAAACCATGGAGGAAGTTAGAGAATTGCATGGAAAAGATGAGAATCCAAAAAGTTGATATTTTCTTCTTCTTTTTTCTAGTTTGTGTCTTTTCATTTTTCTTCATTTTGACTGTAATATGACTCTACTTTTGTAGAAGATGAGGAAAAAAAAGTCCTAACTTCCCCCAATCTCACCTATTTTTCTTGCTGCCTGATGTATTGGAGCACGTTTGTGTTAATACTTTTGTTGTTTCATACGTGAACCATTGTTTGATAACTGTAACACATTATCTACCGAATAATTCCTTGTTCCAACTACCAGGGATGGTGGATTAAACTCGTTCACTACCGAGCTTTGATATACTTGTTATGAAGTACTCGGGCGATTCATACTCGGGCGAACTGGTTAATTAATTAAGTAGTGCCTATTCTTTTCACTCTACATTTGTTATAGGGAATCTGTTGTAACGAACGCTATGAACGCAAGCTAAGATAGAAAAATTGAAAACTAAACAAGAAATCACAAAGACACAAGATATACGTGATTCCCCAAGATGGGTACGTCCACGGGCGAGGAGAGAGAGGATTCACTAACCAACGTGAAGAAGAGATACAAAGAGCCGGCTATAATCTGTAACTCTAGAAAGGCCACAATATGAAAGCCCAAAAGATACTTTAGAAGTTCCCCAAAAGCCTTATTTATAATAGGCTACAAAAACGGGAACAACATAATTAACCAATGTGGGACTAAAGAATACAAGACATTCCCAACAATTCTCCACCTTGACTTGAATTCCACTGAACCAAATCACCAAATATAGCTATCCCCTTCTAACCTCTCACTCGCCAAATGCCCCCGAGAGGCGATCAACTGCAAATACCAAGCAAGCCCAAGCAATGCTTGAACTTGGCAACCGGAACCGGTTTAGTCAACATATCTTCTGGGTTATCTGCCGTACCCACTTTCTTCACCTCAATTTGCTTCTGTGAGATGATATCCCGAACGAAGTGATACCTGACATCAATATGCTTGGTCCTCTCATGATACATTAGATTTTTAGTCAAATGTATAGCACTCTGCGAATCACAAAATACAGAACTCTCACCCTGTGCAAGACCAAGCTCACAAAGCAAATCTCTTATCCACAATGCCTCCTTCACAGCTTCAGCAATGGCCATATACTTCGCTTCTGTTGTAGACAGCGCGACTGTAGCCTGTAAAGTAGCTTTCCAACTAATGACACTTCCGGACAGAGTAAAGACATAACCTGTCAGAGACCTCCTCTTATCATGGTCACCGGCAAAATCTGAATCAACATAACCAATAGCATGATCACCAGAATTGGCAACCCCAAATAATAAACCAACACCTGCAGTTTCGCACAAATACCGTAGTATCCATTTCACAGCCTCCCAATGTGCCTTTCCTGGACGCCTCATATAACGACTAACGACACTAACTGCATGTGAAATATCAGGACGAGTACATACCATAGCGTACATAAGGCTCCCAACTGCGCACGAATATGGAACCTGAGACATATATTTCTCCTCATCCTCCGACTGTGGTGACAACTCAGCTGAAAGTCGAAAGTGTGCTGCCAAAGGGGTACTGACTGGCTTCGAGTTCTGCATGGCAAAGCGCTCAAGCACTTTAAGAACATAAGACTTTTTATTCAAAAATAATTTGCCAGCTACTCGATCTCTGCAAATCTCCATACCCAAAATATGTTTTGCCGCACCCAAATCTTTCATCTCAAATTCACCACCTAACTGTTGTTTTAACCTGTTGATTTCTGACACACTCTTGGCAGCAATAAGCATATCATCAACATACAACAGTAGATAAACAAATGAACCATCTGAAAGTTTTCGAAAATACACACAACTGTCATACTCACTTCTTGAATATGACTGGCTTATCATAAATGTATCAAACCGCTTATACCACTGCCTAGGGGATTGTTTGAGGCCATACAAAGACTTACGCAGTAAACAAACGTGATCCTCCTTACCAGAAACAACAAATCCCTCAGGCTGACGCATATAAATCTGTTCCTCAAACTCGCCATGCAAAAACGCAATTTTGACATCAAGTTGCTCTAACTCAAGATCACAACATGCAACAATAGCAAGTAAAGTGCGAATGAAACTATGTTTTACAACTGGTGAAAATACCTCATTGTAGTCAACACCCTCCTTCTGGTTGTATCCTTTCGCCACTAGCCGAGCTTTGAACCGAGCATCTTCTACCTCTGGAATACCTCATTTGAACTTGAAGACCCACTTGCACCCAACAATCATCTTCCCTTTCAGCGATTCTACTAACTCTCATGTCTGATTCTTCTGAAGAGACTCAATCTCCTCATTCATAGCAACAAACCACTGTGCAGACTCAACACTCAAAACTGCTTCCGTATAGCTTGAAGGCTCCTCATACTCAACTGTCTCAACAACTGATAAAGCATAGGCCACCATCTCAGAATAAGCCGAATACCTTTCAGGAGGCCGAATCTCCCTCCTTGGCCTATCTTTAGCAATAGTGCGTGGTTGCTCAACTAACGCATCAACCTCTATGTCTGAACTCTTGAACTCCTCTTCAATTGGCTGTTCAATGTGCTTCTTCCCTGAGTCGGAAGATTCACTCAAAAACTCCACCTGCTTTCGAACACTCTGTTCTTGAACTGTATCATCAACCTGCTTAGACCCCTTAATCAGATAATTTTCATCAAAAGTCACATCCCTACTGATCAAAAACTTCAAATCATCAGAGCACCATAACCTGTACCCTTTGACACCTGCTGCATAACCCAAGAAAATACACTTCTTGGCCCGTGGCTCCAATTTACCCTCATTCACATGAGCGTAAGCTGGACACCCAAAAACACGCAACACAGAATAATCAGCCGGATGACCTGACCATACCTCAAACAGAGTCTTACACTCAATAGCAGTCGACGGAGACCTGTTCACCAAATAGCATGTTGTGGAAACGGCTTCGGCCCAAAATTCTTTGCCCAATCCGAAATTGGACAACATACAACGTGC
Source organism: Rhododendron vialii (assembly GCF_030253575.1). Classification (NCBI taxonomy): domain Eukaryota; kingdom Viridiplantae; phylum Streptophyta; class Magnoliopsida; order Ericales; family Ericaceae; genus Rhododendron; species Rhododendron vialii. The sequence goes on from NC_080560.1 coordinate 10,110,239, forward strand.
CTTCTCCAAAAGAGTCCTGTTCATTCGTTCAGCCACACCATTCTGCTGAGGGGTTTTTCTCACTGTGTGATGCCTCACAATGCCCTCATCACTGCAGAGCCTATCAAACTCGCCAAGACAAAACTCCATACTATTGTCAGTTCTCAAACGTTTTATTTTCTTACCAGTCTGATTCTCAATCAAAGTTTTAAACTGTTTGAATGTATTAAAGGCGTCACTCTTATGTTTCAACATATACACCCAAACTTTACGAGAGAAATCATCGATAATACTCATAAAATATCAAAAACCACCTTTAGAAGTTACCTCTGCGAGACCCTAAAGATCCGAGTGAAAATAATCCACCGTGCCTTTGGTGCGATGAACAGCTGTACTGAATTTTACCCTGCACTGCTTGCCGTAAACACAATGCTCACAGAAATCCAGCTTCTCAATTTTCTGGCCACATAGCAAACCCTGTTTGCTCAAAACTGTCATCCCCCTCTCGCTCATATGCCCAAGGCGCATATGCCACAAACGAGTCAAGTCTGAATCTGAAACCTTGGATGAAGCAACCGCTGCTGCAGCACCTATAACTGTACTGCCCTGGAGTGTATAGAGGTTACCACGCTTCTGACCCTTCATCAGTACTAATGCACCCCTTGAGACTTTCAAAACTCCACCTTCACCGAGGAATTTGCAACCATGAGAATCAAGAGCACCCAGGGATATAAGATTTTTCTTCAAATCTGGAACATGTCAAACCTCAGATAAAGTCCTAACAATACCGTCATGCATCCTAAGCTGAATCGTTCCTGAACCAACAGTCTTACAGGCCATGTTGTTGCCCATCAAAACTGTACCACCATTGACCGCCTCATAAGTAGAAAACCACTCTCTATGCGGACACATATGGTATGAACATCCAGAATCTAGAACCCACTCGGTATTAGAGCGAGAATCGCCCTCTGTAACTGATAACACATTATCTGACTCATTTGAATTTTCAGCAATTCCAGCAATTACTTTACCCCCTTTCTGGTCTTCTTTTTCCTTCTCCTTGAGTTTTAAACAGTCATTTTTCCAGTGCCCGGGTTTCTTGCAATAATTGCACTTTCCCTTCTTCTTACCTGGTGATCTGGATCTTCCCCTATTACTCGACTCCACCCTTTCTGTTGTTCTTCCCCTAACAAACAAACCCTTCGCATGTGCATCACCCTCACCTGACACTTTTTTCCTCAATTCTTTCGAATATAGGCTGGCCTTAACATCCTCCATGGATATCGTGTCTTTGCCATACAATAGGGTTGTAACAAAGTGCTCATACGAAAGTGGTAAAGAACATAGCAAAATTAGGGCTTGGTCCTCATCCTCAATTTTACTATCAATATTTTTCAGATCCATAATAATACGATTGAACTCGTCTAAATGATCTTTAACAGGTATACCTTCTCGCATACGAAACGTATAAAGACGTTGTTTGAGATATAACCTGTTGGTGAGCGACTTCGTCATATATATGCCTTCCAACTTCAGCCAAATTCCTGCTGCTGAAGTTTCTTCTTCCACCTCGCGAAGAACGTCATCTGCCAGACTCAACTGAATAGAACTCGGAGCTTTGGCATCCGTATCATCCCAATCTTCCTCTTTAATTCCAGAACTAGTCTTGCCTAACAAAACCTTGTGCAATCCTTGTTAGGTTAACAGCGCCTTCATCTTTACTCTCCAAAGACTGAAACTGCTGCTCTGCCCATCAAACTTCGCAATCTCGAATTTAGCCGCCATAGCCACAATCGGAAACGAAATCCTAGTTTTTGCAACCTAAGGCTCTGATACCAGTTTGTTGTAACGAACGCTATGAACGCAAGCTAAGATAGAGAAATTAAAAACTAAACAAGAAATCACAAAGACACAAGATATACGTGGTTCCCCAAGATGGGTACGTCCACGGGCGAGGAGAGAGAGGATTCACTAACCAACGTGAAGAAGAGATACAAAGAGCCGGCTATAATTCGTAACTCTAGAAAGGCCACAATATGAAAGCCCAAAAGATACTTTAGAAGTTCCCCAAAAGCCTTATTTATAATAGGCTACAAAAACGGGAACAACATAATTAACCAATGTGGGACTAAAGAATACAAGACATTCCCAACAGAATCTAATCGAAAGCAGACTCAAGCCATCTGATACTTCAGCTCGTAGGGATCTCATATATAGGACTCACTCTTAAAGTGCTTCGTTATTCCCCCCCAGGTGACGTACTCTGATTCCCCAACTACATACATATGTGGTTGACAATACTTGTGAACTCATCGAGTTATCCGCTGTATGAGAAACTCCTTCATGTTGGAGCACATGTTCTTCTTTTCATGACCTCACATACTTTTACCACCAGTTCACCTGCTTGGTGTTGCAATATTTGAAAATTTCGGTTGTCTCAATGGCAGTTCATTCTATCGTTTTCGGAATTCAAAAAGTATGCGATCAATGATCGTCATCTAGATTTCGTCATCTAGATTTTCCTTTGGTACACGGTATGTCCTCTACTTGCGGGGTGAGGCTGCATTACATTCAACGCTATTTAGATCCCGCCATGGAGGAAGCCTTTTACGCTGGATTAGCCCTTTTAGATAGTAGGTCTTCTCCATTGAAATCTAATTTTTCACCCTGCACAACTATTTGTTTCTTGCTTGTCTTCTGATGACACAACTATTGTTCGCCCTACTTTTTTTATGCTTTAAACTTATTCTATCTGTATATATCTAGAGGATCTGGATAGAAACTTTGAGGAGTTGAGTTTTTCTTTCCCCTTGGTTTTTAGTTCTCATTTTCGTTCATCTTCATTATTGACGGCTCCTAGTCTCTACAATAACTCTTGCAAGTCGCTAGTTTCAAGATTAAGCACACCTACATTTTTTCCAAAGAGTAAATACTAGTATTAAATAGTGAGAGAGAGACTTGGCAAGGAATCCGTGCAATAATAAGGTTTTCTATTTTTTTCCTGATCCACGGACACTTTTTGACAAAAAAAAAAAATTTTGGATGCCCATAAATGTTGCTCTCATTTCTGTCTCTGGACATTCTCAAACAAATTCAGGTTTGCAAAATCTTCAGTGAGCGTAGCAATGGTCTTGATTTCAGAACAAATTCAAATCCAATCCATCAAACTAAACCCATTTCGATAAAATCTATTGGCATGAATGAAGTGGCAGATTTGGCAAAGTCAGAGTTGCCACCAAAGATGGTTTCCCTTTTCTAACACCACCTTTGCCTTACAGTTGGAATACCACTTTGCCATATATATTTTTCCTAAATTTTAACTTTGGCAGCCTAAATCGCTCATGGGTAGGCTTGCTACAAAAAAATGCAAAACCCAAAGGCAAACAACCTAAATAGGAGAGCATACTCCATGAATTCTGCAAAGTGAAGGAAGGAGCAAGCTTGCAACGAATGCCTCAAAGAGACTACTGCTACCTACCTACAGCCACGACCACCTGGAAGATGAGGGTTAGAAAAGCCAAGACTATTGTACTCATAGACTACCAGTGGAGAAACCGAAATTTAAATTTGTCTAACCCGTACCATCCTTCGTTTGATTAGAGATCGAGATTATGAAAGCAGCATAAAGGTAATAAATCCGAGGTATTGTTAGAAATGTGGCTCATATGTTAAGTATAAAGAGATACTAAAGAGTTCTAGTAAGAATGCCAGATGCCGGAGTGGAACGGAGCGGAACGAGTGGAGGGAAGCGCAGCGAGTGGAGCGGAGCAAAGCGACGGCATCTGGCTCATTGCCGAAGATCCAGTGAAAGTAGACTGGGCCGAATGCGCCCCGCGGTATAGTTCGGTATTGTACAAGGGTATTTTTGGGATACAAACCAAATCCGATTAGGGTTAGAATAGAGTAAGTATAAATATTTTATGTTGTAAACCCTATTCCATACTGTGATAATAAGAACAACAGCCGCTCTCGCTCCCGTGGACGTACCCGATTTTGGGAAACCACGTATATCTCTATGTTGATTCTTTACTATTTTATACTCGTAAATCGTGTGCGTGTGTGTGACGATCCTAACAAGTGGTATCAGAGCTTCAGGATGTTTTAGATCACACAGAAGAACAATGTCATCAAGTTCGTCTGTTTCGAAGTTCGATGTGATGAAGTTCGATGGAACTTCGAATTTCGGATTGTGGCAACAGCAGGTAAATGATCTGTTGATGTAGCAGGGCTTGTACAAGGGGTTGAAGGCGAAGCCAGAAACCATGTCTAACGATGATTGGGAAGAACTCCAGATGAAGGCAGTGAGTACGATTTGTCTGTGTCTTGCAGACGAAGTTATGTATCACGTGTTGGGTGATGAATCGCCGATTGGGGTCTGGACTAAACAGGAGAGCAAGTATATGTCAAAGTCGTTGACGAACAAACTGTTTCTAAAGCAGAAACTTTTTAGGTTGAAGATGGTTAAGGGTGCTGATCTGATTCAGCATATCAACGCGTTCAATCAGGTTGTGAGCGACCTACAACGGATTGACATAAAGTTTGAGGAAGACCAAGCACTAATGTTACTGTGTTCTCTATCGATTTCTCTCGAAACCCTCGTTACAACCTTACTCTGGGGGAAAGAAACCCTAGAACTAGAGGAAGTCATTGCAACCCTTCTGGCGTATAATCAACGCAAGCAATAAACAAAATTGCTGCAGGGTGAAGGTCTAATGGTTAAGGGATACGGGGATCGTGGCAGGAAGAAGGAGATGGGTAAATCAGTTTCGGGGCATGGGAGGTCTCACTCAAAGAAAAGGTCAGAGGGCACGTTTGAGTTCAAGTGTTACAAGTGTCATGAACCAGGGCACATGAAGAAAGACTATCTGCAGAGGGGAAAGGGAACTGATTGGAAGAAGAAGGGAAAGGCAAGGGAGAGAAAAGATGGATCATCAACTTCTGCAAACGTTGTGAGTAGGAGTCAAATGATGGTGATATGCTTTTGGTCTTAGCCGGTCCGAATGACAAGGCAGATTCATGGATTCTGGATTCAGCATGTTCGTTTCACGTGTCTCCTAATAAGGATTGATTCAAAAACTACAGGTCAATGGATTGTGGTAATGTTCTTATGGGTAACGATGTATCGTGTAAAGTTATAGGAATAGGCACAATAAAGATCAGAATGTTTGATGGTGTTGTGAGAGCTTTGGGGGATGTTAAACATGTTCCAAAATTGAGGAAAATTTTGATTTCGTTGGGAACCTTAAACTCTAACGGCTATGGGTATAAAACAGAAGGTGGAGTTATGAGGGTAACAAAGGGTGCCATGGTGATTATCCTGGAAGGGTTACATATCTATTTCCCCCTTAAACTATTCCAATTTTAGTTACTTCCCCCTCGAACTACCAATTGAAGTTACTTGCCCCTCCAACTATGAAAACGTTATTCCCTTCGTCCAATCCCTAACTGTCGTCCAATTCTTGGACAAAAAACTCAACACCTCTAACACCAAAATTGTTTTGGCGCCCTGAATGTGGTTTTGGCGCCAATAGAAGGGTAATATGGACATTCCAGCTTAAACCCTAACCGCGATTTCACTAAAACCCCACAACCCATTATAATCTCAAAAATCCACAACCTGGATCATCAAATACAGAGAGAGAGAGAGAGAGAGAGAGAGAGAGAGAGAGAGAGAGTGTGTGTGTGTGTGTGTGTGTGTGTGTATGTGTGTGTGTGTGAATGAGTGAGACCAATCTACAATGGCATGGAACTTGAGAGATCCAAATAGAATAACACCAACATGTTAAGTCTTTTTTTAATATCTATTTCGAGATTTGCATGTTTCTATATTGCAAAGTATAATCTTACTCTTTTAGAACTTTTCGATTATTATATGGGTATGAAACTGTGGTTCCAGCCATTGTTCAAAGCCTCTTCGGTGAAGGAGGTTCTCAATGGAGATCTTTGTCCACAAAGGCAAATCTGTTCGTTAGGGCTAAGATTGGGGTTGGAGTTGCTAGAACTGCTCATTATGGGGAGGAGATATATATATATATATATATATATATATATATATATATAGAAAGAGAGAGAGATAGAGAGAGAGAAAGTGAGTGAGAGGGTGGGTGAGGTTGAAAAGGATTGGAATGGGGACCGAGATACATACGAAGAAGAAGGATATATACATACATATACATATATTGGTAGGGTTTGAGCTGGAATGTCCATATTACCCTTCTTTTGGAACCAAAACAACATTTGGGACACAAAAAGGTTTGGTCTGGAGGTTTTCCGTCCAAGAATAACGTTTTGGTCTGACTGAAATGAGGGATTGGCTGAACGGAATAACATTTTCATAGTTGGAGGGGCAAATAACTTCAATTGGTAGTTTGAGAGGGAAGTAACTAAAATTGAAATAGTTTAAGGGGGAAGTAGATATTTAACCCTTCCTGGAAATATCTACAGGTTGATAGGGAGTACAGTTGTAGGTGGAGCTGCTGTCACTACAACGAATGATACTGATGATACCATGCTTTGGCATATGCGGTTGGGACATATGGGAGAGCGTGGGATGGTAAAACTGCATAAGAGGAATCTGCTGAAAGGGGTTAAATCGTGTAAATTGGATTTCTGCAAGTTTTGTGTTCTGGGAAAACAGTGTAAGGTGCAGTTTAGGAATGCAACTCACAGAACGAAGGGAATTCTTGACTACGTTCATTCAGACGTTTGGGGACTAGTGAGGGTAGCTTCGAAAGGAGGATCTCTGTATTTCTTGTCCTTTATTGATGATTTTTCGAGGAAAGTTTGGGTGTACTTTATGAAACATAAGTCTGAAGTCTTTGCTAAGTTCAGAGTGTGGAAAGCTGAAGTGGAAAACCAGACATGGAAAAAAATTAACTGCCTCAGGACAGATAATGGGAAGGAATTCAAGAATGTGCATTTTCTGAAGTTTTGTGAGGAACATGGAATTCAGCGAGACTTTACAGTTCGGAAGACACCACAGCGGAATGGGGTGGCAGAAAGGATGAACAGAACCATTGCAGAAAGGGCATGGTGTTTGAGATTGAATGCGGGACTTCCGAATGTATTTTGGGCAGAAGTAGTGAGTATGGCATGCTTTGTTATAAACAGGTCACCGAGTGCTGCTTTGGATGGGAAGGTAGCTGAAGAGATGTGGACAGAGAAAGAGGTTGACTACTCAGGGTTGAGAATATTTGAGTGTCCGACCTATGTTCATATTCCCAGTGATGAGAGGTCAAAGCTTGATGCGAAGTCTAGATAGTGTATCTTTCTTGGTTATGAGAAATGGGTCAAAGGGTATAAGCTTTAGGATCCGGAGACAAAGAATGTGGTGATCAGTAGGGATGTGGTATTTGATGATGACTCTATGGTCAAGGCACATTGGAAGATTCAAAAAGTTGAATCAAAGGAAGTGAGCAGCAGACAGTAGGGCATACATGGCATCCCCCGCATCCAGGAACATCTCAAGCTCAAGCACCTTAGAGGACAACTTATGCTTCCAATGCAGCTCCAAACATGTCATTCGTACCTCCTGGACCGATTCAAATCGAGGGAGAAGGTTCATGGCATGCCCAAACATAAAAGAAAGAAGATAAAGACGACGCTACCATAGTAGGGGGGCCCACCACCTTCACTCTCCCTCAAATGCAACACCCTTGTTGATTGATGCCCAAACCTGACCCCAAATCCCTTTGATTTGCACACTACAACCCTTAATTTCGTTTAACCGATTCAGGTTTCTCAAAGCCCTAAATCGCTAACTCTCACTCTCTTTCTCTATCCTGTAATGAGGCAGGTGTAGATAATTGTTTCAACAAAATTTTGAATTTTTTTTCAACTTTTTGCTAGACATCAATGCAAGATGACTACCACTGCACAAACCATGTGGATATCTTGAGCTAAATTTTTACAATTTTAGTACTTCCTCCGTCCCCGCATAATAGTCTGCTATTCTATTTTGAATTGTCTCTTAAAAAGTATCCACTTTAAAAACTTTTTTTCCTCTTTAAAAATTTAATGGGTAAAAATTTGTACAATGATTGTTTTGTCCTTTTCAAAAGTTAATTGATAAAGAGTTAATGGATAAAATTGGTGGACAATTTTGAAAAATAAATGTAAAAATTGATGTGAAAGGAGTATAACAATGTCTCTTTAATAAATAAATTAGAATTACGAAATTGAACACTTACAAAGGACGGAGAAAGCAAATTTAAAAATTGAAACATATACCAACTTCATTTATACTGGAGTATATATGAAGCAAAAGATATACTCACTCCGTCCCTTTTTAAGTATCTTGCTTCGTAACTTCAACTTATTAAAAAGATATCATCATTATATCTTTCACATCAACTTTTTCCTCCACTTTTCCTACTTACCCATCATCATTACACTTTTACTGACTTACTTTTCAAAATGGAATCTACTTTTAAAGACAAAATAGACAATGCACCAACTTTTACTTATTAACTTTACAAAATTGACACTTATTAAGGGATAGCCCAAAATGGAATACTAGACTTTAAATAAGGAATGGAGGGAGTATCAAGCACCACGTGGCATTAGCCTAATTTGTTTAGATTTCTATTTTAAAGATGTCAGCAAAATATCTCATTGGTGATATTCATGACAGAAAAAATGAGACTAGATTTGTTAGCTCATTCAACTAATAAATCAACATACTACATAATCCAAAAAGCCAAAGGTTATGAAGATCAGTTCTCTCACACTTACCACAAGTTCTATCCAAGGACGGAACCAGGATTTTACCCTAGCAGTGGCGAAATGTATACTAAAAAAATAAAAAGATGCATTACAATATTAATAGTTATCGGCTCCAAAAAAAATTAAAATAACATAATAAAAACTATAGTAAATGATATTTTTCATTTGCACATAGAGTATGAAAAAATACTAATTTTAATTTTGAGTATCGATAATGCCACTTCAACAACAACAACAACAGAACCCATGTAGTTCCCAATCATTGGGGTATAAGTGGGGGAGGATTGGAGACAGACCTAACTTTTGGCAATATATACAAAGTGGCTAATCTCAGAATACCACTTAAAAAGTAACCCCCCCCCCAATATGTATTTTGGTGCAAAACCATGCCCCAAAATAAAGCCAAATGACATCAGAGAAGACAGGTCTAAAGACCTAATTCAATTTATGTGCACATTACCAAGCTTCCTTTATTGATAATCCAGAGCATCAATAAGCACAAAGATAATGTCACTCCTCAAATCTATAATATCACTCCACAGATTCCTATATGGATTTTTCAAATTGATAACCGCACTCCTTTTTGGGAGGGGCGTTACAAATTTGAGAAGTGACATTATAATTAAGTTTCCTTAATTTTTTAGGTTAAGTTATTTTAGGGTTAGAATTAATGGAGAGTTTTTTTTTCTTAATTACACATCATCATTTATATTATTTCATTTTGGCCCATTGAATTTAGTTTTAGAATACTCTTTTGGGTCTTCTTTCTTAAAAAAAAAAATAGAAGATTTGTGACTAATATATAAGAAAAAATAAGAAAAAAATTCTAGCAGTGGCGAGACTATATAAGTTGGGGATAAATTTTTTTTTCCACATATAATAATTGTGTTTTTTAAAATTCTTGTCGTGGCGGCCGCCGCCACTAGACCCCCCCTGATCCCATCCTTGGTTCTATCACCTAGTCGCTTTGTAAGTAGCCTGGACACAACACCGAAACGGCACATACAGACACAACACGGATACATACTTGTAGTTCAACCTATGAAGAGCTCTTACATACAAACCATTTTCAGAAACATTGCACAAAAAAAAAAAAAAAAACAATTTGAGAGATTAAGCTGACAAACTTGCAACAAAAATAAAAACAAAAACTCCACTCCTTAAAATAATTTGAAGAACCTCTTCCAAGTTTTCGACACATGAATTCCCATGCTTCATCACATAATAGAAGATTGCAGTAGAAGATTTCAATGCACTAGTTGTTATAACTGTCACTATCATGATGCCTACAGTAATTTAATGGGTACATTGCAGTAAGTTCAATGGGAAAAAAATCAACCAAGGGTGCCAAGAACTCATAGCAAAAGGATATGAACTTTTAATAGATAGTACTATTTATTTTGGAAACAAACTATCAGCTCCTTTTATTCTTCTAACATAGTGAAACCAAACTTCGTGAAATGCAAATGAGCAAAGTATAGTAGATATGACAGCTAAGGAGCAAGGTAACCTCCAATGAAACACTGGCACCCCAATTTAACATCATACTCACGCTTGACACTGCTATTGACTAGTTTTGACGCTCCTTGGAAATGGGTTGAACACATAAATTTACCTTTCTAACAAAAATGTCAAGGACACAAGGACACGCTAGGGGTTGTAAGGCAACGTATGAAGATGCTTGAGCACATTCGTTTACTACCTGAGCTGAAATCTTAGCTCAAGCTTGGTTTGAAAAAGCAACTTTAGCTCAACTCGTTACTAAATAATCAAGATAGAAATCAGCTTGAAGTGACAAGCGTAGAGCATTTGACAAATAGACTAAGACGAGAGCCAAGGGAAAAACATGAACTTCAGGTATTGAGAAGTAAAAATTATCCCCCTTGGGAAGCCGTGGCAAGCCTTGTCGGTTGCCATGGCATGACAGTATTCTGAAAAAAAAAATGAGGAGAGAAATAAAGCATAGAACTTTGTGTGCTAATATATTCCTAAGATATGCGCAAGAGATAACCTAATTAGTATAATCAGCCACACATCAAATAGTTTTCAATAGCCGGTACATACTATAGCGATCAAAAGGATTACTTTTGTTTGCGTGCACATTGACAAAATGTTGAGAATGGGGGTGCAAACATGGTTTAAGTAGTCATTTACTTTCAGTCTCCTAGGAAGAACACGTAGACATCTTGATTTTGTTTCTCAAATCTTTGCTTAGACTAGCATTCTTCAAAATTGTTGCTATTTCATCTTTATCCTTTCCTTTCTTGGAGTTTGGAAGCATAGCATCGCAAAGGAATCAACTGCCCCTAGAAGACACCATTTCATGGTTTCACTAAAACTAGTGATTCCATGAAAGTATCAGCGGTAAATGCATCAGCACTCCCGGTATATCCAGCATTTGTCAAAGTTTTGGTCTCACAGTCATACCAAAGTAGCCGTTTGTGATTTTCACTCATCGATAACAGAACTTTACCATTTTTCCTTAATCCTACTGTCTGGTACAACACTCCTGGAAGAGTAATATTGTATAATTTAGCCCACGATTCTGCAACTCCATATTCTTTCATCACCCATATGCAACAAGAACCCTCCTCCAGTTGTCCATGACATAACACCGCCAATGATTCTTTATATGCCATGATGGCCAGGCACAATGGGCTTTGACTAACCAGAGTGGCGGGCATCATCATCACCGAGAACGCTTGAGAACCCATATTGAACAACATTATTAAACTGCTTAGACCATTCATCACTCTCGTGTCAATTGCAATCCAATGTATGGCTCCATTAACAAAAGCATGTAGGCAACTAAAACGCACAACCTGATGTGGATGATCAACAATAGAGATGGATCTCCATGATCCTGTGCCTTGGGTGTAAAGCTCAACCTTGGAAGGAAATTTTCCCAGATCATCCGCCTTCTCATAAACAATAAACACCAACATGTACTCATGCGTAGTGGGGTGGGCACCAAATCCCAAAACAAACGGCGGAGGAGAAGTTTCTGGCAGAGAGGGCATGGGAAGAATTAATGATTTCCTAATTAATGGATTCCACAGAATAATACACGGTGGCGAAGTGGTATCAACCATACAAAGCAAACCATTACACTTACCCACTACTCTTCTATGCCCAAGTGAAGTACTCAAAGGAGACACCAGTTCCGCGAACTCATCGCCACGGCACAACAGATAGCGCTCTCTGTTGTCAATAAAGGTGTAAGTCGTAAGGAGAAGGTTTTCGGTGTTTGTTTTGGTGTGGTCGAGGTGTTTGGCGATGAAACTAGGGCTTGTTATAAAGGAATGCCATGTTTTGCATACGGATGTGAATCGAATCAGAGATTCTACGGGCAGTCTTACGAGAATTTCGGCTAAAATTTCAGTTGATATATAGTCCGACATTGTTCCTGCAACAAAACGATAATATGGGTATCGAGACAAGTGGAAAAAAAAAGAGCCTAAGTTTTGAGGAAGAGGGAAAAGTTGGGCATAAGAACTTACAGAACTTGTGATGATCGATTGAAGCCCTGGGTTTTCGAGCTGGGCTATGATCGTTCGATTCGTCCCAAATTTCTATGATTTTCCCAGCATTTCAATGATCAAAGACAGAATAAGCATAAGCTGCATAACTGAGGAGAGAGAGAGAGAGAGAGAGAGAGGGGCGAGTCGGGCGACCGAGCTTTCCTTCGTTTCCCAACATTTTCGCGTTTATTCGGGAAAGTTTCATTTCGCCTCCTGAATTTTCAACCAAATATCACATAAGCACCTATCCTTGTATCCTTCATTTTATTTAAATTAAACATCTGAACTAAAAAAAAAAACCAGAAAGAGGCACCTACCGTCTTTTTTTTGTTTTTGTCATACGGTATATATCAATAGGGATTAGCAGGATGTTAATATGTTAATCAGCAGGGGTTCAAGTTACCACTCGGGGAAAAAATGAGACAACCAAATTGACAAGTTTGGTTTCTCCCACCTACCGTCTAAAACCATCTAATTTCTAATAGAAACTATGAGATAGAATATACACATGCGAGCATATGCAACGGAAATTAGGAATGTATTAATCTCTAGCCATTGTTGTTCAAGTTGATCACCAAACTCACACACTCTAGATTTAGGTGTCTTCTATATATGCATGACTTGAGTTTATTGATTGATGGATATCATATGCTTTATATAAAGCTAGGCTAGGGACCATTAATCTACTTTAAGAAACCTTATTAGTTTTCCTCCATCATAGAAACTTAAACACAACATAATGAAATAAATGGGTAAGCAAAGAGCCTTTGAAACCACCACTAATCTTATAATGGAACTTATGGTATTGGAATTGTAATTTGGTAAAATGTGCATGGAAAACCCTCTTGGTGGGTATTTATGTACGTAATTGCGAGGATTTTGATTATGGAAACTTATCAATGTTATTGTTTAAAATCGAGGGCGTGATAGAAAATATGTTACAAATTGAGGATTACAAGAAAAGATTGAGGAGAGAATTGCAGGAAAATATGAGAACCAAAAAAGTTGTAGTATTTTTTTTTTTTTTTTTTAGTTTGTATATTTTCATCTTTTCTTCTTTTTTACTATATCATGATTCTACTTTAGTAGAAGATGAGAACAAAAACGTCCTAACTTAATTAATTCCCCCAATCTCACCTATTTTTCATGCTGCCTGATGTATTGGAGCATGCTTGTGTTAATATTTTTGTTGCTTCATACGTGAGCCATTGTTTGATAACTGTAACACATTATTATCAATCTATAGAATAATTCCTTGCTCCGACTACCCGGGATGGTGGGTTAAACTCGTTTCCTACTCGGCTTTGATATACTTGTTATGAAGTACTACTCGGGCGAAACGGTTAATTGAGTAGTTCCTATTTCTTTTTACTCTACTTTTGTAATGGCAAATCTAATCAAAAACAGATTCAAGCCGGCCATCTGATACTTCAGCTCCTAGGGATCTCATAGGACTGATCACTCTAGTTATGTATGGCCTAAGGTTTTAGATGTTCAAGGATGGAATAGAAACAGACCAGAACGAACTGAAAAAGCTGATCATTTGGTGCTCTTGCTGGCAAAGTTGTCCCCTGTAATCTGAACTCTCTAAGTGCAAGACATTCACATTATTTCCTCTGCTTCGTTATTTCCCCCAAGGTGACTCTGATTCCCCAACCAACTAGATACGTATGTGGCTGACAATACTTAATATGAACTCATTGAGTTGTCCGCTGTTTGAGAAACTCCTTCATGATGGAGCACATGTTCTTCGTTTCATGAGCTCTCGTACTTTTACCACCCGTTCACCTGCTCGGTGTTGCAACATTGAATATTTTGTCGTCTCAATGGCAGTAGCAGTTCATTCTATTATTTTCAAAATTCGAAAAGTATGTGATCAATGATCTTCATCTAGATTTTTCCTTTCGTACATGGTATGTCCTCTGCTTTGCGGGGTGAGGTTGCGTACATTCAACGCTATGTAAACACCGCCATGGAAGAACCCTTTTACGCTGGATTAGCCCTTTTAGATAGTAGGTCTCCTCCATTGAAATCTAATTTTTCACCCTGCACAACTATTTGTTTGTTGTTGGTCTTCTGATGGTACTACCATATTTTGTTGGTTTTTTGATGCTTTTCTGTGATTCATATTGTTCTTTTTAAACTTTTTCTAATTGTATATATCTAGAGGATCCAGATAAAAACTTTGAGGAGTTGAGTTTTTCTTTCCCCCTTGGTTTTTAGTTCTCATTTTCGTTCATCTTCATTATTGACGGCTGCTAGTAACTCTTGCAAGTCGCTTGTTCCAAGATTAAGCACACTTATATTTTTTCCAAAAAGTAAATACTATTAAGTGAGAGAGAGACTTGGTAAGGAACGCGTGCAATAATAAGGTTTTCTATTTTTTTTCCTGATCCCACGGCCACTTTTTAACCCAAAAAAAAAAAATTTCGGATGTCGATTCCGTGTCTGGACATTCTCAAACAAATTCAGGTTTGCAAAATCTTTGGTGAGCGGAGCAGGTCTTGATGTTGGGGAGAACTGGATTTCAGAACAAATTCAAATCCAATCCATCTAACTAAACCCATTTCGATAAAAATCTATTGGCATGAATGATGTGGCAGATTTGGCAGCCTAAATGATGTGGCAAATTTGGAAAAGTCAGAGTTACCGCCAAAGATGTTTTCCCTTTTCTAACAACACCTTTGCCTTACAGCTGGAATACCACTTTGCATATATTTTTCCAAATTTTAACTTTGGCAGCCTAAATCGCTCATGGGTAGGGTTGCTGCAAAAAAAATGCAAAACCCGAAGGCAAACAACCTAAATAGAAGAGCATACTCCATGAATTCTGCAGAGTGAAGGAGGGAGCAAGCTTGCAACGAATGCCTCGTAGAGACTACTGCTACCAACCTAGAGCCACGACCACCAGCAAGATGAGTGTTAGAAAATCCAAGACTATTGTACTTGCAGACTACCAGTGGAGAAACCAACATTTTGAATTTGACAAACCCTTTTTCAAAATCTACCATCCTTTGTCAGCTTAGAGAGACTATGAAAGCAACATAAAGGTAATGATAGCAACATAAAACAGGAACTATTCTGAATAATCTAAAAGTTAATGACATCCTAAGCATTAACAAGTCATTTTCGCCCAAGTTTAGGATTGAAAATGGTAAAAACTTCCATTATTTTACCAGGTCTGAAGACTAGACATTTTAAAACTATAAAACCACAAGAACTTTTACTTTGATAGTTGCAGTTATTATAATGATAAAGAATAAAAGGGTTTGATATATCTAACTGTTTGATTGCATTGCAAAAAGCTTATCGAAATCATCATATTCGCCCAGACAACTAATATATCATCATAGTTCACAATCCGAACAGCCAGAGGTTATGAAGCAATCAGTTCTCTTTCACTTACCACGAGTTCTATTACCTAGTTGCTTCGTACGTGGCCCAGACACAACACCAAAATGGCACACACAAGCGGACACGACACGGATACATACTTGAAGTTCAACCGATGAAGACCTCTTCTCCCATACAAATCATTTTCAGAAACATTGCAGCTAAAAACAAAACTATTTGATGTAATTAAGTTAACAAACTTGCAACAAAAACAACTCTGCTCCTTCAAATAATTTTGAAGAACATCTTCAAAGTTTTCAACACATAAATTCCACGCTTCACCTAGTAATAAGAACATGCAATAGTAGATTTCAATGGCACTAGTTGTTATCTTTACTGTCACAATCATGATGCCTACAGGAATTTAATGGGTAAAGGTGCAAATTTACTTGCATTGCAGTAAGTTCAATGGGAAAAATCAACAAAGGATGCCAAAGAACTCATAGCAAAAGATATGAACTTAACAGAGAGTATTTTATTTTGGAAACAAAATATCACCTCCTTTTGCTCTAACATAGTGAAAACAGACATAGTGAAAAAGTAAATGAGCCAAATATAATTAGGAGATATGATACCTAAGGAGCAAGGTAACCTCCAATGAAAAACGGGATCATACTTACGCTTGACACTGCAATTGACGAGTGCTAATTGTCGACACTCCTAGGACATGGTTCGAACACATTATGTCATTTTTCCAACAGAAATTTCGAGGACACAAGGTCTCACATGGGTTGTATAGCAACGTATTAAGATGCTTGAGCATGTTCGTTTAGTACCTGAGCTGAAATCTTTGCTCAAGCTACATTTGAAAAAAGCAACTTTAGCTCAGCTCATAACAAAATAATCAAGCTCGAGATCAGCTTGAAGTGACATGCATAGAACATTTGACAAATAGACTAAGATAGTAGCCAAGGGAAAAACATGAACTTCAGGTTTGGAAAAGTAAAAATTAACTAGAGAAAAAAAGAAAGGGGAATCAAGCATATTACAACATGTGCAAACACATTCATAAGATACAGGTAAGAGATAACCCAACTAGTATAATCAACAAAACATCACATAGTTATCAGTACATACTAATATTCTATAGCAACGAAATGAGTGCTTATGTTTGTATGCACATGGACAAAATATTGAGATTCTGGGTGCAGACATGGTTTTGTTTCCCAAATCTTTTGTTGGACAAGGATTCTTCAAAATTGCCGCTCTTTCAGCTTATTCGTTTGCTCTCTTGGAGTTTGGAAGCATAGCATCACAAAGGAATCAACTACCCCTAGATGAAACCATTTCCTGGTTGCACTAAAACTAGGGATTCCATGAAAGTATAAGCTGAAAATGCATCCGAACTCCCGGTATATCCAGTATTTGCAAAAGTTTTGGTCTCACAGTCGTAACAAAGTAGCCGATTGTCACTTGTCGATACCAGAACTTCACCATTTTCCCTAAATCCCCTTATCTGGTCTAACACTCCTGGAAGAGTAATAGTGTATAATTTAGCCCAAGATTCTGCTACTCCGTATTCTTTCATCACCCATATAGAAGAAGAACCCCCAGCCGAACTTCCATGACATAACACCGCCAGTGATTCTCCATATGACATAATGGACAGGCGCAATGGGCTTTCACTGACTAGAGCGGCAGGCATCATCACAACAGAGAATGCTTGAGAACCCATATTGAACAACACTATCAAGCTACGGATACCATCATCGAAAGCTCTCATGTCAAGTGCAATCCAGTGTACGGATCCATTAACAAAAGCCGGAAACCAATCATCACACGCTAGGCAATGTGGATGACCAACAGAAGGGATGGATCTCCACGATCCTGTGCCCTGGGTGTAAAGCAAAACATTGGAAGGAAATTTCCGCGGCATTACATCCGCCATCTCGTAAACAATAAACACCACCATGTATTCATGAGTCTTGGGGTGGGCACCAAATCCCAAAACAAGCCTGCGACGAGAACTTTGTGGCAGAGAGGGCATGGGAAGAGTTACTGATTTCTTAATCGATGGGTTCCATAGAGTAACACACTGCGACAAATCGGCATTGACCATACATAGCAAACCATTGCAACTACCCAGTATTGTATTATGCCCAAATGGGGTACTCAAAGGAAACTCCAGTTCAGAGAACTCGTCACTAAATCTTTCATCGCCACGGCACAATAGATAGCGCTCTTTCTTTTCATCAAAATTGGAAGCCTTAAGGAGAAGGTTTTTAGTGTTTGTTGTACTGTGGTTGAGGTGTTTGGCGACGAAACTAGGGCTTGTTATGAGAGAGTGCCATGATTTGCATACGGATGTGAATCGAATCAGAGATTCTACAGGTAGTCTTACAAGAATGTCAGCTAAAAGTTCAGTTGGTATGTAGTCCGACATTGTTCCCAAGGTCCTGCGATAAGAAGATACTCAACGGAAAAAACAAAGAGCCAAGGTTTTGAGAAAGAGGGAAAAGTTGGACGTGAACTTACAGAACTTGTGATGATCGATTAAAGCCCTAGGTTTTCGAGCTCGGCTATGATCGTTCGATTCGTCTCAATTTCTCTGATTTAACCCAGCATTTCAATGATCAAAGAAGTATAACTGAGGTGAGAGAGAAGTTACCAAACAAAACTGAGAGAGAGAGAGAGAGAGAGCGCGGTTTCCTTCGTTTCGCCACCTTTTTGCGTCTTTGTTCCGAAAGTTGGGCGTTTGGCACAACGTAAGGGAATATTTCAAAATAGGCCCCAACCTTTACACTAAAATTTAATTAGACTCCCAACCTTTTAAAAACTTCAATTTTACTCCCAATATTATCTTCCGTTAATCAAAACGCCCCCTTCCGTCCGAATGACTAACGGATTTCGTTAAAGGCTCCGTCAAATATCGTCCCGATCAAATTTTGATGATCTGAGCCGCTCAATGTGTTCAAAACGTGATTTTAAGGGTACTTAATAAAAATCAGTAAAAAAAATGATAGCGAAGGGTTTCATCTGAACAATTTTTTATTGAATAGTTAAATAAAAAACTACTCAAATCAAGTCTTTTCCGGTCTTTTTTTTTTTTGCTGATTTCTCTCGGGTACTCTTAAAATCACGTTCTAAACACATTAAACGGCTCGGATCATCAAAATTCGATCAGAAAAAGGGAGGTGCAGACCGAAGCAAAATCCGGACGTCCGGACTTGAACAAAATCCTGATCGATCCGCACCTCCCATTTCCCAATCAAATTTCGATGATCTGAGCTGTTCAATATGATTAAAACATGATTTTAAGGGTACTAACAAGAAATCAGCAAAAAAAATGATCGGGAAGGGTTTCATTTGAACAGTTTTTTATTGAATTATTCAATAAAAAACTGTTCAAATGAAGCTTTTTCCGGTCTTCTTTTTTTTTTTGCTGATTTCTCGCGAATACTCTTAAAATAACATTTTGAACACATTGAGCGGCTCGGATCATCGAAATTCCATCGGGACGCTATTTAACGGAGCTTTTAACGAAATCCATTAGTCATTCGAACAGAATGGGGCGTTTTGATTAACGGAAGATAACATTGGAAGTAAAATTGAAGTTTTTACAAGATTAAGAGTCTAATTGAATTTTGGTTTAAAAGTTGGGAGTTATTTTGAAATTTTCCCACAACGTAAACAAATACGGCCGGATGGCAAGCCCACCCAAACGAGAAATTTTTTGGTGCGGGTGGTTATACCCACGTGGTACCCATTTAGTACATTCGGACCGTCTAATACTTTTTTGGACGGTTTGGATTGAAACTCTCTTTCTTCTTTTACCCCAACACTTTCTCTCTCATTTTTCTCTCTCCAAATTTGAGCCATCTAAAAACGTAATGGACAGCTCGGATGCGCAGAGCGGACATCACGTAATACCCACCCGGCACTAAAAAATTTTCCCACCCGAACGTTGTTAACCGAACTGTTTGGTGCGATTTTTAACTAAAATTTTAACCATGATTTTGGTTATTGAATTTTAAAACCGGCCTCTTTAGTTACGATTTCGGTTTTAGGTGATAACCGAATCCAAAATCAAATCGAACCGTAACTGAACAGGAAGATAATTACATAACTACCCTCATATTTCATGTTATTTTGTTGTTTTGACAGTGAAATTTAGTGTCTTTGAACATTTGGTGTATTAGCTTGTTGCATTTTTAGATATTTTGTTGTTGGACAATAATTTTTGGTGCCTTTGAACCATCGGTGTAATAGTTTATTATTTTGTTGACTTTCAAAGATATTTTGTTGCTGAATATTTTGGGTCTTTTAACTCTATTAAAAATTTGAGTACTGCTATATACACCGACCATTTTGGACCGAAACCGTACCGACGGCCGCGCGCGGCCGTCTCCGGCCACCGAACGGCCGATCCGAGCCGTCCAAAAATTTAAAAAAAAAAAACCGAGGGGCCCAACGCGGGAATCAACGTCATCCGATGTGTGTAGGGTGCTTGATCTAAACACCCTATTTTTCGTGTATACATATATACACGAAAAATAGGGTGTTTAGATCAAGCACCCTACACACATCGGATGACGTTGATTCCCGCGTTAGGCCCCTCGGTTTTTTTTTTTTAAATTTTTGGACGGCTCGGATCGGCCGTCCGGTGGCCGGAGACGGCCGTGCGCGGCCGTCGGTACGGTTTCGGTCCAAAAATGGTCGGTACACATAGGATTTTTCTAAAAATTTTGACCTCCGGTTGCGGTGAAGTGAAAATTCATATTGAACTGAAAACCGTGGTTTTGGTTATGGTTTAGATAAAATAAAAACAGCTGATTATGATTATGGTTATGGTTTTGATTTTGGTTTTAGATAGTTATTTTGGTTTTAGTTTTGCCATTAACTGTACCAAATTGTTGCCATCTCAACTATGCCCAGCCCATAAGGCCTAACACCAACATATGTATTGATCTTACCTTGGTCACGTAATAATCCTGTAAAATGTCATGCGCTTCTACGTTCTTTCAGTCTTCACATTCCGCTCACATTCTTAGTCCTCACTCTCGCAAGTTTTAGTTGCTTGAGATTGATTTAAAGACGTTTTCGCACTTGTGCTGACTCACGCGAAAGCGATTATGTGACTTGGGATCCACCTGAGAGCGGGAGCGCTAGACATTTTTAAAGAATTATGAGAACTTAGGGTAATTCTTTAAAAATGTCTAGCGCTCCCCTAAGTCTCATAATCCTTTAAAAATGTCTAGCGCTCCCACTCGACCCCCCTAAGTCTCATAATCCTTTAAAAATGTCTAGCGCTCCCTCTCTCAATCGTCACACTTTGCTTATGGTCTCAATCCTCGCTCTCACAAATTTTAATAGTCTGAGATGTATTTTAAAGACGTTTTCACAATCACTCAAGTGTGAATTATGTGACTTAGTCCAACCCAAAGCTGAATTCATTGATATTTGGCTTTGCAAGGAGCAGTTTTATTTATTTAGATAAGATGGTGGGTTACACAAAAACATGGGCGAGCCATATAAAGAACATTTAAAAAAAAGAAAAAGAAGAGGCATTGGTGTACAATTTATGTTTTCTCTTTAAAAAAAAAAAAAGGCATTGAGCCCATTTTATGTACTCTCATACTGTTTATTTTGTAAATTTTCTCTATGTATGAAAAAATGCTCTTAGTCGTTTATCGAGTTTACTAGTTTACGCTTAGCTAAAAATTAATCAAAAGTTTGCATATCCAATTGAAAATTATTTTTTACTACAGAATCATACTCCCTCTATCCCCATTCTTTAGTCTCTTTTGGAAGCTCGTGCCGCTTTCCAACTGATTATATTTTGCAATCTATAATTTTTAGGTGATTTTAGAAAACATCATTTAAAAGAACTCATTAAGATCTATCAAATAAGATTCATATTACATGTAAATGGGATTACCAATTAAAAATTATAATTAGTTTTTTATCCGATTGTGATGGGGCGAGGGATAAGAGAATGGAAACAGAGGGAGTAACATATGTAATCCATGCAGGACTGATACAAGAGGTGTCGACAGGGGTGGAGCCATGGTTTTCAATAAATGAGGTCAAAAATTTGAACTATGTATGATTCATTTTTCTAGTTGCTAATTGAAAGAAAACAATTAGATTAACAAGTTAATCAAAAAGTAGATATATATTAATAACAAAGTAATGTTGCTTCGATTCACAATTGACCTCGACGACTTTTCATATTTTGGAAACGATGGATAATAGTCTCGTTTGTAATGGTTTCAAAAATATCTTTATCTATATATACAACTAAACTATCATGCATCTATTGGGTCACACATACGATTTCGAAGCCTACTCTTTACAATCTTCATAGCAAAAAATGCTCTCTCTACAATCTTCATAGCAAAAAATGCTCTCTCTACAATGAAGATTCTCCAGAAAGGCAGAAACGTAGGAAACCTAGTTTTTTTCGAAAGGCAGAAATTGACGTTTGGGGATTTTGTAGGTGGTGATTCTATTTTGACCCCTTTTTTTTCTAAGTACAAAATCCTTATATGGATTGGGGCAAAAATAAAATTTAAAGTTGGGTCAAATGAGTAAAAATGAGGTAAAAATTATACATATCTCTAAGAAAATTTGGGAGGCAGTAAGGTCAGCTGCCTCTCCTTATCTCTTACTGCCTCCGCCCCTGGGTGTCGAAGGTGCTCAGGCTTCTGTACAACTCCAAAGATTATCACTAATTTTTTAAATTTTTTTAGGTGAATTTGAAAACGATCTATTAAATTGGTCCTTTCAAGTCTTCAGAGTAAATAATTTCGTAACATTCTTATATGCGTATGAGAAAAATCACATAATTAAAATTTTAATCAACCGCTTAATTTTTTATCGCGTATTGATTGCTCAATTTTTTTTTATCAAGTATAAATACGTGCAGTGCATACATAATAAGATCGAATTCTGTGTCCGCCACGAAATTTTTACAACACTAAAGAGATCACTCATTCGTAGTCGAATTTCGAGTGACGTACCAAACACAACATAAATATTACTGTACTAGAAAAAAAAATTGCACATGTCGCACTCGCATCGCCATCCTATTATTCCACATCAAAATACTAAAAAATGCCGGCTAATCACTGCTAACAGAATAACCGAAATTCCCTCCGTCGTTATCTCCGTTTGCCCAACGTCTCTCAATGCTAATCACTAGTGATTAGCCCAATCCTTCAAAATCATAATCTTCATACCCAATTTACCCCTAACTTTTCTCCACAAATCGGCCGGCCCGCAAAGCCCATTTCAGTAATCTCCCAAAGCCAGCCGTCGTCATCCGCCGGCTATGTTCTGCAGGACTTGTTTCTTGCCGCCTCTTCCCAAGCATTTGTTTTCCTTCTCATCCATTTCCGAAACAGTCAACTACTCTCTCTCTCTCGCGTAAATTCTCTTGATAGATTGTTAAGACTTGTGAAGCCTGATTCTATTTAAGTGCGCTTCTCTTTTTGTTGCTTGGAGATTCACGTAAAAATTTCTGTCTCTTTTCTTGTTTTTCACGTGTTGTGTTTGTTTGTTGGTTTGACCGATTTCTCGACGCAAGCCATGAATTCGGACAGCGAAACAGGGCATCCCCATGGATCTCCGAAGCTGCGCCGGCCCAAGTCTCGAGACGTCAGCTCTCGGTATCTCTCTCAGAGCTCTCTCTCCTCGCCCGAAAGAAAATTCGATCTCCCGTCTCCGAGACAGACTCTCTCTCCCAGACAGAAACCGCCCAGATCGTCCAACGATACTAGAAGGCAGAGAAGCTTCGGCGGCAGCAGTGACGACGACAGCGGATTAATCCGTGGACTATGGCCCGCCCCAACTCCGATAAAAACTTCTTCTTCGAGTAAAAAGCTGGACACTTTCGGTGATTATCTAGGAAAGGAGCGACTCAAAGACCTCAAAATCGACAACAAGAACAACGAAGTGAAACAAAACATCGAGAATCCTCTGTTTGAGTACGAGATGACCGGGGGGAAAATCGCGAAAGAGAATCACAAATCTTTTTTTGGTGGGTCGATGAGGTTAGGATTTCCACGGCGATCGTCGAAGACACCGGCGAGTAAGTCTTCGTATTACTCGCCGAATTTATCAGGTAATGAAACAGGTATAGCTCCCGGGAGATTTTCAGTTGACGAAACTACCCTCCGCCGGAGATCACTCGGTCCGGCATCAGATACCGCAGACTCGGGGTCCGAGTGCAGCGACGTAAGCTCCGGCTACAGGTCTGGCTTCAGCGGAAAGACCCCAGGGAAAAACCCATCTCTGGGGTCTTTCAAGAGTCCCACGGCGAATGCTAGAAGGTTCTGTATAAACTTTATATCCAATCTAAAAACTTAAACTATGTATTACTTGATACTCTCGTTACCTTACCTGCAGTTTGTTTTGAGGTCTGTCACGTGACTCTCACGTGTAATCTCTCTTTATGTTAATTTTAGAATGATCGTGCCTTTTTTTGTTGGGTCAGTCATCGTGAGTCATGAAGTGTGGAAGCAAGTTTTTTTTTTTGGGCTTAGGGCGGAATTATGAAAACTTTATATCCAACCTAAAAGCTTAAAGTATGTATTCCTTGACAGGTCCGGTGTCGAAGTTTCGTCAAAGTATTTACAAGATTTAAGAGCCAAAACACGAGTCGGGACGCCAGATCCGAACGTCCCGATTCTGAGTTCTTTAGACAAGTCTCCGAGTATACGTACTTCGAAGAGTTCGGCCGTATATGGCGGCGGTCCAGCAGCACCGAAGTGGGCGATGTCGCCGGGAAGAGAGGTGTTGCCGCCAGTCGATAGCAGGGGAAAGCCGCCGCCGGCGTTTTCAAACTTGAGGCCGAAAGGGAAAGGGGTGGGGGATTTGTTGAGCAAGGGGTTGGGTTTGTTTAAAGGTAAGAAGTCTACAGCGGCGGCAGCCGAAGCGACCGATGGTGGTTCAGCACCTGTCGCTTCGGCGGTGGTTGGTGGTTTGGCGGTGGGGTATGGTGGTGGGGAGTCTGTTCATGAGCTTCGTTTGATGGATACCCGATTGATTCAGTGGAGTTTTGTGAATGCTAGAGGAGCTTTTGTGAATCTGAGCATGACTAACAAAGCAGAGGTTTATATTATTTTTTGATCTACTAATCAATAGTTTTTACAATAATTCTAAGTACCCAAAAAATATACCCGAAATTACTCCGAAAAGGTAAATCAACGGTACAGATTCACTGTACCATTGATTTACTGAATCTGTACCGTTAATTTACCTTTTCGGAATAATTTCAAAATTTATTTTCTGTGTACCAAACTTGCTCTAGTTTTTATGGAGCATGTTTGGAGGCAGCTTTTTTCTTTTTCAAAACATTTATTACTATGCATTATTTTCATTTTTTGGCGATTCTAAAGAGATGATATCTCTTAATTAAAGAAATCAAATGAAATATGAAAAGAGAGAACTAAAAACGAAATAAACATTATTTATGAAATTAATCAAGTTTTATGTCTAAAAAGTAAAAATCTCTAAATTGAAGAAATTTGAAAAGAGAGCACTAAAAATGACAACATGATATTTTATTTGAAAAATAGCTTTCTAAGTAGTAGTTTTTTTTTTTTACTTGAATATCTGTTATTCTTCGACTAAAATTCCATGTCACGTAAAATTGGTGGGAAATCCATTACAATAAAAATTCAAATATCAAGAAGTGATTTCAGCATTAGCGCGATCTCTCTACAACAAACATATACACAATTGTCGAACGGAAAACTACATGATTTCACAAAGCAACTATTTTCATGTTATTTGCATAAGATGATCCTCATTTTGACATTCTTATACTTCTCTACCAGGTTCAGATTCGAGTGGTAGTCCTGACTAACACATTTCACCTTTGTGATTCTACAGAGCAAATTTATAGGTGCATGGCATAGTATTACAAAGTTGCAACATTCTGTGGTACAAAAGAAGCTACAACTTGACAAAGAGAAGCTTGAGATGAAGCTGAGTTTTATTCTTCACTCCCATGTCAGTATTTCACACCACCCGAATTCTCGTGATTGTACGCTTAAAGTTCAAACTACATTGTTAGACAAGTTAAATGTGTATACTTTGTTACCTAATGAATGTCTAGGTTGCCGGTTAACTCCGTGAAAGTAATCATTTTTTGGACAAATAAGCCAAAAAAATAAAAATAAATAAAGCTAAATGGGTTGTTATTCAAAATACTTATCAAGCACTATCGAGTAACTTTTTTAAAGCAAATAAGTTAGATTATAAGTACCAGCAAACGGGGTCTCTAAACTACACTACTGCATTATTGCATTCATTGAACCTTGTTCTTCATTTCCGGGTTCAGTATTTTATTAACTTACGATTGTTTGATCAATAACACTCTTCGAAAGTTCACAAATGTTGAAAATAATGGTATGTACGGGTTTGAATGTGCTCTCGTGTAGATCAAGTCATTGGAGGCTTGGGGAGACATCCAAGCACAAAACCTATCAGCAGTTTCAGGCGCCAAAGACAGTTTTCACTCTGCCATTTGCAGAGTACCCCTTGTGGATGGTGCAAAGGTGGTAAGTAAAGCTAATTGTTGAAGTTTTGAGAAATTTTTTTGATGTAATGAGTGATAATGAGTGGAGAGAGATAGATAGAGAAACCATGTGAAAAGACAAAGTGAAAAAACATTTTTTTTTCCCCTAAAGAAAGTTCAAAATGGAAATGTACTTTTCTATTCGCAACATCTAGTGTTTTCACTTGATGCAGTGACAAGTGAAAACGACATTTTCGTGTGTTCTGTTTTCTACCTTGTTTCGCAAAACGAATTTTTCGGAACCAAAATAAAATAAACGAGTCAAAGATGTTTTTGCTTTGTTATGATTTTATCTTTTCTGGAAAAAGAATGAACCAATCGGTTCGTTGTTCATGTTAAGGAACATTTAGCGTTTAACCGACACCCCTAAACTTGCAGATGGATCCACATTCAGCTTACTTGGCACTTCAACATGCTGCAAATCTTGCGACATCCATAAATTCAATGTTATACACAATTTCACCAACGGTGAGATGTGTATCTCTCTTCTTGTTTTGCCTTTTCGTTTGTTATGTTTGCGTATTTGAGGAGCCTGAGGACAATAATACGATGTGGTACCGCAAAATGATTATGTTAAACAGGCGAAGAAGACAATAACACTGATTTCGGAATTAGCAAAGGTAGTCAGACAAGAAAAAGCTCTTTTGCAAGAATTCTTGGAGCTTTTGAGGATCATTTCCACGTTAGAGGTAAACGAAGATGCATATGTGTTTGTTTGGAGGATTAGTTATTTCATAAGGCCATAAACATAACTGTGTTCTCTTTGACAGATATAAGTAACGATTTAATGCTGCATTCATAAATAAGGAAATGTTTTGAGCAATCTCTCTTCTTTTTCTTTCGTCCTTCTTCACGCGAAACTATAAAACCATCATATATAAATATCAACAATTGAGTCTTTTATTACACGCACGAAAGGGTAATTTTGAATTTCACATGATAGAGATAATAAGGGAGCGAATTCGGATAAAAGGGGAGTGTTAAAACAATTTTTACGAGAACGGATTGTTGTCTTAGAATGCTACTATGTACCAAATGGAGTGGCTCAGTTTCCTGGACACAATCAAACACAAGGGTCAATGAAGCACATACTAATATGCATTTCTTGCTGTACAAAGTTACAGATTCTGAACGCTGGTTTTTTGGATTTGAATTTGCAGATTCAGGAGAGGAGCTTGAAGTGTAGTTTGATTCAAATAAAATGATCGCAACAGCAGCAGCAGCAGCAGCAAAACATCCACCACCAACAAACTGCTTCATGAATCATGATTTCTTCCTCTGCTTTGATCGTGCCAGAAGATCACTATAATTTTCACTGCTTTGATCAATGACAAACGCTTTCCTTAGTTCTCACTAAGATCGACATTTTGTGGTCGTGATGCTCAACCTAGTCCTAAAACAGTGGGGAATATTTCATGCCGGATAAATCTTACTGACCTTTATTGCCTGGTGTAAGCCTGAGGCATATGATTGCCCGGTCAGGATTCGGGGCGGGGTTGGGGCTGTATGGTGCTCTGCTTGTTTCATTTACTTCAATCATTCTTTTCTTCCTTTATTCATTGATGGGAAGTCAAGCAACATGGTTATCTGAATACTTGAAGCACTACCTTTCTTTCATATCCTTTTTACCACCTTTTTCTTTTTTGAGAAAAATAGAAGAACTCGATTCGTATGAAAACGCTCATACATTTTCATAACAACAAAAGGTTTCAACTCCAAGCGATATCATTAGAACATCATAGGCAGGAGCATACACAAGCATAAGGCCAACCCCTTTCCAATTGAGTTCCTGTTTTCTTGATTTTTGATTTGGAGTTTCGGTATCTGGTTACCTCGATTTTTTGTTTCTTTTATACGATCGGTAGGAGAGATGTAGTAGATGATTAGGAGAAGTTGCAGTTTTCAGCAGTGAGACTCTTATCAGTCTAAATCCTTGGTCTCAGTTACCTCTAGTTGTACAATAATGGCATCCAAACAGAAAATTCAATACAGAATGATGAGGATCTGTTCATTTCCCAAAAAAGAAAAAAACCCTCAGCCATTGTGGTTCACGATTTTAAGGGTGTCGCTGCCTCATCAGGTTTCGGTACAAAATTATACCTGTATTCCATTTTCCTCAAGTTGAAGTTACTTATCGTGGGATGAACAAGAGAAATGTACCGAGAAGCGTGCTCCATGAAGTGCTTATCTAGGATGCACACGTACTGTAACCACAGAGTACATTTTTTGGTACAGGTAGCTAGAGCCGGCTCATAGGGGAAGCAGAAGAAGCGACCGCTTCAAGCTCTCAAATTTTGGTCAAAAATTGAGGCTTCACTGTAATGTAACTTACATATAAATATTAAAAAGGTTCCAAATAAAAACGCAAACCAAGTACTTGGTTCAGTGGTCACGTAATGCTGTCATGCTGTTGGGAGTGTGTAAGTCCGTAGAGCCACTGATGACGCAATGACCGAGTCAATCCCAATTCGAAGGGTATTCCACAAAAGGTAAAACAGCCTGTGGGGAAATTGGAGTGTCCTGTGTCCATTTTTTTCTCCTCTTTTAACGACCTGCCACAAGGAAGTTTCCTTGGCCCCTATCAAATATACACTACAAGCCTCTAATAAGTCGTTCTCAATTTCCTTGCCAAAAATGAGCCCATTTTGATTCTTTGTTCGTCAATTCTCTGCTTTGTTCACCTTCTCTTCTTCTCCCAACATATGATGATAACACTTCCACAGGGAGAGAGAAGAAGAGAAGTTCTGAACAAAGCAAAGCCCCCATTTTCTTCATTGATCTGATAAAGAGAGGAGGAGGAATTGTAGAGGAGATTTTGCCGAAATGAATGATCTTTTCTCGGGTTCGTTCAAGAAATACCAGGATCTTAAGCGCCAGATTCATGTCGATGACATCGAGACCGGTGGAGGGGGCACGGGGAACGAGACCATCGATCTCGACAGGTTTTTTGAGGATGTCGAGAAGGTGAAGGATGACATGAAGGATGTAGAGAAGCTATACAAGAGGTTGCAGGAATTAAATGAGGAGACCAAAACAGCCCATAATGCCAAAACCGTGAAGGAGCTCCGGTCCCGAATGGATTCTGATGTTGCACAGGTCCTCAAAAAGGTCAAGGTCATCAAGGGGAAGCTCGAAGCACTCGATAGATCGAACGTTGCTCACCGGAGCATCCCTGGATGCGGTCCTGGCTCGTCTGCTGATCGTACCCGGACCTCGGTCGTTAGCGGGTTAGGGAAAAAACTCAAGGTCATGATGGATGAATTTCAGGCAAGTAATGATATACAAACAGAAACAGCACATGTAAATTTGGTGTAAAATGATGTGAGTGAGATTCTTTTAATTGCAAGAAAGCCATCATCACATTATTATGGCAGAGAGGAAAACTACGTATACCCGTGTCTGAAGACACTATCAAAACAACTGCTAAATTCTAACGGTCACAGCCACTATTTGGTGCCTCAAGACCGCCAAATAATTTTTGCTTCCTGTGGGACTTATGCGTTTGAATTGTGAATTCTATTTGAATAAAATGTCCCATTTCAGGCACTGAGGGCGAAAATGACAGCCGAGTACAAAGAGACGGTCGAGAGGAGGTACTTCACGGTCACAGGGGAGAAGCCGAACGAGGACCTGATCGAGAACTTGATATCAAGCGGGGAAAGTGAGACGTTCCTTCAAAAGGCGATCCAGGACCAAGGCCGGGGACAGATCCTGGACACGATCTCCGAGATCCAGGAGAGGCACGACGCGGTGAAGGAGATCGAGAAGAACCTGATGGAGCTCCACCAGGTGTTCCTGGACATGGCGGCGCTGGTGGAGGCGCAGGGGCAGCAGCTGAACAACATAGAGAGCCACGTGGCGCACGCGAGCTCGTTCGTTAGACGAGGGACTGAGCAGCTCCAGGAAGCAAGGGTGTACCAGAAGAGCTCTAGGAAATGGACTTGCATCGCCATCGGACTCGGGGCTTGCGTCCTCGTCCTTATTCTTTTCCCAGTTTTGTCGTCTGTTTTGGTTCATGTATTGTAGAAAACAAAATTGGACGTTATCAGTTACAACTAAAGAATCTTTCCGGTGTTCCATAACCAAACCAGATTATATTTACGTGTTGATTTTGGCACTCCACTTTTAACGCATGCACAAAGTGAAGTGCCTGCGTACAAAAATGGAGCGCGAAAATCAATTTTCTTATTTTTTCTTCTTAAATTCTAATCCCTTCCGGCAAGAGTGGCTAGCAAGACATAAAAGTAGATGTAAATCATCAATCGGGTCGTTAATGTAATTTTGTTCAGCATTTGTAGCTAGCACGAGTTTTGAATGTGGTGCGGTGAAAACAAGGTGGGTCTTGCAAGTTGCTAGTACTCGGTTGTTTAAGCTTGACTTGAAAACCTAATTAATTTCAAACCCCGATTTTAAATGAGCTTCAAGTAGTTGGTTAGGCGCTTATCGGATCGCTTTTCCATCATCCTTCCTAAAATTAATTGGTGGTAGGAAGGGTTTCAATTAAGTCTTTTATGGCATTCGACATTGCACTCCCAAGTCTGTTTTTAGAGCGGTCGCATGGAGTGACATTGTATATCCAAATTCATGAAGACACTCCGGGCCTATCAATCCCCAACAGCGCTAAACCGGTAACCTAGAGTAGGCTTCGTAGCTTGATATAACGAGCTTTAAACTAACCTTGAATAAGCTTTTACCCAGTTGACACGGATCAAGCTCGAGTAGCTTGATTCAATGTACAACCTGTTATTGTATTGTATATGCATGTAACCCTTCGACATCCTGTGTGTGAAGAAGGTAAAACTAGTTGCTGGTTCTTGTTCAAGATTCCGGAATTTTTTTATTTTTTTATTTTATTTCTTTTATTTTTTTTATTTTTTTGAGATTGGCAAAAGTTAGTATTGTTATAATAGTTAATTCTTACATTTTCCTTTCAAGAACCTAACAAGAGTTGGTTTGCTTTTTCTTTTTACCTTCCACAATCTTTAGAGGCCCAAAATTATGCAAGATTAAGGGCTCCCGAAAATAATACCTCTTTAAAAGCAGAACATAAAATTGTTATTATGAAAAAGCCCGGGGCCCAAATACGATTCAATTGGTTTTCGCTTAGGCCCATAAGTGAACAAATGGGATCCTTTTGCGACCTTCGCTTGGGGACCCTTGAAACTCAAGGCCGTCTCAGAGGCTATGACTATCTAATGGATACAACGTAGGAATAGCTCAAGAATGCCCCTAAGTCGATGCAAAGAATCACCTTTTTTTTTTTTTTTCCCCAGAAATCACAATACTCGTATGTACATTTTTTTATTTTGGGAAGAACTAAGATCCGATGTATCTAGGGCTACAAACGAACTGATCAACTCATGAGCAGCTCGTGACTCGGCTTGACTCGTTTAGTAATTGAACCGAGCTCAAGCTCAAGTCTTAGGCTCGTTTACTAAACAAGTCAAGCTCAACACTCAAAAACTTGGCTCAGCTAGCAAAAACTCCACTCATTTTCTAAGCTCAGATCGTTTAAAGAAACTTGTTAAATAAATTAGTCAAGTTCGCTCGGTAAGGGCTCAACTTGTTTACAACCCAAGCCGAGCTCGAACAATATAAAGCTCGGCTCGGCTCGTTTACAATAAACCCAGAGGCTGGAGTAAATAAATTGCCAAATTGGGTACATAGTATAGTTTCACATAACCCGAAGGGGGTCCCGAAGCATTTCTAAT
The DNA here is from genome assembly GCF_030253575.1 of Rhododendron vialii. Classification (NCBI taxonomy): domain Eukaryota; kingdom Viridiplantae; phylum Streptophyta; class Magnoliopsida; order Ericales; family Ericaceae; genus Rhododendron; species Rhododendron vialii. The sequence continues at coordinate 10,142,092 of NC_080560.1, forward strand.
CGAGACGACGCCGTCTGGTTCTCATTTTTATTCGGTCTCCGCATCCTCTTCAACCCCTCACTGTTCTCTCTCTCGTCATTCGCGTTAATTTGGTTTCGATCTCAGTCGACCATCGACGAATTCCTAGCCATGGCTTCTTCCTTGGTTGCGAGGGCGGCTCGTCAAGCCGCAACCGTCGCCCGCCTCTCCTCTTCGCCGTCTGCGGCTCAGGCCACGAGCCTAGTCCAGCGCCGCGGCCTTGCTGGCGCCGCAGGTACATCTCCTCCCCTCTCATCTCCAGATCTTGATGCTACAGTCAATCGATGCACTGGTAACGTGCAAGGGTCTCGATAGACGGATATATCTTTGTAGAAATGAGGATTTACGTAGTGTATTTCGTACTGTATATAAATGGATGAGGATTATTTCCGTGATGGTGACGAGAAATTTGGCAGATTAATATGCTTTTTTATAATGGTTGATGATTGCTGAGACCTTTGCAAAGGGCTGAGTATCTAGTTTTGTCTGAACTGAGGGAGACACTCTGTACTACATATGTACTCCCTCCGTTCCGCTGCGAAAAGATGCGTAATATCCGGATAAAAAGATAAAGTCTTCCGTGCAAGAAGAACTAATTGAGATCTTTAAATTGATGTCAATACATTTGAAAAATTATGCACGGTAGTATTTTATGTATTGATCCGAAAATTGCGCGTCTTTTTGTGGTGGACTATCATTTAGGGACGGAGAGAGTAAGACATTGTGCTATAAATTAGGGATTATACATAGTTATGTATATATCTGGGTGGAAGCGAGAATTTACAAGTATATTTCAATTGTGAAAATTAAAATCCTCTTTAATATGGCGAGTAATTTAGCTTATTTATATGCTTTTTCTCAATGGTTACGGATTTGTGGACCTCAATTGTAAAGGGAAGAGTATCTAGTATTGTTGTGAGGGAAACAATCGGTTGTTCTGAATGAAGGGAGACAATTGGCATTAATGTATTGCACTTTGTGCTAGGGGGAATCTTACCGCTGCTATTTTTGTAAATTCCCCTTCCGCATCCGTCCTACTGGTTGTAACATGTACCCTCTTTATCAGGGCAGGCCCAAGACTAATGGGGCCCCTAAGTGAGATCTGTAATAGGCTTTGTGTTAAATTCTTTTATTTAACCTTCCATGTCTTTGTAATTTTTTTGCCACTATCAATTTTCAAAATTAAAATGAACAACCTTTACTAGTGACTAGTGAGGCTATGGGTTAAAGAATTTATGTATATATCGTTAGGCAGGCTTTTGTTTTTTGTTTTATGTTGTTAGGCCTTTAGATGAGAAGGTTTTCTCTGTTGTTATATCTTTAGGCTGAATGGTGCTTTAATTATCTAGTTTTAAAGAGGGTCCCTAAGTGAGATCTGTAATAGGCTTTGTGTTAAATTCTTTTATTTAGCCTTCCGTGTCTTTGTAATTTTTTTGCCACAATCAATTTTCAAAATTAAAATGAACAACCTTTACCAGTGAGGCTATGGGTCAAAGAATTTATGTATGTATCGTTAGGCAGGCTTTTGTTTTTTTTTTTTGTTGTTAGGCCTTTAGATGAGAAGGTTTTCTCTGCTGTTATATCTTTAGGCAGAATGGTGCTTTAATCATCTAGTTTTAAAGAGGGTCTATGCATAAGAAAATGTTTTTGCTCGGCTGGATCTCTGAACGGTTATTTTTTTGGGGGGGATACTCCATAATTTCGATACAGAACAGGAGCAAAGTGAAGAAATCGTCTATTTACATGTGGGATATTGACACCCTAGTCATTCTTCAGTAGAGACCTAGTTATTGTTCAGCAGTGATTTGCAATAGATTTGTTGCAAGACAGCTTGAAATATTCACACGTATGTAATCCTGATAGTTTGCTTTCTTTTCTTCATGCCTGTGACTGTATTCTTTTGTTTACCTTCTAGCAGTCTTTTTATTTCTTGTGAAAAGTTCCATATCTAAGTCTATGATTTAATGGTGCAGTTGTTATGATACATGTTCCACTGACATGATGTTTTGGTATTTCACCTCCTCGAAATACTGATGTATTCTTATGTGGTTTATAGATCACCATGGACCCCCAAAAGTTAATGTCTGGCAAGATCCATTGAGTCCATCTAAATGGAAGGAAGAGCATGTAAGTCCTGTTGTTGTCCTTGAAATGTAAAGTTTGGATTGTGTAGCTGGATAAGTTACTCTTATTATGGATGTTTTTGGAGCTTCACAAAATGTTTAAAAAATTATCTCATTCCACATTATGATCCTCTCTACTTTGTGTCACAGCCTTTTTGGGGTGGGTTGAGTTAGTTATACATAGATGTCGAACAAGAGAAGGTAAGTGAAACATGCATTGGAGTTTTGATTATTGTAGGAATCGGGATCAAGCATCGCCTGTCAAATTACTAGACCGATTATTTAATAACTGAAAGGCTGTTCATGATAGATGGTTCATAGTGGTAGGTGGTCACATAACGTGGTTATAAATGGGGAGCCGTTAATGTGCGGGTATTGGGATCGATGGCATACAAAACAAGAACCAATAGATTGAGAATTTGAGATATAAATGCAGTTGTGAGATGCTGGTGGTTGAACTGCAAGTACATGTATGTGTTTTATGTTCACGCTGCATGGTATATAGAAGGATTGATTTTGTTCATTAGAGAGACAGTAGAGGTGGTTGAAGTGCTGCTTTTTTTGTTTAGCTCCAGATGAAAAATATTTTAGATTTTTTGTTGCTATTCTCCATTTATTCAGGAGATGAATCTTTTAACCACTTTCTTGTTTTGGCAGCACTTCAGTTTTTGTTTTACCTTTTTCCTTTTTTATTGTTTAGTAGGTTTACTGTCGCCTTTTATTTGGTGTGAGAGCTTGGCCATGGCAAATAATATTGCTATGGGGAATATGAAGTCTTCAAACGGATTGTCACCTTTTACTTGTTATGCTTCTCGATTGCTAAACTTCTTGGTTGGCTTATATGTGGTTTCTTTTAAGTATCATCAAGCTATGTCCTTGTTTTTGGCTTCTTGTGGCGAGTTTTTCAATATGTTTGAAACATGACGGAGCTCATGCTTTGCAGTTTGTGATTGTCTCTTTGTCTGGCTGGGGTTTGCTCTTCTTTGGGGGGTATAAGTTCTTCACCGGAGGCAAGAAAAACAAGGAAGAGGTAGTGTTCTATGATCTTGAAACCTTGAGTATCAGATGTTACCTATTTATTCAAGTATGTTTAGGGATTATTTGTTTGTCAACATTGTATGTTCATATGGACAAGGCATTCTTTCGTTGTTCTACACTGTTGCTCTTCTTTAGTCCTCCATTATGAAGTGCTGTTTCCATAAAGATTGGGCTGACCATGAAAGTACCTCAAGTAGAAGTGAACAATGCATCCGTTATTTAGAGATTCAGCCTAAATTACAAGTATGCTGTACTAAGTAAGAATTAACGTGATGTGATGTTACCAAAAAATACTGATGTACAGTAGTTTTGCCAAGAATCTCAAGAATATAGAGCAGACTGTCAAAACAAGTACTTGTTATAGGCAAAAGACTCAAAACTAAGTTTTCTTTGTTGGGACGCAATAAAATTGCATGTTTTTCCTCCTTAAAAGTATAGCGAGGGATGTTTGAATAGGCACCCCTTTATAGGCCATACCTCAAAAACTTTATCTTTTTTTATCCCTTCCGGACAAACAAGCAAACATGGATCAACAGCTGGTCTTGACCCTTATTTGCTCACTATTATATTTGAGTAAACACTTGACCATTACCTGACACGGTTTCTGGCTCAGTAATGTTTGCTTTGGAACTTATGTTTCACGTCGGTTGGGCTGAATTGTGGTGATTGCTTTATGGTTTAAGTTTTATCCTCCGGACTCCTAATGATCTAAAAAAGGTTTACAAATGCACAAATACTTCGTATGTTGAAAGTTACCGTAAATAGTGTTGTGGTTGTCCTATATTGAATTTAGCAGGAAGTTATGCATCCACTTACATGACTGATATTAATTAGTTCAATATGACGTTTAGCTTTCCTGACTTTTTCTTGTCTATTTACAGAAATTGGTGGAAGCGGCACACTAGATGTAATCTTTCCAAAAACGTGATTTTCTTGGATTTCAATCTCCTGGAAATTTAATGGATTTTCAGATGTCTGTAAACATTGTTTTGACTTCTGAGCCAATCAGATATTTCCTTTTCTCGTTTTGTCATGCATATTGATCGACTGTGGCGTGTCCTAGTTGTTTCAATAATGAGCTGCCCTTGGATTTTCTTGCGGTATATATGCATCTATCAAACTATTGAAAGACAATGAATGGTGGTTTTTATGGAGCATCAGCTTAATGTACTGCCTCTTCTATACTGCGGAGGTAGATATATATGGACTACATATAAGTGCTTATCGTCATTCATCTCCGCGATGCCATTGTTTTTTATGGTTATATTTGATTCCAACAGATCGCATGGAAACTATTCATGTTTTAGCTTCTGCCTTTGTAATCAGAAGTTAAATTGATCAGTAGCCTTACCATACGTGAGAGTCTGTATATGTTTGTATGAGAGAGAGAGAGAGAGAGAGAGAGAGAGAGAGAGAGACAGCGTTACTGTGTCAGTTCAGTGGTCTCAGTGGTTGAATATGTGTTCGGACAGGATTCTGTGTGTATGTGTTTGTATGAGAGAAAGCGTTACTGTTTCGGTTCACATGCAGTTATGGTCTCCCTTTTTTTCCCCCAGGGAACTTTAAGATTGTTGCTTGAAGTTCTGAATCTCATCCGCAAAATTCGCAGTATATGTTTTACTCCGCAAACCTTATTTCATGCAGTTGTACCCACCAGAAGATATGCTTCTTCCCCAACTCCAGGTTGTTATGTTTCCTTACCCTCTTCTCTCTTCCTAAACTTCTTCCAACTTGGGTAGACTCAGGCTCATCTGGGCCGGGAGAAAATCATAGAAAGTATCGGGTTTAGGCAGTTCCACTCGTTTGGAATGTATACTTTTGGAATAAGCTTTTCTTTCACCAACGTAGAAATACTTGTAGTGCAAACCTATCAAGAACAAATACTGTGTTCGCCACAAGATTTGCAATCGCATGAGAACACTCATCCATAGTCAAATTTCGAGCGGCGTACACAAAACTATATACATGTAAATCATTATAGCACACACGTCACAGTGATCACACTCCCATTGCCATCTTATATTCTACATCAATAACACCAAAAAAATGCCGCCTAAGCACTATTAACAGAATAACCGAAATTCACTCCGTCATTATCTACGTCTCCACTTTTGCCCAACGTCTGTCATATCATCCTTTTCTTTTCCTTTCCAAAGGAGAATAATTTTGCTCACCCTCCTGTAGGGAGGGGAAATGTTACATTTTCCTTTGATTGGTAGAAATTGGGTAGGGTTCTCATAATCAATACTTTCTCCGTCTTAATTTGTTTGTCCAATTGTCGAAATACGTGTCTTTCAAAAATATATTTATATCTTACATTTTATAATGTTTTTTTTATGATTTTGAAGATTTTATATAATAAAACTAATTGAGATCTATCAAACAATATCCATATTGCATATTAAAAATATTACGAATTGAAAATTATAGTCAATTTTTTGAGAGGTCAAAAAGCGGACAAAAAAACGGGGACGGAGAGTTAGTTTGTTGTGGGACCAACACAATTTTCACCAACCACATTGTCGGCAATCTGGACCTTCCAAACGTATTTTGAATGGTCTGGATTTTAGAAAGATAAAAGAGAAGAGAGAGTGGGGCAGTGTAGTAGATACCGTTCTGTACCGGCCGGTACGTTCCGTTTTGGCACAAATCCGGTAACCTTGACCTCCATTTCCGTCTCGTCCAACTTTCCAGCTGTTCTCGGACGATCCCGGCGTACCGGGAAAATCTCGGCCCGAGATGTAGTTACCAAAAATTTCGTCCGGTATTTTGCAGTGAGCAGTCGATAGGAAAAAAAACTCCACAAAACACATTAATCCAATTGATACAGCCTCACATCAAGGTATCAAATAGATCAACGATCACGGTTGGTCTCAAATCAATTTTAAATCTAAGTCCAAGGACAAAATTGGAAAATCTAGAAATTAATGCAATACCTTTCCTCAGTGGTGTAGCGAAGAATGGAATCACTTGTTTTGTGGTTTTTCATGGAAGACGTGACGGTGGTTGAAGGAGACGAGGAGGTTGTGTGTGGGGAGAAGGGAATCGGTCACCGGAACAAGCATTTCCTGGCCGCCAACGGTGGGTGATTTTTTGGTGAGAAGGTAAAAATTACAGTAGCAGCAGCTGTAGAAAGGGAGAAGAAGATTATAAATGTGTGGAAACCTACAATAACTCAAATTACTAATTACCCCTTACTCTTACTTTTGAAATTGAAATGGTTAAAATAGATTGTCCGTGGGCCATAGGGTAGTATTCTGTTGTTTTATACCTTTTTTTATTTTTTTTGAATTATTGGATGAGAGTTATACAATGACAGTTTAATTTTTGTTTGTAAAAATTTAGGTTATAAGGAAAATAATGAATTTATAACTATATATATTAGTAATTGCGCTAAATCCGAAACGGTAAATGGTACTTGACCGGTACCGGTACGTATCGGACCAATAAAAAAATCGGTACCCTTGCCGGTACGGTATTCAGAACATTGGAGTGGGATTGAGGAGAGGGAGAGAGGGGGAATAAATTTGGGCTGTTAAATCATTGTGGACGGTTCGGATTGCCAACTGGTACTGCTACTGGTACCCGCTCAGCACCCAAAAACTAAGAAATTTTTGGTGCTTCACAGGGTGAACAAAATTATTCCCTTCCAAATGGGTAGTAAACCTTCCAAACTCCTATTACTATACACAGGAGGTTCGATTTGTTTTTTCTCTTCAAATCTAGGGTTTTGGGTCAGATTAGACGGAGATGAAACATGAGAAGATCAGAGAGTAACACAACTCAGACCAACGCCGCCGTTACAAAACTCCCGGATCCCATAATGTGCGACATTCTATCTCAACTCCATCTTCATCTGCAAGCGAGTCTGGAAGGTCTGGCGCAACCTTCTTCTCGAACCCTACTTCGCCAAGTTGCACCTCTCAAGGTCTCCTCTCAGTCTCAGCCTCTTTTCCTACCACAACGTTTGCAACACGATCTCCCCCTCTCACTTCGAAATCCACGATCCCCCTCTTGTATCTCCCCACAGGGCCACCATGAAATTCAGAACTGCGATCTACTTTCCTCATAATATTAAAATAATAGCCTCGTGTAATGGGTTGGTTTTGATGTCGAATGACTCGAATTGGCCATGTAATGTTGAGATTGTTGTTGTGTGTAACCCACTTATGGAACGGCATTTTGTTCTTCCTAAACCTTCGAAATCGGCACCACAGACAATTAAATTAGTTGGGTTAGGGCTTGGGCATAGTCCATCGACTCATAAGTACAAGGTGTTAAGACTTATACGTATAAACCGGCTAGCTATGAAACTGATAAATTTTCCAAACTTTAGACGTCTGTGATGGCAGCGGAAGTCGGATAATAGATTGTCATTCCGGTGTCTGATGACCCGGATAATAGATTGTCATTCCGGTGTCTGATGACCCGCGCTGGACGATCGTAACGGTTGCAAGAGATGGCGCCCGACAATGGCGAAAGTAACTGTGAATGGAAGGAAACGTTTTGGGTAAACCCACCTTGGGGAAGAAACATTGCAAGACGTGATTTGGATGGAGATGGTGTTTTCGTTCTCTTTTTTTTGGGGAGGGGGTCAATCGGGAGGTTTTTTCTAATCCATTCTGGCTGTTTTTTTTTTTGTTTTTTTTTAAATTTCTTTTCAACCTTTTATTATGAACAGCTTATGAACCCAATCTGGGTTTTGCGCAACAGCAGAGGGTCATGTAAATTTTGACATTTCTTTGCTCTATAGGAGTCGTTCTTTGCCCCTTTTTTCTTTTGAAGAGAGAAGAAATCAATAATTCACAAGAGCGGCGTATAGGAGTCTAGGAGAAGAGGGTGGCTTTGATGCTGGTCGGTGACGTCCGTTTGTGTTTGGTCGGGCAACGGCGACGGCAACGGCGGTGAACTGTTTTGGTTTTTGAAATTCTGTGCACCACAAACCCACCTATGAAAAATCTTAAGGGTATATCCGGTGCTCGTAGGCGGTGGATGGCGGTCGGTTGCGTTTCCGGTGGGCGGCAGTTGGTGGGTGGCTGGGTGCTGGTGTGTGGTGACTGGTGAGGATTGAGGTGGAGAAGAAATGGGTTTCGTGAAAATTGAATTTCTTCCGCCCAAAACGAGGGGGAGAGAGTGAGAGTGGGTCCGTTTTTTGCCACATCAGCGTGTCTGTGAAGAATTTGTGTGTGATATCTGTGTGGGTAGCATTATTGTTTCTGGATGGGGCTCTTCACCGAATAGCAAACATTGAGAATTCACACCTCATTTGCTATTTCGATATCGAGAAAGAGCAATTTGGAAGCTTCCCCTTGCCTTCCGAAATTGAAAAATGTTGTAGCTATCTTGGGGTTGTAGATAATCGGTTGTGCCTTGACAACAAGCGTTGGCACGATGTGTGGAAATTTTGGGTATTGAAAGACTACGGAGATTTTGGGTCCTGGACTTTGGAATGGACAATTGAAGGACCATTTACTTGCTGGTTTAACAGAGCTGCCAAGCCACTGAAAATGTTGAAAGATGGAAGTGTGTTGATGATGTTCAACGGATCAATTCCAAATACAACCGACTCCAAGACTACTCTAGCATCGTTCAACCCCCAAACAAGGCTGCTGAAAGAGATCGAATGTGGTGGTACTTTACTGTGGGCTTCATTTGCTGATGTACCATGCTTCTTCTCTCCAATGGATGCTTTGAAATGACAATGCGCGTGAATAAATTAGACTTTCCATGATTGCATTGCTCAACGCTTCTCAGTTATTATTACATACAAATGTTGCATATCTATCAGTCAATGGATATACGGCTCAGCAGAGGATTCTTACAATTAAGCTGGGAAGCACGGGTACACCAGAAACCTTGTCGTACCCGTACCAGTACTCATACCGGGTACCGGTACGGGTACCAATGCGGCGTGGGTACGGCAAAATCGTACCGGGTACTTTTGGTATCTATTTACACCCATTTTTTGCCAAAATTCAGAAAATCAATTTATGGTTAGAAGAAGGCCTTGAATGAAGGTCTCAAGCGCTAAAAAGCCTCATGATCGGTCATCCACGAAATCGGGCCGATTTGAACACCACTGATCGAGTTGAGTTTTCAAAGGCCTGGGCCAATTTATGCCTAAGATTTTGTTATCTCAAGCCCAAGCACAAGATTGGCCAAAGACTTGGGTTGACCCACTAGATCTGAGTGTTTTATCCAGGCCTTGGCCAATTCTTAGAGATAATAAGGCCTTCTAAGTGGGCCTAAATCAGTTAAAGTCCAAGTTTTCTTTCTAAACTTAGACTCGCATGGTTTACAAAGAGAAGAGGCCTATGATGCTCTTCAAGTTCAAGCCCAAGTAATGGATGGGCCTATTTCTTAAAGAAAACGTCACCTATGGCCTTCAGTTGACAGGAAAAAGGTCTCAAGCTGCTCACAAGCAGCTCAAAGGCCTAGAATGTTCTTGCTGGGCAGATCTAGGTAAGCTGCTTACAAGCAGCTCAAGGTCTGAGTCTTTACTATCCTTTAGCATGAAGCAAGGCTTGGGACACGTGGCAACCATGCATAGAGACATCCCAAGCAGCTCACAAGCAGCTTAGGCCTGGACAAGCAGCTCAAAGGCCTCTATCTAACATCACATAAGCTGCTCACAAGCAGCTCAACCAGGCCTGTGTTTTTGGCCTTGGTGGGCCCAAATATCCCTTTTTTATAAACATTCATGCTCACAAGCAGCTCAAAGGCCTAGAATGTTCTTGTTTGGCAGATCTAAGTAAGTTGCTTACAAGCAGCTCAAGGTCTGAACTAGTGGGACTCCATTCTTCAGCATGATGCAAGGCCAGGGACAAGTCACAAGTGGCGTACATGCAGCCCTTGGAGCTGTTGGTGAATAACTCATGCAGACCTAAGCAAGCTGCACACAAGCAGCTCACTCAGGTCTGGTTAATCTTTTGTTTCTCGATTCTTCTTTTATAAGGAATCAAGATTAGAGGATTTAAGGGCCCACAAGAGATACAGGACCAATAAAATGGTAGGAAGGCCTGGAGAAGTATTAGTCTTCAGAAGTAGTGGGCCCAGAGGATGTCCAATCAAGCATTAGCTTGAGTGTTGAAGCAGCTCAAAGGCCTGGATGCTGAAATTCTTTTTGCTCTTTTACAAAGTTTTATGCAGAAAATGAGGATTTTTCAGACGTTGGCCATTTTCTTGGAGTGAATAGCACGTTTTGGTCAAAGAACAACCCCTCATTGGAGCATTTCGAAGCTGCTCAAGCCTAAGCCTCTGCTAGAAGGCCACATGGCAACCATGCATGAAAGCCTGTGGAAGTAGCTCAAGACCTGGAAGCATTGCTTATAAATACCATAATTGAAGGCCTTGGCAAAGGTCCCCGACCATCAAGCCCCCGGCTTATGCACCTACATTTTCATTTCTTTCAAGCATTACTTCAATTATCTTTATTTTCCTGCAAAGCATTTTATCTTTCAGCCCAATCTAGCCCAGCCTAGATTTTATTTCCTTTCATTTCATTGTACCTAAACTTCGTTAAAGCGTTAATGAAGTTCATTTACCTTATTGTTCAGTCCTGTTTCTCTTTTTCTTTCCCTTTTTTACACCGATTAGAAAATACTAAGTCCTTATCCCGACAAGGCAAACCACGAACCACATACGGCCTCACCCCTTAGGTCGTACGCCATCGCTCAATACGAAGTTAGATCTGAAGCATTCAGGCCTTAGCACGAATTTGAACTGCAATCCAGTCCTGGTACGAGGCATCCAGGCCTTGATACGAATTTGGACAGCGGACCTGTCCTAGCACGCCCACATCAGGCCTAGAACTGCACTACTCGTTATCCCTAGGCCAATTTTTACATTTTGTGGAGAAACAGTATCTTTGGGTAAGGCAAGGGTACTCCGTCGGTACGCCTTGGGTACTTCGCGGGTACACCTTGGGTACTTTGCAAATCTGATCTCACCGAAAAGAAGAAGAAGAAGAAGAAGAAAAGAAGGGCGAGGAGGACGAGGAGAGAGAGAGATACTAGTCTTAATGCAGCAGCTTGTGTTCAATCTGGACAGCTACAGCAGCAGCTGCAACAGACGCAAGAAGAAAAGGAAGAAGCAAACCTGTAGGATTTGACTAGTTGTTGGGTTTGTCTACTTATTGGGCTTTCATTTAGTTATGGGTTTGTGGGCTTTTCTATTCCATAGAATAAGTGTTTATGGGTTTGGGCTCCTTCATTAAATTAGGCTATGGGCCTATTAATTGTTTATTGAACTACAACTGGATTTTTTTTAAAAATGTTTTGCAATTTAAGTGATATAAAATATTTTTTTTGACATTTAAAGATAAAAACAACATAAAAATAATAAAAAATTATATATATATTCGTTGTACCCCCGCCGTACCCGTACCCGTACCCTACTTTTTTGAGGTTTTGCCGTTTTCCATACTCGTACCCATACCGCGTACCAGTACCCGTGCTCCATAGCAATTAAGTAAGATAATTCCCACGGTCAAGAATGCAGATTTCAACTAATGCTAGTTAAGTATGGTGAATGTTGCTCTGTGGTTACATTCTAGTGCTATGCCATGTACCCGAATGCTAAATCTATTTGGTAATTAAGTAAGAACGTTGAATTTTGCTCTTTGGTTACGTTCTACTGCTCTGCCATGTAACCTTAAGCTAAATCTATTTGGACCTAGAATCTATTGGTTTTCCTGTTGGTTTTAGTAGAAGCCTCGTAAAAATGTTGTCATGAAACGAACAGCTAGATGGTGAGTGACTTTTTAATTTTGGGTTAATTTACTGTATCACTCCCTTAGTCCCTTCTAAACTGTGGAGGTAGGAATGAATTTTTATATGGACTAAATTTAATTGCTTATCGTTATTTGTCTCCGCAACATGAGTGGTTATGTTTTATTCTGAGAGATCACATGGAAACTACGTACGGTTTAGCTTGTTCCATTGTAGGCAGAAATGGAATTGATCCTGGCATTAGCATATGTGAAAGCTAGTGGTCTCAGTGGTTGAATATATGTGTGAACAGGAGTCTGTGTGTGTCTGTATAAGAGAGAGCGTTACTTTGTTGATTCACAAGGAGTTGTTATCTACCTTTTCTTTTCTTTTTGTACCATGGAACTCAAAGAATGTTGCTTAAAGTTTCGAATCTCATCAGCAAAATTAGCAGTATATGTTTTACTCCACAAACCTTGCTTCACGCAGTTGTACCCAAAATATATGTTTCTTCCCCAACTCCAGGCTGATATGTGTCCTTACCCTCTCTCTTAATGGGCAAACAGCCCAACCCTTGGAACATACTACAGCCCCAGGTGGCGAAGAGCTGACATTCAGGTGCCAAACCTTCCCGTGGATGAGAGCTCTTGGGAAGATTTATCCCTAGAGCAACTTTTATCTGTTGAGCGACGGCCCTTCCACTCGGCACCATCAGATCACTAAGGCCGATTTTTGTCCCTGCTCGACGGGTGGGTCTAGTTTAGGTAGTTTCAATCATTTGTTGGAACTATAAGTCACAAGATGGAGTAATGGTAAACTAGAGTAAATGTGAGGCAGAATGCAAGGCGAAGTACATGCTTTCCTTTTCTTTTGCTTTGACAGGCATGAATTTTCTAGGCAACGAAACAGGTTAAACTGTTGGAGGAAATGGCAGTTGTGCTTACAAGGGATTTTCAACACAAAAGCTTCCCATAGACGAGAGATCATATCATCCACTGTTTTTTTGTTAATTGCCCTAAATGGGTAGTTTTGTTAACATAGACCATAGGATTTTACAACTCTAATTGCAGCAATACTCTTTTTGACCTTGCAATATAGCAACTGAATTAGACTTCACAAACTCAACGTTTACTTTGTTGATCCCTTTGGCCATTGCTACTGTCTATTCTTCTCTTATAATTTGTGATGGCCCTTCAAATAATTTTTTTTTTTGGTGATGTGGTAGCGCTCTCTGTCTCTCCCTCCCTCCTTTAGTAAATTTATTAAATGGATTTAAGAACAGGGGCTAAGCCTAAGCCTGAATTCTTTGCGCTCAAGCGAACTTTCAAGAGCACCTCTAGTCCTTACTCAATTTTTTTTACCCAAATTAGAGTAAAAGCTTCATTTGGTATGAATATGAAGCACTCCAAATGGGCAAATTCATATATAAGCATAAAGTTGAGTAAAACTTCGTTAATGGCATAGTTCCAAATTTGAGAGGAGAAAATCATGACCATCAAAGATTTGAGTCTCCCATAATTTGGTTAAAATTTTGACTTCCACTCACTTCAATATGGATTTGAGTCGAAGGCTATAGTGACATTGAGGTGTTTCACTCAGATTTTGGTTCCGAGTTTGAAAATGGGTAAACTCTGTAGATGGTCTAAGAAAGTATTACATGCACTTTTAAAGTTGGAAAATGAAGTCTAAAAAGTTCATAAACCTATATTCTTTTCTTTAAAAGAAAAAGGAATTAACCACACATTTTCTTAGAGAATGATCCGGATGGCTGTGGTGCAGCCCACACCTTAGCGCTATAAAAGGCAGTGATTAGATCGTCTATTTCGGTAATAGACGACTCAGATTTTAATTCAAACAATGCACGATGCAGATTTGTAGGAACTCAAATTAAATCCGAATCGTTCATGCCAAAACAGACGGCCTGATGACCGCCCTGGGTGGCTGCATCACAGCATCTCCAAATCCTAAGAGAAGTTGTTCCTATAATTTACCCATGTGATAGGACGACCCTTCAGATATCTCCACAAATAACTGGCCCAAAATTGCCCAACAGAAGGCTTTATAACGGATGGCTATAATGCCACGACCAATTCTTTTAGGGCCACTACTATTGAATAGGAGGGTCTTGCTCAGTCTGCTTTCAGTCCAGTTCGGTCAAGTTTTGATTTTTGTGGGCTTTTTTTGGGCTCACATCAATAATTGGAATCAGTCATTGTGTAGAGCCTGTCGAGTTGATTTTTGTGGGCCTTTTTTGAGCTCATATCAATAATTGGAATCGGTCATTGTGTGGAGCTTTGTTGAGTTCAAGAAATGATAAAAAAAAAAAAAAAAAACAAGTTCATTGAATACCAATACATGATCGATGGAAACACATTTATCTTGAAAAAAATGCATCGCGCACACTGAATCAAACCCATCTGTTTCAAGATAAAATATGTGGAAAAATGATGGCTGAGGATGTAATATCGGCGAAGGATATGCTGAGAACATTTATTAATGCTGAAAATATCATTGACGGGTATTCATTAACAAAACACGTCCTTGGCCGTCATTTTCCCTAAATATGTTCCTATCTGTCACTTACCGATATTTAGGCCCCGTTCGGACAAATAAGCCACAGTGGCTTATTTTTTGTCCTTATTCAAATTTTTTTCATATCACTTGGCTTATTATCATTTTTTGGGAGATTATTGCATCATCACGACAAGAGGAATCTAAAAAGTAAAAAAATTTGACCGAAATCCAATTTTTTTTGAATAAAGACGAAAAAATTGGCTTATTAATTTGCTTTCGTCTTTATTCAAAAAAAATTGGATTTCGGTCAAAATTTTTTACTTTTTAGATTCCTCTTGTCGTGAGGATGCAATAATCCCCAAAAAAAATAATAATAAGCCAAGTGATACGAAAAAAATTTGAATAAGGACAAAAAATAAGCCAAAATGGCTTATTTGTCCGAACACCCCCTTAATGAACTTGATTTTTTTCATACTTGAAGAACTCGACGAGATTTACACAATGAACGGTTCCAACTACCAATGTGAGCCACAGTGGGTAGGACCTCCGTCTGATCTATCAGTGGACCGACTGTGAATTTTGCTTAGGAATTTCACACAAATTATCGGAATCGTTGAACTTTTTCAAAATATTTTTTTAAATACTCATGTAAAAGAAAATCAGCTCCGTCGAATATCGATAAATTATCGATCAATTCTACACCCAATTTACTAAAAATGTTATAAGACAGTTGAACAGATGCATCTTTTGCATGGGATCCGAATCTGTGCACCTAGGTTGTTTTCTGTTTGCTCCTCTCGTAATCACTTTCCCACAAAACCGAGATAAGATCCAAAGGATCAGGTCTACAAATTTTCCGATCGTTTGCCACCTCTCATCCTCCTCAACCATTATCGCCGGTTGGTGTCACCCAAATCCATCAGCATCACCGTCAAGATAGTCTGCGAATTCGTCGATGCCACCTAAATCCATAAGCGTATCCGTTCGAAGGGTCTGCTAATTCGTGATCTTTAGGAGCTCGTCACAGAACGGCCTTTATAGCCCCTGGGCTGTTCTCCAAAATCCAAGGGCTGCAACGACAGCAAGACGGGAGTAACGCATTCCAATTCCGATTAGGTAATCCTTCTCTCTCTCTCTCTCTCATGGAGGATATCTTCGATTCATCCCTAAACCTAGAAGAAACCCACTTCAACGAAGGTTTCAACGAGGGCTACGCCGACGGCTTATCCTCAGGCAAAGACGAAGGCCGCCAAGTGGGCCTCAAGCACGGCTTCGAGGTCGGCGAGGAGTTAGGGTTTTACAGGGGCTGCATCGACGTGTGGAACTCCGCTATTCGGGTCGACCCGACTTGCTTCTCGTCTAGGATCCAGAAAAGCATCAATACCATGGACAACTTGGTTAAAAAGTACCCGACTTCGGAGCCGGAGAACGACTCCGTGAATGAGGTTATGGATTCTTTGAGGTTGAAGTTTAGGTCTGTTTGTGCTAGTTTGAACGTGAAGTTGGAGTATAAGGGGTATCCTAAGGGTTCAGATGCCAATATGGAGTTTTGAAGGAGGCTGAATCTTAGACACATAATGCGTGTGTGGGAGCGAGAGCATGAAAGCGTTTCTCGAAAATGTAGTTAAATTTGTGGGACCGGGATTGAATGTCCAAGTGTAGGAGCCAGGATTGAAAGTGCAAGCGGAGGATCCTATGTGACTAAGGGCTGAATTAGTTCATCGGACATGTATTTGGCCATTGATTTGGTGTCACGTTTTATGTTTAGTTATATTTTAGTTTATAGTCTTTAGCTTTGTTTTAATGGGTTGGTCTTTGTTTTGATCAATTGCTGCCTAAATCAGTTCATACTGCATTTAACTATGTATTGATCCCCCTACTAGTAGACGGTGGCATCAGTCCCCAGATTATTGTCGGAGTGCACGTAAACTGGTCCTGTAATTATGGTTATTCCATTCGATGTTAACAGTTAAAAATCCAGATGTAATATCATATTCTTTGGTAGTAAATTGTTTTCTGGCTGGTGACTTATGGTTTGCTCAATTTGACTATGTTCTATGTGTCTTGAGGTTCTTTTTGGTAAATGCACTGCTGTTGACTACCAGATTGAGGTACTTGTCCCCTCCAATTTGAGTTGTTTTCTGCTAATTGGATTGTTTGGATGGTCGCGTTTCACTGTTAGGAAGAATGGAAGATATTGGAAAAAAGTGAGGTCATAAATGGCAATGTTTCAACATGAGGCCTTAAATAGGTCAACGGATCATAATGCACCCACCTAGCTTAGTTAAAGTGGGCATTACAAATAGGAAACTATAGTAATATTCCCTAGATGCTTTCACAGACACAAGTTGGAGCTCTTGGGAATGCTGTTAGCTTTGTTTTCTTGACCGCGTTGCATATTGCTCTGAGTTAGTTATGTTGGTAACTTTTCAAATGCACCCAGGTTGTGAATGCAACTAAACCTTGCTTTGGAAAAGTTCATTTCCTATGGAGTCTTGTGCCCTTTGTTACCAATACCATAGTATGTTGTGCCCAATGTATGGTTGTTTATTGCACCATAAGGAACATTTTGTCTGGTTTTAATACTGGCATTATGAATGGCTATATTGGAATAGTTTGATTTTTATTTAACGTACTGCAGCATTCTCTCTTTCACTTTTGTTTGTTTTCTTCAACCAAAGATAATGCTTTTTTCACTTCTACCATTAATCTGTTAGTGGATAATAGAGCTTCTGGTCCCAGATAAATGTGACCCACAAAAGTTTTCATGGTGCTTTTATCATCACATGTCTGGATCTTTTTTCCTGCAGTTTATGAAGAGCGGCTTAGAGAAATGTTAAAGTTGATGCTTGCTTGCTGTAAGGTGTACATATCTGAAAGCCGAAACAGGGTTGCCCTTGATTCAATTGAACAAGCTGCCAAACTATTCCCACAAGCTGCCATAATCAACAAGTTTGAAGATGAGACTTATAATAGAGTTGGTTACACCCTTGTCTCCAAGGTAACCCCAGAGCCATCTTCGGGCATGTGTCCTCTAAAGACTACTGTCTTTGCCATGGTTAAAGCTGCTTTTGAAGCCGTTGACCTTGAGTCGCACCATGGAAGTCATCCTCGGCTTGGGGTTGTGGACCATATATGTTTTCACCCCTTGGGTAGTACTTCTCTGGACCGGACAGCAGCGCTGGCAAAATCCTTGGCAGCTGATATTGGCTCCATTCTGCAAGGTTTGCTCCCTTAGAATACTGATTCAAAATTCTGGAATAATAGAACAAATAATTTGGTTGTCCAACTACTTTTTGCACGTTGAGTGACCAGGATTTGGAGATTTAGACATTAGCATCTAAGAGGTGCTTGTATCAGAAGGATCTTATTGGAAGCTCTCATCAATCTAAGCTGTTTGTGATTAAATCTCATATGTAGTAGAATCATGAAATAGTTCTTGTTGGTGCAAATAATCAATCTCTTCTTCATTGACATCGAAATTACTCTAATAGGAAAATTCTCCCCTAATGTCCTTGTTTTCTTCATTATTTCCTCCCCTTTGTTCTTACATTTGGCAAATTAACTGGTCAAGAAGAAACTAAGAATGCAGAAAACAAAACTGCTGGTGCATTATCTCCCAATCACCTTACTAAATTCTGGTCATGCCAATCTTGCAATACCATATTGAATATGGGAAGGGAAGACTAGTAGTGTCTTATTTAACCACTTAACAAGTTTCGTTTTTGTTTATTAGCATGTAGTTGGTGATTTATTGATGAGTCCGATAGTACCATGAGGAGTTTCCTGTGAGAAATTTGCTGATTCAGATTTCACGAATCTCACTTGATCAGGACCAAAAAAAAAAAAGATATCATGCACAATCCAATGCATTTTATCATGTATCAGTTTCAATACAAATTCTAATACTAAGGTTGATTTGAGTACCGATCAATTTTCCTTTGGTTTTGTATATGTCTTTGTTTATTGAGTTATTTGTGTCCCTGCTGATATTGAATATAGTGAGCCTGCAGTGCCGTCTTTCCTTTATGGAGCAGCCCACAAAGAGGGAAGAACACTTGATTCAATCAGACGGGAGCTGGGCTATTTCAGGCCCAATTTTACCGGAAACCAATGGGCAGGAGGACCAAAATCAGAGCTCTTGCCACTGAAACCAGATGAGGGTCCAACTCATGCAGTTCAAGCGAAGGGTGTCGTCGTAATTGGAGCAACCCCATGGGTCGATAACTACAATGTTCCAGTCTACTCTACCGACATTGGCCTGGTTCGTAGAATCGCTAAAAGGGTAAGTGGGAGAGGTAAAGGACTTCCATCTGTCCAAGCCATGGCACTTGCTCATGGTGAAGATGTGATTGAGGTAGCCTGTAATTTGTTGGAACCAAGTGAGGTTGGAGGTGATTTGGTTCAGCTTGAAGTGGAGAGGATTGCAGGAGAAGAGGGTTTGGCTGTGAGGAAGGGCTATTATACTGATTTTTCTCAGGAAAATATAATTCAAAGTTATTTGCAGTTGGATTTTCACAGAGGACAGAGAGAATAGAAAAAGCTACTCGTCCATGCATTACTCTGACAAAATCAGTAGGTTCTATCTTTGGGAGAAAATTCAGAAAATACCAAACTCTGAAGTAGGAGATTGATCTGTTTGTAATGTTGTTGATATTCATTCCTCTTTCCACAGGAAGGTTGGCTCAAGTGAAAACCCCCTCTTTTTCAATCTAGTGTGAAAATTATCTTGAGATTTAAACAAAAGAGAAAATCTTTCCTTACGGAAGTTTCCATGATTAACTGTTTACGGAGCAACATCCAGCGTGTCCAAAGTGCATTGGACGGTTAACTCTTTTCCGGAAAAATTTCATAAAAATTCGGACCGCCTGCCGAAATGGACAGCTAAGATTGTTGAGCTCCGCAAATGGCTTATTTACGGCTTCTCTGTGAATAAGCCAATCTCTAAACAAAAGTAATACTAACAACAATTTTACATGAATGTAGGTTTGATAAACGAGCTGAATGAGTCTAGCATATAATTGTTTAAAGTTGATCTGAAGATTGAATGAGCTTTACAGATTTGTGCAAGCTTTACCTTGTTTAGGCAGTGAGCCGATTACATAAGAGCTTTAATCGGATTGATTATGAATAGATCTCCATTAGTTTAAATTGTTTTTATAAAGTACCTTATAAGCCGAACTAGTCGAGTATTAGTTCATTCAAGCTTGATATGAATTTAACAAGCTTTCAAGAAATTCAAAATTAGTACTATGTTAACGTACCATTTGATCATGGGCTTAACAAAGCTACCACTAGTTCGAGCTCAAAGTATCTTTGATTCGGGTTTTTTTTCCCCTAAATAGAATGACTTTGGTCGTTGTGAGCCGTTACTTAAATTCGGGATGAAAGTAAGAAATCAAAAACCATTGGGTACACCAAAATGATTCCGAGACGTTCGATTTATTAATTAAGAATATGTTTTTAAGAGACGTAAAAAATTCATCTAAATCGAATATCGGCAATGATTTGATTTTATTCATTCAATTTTTGGTTCCTTTATTCGCATAGACTAAAAGCAGAATGAATTGATCAAACACTTAGAGCAAGTACACCAGAAGAGCAAAAGAGGCGAAAAAGTTATTTTACCTAATCAAAGTGAGAAATCTTCTGCTACAGCAGCGTAGGCAAACAGCCCAGTAGAGTGCCTTTGTGAACAGTTCTTCGCTTCTTCTACCTAAGAACTGTTCACCCGGTTCTCATAGTTTATTCTTTTTCTTCTCTCTCTCTCTCCAAGGAAGGAAGAAATGGGTCTGGAAGGATGTAGAAAGGTTTGGATTTGGAACGATCGATTTCGATCTCGCCGATCAAAACATGCATCGCCCAATTCTGGCAAGACCAGTCAACATGGGTGGCAAAAAAATGTCTGGGAGTAGATGAAAACTAGGTTCGTCCATGTATATCATGTGTGTGTGTATATATATATATATATATATATATGTATATGTATACAGTATCGTATATAAGCCTGCGTATAAATTTGTGGTTCCTTGATGTAGAACACGTGGAGGCCCAATTCCATGATCAGCTGGACCGAGCCAAGCCCCGAAAGTCCAAACGATGTTTAATTTCAGATTACCCAAATTGGTTAAATTCGGACGAGCTCGGAATAGGCCCAAACTTGGTGGGCTGACTTAATTTTGCGCTCCGGTCAATACTCATGAACCTTAAGTTGATGATCGATGGTGCTTTTCGGCTTAATTCCTTGGTTTAGGCCTTCAATTGCGTTATTTTGCCGTTTTAGGAAAGATTTGTTTCGTTAATAACTCTTAGACCGTAATTCCTTTTAAGTTGATTCTTTTTGGGAAAGTCTTGTTTTTCTTTCCCGTTTTCAGTTTTAGGAAAAGCCCCAAATTATGACACTTTTTATTTTCCAAGTTTATTTTTAGGGTTTCTAGGGTTTCAGCCTATTTAAGGGTTTGTAACCTAGAGTTTAGGTAGCTTTTTGATCAATAATATTCAGAGATTCTCTCTCTTTTTCTTGTGCGCAAGATTTGCTCGTTGCGACGAGTTGTTTATCTCATTTGGACTAGTACGCTTACTAGTCTCTCGTGAATTCCGCTGCGTCAAGTGGTATCAGAGCAAGGCTTTGCCTGGTTCGATGGCACCAAACAAAGTTGAAGACACACCCATTGACGTTCGTTGCGGTGAAGTATTTAACAGGACTCGCACTAAGGGATTTGCCCATGGTCAATCTGTTAAACGCAAAGTTGATAGGAACCGCGTTGAGGGATTTGCCCGCAACCAACCTATAAATCAAAACGTCTCCGGAAGATATTCTTATTATCAACTTGATAGTGAGGATGAATTTGAAGACGAGTTATTTGAGGATTATTATGGATATCAGTCGAATAAGCGACATTCAAGGTTTGAAGGGTTTTACCGCACAGATGACGACTTTTCAACTTTTCAGGTACAACCAATAATTTCTAGTTTTAATGGGTATTGCCATCCTGAGAATTTAATTTATTGGTTTCATAAAGTTGATAAGTTTCTTGAGTATATGGAAATTTCGGAAGAAAAGGAAGTTAGATACGTGACTTGTAAATTACAAGGCTATGCTTCTAGATGGTGGAAGCAATTGCAATATAATCGGGAGCGCCAGTATAAACAACCAGTCAAGACATGGCTCAGGATGAGACGATTGATGAGTGATAGATTTCTTCAATCGCATCATGGTCAGATGTTATATGAAGAGTATCGAAGAAATCTTGAGTCCAAGCGATTGTCCCGAGATAATCTTGGGTTGTCTTATTCTTTTTCAAGTAATAAAAATTATACCGTTGCGGCTACTGAAAACTCGAGGGACACATCATTGAGACTGTTGGGTTCGGGTCACTCAAAGCGTCAACAAACCGATAAAAATCTTTCAATCTCAGATTCACCACGTTCCAGCTATTATGATGGATATGAGATCGCAGAAGAGGAAGGAGATCGAGTTGAACTAGAGGAGGTGATATTTGTTGAGCCCAACATCGAAGAAACAGTGGAGGTCAATGTTGAATGCAGTCATTGTGGGCACATTGAAGCTGACGGTAAAGAGAAATTTGACATTGGTATTAGCGAAAAAGAGGAAACTATAATTGAAGTTGATAATAAAAAAAATGGTATCGATGTTGGTGATCAAGTTGTTGATGACCAAAATAATTGTCCATTAGAGGTGGTTGATACTAATATTAGTGTCAATGAGGAGATTTTGGTTAGCGACATTGACGAAAGTAAATTGGTGTCCGAAAAAGTAGATTCAAAAGATTTAGCCAACGATCATGTCGAAGAATACATTCATGGAAAGGATTCAAAACATGATTGCGGGCAAAGCAGAATTAATGATGCTAATTTTGTCGATTTTCTTGGTGTGCAACAATTTGATTGGGTTCCGAACATTCGTCTAATACATCTTGTTAACAATTTGAAATACGAAGAGAAAAGATCATTGCATAAATACTTTTCTTTAAATGATTTTTGGAAGACGAACAAGAGGTTGAAGTATTCCAAATATTTATTTCTTTGGAATGGAAGATGGCAAGTTTCTAATGAGAACTCAAGGTCGAGTTCTTTTGAAGAAAAGGAGACTGATGTAGGACAAAAATGGAGAATTTTTGTATTTTATTTTTATTGTTTTAAAATAAGATTTTGATTAGGAATATTTTCGTTTAGGTTAGAATTATTAACTTTCCGTATTCGGTTTGATTTTGATTTTTGCCTTTATTAGGATTCTTGGTCTACAAGAATTAAGATTTTATTTTAATTAATTAGGAAATATGTTTTATTTAATGCCGCTTGTTTTGGCATGATTTATTATTTCTTTTACGGTAGGATTTTTAGGGTTAGGATCTTATAAAAATGGCTGTAACCTATTCAATTATTCAACTTTTAAAACTTTTATCAATAATATTACAGACTTTATCTTTTTCTCTTGAGGATTCAAGAACTGCTCGTGGCTACGAGTACCTATCATTTGTTTGATTAGTACGCAACTAATCTCTTTGTTATTTCCGCTGCGTTCAACGGTAATTTACAGATGGAGGAGTTTCTTGACTGGGTTTCAGAGGTTGAGAGGTTCCTTAATATGATGGAAATTCCCGAGTCAAAGCAAGTAAAGATGGTCGCTTATAAACTAAAGAGCGGCCCTGCAGTTTGGTGGGACCAATTGCAGGCGAGACGACGGAGGCAAGGAAAAGAGTCTGTGACAACATGGCGCAGAATGAAACAACTTATGATGGAGAGGTTTTTGCCGTCTGACTATGACCAACATCTGTTCCGGTCATACTAGAACTGTTCACAGGGATCTAGGTCTGTTTTTGATTACACGACTGAATTCAATCGACTCTCAGAACGTAATAATCTGAGTGAGACTGAAGGTCAGTGCGTAGCGAGGTACATGAACGGGTTGAAGCCTTCAATTCAGGACAGGATAAAATTGCAGCCTGTTTGGGAAGTTGACGAAGCCCTTAACTTGGCGATTAAAGCCGAACAGATGGAGCGTAAACCAACCAATTCAGGGTACCGTCGAGAGTCGTTCGTTCCTGCTGCTGATAAGGGAAAAGAGAAACAACCAACAGTGCCTTCTTTTCAACCTAAGGTTACAGTTGGTGGTGGTTCTAAATTTGGAGGAGCTAATCAAGCAGGTAGCTCCAATAACAGAAACGTGACTAAAGCCCCTAATCCATATGCCAAGCCATTTGGGGATAAGTGTTTTCGGTGTAGCAAGCCTGGACACCGCTCCAATGAGTGTCCAGATCGGAAGGTGGGCCTGGTAGAAGAGGGTGGCGAAGAAGATGGGCCTGAAGAGGATTGGCCAGAAGAAAATTCTTATGATGTAGATTATGCAGAGGAGGACGGGGAACGAGTGAATTGTGTGGTGCAACGGGTGTTATTTGCGCCGAGAGCAGAAGGTTCCAATCAATGTCATAACATCTTTCGATCAAGCTGTTCCATCAATCAAAAAGTATGTGACTTGATCGTGGACAGTGGGAGTTGTGAGAATTTTGTGGCAAAAAGACTGGTGGACCATCTGAAGTTACCAACCGAACCTCATCCCTCTCCATATAGCATCGGTTGGATAAAGAAAGGCCCTACGGTGAAGGTAACTGAAATCTGTAAACTTCCTCTTTCAATTGGAAAAATTTATAGATCTGAAGTTATCTGTGATGTAATTGAGATGGATGCTAGCCATGTACTGTTAGGTAGACCTTGGCAGTTTGATGTTGATATTGTTTATAAGGGTCGTGATAATACTTATAGTTTTAATTGGGAGTCACGTAAGGTTGTTATGGCTCCTTCCATTCATAAAGAGCCTATCAAACCCCCTAAAATAGAGGGGTCTTCGTTTCTAACAATTGCTACTTCCGAAGCTGAGTTTGTGACAGATTTCAAGGAGTCGGAACAGGTTTATGCTATGGTGGTGAAGTCTCTGGTTGTGGAGGAAAGGGACAAAGCAAAGATTCTGATAGTTCCTGTACCTAAAAAGATACAGCCATTATTGGAGGAATTTGAGGAGCTTGTTACTGAAGATGTGCCTAATGAGCTCCCTCCAATGAGAGATATTCAGCATGCGATTGATTTGGTGCCTGGGGCAAGTCTGCCCAACCTACCACATTATCGGATGAGTCCGAAGGAGAATGAGATTCTGAGGGAAAAAGTAAAGGAGTTGCTGTAGAAGGGGCACATTCGGGAGAGTTTGAGTCCATGTGGTGTTCCAGCCTTGTTGACGCCAAAGAAAGATGGGAGTTGGCGTATGTGCGTGGACAGTCGGGCCATTAACAAAATAACCATCAAGTATAGATTTCCAATTCCTCGCCTGGATGATATGCTTGATATGTTGGATGGGTCGAAGTGATTTTCGAAGATTGATTTGCGGAGCGGGTACCATCAGATTCGTATCCGACCGGGAGACGAATGGAAGACGGCGTTCAAAACTAAGGATGGCCTATATGAATGGTTGGTTATGCCATTCGGCCTTTCTAACGCGCCGAGTACTTTTATGAGGGTGATGAATCAGGTTCTGCGGCCTTTCACTGGAAAGTTTGTTGTCGTTTATTTCGACGACATACTGATTTATAGCAAGTCTGAGGAGGAGCATGTGGAGCATGTGCGCCAAGTGCTGATGGTGCTGCAAGAAAATAAGCTGTATATTCAACTCAAAAAGTGCAGTTTCTTGACTTGCAGCTTATTATTCTTAGGCTATGTGGTGAGTTCTGAAGGTATTCATGTAAATGAAGAGAAGGTTCGAGCTATTCGTGATTGGCCAACGCCTAAATCTGTTACGGAAGTGAGAAGTTTCCATGGATTGGCCACTTTCTATAGGCGATTCATTCGAAATTTCAGTACTATCGTAGCACCAATCACAGAGTGCCTGAAAAAGGGCAAGTTTCTGTGGGGAGGTGAAGCGGAGCAAAGTTTCGCGCTGGTTAAAGAACGACTTTGTACTGCACCGGTATTAGCCCTACCTAGCTTTGAGAAGATTTTTGAGGTTGAGTGTGATGCTAGTGGAGTTGGTATTGGGGCTGTTTTGTCTCAAGAGAAGAGACCAGTGGCTTTCTTTAGTGAAAAGCTGAGTGAAGCTAGACAAAAGTGGAGCACTTATGATCAGGAGTTCTATTCTGTGATTCGCGCTCTCAAACATTGGGAGCATTATCTGATTCAGAGGGAGTTTGTGTTGTACACTGATCATCAAACGCTGAAGTTCATCAATAGTCAGAAGAAGTTGGACAGTATGCATGTGCGCTGGGCTACGTTCTTGCAGAAATTTTCGTTCACTATTCGGCACAAGTCTGGGGTGTCAAATAGGGTGGCTGATGCATTGAGTCATCGGGCTGATTTGTTGGTGACTTTGGCCCATGAAATTGTGGGTTTTGAGTTCTTAAAAGAGCTGTATCCAGAGGATGAAGACTTCAAAGAAATTTGGGCAGTATGCGTTCAGAACCGGCCTGTTAGTGACTTTCATGTTACTGATGGGTACTTGTTTCGTGGCAATCGTCTTTGTATTCCTCAATCTTCTTTAAGGGAAAGCTTAATCCGAGACCTTCATGGTGGGGGGTTAGGTGGACACTTAGGGAGGGACAAGACTATTGCGAGTTTGGAGGAGCGCTATTTCTGGCCACAACTAAAGAAGGATGCTGGAAATTTTGTGCGGAGGTGCTATACTTGTCAGGTATCTAAGGGTCAGTCTCAAAATACTGGTCTTTATACTCCTTTGCCTGTGCCTAATAATATTTGGGAGGATCTGTCTATGAATTTTGTGTTGGGACTGCCTCGTACCCAACGAGGTGTAGATTTTGTATTTGTGGTAGTTGACAGGTTTTCTAAGATGGTGCACTTTATTGCTTGTCGAAAGACATCGGATGCCTCACATGTGGCTCGGTTGTTCTTTCGAGAGGTAGTTCGGTTGCATGGGGTGCCACAGTCTATTACCTCTGATCGGGATGTGAAGTTCCTTAGCCATTTTTGGGTGACTCTGTGGAGGATGTTTGGAACTTCGCTGAAGAGGAGTTCTACTGCACATCCACAAACTGACGGACATACTGAGGTGACTAATCGGAGTCTGGGGAATTTGATTCGCAGTATCTGTGGTGACAAACCGAAGCAGTGGGATCACGCTTTGCCGCAGGCTGAGTTTGCTTTCAATAGTGCAGTTCATAGTGCCACGGGAAAATCACCTTTTTCCTTGGTATATGTGACATCTCCAAAGCATACAGTGGATTTGGTTCATCTCTCACGGGGTCCCGGGGTTAGCGTTGCAGCTGAGGCAATGGCTAAGCAGGCTCAAGAGGTGCATGAGCAAGTAAGACAGAAGCTAGCTGAGACCAATGCGAAATACAAGAGGGCTGCAGACAAACACAGGCGTGAGAAATTGTTCAAGGAAGGGGATTTTGTGATGGTGTTTTTGCGCAGGGAGCGGTTTCCAGTGGGAACCTATAACAAGCTAAAGCCCAGGAAGTATGGTCCGTATGAAGTTTTGAAGAAGATTGGTGACAATGCTTATGTGATTGATCTTCCTGATTCCATGAAGATTTCAAAGGTTTTCAATATTGCTGATTTATCTGAGTATCATGCTGAGGAGCCGCTGTATCCAGACTTGAACTCGAGGTCGAGTTCTTTCGAAGAAGAGGGGACTGATGTAGAACACGTGGAGGCCCAATTCCATGATCAGCTGGACCGAGCCAAGCCCCGAAAGTCCAAACGATGTTTAATTTCAGATTACCCAAATTGGTTAAATTCGGACGAGCTCGGAATAGGCCCAAACTTGGTGGGCTGACTTAATTTTGCGCTCCGGTCAATACTCATGAACCTTAAGTTGATGATCGATGGTGCTTTTCGGCTTAATTCCTTCGTTTAGGCCTTCAATTGCGTATTTTGCCGTTTTAGGAAAGATTTGTTTCGTTAATAACTCTTAGACCGTAATTCCTTTTAAGTTGATTCTTTTTGGGAAAGTCTTGTTTTTCTTTCCCGTTTTCAATTTTAGGAAAAGCCCCAAATTATGGCACTTTTTATTTTTCAAGTTTATTTTTAGGGTTTCTAGGGTTTCAGCCTATTTAAGGGTTTGTAACCTAGAGTTTAGGTAGCTTTTTGATCAATAATATTCAGAGATTTTCTTTCTTTTTCTTGTGCGCAAGATTTGCTCGTTGCGACGAGTTGTTTAGCTCATTTGAACTAGTACGCTAACTAGTCTCTTGTGAATTTCGCTGCGTCATTCCTCAAGTAGGGGGAACTTTTGTTGGCCATTTGATTCCAAAAATCCATACCTGGTGTGGTATTGTTTCTAGGGTTTCCTGCGCATATTCTAGTGCTTCAAACCCAAAATGGGAGGAAGAAAAAGGAGAAAAGAAAAGAGAAAAAGAAAAAAAATAATATTTTAATAAAGAATAGGTAAAATAAATTGGATTGGTGTGGTGGTGAAGGAAATGTGAGTAGGTAAAATAAAAAAATTGTACTGTTTACTAGCATTTTTACCTAACAACTGATAAACTTGCTCTTAGATATTTGATTTAGCTAATATGTCCAATCATTTGTTTGACCCAAATAAATCTCACACAATCTGTCGCATCTTCTTTTTCTTTGTTTTTTGTCAAACAAGCTAATTCCATTAAAAAACAAATTAAGTTCTATTACCTCCCAAAACATATCTAGCTTAAACATGAGTTGCCTTTAACTAACATGTCTGGCGACCTTAATAATCCGGTGTATGCTCTTGATGAAATTGGGAAAAAATCTATTCAATGCCCTTAGGGTGCCCCATGCCTTTCCTTAATCATATATAATGCGGGAAACTCAAGACTAAGCGTAAGGATCCCATAATAATGTGTGGTGGGAAGAGCTTTGGGACACCGCCGCATGGTGTCCCAAGAACACTGAGACCTTGTTCGGTTAAGGAGTATTATTCTATTTCTCTCCAATCATTACTCTTATTTTTCTCTATATCTCTCTAATTATTAGGGCAAATTTCACTGACCTCCCCTGAGGTTTCTGACACGAACAGAAACCTCCCCTGAGGTTTCTGAAATGACACTGCCCTCCCTTCCTTTACCCGACAATATCAAGGGACCCCCCTGCCGTTATCTTTCCGTTAGAAAATGGATGGAAAAGGTGATGTTGTACTATATTTTTTACAATACCTATACTACTCTCACCAGACTCTTTACCCCTATCATTTATAAAATATAAAATATAAACATCTCTACACTTTGTGCTCATTTCACTTTGATATTTTGTCCTTATTTAAAAGGATTCATATTTGTAAATTTTCTGTCAAACTCTTGTGAATTATTGGTTCGTCTTGATAAGAGGAATTGAAAAAAGTAAAAAATTAAGACTTTTACCAAATATTTTGAGAAATTCAATATTTTGGGTAAAAGTAATAAATTTATACTCTTTTGATTCCTCTCGTTGAGACAAACCAATAATCGACAAAAATTTAATGCAAAACTAGCAAATACGAAAAAAATTCAAATTTGAACAAAAACTAAAAAGCCTAAAAAACCCCACAAACAAGCCCGCACGAAAAAAAAATTTTGGATTTGTTTGTAGGATTTTTAAGCTTTTTAGTTTTTGTTCATATTCAATTTTTTTATGCAGGCTTGTTTGTGGGATTTTTAGGCTTTTTGATTTTTGTTCATATTTGAATTTTTTTCGTATTTGCTAGTTTTGCGTTAAATTTTTGTCGATTATTGGTTTGTCTCAACGAGAGGAATCAAAAGAGTATAAATTTATTACTTTTACCCAAAATATTGAATTTCTCAAAATATTTGGTAAAAGTCTTAATTTTTTACTTTTTTCAATTCCTCTTATCAAGACGAACCAATAATTCACAAGAGTTTGACAGAAAATTAACAAATATGAATCCTTTTAAATAAGGACAAAATCTCAAAGTGAAATGAGCACAAAGTGTAGAGATGTTTGTATTTTATATTTTATAAATGAGAGAGGTAAAGAGTCTGGTGAAAGTAGTATAGGTATTGTAAAAAATATAGTACAACATCACCTTTTCCATCCATTTTCTAACGGAAAGATAACGGCAGGGGGGTCCCTTGATATTGTCGGGTAAAGGAGGGGAGGGCAGTGTCATTTCAGAAACCTCAGGGGAGGTTTCTGTTCGTGTCAGAAACCTCAGGGGAGGTCAGTGAAATTTGCCCTAATTATTACTTTTATTTTTAATCATTACTCTATTTATCTCTACACTCATTACCTACGAATCCGAATCCAAAATCCCAAAACAATGGGAGAGCTTGTTCGTTTGGGGGTCAAAGCCTCTGCGCACGGTTCACAATAAATTTTCGTAATCTATCTTTCTCCGTTTATTACTTTTAAAAAAAAAATTTTAAATCCAAACCAAACAGAGTTTGAATAATCTCTCGGAATTGGGGTCTTGAAACAGTAATTTGATTGCAGTGATAGTAGCGTTGACTTGTGTTAAAACAGGGTTGTGGCGTGACGTGAACAAAGATTCGAATAGAGAGCTGCTGGAGTAGTAGAACTGTAGATACCAAAGCAGCAGTCATGTACCTGTCCTTAACAGTACCGACAGTGTGTGTTGCTAACTTGCTATACTCTGAAGCCTATACTACTATGCACTCCTACTACTACTACTTTAGTGGAGCAGTATATTCGTAGCCCAGTAGTAGTACTAGTACTACTATACTACAGTATTTCTTGAGATGCTGCAACTGGTGGAGAATACGAAAGTACTTACTAAGTACTGTAGTATTTAATTGGTTCAGTCGTCCACAGCCTGCCGGGGCAGCGGGGCTCGTCCCGAGTGACGTCCATTCCTCTTGGCAGTGTAGGGTCGCCTGTGTTTTCTCGTCGGCAATTGTTTCTCTTGCATCATCAGCCGGTTGGCGTTTGGCTCTTGGATAGCAATTCCTTGGGATTGTTATCTGATTTCATATGTGCTTATTCTCATGGTTTAAGCTGGATTTCTAATTAGAGATGCTCTCTGCTGCCAGATCTTTGAATGAACCTATGCCCAACATTTTTAAAGTTTTGACATTGTTACCTCAAAAACAAGATGAAAAATATTAAACATTACAAAAATGATGGAAAGTATTGATTTTTAATATGTTCATTAAGATTATGGCCACTCATTGGATTCTATGGTAAAGAAAATTCATGGTAAGTCAAAATCGGATGACCATCACATTTTTTTAAGTATAAGGTAAAATCATCACAAAACATGCATGTCCAAATTAAATGATATTGTCTTTGATATATAGTATGGTTCCAGGGACAACTAAAAAAACATCTAAAAAAACACCCCAAAGTTTCCGATCGAATTTCGATAATCTGAGCTACTCAATGTAATCAGAACATGATTTTAAGAATACATGCAAAAAATCAGCAAAAAAAATGACCGGAAAGGGCTTCATCCGAACTGTTTTTTTATTGAACGGTTCAATAAAAAAATGCTCAAATCAAGCCCTCTCCAGTAATTTTTTTTGCTGATTTTTCACGGGTACCCTTAAAATCACGTTCTGAACACATTGAGTTGTTCAAATCATCAAAATTTGATCGAGAACTATGAAATTGAGATTTAAGGTGTTTTTTTAGGTATTCCTGGAACCGCCCCGATATATATACATACATACTTATCAAATTATGGTAGGCCAACAAAAAAAAGGCTGGAATTCGAGTGGTCATATGATGAGAATCCAATGTCAATTCTACTATTCAAGCTACCTTGAATTTGTATGGCTCCTGGTTAGGGCATGCAATATCCTTATATAAGCCTAAAGCGGAAATCTAAAATAGGCCTTTTCACATAAATCAATATTTACTAAAGCTAATTTATTTGAAGTTTGTTTTTTAGGGTTAATAGAGGCAAAATTGTAGTCAAGTTTATCTACCAAAACATGCTCCTTCCATAAGAGAGAGGGAAGGAATATCACGTGATTAACCATTTCAGAAGAGATACTCGTCTTTTTCTCTTTCAATATGTGTTTCTTTTTTTTTTCGACGAACAAGATCAATGCATTATAATAAAAGGACACTAACGATCCAAAGTACAATCTACAAACCAAAACAACAAACAACAAACAAAAATAAAAAAACAACAGAAAACCAAAAGCCACAAAGAACCAAAACGCCGGAGTCGAACCCATCAATCACACTCGTGAGGGTAGGGCATATCTCTTCTTTTTCTCTTTCGATATGTGTTTCTTATGCGGGGCCTACTATGGAGTGTACTTCTTTCAAACACTATAATATGTTGTTCCCCTATATACACACGTACGTACGTTCATATAGTATTCTATTCCCCTAAATTTAGGGCCTTCTCAGATCAGGGTCCTAAAGCCCATGCTTCACTGTGCAAATGGACAAGCAGCCCCGACAGGCGACAACAGTATTTGCTAGCAATTGTTTGTACCTGGAGAAAGTACTCACCAGTCACCACTGATGATAATAGTACTAAAAAAAAAAAGTAGTCACAACCCTTTCCTCTTCAGTTTTCAAGGATTTATTACAATTTTCATCTCTCTTTTTTGGTTAAGAAGAAGACTTATTAGCAATCCAAACCCGTGCGTATCACAATGTGCGTAGAGGTAGCTAAAAGGTGTCATTTTGTTTGGTCATGCATTTGCATCAACTAAGAACTAGTCCTACTAAGAACCTTGCTCGTTGTTTGTTTTATCGTTTAAGCTCGTGTCAAGCGTTTGTTGAGATGGCTGCAGATTGACGATTGAGAGGTGATGCGCGTAGCTTAGCTGTTGTTTATTTGTTTCTGTTGTAGCTTAGCTTTTGTTTATTTGTTTCTGTTGTAACTTGTTTGCCACTTTCTCTTGTGCTTTGATTTGTATCATGTTAGTTGAAACCCTTCTTGTAGTCTTTTCTATTCATATATATATGATGTTCTTCTTTGATGCCAAAAAAAGAACCTTATCGAAGCACAAAATTAAAACAAATGCAAGAAAGAGTTTGTTGTTCCTAAGTTACATGTTTAATCTTACAGTATGTAATTGCTCTAGTAAGGGTATGGGCGCTGATTTGTGTATTTTAGATTTTGATCATGACGGTGTTGATTATTGAGTTGTGGCTTCCATCCACTTGCATTATTTGACTCAGCTCTCATCCGCATTCAACTGATAATTGGAGACATCCAACCACACCTAGCTTGTATCTCTCCCCTCTGGTGTTGACTGAGACCATGGCTGTAAGAGAGAGCCTTGGGCTTCAATATTTTGAATCTAGAAATCCAAGAGAGATTAGTGAGGCTTTATGTTAGCAATGTAGGAGATACAGACAGAGTGAAGTGAGTTGACAGAACTCACTTGTAAAGCTTTTCCCGTCATCTAAAATTGCTTCGATTACTCCCGTAGAGTACCCAATTTTGAAAAACCATGTATATTTTGTGTTTGTGTGTTTTCGTTAAGTGTTATTGGCTTTAGTTTAGTTCCTGGGGGCACCGGCCGGTGCATATTTTGGAGAGCTGCAATGTCAAAATCCACAATCGAGAGGAGACAAATTCTCCTTATTTTTTTCATTTAAAATGAAGATTGTCGTTGTTTGTTACAGCTTGCAATAGAGTAGATGATGTAACTAAAAGCAATAAATAATAAATAATAGAGTTGGAAAGTGATTTTTGGCATGATTGCCCCAAAAGAAGGCTATGTCAAAAGGAAGCCCGGTAATTGAATGCATCTTAGCCATAGAATGATGGTTGAGACACAAGGGCAATCACAGTACATCTTGTATATCTTTCAGGTTTCTCTCTCGACTTCTAGTATGCATCAATTGAGAAAAAAGTGTAAGTTTGTGCTAGGCACAAGTCCCGTGGTGTCATCGGTATTCGTTTTATGCCAGTGACATCATGCATGACGCTTGGTGTGCATGTGGCTGAACCGAACACAAGTGTCGGAAAAGTGTCACTGAGACGCCACGTAGGATCCGACTAGCTGCTCAATCATCTACACGGGCCGGTCTTTCGGTTCCCCAACCGGACTTGCTTTGCAGGCCTCATGGGACGATTGGGCCAAGCGTGTAGTCCACTTGTGTCCGGTCCAAGCAATCCCCAGCGAAATGGATTACCCGTAATACCAGGCCCAATGGTTAGTCGGACTCGCCCACTACAGGAAGTTTATTTGATTTTTATTTCCTTTTTGGCAGACGAAATGTTGATAGGTAAATCTAAAATATATTCACATTATTATTAGTTTTAAGTTGTAACGGGTGATAATTCTTCCTAAGTTCGAACTCTCAAAAAAAACTTATCTTATTTTCAATTGGTATTAACGGAAACTCGAGCTAATTGATGGCCGGTAGCCGTACTCGAGCTAATTGACAGCCGCTAGTCGTACCATATATTATGTCACTATCTATTACTATTCGGCCACCAGTCAATTTGCTAAAACACCATTGGCCAATATTTTGTGGGCTTTTCTATTTTCACCTCCAAATGAAAAGGATCCAATTACTTATTTAATGTATGTTGAAATAAATTAATAGGTGCGCACGATACAAGTTGTGAATTTATTACATCTCAAGTCAGAAGTAGGCATCTTCAAAAATTAAAAAAAAATAAAAATCCAGAAGCAGACCAACTTCGAGTGTTTATTCTAACTTTCCGAAATTGAACTCTCAGCTAGTTGCAGATAAAAATAAAATAAAAAATAAACTCCGCTAACTTATTGTGATAGGTTAACTATAGAGATTTCATAAGGCTATAAGTCCATCTATTAGTTTTGTAAGTCTACAAGTCTACGCGCTAGGGTACCCTATGAAAGTACCTAAAACCCAAAATCTTATAAAAGTGTCTAAACTACTAAAACTCTATAATAGGAAAGTATATTCTAAAACCCTATGAAAGCGCCTAAATCCTAAGGTACCCTATCCTATAATAAAAAAGAGCGCCCTAAAACCCTATGAAAGTGTCTAAATTCTAGGGTACCCTATTATGAACTTTCTAAATTGGACTTGACATCTTACAAAACTAATAGGTGGATTTATAGGCTTATGAAATTCACATAATGAATCTAAGACCAATTTTTTTAATTTATTAACACTCTTATTGGTCGAACAAACAAGCCTTGTATAATTTGTTTTGATTACTCAGAATGTCTAATTAAACCAGCTTACACACACCTCTGTCAATTCATGAAATACCAACGCTACTAAAGAAAATGGATGGTGTAAAATCTACACCGACTTTGAAGTTCAATGATCGGCCTCAATCATTTGCATGGTTTATTGTCAAAAAGGGATGAAATTACACATCATTTGGTTGGCAGTTTTAAGATTTAAAAAATAATAATAATGTTGAATTAGACCAAATTTCTCTTTACGAGATAGATCATTCTCTCACAATATATCATATTTAATTATTTTTTAAATACTTATTTTTTGCTTTATGAAACAAATCATTCTCTCATAATACATCGCATTTAATTTAAAGAATAAATACAAGTACTTATTTTTCTTAGTGGAACGGGGCCTAAGTTTGAGTATTTTTTCATCTTTATTCATTTTTTGAAACTGCTCAGTTCGCCCCTACGAATCCAAAAGTAATACTTACCAATATCCGCTGGACCTGATTTTTTACAGGGCCTCATAAAATAATATTCAAAAATTTATGGATATTTTACGGGGCCTCATAAAATAATATTCAAAAATTTATGGATATTTTTCTAGATTTTTTCGGACCCGAAATAAGGTCAAACGCGTTTTTCTCTACGTGGTTCTCTGCAAATCGTCTCTGCTCTTAGAATTTTGGGGGGGGGGGGGGGGGGGGGGGGGGGATCATTTTCTTGCCGAATTGACAACTCACTATGCCATTATTAACACGTTCCATTTTTATTTCGGTCACATGATCCAGCTTATGTCGACCTAACCGCCTCAGTGTCCCAGTCGAAATTTTAATACTATGTGATACACTCAGGTGTATTTCGGCATGCATTAAGCTTCAATCTTAAGGGCCTGTTTGGATGGGAGATAAGGATTGGAAGTAGGAGTAGTATTTATGAATGAGGGATAAAATTGTAGGGGTATTATTTATAGAAGGTGGACCCACATTGATGTGACTTTTATAAAGGGTGGATAAAAAAATAGTTTGTTTGGATGAGGTATAAAAATGAGGGCATAAAATAGTACTTGATTTGGATGAGAAATAAAATATGAGATAATTTATTTTCATTTTTTTAAGTTGAAATGGAAGAGGAAGGGATATTATTTAAACCTCATCCGGGGGCATTAATTAATAACATCCCAGAATCTACCCATTAATAATACCCCGCGCCCCCGGATAAACTAATCACCCTGCATCTCTTATTTATACCCCTTGTCCAAATGCTTCGCAAACCAAGGATTAGAGTGAGCCCCACCTCCTTATCCCCCACAAAACTAATCTTCCTCCCTTGTACCCCATCCAAACAGGTCCTAACAGTGCAGTTTAATCCCAGCAATAAATTAATTGCATGAATTGAATGTACCTAAAAGAGCAATTCAAAAAGAAAGAAAAGAATGTACCTAAAAGTGCAACCATAATCATACAAGCAACGAAGTTTTGTGTCGCACCAGGCCATTCTTATCCGATTCGGTTTGGTTTGTGGTTGGCAAACTTTTCAGAATCAATCTAGACAAAGGTGTTACGGTAATTAGTGATGTAAATTCTAAGTTAGTGTCGATTGGCAAAAAAAAAATGCTCTAGGTTAGTAAATTGCTACACGCAGCTAATATATATAACTCTACACATTGTAAAAATTATTGTGAATCGCCAACCCTTAGAGACGGTGTGTAGTGCGCCTTTGACTCGGCTTAGGATTTAAACATTAGTTTTGTCCTTTTGTCCTTACTTTTATTGTGTATTTCTCTCTAATAGATTGACTGTAGTTTTCTTTTCCATTGTATTCGGCTGTAATCGCTTTAAGTGTCGTTTGGCATTTTAATGAAATGTGTTTTGGATAAAAAATAAATAAATAAATAAATCGTGAATATGTTTGATTACACAGTTGGAGAAACAAGTAAAAAAAGGCTTTGTTCGTTTTTAAATTTAATTTAATTTAATTTTAGTTTTATTTTTTAATCATTACTCTATGTTTCTATTTAATCATTACCCTACTCTATGTTTCCTATCCTTTCTTATTTGCAAAGTTGGCCGATTTGTCAATGTTTCTTTTCTATTCTTTTGGTAAATTTCAATGAGAGCCCCTAAGGTTTGTCTTAATGACAAATACCCCTCTCATGTATGAAAATGATTATAATCTCTCTATGGTTTCACTGTTCAATTCACCGACATCCAACCAACAACTGTTAGATCAAACATATGAAAAAATTAGTCAATCATAAAAGAATAAATAATAAAAACTCTCAATTCTCAATTTTTTTTGTCCCAAAAGTAATAAATTTATCATTTATTAAAAAATAGGGGGTCTTTCCGAGTAGTAAAAAACAAATAATTATTTGTAAATTTGACCCTTCTTGATGAAAACAACTCCTCCGATTGGTTAAAAAAGTGATTTTAATTCAATTAAAGTAAGAGTTAATAGTTTTTTATCACTTTTTATTTTTAAAAATCATGAATTTTTAGATATAAGTCACTTTTGCTTATTCCGTCGCGTGTTTGGACAGATGATTGTCAATTGGGAGCGTCGGCGAAACGCATATAGAAAACACAAGGAATCATTGTTATTTCTCATATGTGAGGGAATATCCGTAATTTAACAAAAACCTCAGGTGGTGTCAGTGAATTTTATGTTGGGGCGGGTAAAAAGAGGCCAAAAAAAAACAAAAACAAAACTACTGCTAGTACAGTCAAGGGCGGAGCTAGGATTTTCGATAAGTAGGGTCGAAAATTTGAACTATGTATGATTCACTTTTTCGAGTTGCTATTTGAAAAGAACAATCAAATTAACAAGTTAATCAAAAAGTAGATATATATTAATAACAAGAACAATGAAACACTATTCACGTTTTGGGGATTTTTATGGATGAAAATTCTATTTTGACTCCTGTTTTTCCTAAGTACAAAACCCTTATATATGGGTTCGGGCAAAAATAATTTTTAAAGGGAGGTCAAATGAGTAAAAATTAGGTAAAAATTACACACCAATCTCTAAAAAAATTTGGGAGCCAGCGAGCTGAGCTGCCCCTTGACTCTTAATCCCTCCGCCCCTGAGTACAGTAGTAGTAAAAAGGGGTTTTCATGAAAAGAATGGTACAACCTAAAGTAGGCATTAAAATACCATAAAGTACACTTTTTTGAAATCTTCATCCTCTTCCCCTGATATAGATTTTCCCCCCATAATACTCCCATAAAGTATTAGTAGGAGTATTTACTCTTGGAGATATGCTTGACAGTTGATTAAAAACTGGCAAGATATGATAAGAGACTTAAAGAGAGAGCTATAAGTGCATTTCAAAACTCGGACCTAGACATTGGATTGGTTTTTTTGATATGTAGTAATGAACCTAGACATTGGATTCTTAGAGCATCTCCAGCAGCCTCATCTTTCTTTCGATTTGGACAAACTGCCGATCGAAGTCACAAGATTCGGTTCCCAACAAACTCGCCTTCCCAGCGGCAGAGATAGTGTGCGACCAGTCGAGTCACGGGCCCCCACTGTGAGTTCCAATAATATCAGGTTTACTCCTAAATTATAACGGCCATGACAATTTGTATATAAAAAAAAATTACACATTTTCCTCTTAGCACTTTTTTTTTATCTGCCTCTTATAGCACTTTCACCACTAGTATCTTTGTCAAGTTTTCAAAAAAAAAAAAAAGAACAATACTTTTACGTATTTATTTCTCATAAAGACATGTTGTCTATCTGTGTATTATAGCAAAATTTTACGTTCTAAAGTCCTTTGTTTTATATTATGTTTGTTTGCTATGAAAGAGAGAATTCTACGACCATGTTAAATAACGGTGCCTCCAACGAACTAAATTCTTGGCTATGCCACTGCGCCTTCCTCCTCGACATTTCCTTCTTTGGTACAATAATATAAAACAAAGGACTTAGGATGTTAATTACACCGATGGCTTGAGGTCTGGTTTAGTTGGCAATGATTTTCGATCTCCATTCAGTAACGACTCGGTTCAGTCGGCCATGATTTCCTAGTGATGGCTCTGTTACAGTCAAAACTAGGAATCGATTTGTTCAATAAATCAATTTTCCTACAAAGGTTCTGTTCGGTAAATCGATTTTTCTGTGAGGGCTAATTTGATGAGGGTGGGAGGAGTTGGAGCGTTACAGGGCCGAATATTGATATCATGGGGAGGGCTGATTTGATGAGGTTGTGATTGTATTGAATAACCCTTTTCATCTTCGTTCTGGTTCGAAACCAAGGGTTCTTCCCTAGCTAGCTTTCTCGAGAATAGCCTAGGCTGGTGGCTAGCCAAAATATGAAACGGCAGATTCCCTAGGCAATATGCCTAGGAGTTGTTGGAGATGTTCTAAGTCTAAACTAACCAAATATATCTAGAGACTAATATTAAATGTCCGGTTTGAAAATATAACTGAGAAAATTGAACCAATCAAAAAATTTGGAGTTTGGTCCGTTTAGGTTTGGGCCTGGTTTGTTTCATTTTTTGAGGAGTGGAAATTTCAATTTTCAACTCGATCTCGAGTACCTGAAAAATACTCTCCGACCGACTGCAGTTATACACATGAGTGATTGAACAAATAGAGGTTTTGATATTTTAGTAGTCTTATATACGGGTTTTGATATTTTAATAGTCATGGATAGGGGGTTTGATATTGTGGAAGTCTCGAAGCTAACCATGAAAAATTCAAAAAATCTAACCAAACCAAACTATCACGAACCACTTTTGGTTCAATGAATATTTTGACCGGTATTGGCGTCCATCATTTTTTAGACCGAAACCAATCTGTTCTTTGACTTCTTTCTGTCATTTCTGAAATCTTCGACCGAACTAAATCGGTTTCGCTTCTATATCAGGAGGGATTCGATTCGGTCAGGTAATTTTGAGATAGGGACTAATGGGCTACATTAAAGAAAACAAATGTGAGAAATTTGGCTCAAAGTACTAGAAGCCTAAAAACAACTAAAACGTCCAAATAATTACTCTTTACTAAAATATATTACTCTTACAGATGCCTCAAACAATTAGGTTGCCAATTGAATATTCTTGATACAATCGGCTTGGCACAGTATTATTATTGCATAAATGAGGCTGAATCATAACATAATTTAACCAAAATCAAACGAACCGGTTTTTAGACCAATTGAACTTCCACTTTTTTGTTGATGTTCTTTCGGCTCGAACCTAAAACCTTTCGGCACCTAAGTTACAAGAGCAACTGGACTAGTTGGATAAATCCACCCTCATCCAACAGATAATTTGTACTCAACTCACATCCATAAACGAACACATGACGTACAAATACTACTCCTATCTCAGATTTTACTTTGCCTTTTCCTCTTGTCATGTCATGCAAGTCATAACCCACTCTCTCTCTCTCTCTCTCTCTAAAATACTAGGAGTAGATCCCTTCACTAGTTCACTTCAACTTCAAGGCCCCCAATTCTTTTCCTTTCTCAGTTCCTCATACATTTTGTTTGCGCCCCCCTCGGCCAGCTCATTCACTCAACACCAACACCAAACCCTTCTCTCTCTCTCTCTCTCTCTCTCTCTCTCTCTCTCCTCATTTTCAACGTTTTCTCCACCAGATCTCTCGGACTTGCCCTTTGGAGATGCGCGCTCTTTGAGATTTCCCTCTCCTCGTGATTTTCTGGGTCCTCTCTCTCTCTCTCTCTCTCTCTCTCTCTCTCTTAAAGACTGCATTTTTACCTATTTTTATACCAAGATTATTTAACACCTGCAAACCCAAGTATCACCACTCGATTCTCGACATAACCCATTTTCGCGTATCCTATCTTCGTCTAATTTTCCGTTTTTCTCTTTCTTTTTTCGTTGCGAAAACAGGGTTCTTTTCGGAGAGAGAGAAAAAAACAATGGAGAACAATGGAGTAGAGAGAGAAGCGGCGGCGGCGGCGGGTGTGGTGATGTTCAGCGAGGAAGAGGTGAGAGAGATAAGTGGGTTTAAGAAAGGAGGAGCCGACGATGATTACGTGGAGGTGACGTGTGGGTGTACCAGCCACCGATACGGTGATGCTGTTGGGAGGCTTAGGGTTTTCGTCAGTGGTGACCTTGAAATCACCTGCGAGTGCACCCCTGGTTGTCAGGAAGGTCTCTCTCTCTCCTCGAACAGTTATAGACCCATATGCATGATTGCGCTTTTTTAAGATACATTGGTGTTTGAGTTGATTTTTTTGTTTGGTTTGTTGCCTTTGAAGGTGATGGGTGTCGCTCTGTACTGTGTTAGTCTGTTTTTACGGTGGTTTTTTGTTAAAGGGTTTGATTCATTGAGGGTTTTTGATCATGGGTTTGAATGGAAACCACATTTTGAGAGTTTCTTTATGTTCTCCTTTATACAGTTCAAGTGTATGTTGATTTGCCTGTGTGAAGTTTTTTTCTTTGATATCCTTTGGTACAATGGTGCAGCTACATCTTTTTTTGATGTTGTGGTTTGAATTAAAACCTTCTTTTTTGTTGATTAGGTTACTTGTATATTTTTGGGTATCCTGCAATGCATGTTACTTCTATTGTTTGTGGTCAATGCAATAACTCGTGGGCTTCATCAGCATGTAATGTGTGGGTTTTTAGTGTTGGAGTTCTGTTCTTCCTGTTTGGCAAAGTGAAGAGTTTGTTCAATCACGTAACTTGATTGGTTTTCTTCATGGGTTTAGACTTCTGATGCATTATTGCTTGCCATGAGATGTGACTTCTGATGTTGTTGACTTAGTGCTGGTTCATGACTAATGCAATTGAGAATCAGTTCTTTTCATACTGAACTAGTTCTGAAATGGACTGGAAGTCTAAAACTTTGTGCTTGGGTTCTGTCGTGACTCATGAGTCACTAATGAGTCATGACTCTTGATAGACTGTGATGATCTTCATATAATAGAAGTTTGCACTTTGCAATGCATAGAATGCTGTGAAAATGTGATCATTAGAATCTACCTGTGGATGGTTTGGAGGGTTAAAAATCGGAGGAGTACCTTTTCTGACAAGAGAAACAAGAGGGTAACCAATAGACGCGCTTCATTCCTTCTTTATGTAAAAGTAATATCTTTCTGATTTGCGGCTCTATAATTTTACCACAGATCCACAAGACAAATCAGCACCTAATTGAATTCATCATTTTTTCCTCTCAATTCCATAATATACAACAAGCACACAAAGAATTTGGGGGCTGATGATGAGTTACGAATTGGGCCGAGCAACGAAGTCTGACAACCACTTAAGGTTGCAA
This sequence comes from Rhododendron vialii, assembly GCF_030253575.1. Taxonomy (NCBI): domain Eukaryota; kingdom Viridiplantae; phylum Streptophyta; class Magnoliopsida; order Ericales; family Ericaceae; genus Rhododendron; species Rhododendron vialii. The sequence goes on from NC_080560.1 coordinate 10,183,798, forward strand.
TTTCAAAAATTGATTCAAAGCAGAAATTTGAAATTCTGTGAAAACTTGGGGTTGACCAGAGGATGAATCCTTTTCTCGGAGCAGTTGTTAGATATTGCTGGGTGAAGTAGTGGTACTTTCACATATTGTTACTGCAAACCTTCGACCCCGCATTTTCTTCTAGCTGATTGAGTTGTCATGCTTGTATAAACTTGTGTAATAGTTCCTTTGTCGAGGTCCATGGAGGGCATGTAGTGGTACGATCTCATGAATTGAGACAAGACCAACATGCTGATTTTATGTTCTGAATCTGAACTTGAACTTTTTGAATTTGTTGCTTTGGTTTGAAACATTGGCCTTGTTGGACTTATGCAGTTGATTTCTGCCAAACTGTAGATTTGTTGAACTGCTTGGGAGTTCACACTCATTGTTGTTGTTGGACTGTCAGTATTGTTATCTGTTCACTTTTGTCATGCTAACTGGACATATGTTATCTATACCTTTTCAATTTCTGTTCCAAATTTTGATGTTTTTTTCATGATCAGATAAGCTGACCCCCGCTGCATTTGAGAAGCATTCTGGTAGAGAAACAGCAAGGAAATGGAAAAATAATCTTTGGGTCATTGTTAATGGAGAGAAGGTTCCTTTGTACAAGACACCGCTGCTTAAATATTACAGTCAAGCATTGAAAGGTGCCAATAGGTCTCACAGATCACAGAACGGGCGAGTTTGTCATCGTGATGAGTTTGTTCGCTGCACTATGTGTAACAAAGAGCGAAGATTTCGTCTTCGCAACAAAGATGAATGCCGGATGTATCATGATGCATTGGCAGATGAAAATTGGAAGTGCGCTGATATGCCATATGACAAGTATGTTACCTTATCCTCTACTGAATGAATTAATACTTGAAAATGCGTAGGAGTGAAAGATTTTCTTTCCACTTCTTTTGCGTGGAGGGCTTTTGGGTTCTTTCAAGTTTGGCACACCAAAGTTTGTCTCTCTCTTTGTGGCTTGTGCACCTGTTCAGTTGGATGTTGACCACCTTTGTTAGTAAGTTGCTAATGTAAGGAGACGTGTTCAATATTTTCCTCTTCCATTGCCACAGTTTCCTTAGAGTGCAGAAAGTGATGCAGCAAAACTGACTGCCATAATCCAATGACGTTTTTTTTATCTAAATAATTGCTGCCAATGCTAAGAACAAGCTCCATGGCTGAAATTAAATCCTCGAAGGGGTTGTAAGACATAATTTTTGGAATTGATGTAATATACTAACCAACAACTTATCCGTTGCATTTTGTCCTAACCGCCTTTCGAAGCTCCACCTATGCTATGATACATTAACAGAGCTTCTGGCATAATTGTTGTATTTCCAAGAACGGTCAATCAAATATAGTGTAGGACTTCTAACATAATTGTAGTACAAACCGAAAGACAACTAATGAAACTCTGCATCAATGAGGAAGCTTATTGATCATGTCTTCAGCTAGCGGGCTGCATCAGTCTCCCCTGGTTGTAGAAAACTCGTCCTTGATTCACATCTTGACTATTAACATGGCCACTAATTCCATGCTCAAGAGTTTCACTTGGGTATTCCTTGACCACATATACCGTCATGAAATTTCCAATAGGATAAGCACATGGTAGGAATGTGAAGTACTTGGTGAATACAATCTAGAACTGCAACACTTTCATGCTTAATAACTCCAACTCATGAAGCATGAACACGTCGGAGGCATATGCCAGTGTTAGCCACTTGCCAGACACACTGTTTGGACACGTGTCCAACACTCAAATCAAAAGTGTACATTTGTTCTTCTTTTCTTTTTTATATGGACACTCATGAGGCACTCTAGAACATGGTCGGGACACGTTAGAAAACTTTCAGGACACTTATGGAACACGTTGAGGTGTCAAATGAAATACTAGGCTCTAGTTAAGGTTTCGAGAAGTCGTCTTCTCGTGAGATAGATGATGGTTGATAAATTAGACAAGTCAAGAGGTTGGGAACACTTTTTATTTATTTATAGAGCATGTCAAAATGTCGTGTAGACTTATTGACGAACAAATCCTACACAAAGGACCATTAAATGAAACATGAGCATGTATGGAGAGGCTTATTGGCCGAGCCTTTAATCATAGCTAGCTGCGAACTTCGGAAAGCAACTATTGACATCAACTACACTTGGTGTTCCTACTCATATTTGTTGTATGCATATAATTGTCATGATTTATCGATTTGGAAGAAAGTAGCATTATTTGCACTTGTATGGATGTGTATCACATTGTTAATCCATAGAGGTATCTTGGCAACAGTATAATGGTTACATTTACATGGTTACATCGCTGACCTGGGTACTGGACCCTCCTTAGGTTTTAACACTAAATGTATTTGCCTGCTGGGGAAAAGGGGCGGCAGTAAAGTAGTGGGAATGGTTCTTTGTCAATCAATTATGTCTTCGACTTCTGTCCTAAAGCCTTTCTCCTTGAGGGAAATCTCTTTCTACTAGTATGTGTGTATGTCCCTCATGTTCAATCCTTGTGATGGAACGAATTACCTATTCCCTTTCTTGGCATGAGACTCATAATTATGTGATAATATCTGTACATGGTATGATTCTTTCATATTTTATTTGATAAGCAATTCTTGTGGTTCTTTCACTGATATATAGGTTTTTCGGCATTCTTTCCCATATTCACTTACCAGATTAGAAGACATTGAACAATGTTGTGTTCCATCCAATACCCACTTGTTACTTAATACATTTAACGGAACACTATATCAGCAAACTTACGATTGGAAAGTGAATGGTGCAATGAAGAACGCCTAGTTATGGCAAGTGGCAATCATAAAGATATATGTCCTCAGTCTGAACATTTTATATGGAAATACCTTCAGTGGTATTTTTTTCGCTAGGAGTAGAACTTCAAGCTTCAGAATGTGGACATTTGAAGTCTGAAAGAGTGACTCTTACCAAGAGTTAAAAGTTTTTCTTAGCACCTATAAGATTTTTTTTCCAACTCTTGTGATGTATGAACAATCGAATCCTTTTTTTTTTTCTTTCTGATAAACCCTTCTGATTATGTTCAATGTACTTTTAACCATGCTAATAGTCCATATTCAAAGTTCAACTCTACTTCATGTGACTGTCTGCTTCATGTGCTTCAGAGTAACTTGCGAATATGACGAAGAACGGGCAAGTCGCAGGGTGTATAGAGGGTGCTCCCGCTCTCCAACGTGCAAAGGTTGCACCTCTTGTGTTTGCTTTGGTTGTGAAATCTGTCGTTTTTCAGACTGCGGCTGCCAAACTTGCATCGACTTTACTAGGAATGTGAAACCTTGAAACTCCTAGAAGCTTATGGTTCCTTTCAATTCTTAGTCCGAAAGTTCCTTTTCCCTTGGGTGGGTTATTTTTTCCCCATTATTACTTCAATTTAACCCCCATCCAGCATTTACAGAAAGCTTCATTACAATGAAGCTTTCTGAAGACTTGAATTTTTAATTTAGTCCCGGTAATCACAGTTGACTGGTTTAGAACAAGCAGATCCAGTAATTTATTCCCTTTATTGAAATGCAGTCTTCAGAACGAGTCTCTTTTTGCTATCTTCTCTTCAAATTTTGGTTGTTTTTTCCCCCTTTCCATTGTATGCACCAATGGAGTTCTTTGAGTGTAATTATTGGGCAGATGGTGATGCGGGGACTTAAAGAGATGATGTCCAAAGCTGTATGCCTGTGCAACAAAGTATTTGCAAGTAATGACTTGCAATGTACATGTTAGAGCACAAGCTCTATGCGTATGCTTTATGCTCTGATGCACTCTTATTGATGCATCATATTAGAAATTGTTGACGTGCTGAGCCAATGTAAACATTTATAGAACAGAAACCTTGCGAGGGTAAAAGCAGGAATGGTTGGTTAAGTGAACATGATTTGGTTTACCTTTCGAATGTGGTTCTGAATCTTGACCTAGAATAGTCTGGAAAAGTGTTAAACAGATGATGAGCAACTTTGGTATGAGACCTGTGTTACTGAGGTTCTATGGATGGAGGCAGACACGGTCTCAGTGGCGAGGAAACTAAGATATTGAGGCACCTTTTGCAAGTTACTAGCATTGTTGATGTGATTATATATCTAATAGGATACACGTAGAGAGAACAAGGAAGTTCTTCAACGCTCAAGGAGCAAGAGTTATTTCTTTCTTATAGCTAGGCGACTTAAAAACTTATGAGCTTGATCAAATCCGGGAGATAATATCAGCCCTTTTTGCTTGTGTGATGGCTGAAAATACTAATGGTTCCAATGGCATTTTTTCTTTTTATCGGCGATTCTGATGGCTTCCAGTCACTGTTATCTTATAACCAGGAAGGCTTAACCAGTCGGCAGAAATGGCACCAGCGAACCTTCTCCAGTGCCAACGGAACAAGAACCGTGATTTGGTGATGCCACCAGAGGTAGCTGTTAGGGTTACAGAGAGTCTCATGGTGCGCATACTAAGGCTCAGATTGTCAGGGAAGAAACTGATGCACGATACTTGAGGCCCAAGACATACTGTTTGGAACTTATATGCACCTAAAAATTCAAAGCTTGTAAGAAGTGAGCTCGCCTCGAGAGAACTTGCGTTGCGCGAGTAGTGTGTTCATTTTGTGCATGGATGTTTTTTTCTCTTCATCTTGGGAGTACCACGTGGCAGAACTCGCAGAACTCCCAGACTATTGTATAATTTCACTGGAAATTACCACTATAGCTGTAAAACGGACTCAACCGAGTCTAAGACACATTCTGAAGCAAGTTAATTTCGCAGCTCAGCATATACTAAACTCAATTAGTCATATACGATCTACTTTTTCCACAAAAGCAAAAAGTACGAAAAAATCAAGCTACTCAACCTCAATTTGTGATCATGTTGGCTAAAGGTCGTTTGAAATCACTTTGATTGAAAAATAACAAACTTAACTCAGTACGTAAGTATGAAGAACGATTTTTCGATTTTGGAATGAGTCAATCCGGCTGAAATGCCTTGTTGCGACTTCGGAGACATAGTATTCTGAATTCGTATACTACATTACTTGGTAAATGGTTCTTGGTAGTTCAAAAGATTTTCATCTTCTAACCTCAATGGGGATCTGCTTTCTCTTATTCCTAAAGGATGCAATCCTTATTTTACACCACCTGTATAATAGAATTGAGAGTAAACGTCAAAACCTGCAGCTAAGTAAATCAGCTAAATGGGACTTCATTATCCTTTTGGAGGCGATGATAAAGATTATTTAAGCAAGCCGTAGCCTCTGAAGCACACAGATACTTCCCTTTACCTGTCGTAGATATGTGTAATAGTGTCCGAGACACGTTGGGCGCAGGCACGCTTTAGACGAAATATTATTCGGTGCTCCACGAAATGTGTGGTGGCCGAGACAGGGATTGGGGCACCACGTATCCTTGTCTAATCTGAACACTGAACAAACTCTCGATTTGGACACACAGTGACAACTCCCTTTTTTGTTATTTTTAGTCGGACATGCGTGCCCTACTGCCCTTTGGCCGTGTCCAAACTCCAAACGCATCTCAGGATACCAACATGTTCATATATAGAAAGTGGGTACTGAAGTGTTTTGCAGTAATTTTTGGACGAGGGAAGAGAGTTTGTGATCCGTTCTTGTTTTATGATGTTAGTGAGTTGCTATAGAGAGCGTATGTGAATGATGTTTAATTGATCATCAAAAGGTTTTTTTTATTTTTTATGTTAAATTGATGATACTTACTTTTTCCTATGACCACACTCAAAGACGTATGTCGGGTTCGACACATATATATAGGCGTTGCAGCATGCGTCAGTGCGTGGAAATCCCCCATGAGTGTGAGTGTATGTTCCAAGTGTTTAGTGGAAGTACCGCGGGCACGCAGTTGTAAACTTTTTCGTTAACATGATAGATCACTATATGTGAGAGTAATGCTACAAACGCAGATGGATGTGAACAAATTCGATTACAGATGTGTCCAAACCGTCTGCCAATGTAGGGCCTACACACATCGAACAGTCTCGATCGAAGTGTCCTCATATATATATATACGTGTGTTATGTCCGAAACATTTTCTTTATTTATACGTCTTGATTTTCACGAGCTTACTTTTTACATGCAGTTATACCCCATACAAAATACAGTAAAAATAGTAGTGGGTCCCCTGACGTAGTTAACTGAAAGATGCCTAATCTTTTTGTATGATGATATCCTCAGCAAATAAGTGTGCAGCAGGTGATCACAAAATTCCATGACAGATGAAGTTAAAGCCAACTTTAATCAAGCGTTGTGTTCGATGTTTCTTATTTCCCCAAGACAAGAAAAGTCGGTTCCATTGTCTGATAAAATCTTGGACTTGTGATGGAAAGACCAAATAAAAGATGATCGAGCAGGTTAGAGATATCCATTTTCTCACAAATTAATTCTATGATGAATCGAAAATCTTAACACAAATTAAAGCTAGTGTTTGTACATCATCAGATGAAAGATATCTCAAATTCACAAGCCAAGCCTTTTGTTTTTGTTGTTGTTATTATGAGATTAGGCGTTTAGATCTCAGTTTAAACAAAGCCATGTGCCCCCTAAACGATTATCATAAAAACTAATGCATGTCGTGGGGAAGATAAACTCATTAATGAAGAAACGATTACTTAAATTAATCCCAACGAGTTGGTCTGATGGTTTAAGACCTGTGACTTGGGGGTTTTCTCCCTCTTAAGTTCTCAAGTTTGAAACCTCTCAGGTGCTATTAACTCTTTTGTAGCTAGTCCATTAGGAGCATTTGCTCCAGTTTTAAGTGGGGTTTTAGCTGGTAGACGGTCGGACATTTATAATCTCCTTGAATTAGTCGAGGTGTGCGTAAATTGACCTGAACATCTGGTTATAAAAAAAAAAACCAAAAAAAAAAAAAAGACTTGAATTATTTACCTAGAAATCAAGATAAACATAACTTCCAAGTGAAGGCTTGTAGCAACTACAGCAAAATCATTTTTTTTTATAACCAGATGTCCGGGTCAGCTTGCTCGCACCTCGACTAATTTTGGAGCCCCGAAAGTTATAACCGGACATAAACCCCAGTGGCTCCAATATTTAGAATGTTACGGCTTCCGTGAAAATAAAACCTGTGATCTCATGGAGGAGGATTTGTTTTTTTTTTCCAAAACCACTTGGCCAAACTCCATGGGTTTACACCGATATCAATTGATGATGAGAAAAGGAAATCCATAGCTCCAACATCATCAATGTTTAAAACCACCAACCAAGCAAGTAAGAAACATGCAATTCCTATACATGTCCTCCTGTGGAAAAAATTCACCTACCCCTCAACAGAAACATAAATGATCTATGAATATGATAGCTAGCTGTAGTTTCATGGGCATTCCATCAAATTCCTTGCTGTAAACCTCTGAGTATTCACCTACTATTTTGTTTTTATTTTGTACCGATGGACCCCACCTTTTGGTAAGTCATCAAGATAAAAAGTGGATAGCTGTCTTTTTGCATTGCATTTTCACAGCCACAGGGTACAAATGGTATCAATAACTAGAGGCAGCAGCATTACAGCTGTTGATGTACATTTTTTGTAATTATGGAACCAATTCGTAGTCCAACCCCACCTCATGTTCTATGGTCTTGATGTTTAATTCATCTGCTGGTCAACCTGGGACTTAATTGAACCATCTGCTGGTCAACCTGGGACTTAATTGAACCCGGAGACCCTGTTATCCCTTAGGAACAATATGGGTGTTCTCGGCCATTCGGATCGTCCAATTTCGAGGAACTTGTTGTCAGTAGTGACAACAGGCATGGGTGTTGTTTGGGGCCTTCCAATTTCGAGGAACCTGTTGTCAGTGACAACGTGCATGGGTGTTGTCCCGGGTCTTCCAATTTCGAGGAACCTGTTCAACATGCATGGGTGTTGTCCTGGCCCATCCAGGCCGTCACCAAAATGAACTAGAAGTGGCTTCGAATTCGGGTCCAGTGTTTGTTGGCACTTGTTGGCACTGCTGCATGTGAAAAAATAAAGATATGAACAATCGGATTCCTGAGTCTGAAAATTTGGAAAAAAATAAGGGGATCCGGGATATATAGTGCATCCCTGCATTATAGGAGTACAGTTCAAAAAAATGACATAATATTGCCCACATTTAAAGGCCAAATTAGAATTATACTGGAGTATTGAACATCCTCTTGATGATTTTAAATGTGGACAAAACAAACCTGTTACACAATACCTTCTTAAAAAATAAATACTCATTTTCATATTTTCAAACTCAAAAATAATGTAAATGGAAAATAATTTTTTGATTTTTTTGTACAATTCAAAAGATCTCAATGAGATCTATAGATCCATATTGCTAGAAAAATTATTTGCGTAAACATATTATTTTTGAGCTTGAAATTATCTTCTTAAAAAATAATTACTTGAAATAAGTTTTGGAACAGGGAATGGTTTTGCTCCACTTTGTGTACAATACTATCAAGCTCCAGAAACAATAACGCAACTCTTCTCGAAAATAAGAGAGAGATCACAATCAACACCAAAATCAAAAAACATAATATGAGAGAGAGAGAGAGAGAGAGAGAGAGAGAGAGAAATTTCTATGGTTCTACCAAATAAACGATTACTACATCTCTTCCTCCATAAACTCCACTTTTTATCCTTATGTGCAGAAAAACAACCCTCAAAAATACCCTCTGAGTTCAGATTCAGAAGGGAAAAACCAAAAAAACAAAAAAGGAGAAGAAAAAACCCAACAGAACTAGATCTATCTGGGAACCAAACTGAAGCTAACATAAAATAAAATCAAAAAAAAAAAAAATCTCAATTGTAAGAGCGAAGAACAGCTCCACAGAAAGTGCAGATGATGGCTTTCCATGACCTCCAGTAGAAGGGCACGTGGCAGAACCTGGTGGCGGTCTTCATGTCGGCGACGCTGGCCCCGCTGCCGCACCTGGAGCAACTCCCGGCCGCCGGCTTACTCCTCCTCACTTTCCTCTTCTGATCCACCAGAAAACAGAAGCAAACCATGACCGCCGCCCGTTCCCGTTCGGTTCGGTTTCCGCCTGCGTTTTTTGTGGGGTTTCTTCTGTGTAGTTTTGAAACAGAGCCAGAGGCTAATAATATGCGGCTATCAGTTTTTGATGAATGTTGTGGTTGGTTGGGTTTCGAGTACCGTTATAAATAGGCGGGAGTACTGCCTGGGCGTTAATGGTCGAGCAGGTTTGGTGGAAGCTGGACCGTTGGATTGGAAGAAGATTTTTGTGCTCAACAAGCTAGGTCGGCTTTGCTACTTAGGTCCCGATCCGTTAAGATAATAACTTATTTTAGTTAGTGAAAAACATCCTTACTAGGAGTCTATTTTTTACCTCCGTTGTCTGATCATTCATTCGTAAGCAAAGTAAGAGGCGCTTTTGCTAAGCTAAAAATTATGAATTATTCCGAGCAAAAAAAAAAAGTTATGAATTATTTCTTGTAATACTTTTTGTAGTCAAGTTCTTTTTACTAAACTATAACTTAAAGATTGTATAGTATAGGAGAAAATGAGAGAGGTCAAAGGCATAATGGAGGTGAAAAAGTTTTAGCGTAGGAGAAAAAATTTTACTTTTGATAATAAATTATAGATGAAAAAGATAGTGGTAACGGGACCTACATAAAAATCACTTTAAATCTTGTTCGGTTTGAATTTTGGGTGAAATTTTTAAAAGTAATAAATAAAAATAGATAAAATTTATTAAGAACTATACACGAGAGAATTTGAATCCCAAAGAAACTAGCCCTTAAATTTGTGAATAATTAGATTGGACAGCATAAAGGTCAACAAAGAATACGAAGAGATGAGGGTATTAAAAGAAAGAATAATCCCAATTTGATGAGGCATTTGCCGTTTGACCAGTGTGAATTTGCCACGTGGTGAATACGGTTGAGGGTTGACAACTGTTCCGAGGTGATGGGGAGGAAGATCTAAGGGCTAAGGCACAACAATTGGACAAGTGGGTCCGAGGGAGAATTAATGGCGATTCCAATTGAATGATCCAGCGGGATGGGTCACGGTCAGGGTTCATAGGAACAGAGCATTCATGTGGCTGCCCTCGTAAAAGCTTACGAACATTCACCGTCATGTACACAATCGCTTCTGTCGTTGTTAAATATGCTTTAGAAATTTTCCCGAGTTTATTTTACGGAATTATTAGGTTGAGTCGGGTACTTGCTCCTCCGTATTCTTCAGTGTATTATATTTCTATAATGCGATCCTCCGATCTTTTATATCAATGACATATACCTCCTTCGCCTAATAGCTATTTTATATCAATGACATATACCTTCTACCCTGATAATTTGTTCATTTTTTTTCGTTATCAGGGTAGAACAAATTATTAACAGCTCCTATCTATATTTCTCTGTATTATCACCGCGTTTCCTCTTGATATGGAAGGTTTTTTTTTTTATGTTTCCTCTTAATGTGGACTTTCTAAGGCTTTTCCTCTGTTTCATCGTCACTGCGTTTCCTCTTGATGATAGTTGATATGGACAAATGTTGATGTATGTTATTTTTGCTCTTTACTGTGCATTATGTCACTTATTTTCTTGTGTAATTAGCTGCACAAAATGGACCGTAATATTATTGTTATTCATACATTCCTTCTTCTTCCAAAAAAAGAAAAAATAGTTTTTTCTGACTATTTGATATGGACTTGGTTACAAAATGGGTGGCTTTCATATCATTGTATGATTAGGGAAGGTTCTAGAACACTAAGCGGTAAATAATAACTCATGGTTTTTTTTTACCATGGTATGGTTGTTGTTGATATCTGATGGTATTCGGACTATTTTACGCGCACATCAATCTATTTATGGAGGAACAATTCACCGTCCACTCACTCGTGGGTGTGCATTTAAAACTGGAACATAACTCTATACGTACAGGAGTTGTTTGGTAAAGGTTTTGAGGGAGGTTTGGGGATAATAAGTGGAAATTAAAATGAGGAATTAAAAAGTGTGACATCTTCATAAAAACCTAGCAGGAGTATTTTAGTTTGGTTGAACATTGGTACGTGATGTCTGTGCTTATGTTACATGTAGTAGTTATGTTGACGGTGTCTTGTTGATCACATAAAAAAAGGAGGCAGAAAACCCAAGGTTAAGTGGCTAAGAGCATCTTCAATCCAATACTCCATTTTTGCCTTTATTTCTTCATTTGAAAGTATCAAAATAATATATTTTATTGCAAAAGTGATTTTGGAGGAAATCTAACTCCAACCCAATATTCTATTTCTACTTCTATTTTTTAAAAAACTCATCCCAAATTTCAAATTTCCCCACTTTCCCTCCAAAACTCAAATTTTCATTTTTCTAACTTCATTAAAAAAAATACTCAATATGGGTCTTATTTTGAAGATATTGTACATATCTTTTGATTGGTACCAATTTTATAAAGGATTAGTGTATCAAAACTAATTTGATGAACAAAATGGGATTTGGTAAGGGTGAATAGTGAAATGGAGGAGATCCTCCATTTTTTTCTCCATCCTCCATATTTGGAGTACCAAACTTGATCCTCTCAAATGGAGGAGAAAATAGAGGATAGATTGAAATGGTATTTCCTCCAAAAATGATCCTCTCAAATGAAGAAATAGAGGAATAGAGAATGCATTGGAGATGCTCTAACTAGCTAGAGCGGGGCCATTGAACTTTTCATGGGTCACTTTTCGCACTAAATTCTGGAAACATCTCCGAAGCAAAGACTCCAAATAAAGAGGAAAATGAACTTTATAATATACACCTATTATAGCATCCACATCACACTTTCTACTCCTTCCCTTGGGTTAAACAAGAGAGGAAAGCCTCCATTTTTGAGCTACATCAGGCTCGTTTCTTGGTAGCTTCAAAATCAAATTGCTACAGTAACTCGTCAACACAGACGAACCACTGTTCACTCGCGTCCAATTCTTTTATTATTTCTCAATCTCTTTCTGTACTCCATCGACATCTCTTTCTCTCCTCTAATCTTCCATGAACGCAACTGATCTTGTGTCATCTTCTCACCAAAGGACTCTCTGCCGCCGATGATGACGGTGTCGGCGACGACGAGATCTGGTCGGCGGTCGGGTCAGAGTCGTGGGCACGGATCGCGAAGGTCTTGGGAGTTGAGAGAGAGAGAGGTGTTTCAATCTTCAACACAGTGGGGCTTGTGGAAGTGGTTTGGATTTAGAATGAAAGTGGTTTAGGTTGAGTTCAATGAATATCAGAGATAGAGAGTAAAGTTCTAGGGAGGGAGGGTTTTTGTTTGATATTTGCAGCCTTTTTTTTTTTTTTGAGAATAAAGAAATATTATATTTTAATGAGATAGTTTTAATATAGAGAGTCTAATGCAGTAGATATTTTAAAAGTGAGTAGCTAAAATGACAATGTGACTTTTTCCTCTTTAATTTGGTCCAAAATTTATAAAAACTGATACGGATGCTTTTACCGGCAGTGAATAAAATTTGCAACAGTGAATCTACTTTTTGAGAAAAAGAAAAGAAGTTGTGCCAAATTGTCCTGCGAAATCACGTGCTTTACAAAAGTACTACCAAAAGTAGAAGAAAATCTGCTATTCAACCCTCTCCTATTTAGGAAATCCATTTGACTCTTAGTAAGAGCATCTTCGGTAACAAACACCAAATCTGCTATTCAACCCTCTCCTACTTAGCTGCTTGTGAAACAATATTTAAAATGATACAAAACAATCGTATTTGTAGAGTCTGCTGGAGTGCAAACCTGATAACTCACCCTTTAAATTTGTAGAAAGGTAACAAAGTACAGTCTGGAATGTTTCATTGCTTAAGGAGCTTTTTTTGGAATATGATGTGGAGTCGATCCTCTCGATTCCAATCAGTTCACAAGGCTGCGGAGATAGGGGTTTATGGCACTCTACCAGCAATGGGTCCTTTTCAGTTAAATCGGCTTATCGTTTGGCAAAACAAAGCAACCTTCCACGGCAGTCTCGAGAACGCGGTGAGTCAAGTTCGGGTATTCCTTCTGACTCTTTCTGGAAATCTTTGTGGTCTTTACCAATCCCTAATAAAGTCAAGATGTTTTTGTGGAGATGTTCCCATAATGCTATTGCTGTATGTGCTAATTTGAATCGTAAAGGTATTGATGTTTCTCCCTACTGCCCAAGGTGTAAGACCAATTATGAAACACTAGAGTACTTGCTTTTCCAGTGCAAGCTATCGCGAGCGGTGTGGCTTGATTCCCCGTTTAGCTCTATGGTTTCTTCTATGTGGAATTCCTTTTAGTTTATCGATTGGTGGTATTCGTTCCCTCATAATTGTTATGCGTCTGATACATTGGTGAATATGAGTGCGTTTTTTGTTTCTATTTGCTAGTTCATTTGGAAGGCAAGAAATCAAGTGTATTTTGATGGCCTTGGCTGGGATGGTACTATGATTCTGGAAAAGGCTTCTGCTCTTTGTTCTGAATTTAAGGTTGTCATGGTTGATCATCATCCTCTCCAAAGCCCTGTTGTTTCTGGGAGCGTTCCTATGTGGCATCCACCTCTTGTTGATGTGATAAAACTAAATGTTGATGGGGCCGTACAAAGGGCAAATGGCTCAGTTGGGGTCGGCATTGTGGCTCGAGATCATTGGGGGCAGATTGTGGGCTTGGTGGCCATCCCTTTTGTTGGGCTTTTCTCCCCTAGAGCTGTTGAGGCCATGGCCTTCCGGGAAGCTTTGGTCTTTGCAGCCAATAGAGGCCTTTCAAAGATTGTTCTGGAGGGTGATTCTCTCCAAGTTGTTCAAGCACTTACTCAAGCAGGAAAATCTTTTGCGGATTGTAGCTCTATTCTCTTGGATTGCTTAGTTCTTCTGCCTCTATTTTCCTCTTGTACTTTCGTGCATGTTAATCGTTCTTGTAATAGGGTAGCCCATTCGTTGGCTAAGCATTCCCTATTAGGGGTTAGACTAGAAAATTGGGGGGGTCCTGTCCCCTATTGGCTAGCTAATCTTGCTTTGGATGATGTTCGGTTCTTTGACGGTTTTCTTCGTTAATAAATTCTTCTCTCTTTCCGTTTGAAAAAAAAAAAAAAGGTAGGTTTTTGTTATATCTGCTGGAGACGCTCAAAGAAATTTCATTTGGGTTCATATTCTTTCCGGTCTAAGTTTTGGACTGAACGGAACATTTTAAATTTAAACAAACTTACACATTGGCCTAATCCGAAATATTGATTGCAGCAATAGACGATCTAGATTTGAAATGTCTCATCCAATTCAATTATGGATCGGAGAGGATCCAATTCCATTTTATTTTGTTAATGGAAGAATTAATCATACTATTGAACATCTTTGTATCCAAATTGGCATTGCCACAACCTCTCTACGTGAAGATTATGGGTTCTAACTAGGGCTGCAAACGAACCAAGCGGCTCGTAATTCGGCTCTTTAGTGGCTCGTTCAAGCTCAGTTCGGAAGTTAAACGAACAAGCTCGAGCCGATTTTTTCAACTTGTTTTGTAAACGAGCCGAGCTCGAGTTAGGATAAGCTCGGCTCAGTCCTAACTTGAGCTCGGCTCGAGTCGACTCGCAAGCCGGGGTATATATACTTAAGTTTAGGATTTTTATTGTTATTACATAATTTGTTATTTCCGTTTTCACTTTCCAGTCAACCAAGGAAAGCAAGAACACACGCACACCAGTACATTCCCGCTCCATAGGAAAATGAAAGATATATACCTTCATAATCAAAATATTTTTGGTTGTATTAGGCCTATACGAGGATATATATACATTTTTTGTTAGTCCATTAAGGCTCATGAACAAGCTCAAGCTTAAGTCAAGCCAAGGCCCGCTCAGCTCGAGCTCGACTCGTTAAGTTTTCACTGAGCTCGAGCTCGAGCTCAGGTTCGTTAAAAACTTAATAAATAAGCTTGAACACTGTAAAGCTCGGCTCGGCTCGTTTGCAGCCCTAATTCTAACGCCGTATGAACTTCTCATTCCCTCATGGTAGTTACCCATATTGTCTAAACCGACCAGACGATCTAAAGTTCACAAAAATACGAATTTCTAGATAGATTATTTTCCTCCCATACATCAACTAAAAGTTCAAATAGCAAAAACAACTTGTTTAAAGACCATAAGCTATAGATGGACTTTTTTATGGGAAAGTTGCCATAAAATCAATATGCCAAAGAGTCTCTAGCCGGCGCTCACCTCATGGCATTAAAACATGAGAATAAATTCTTTAAGAATTTATCTCTTAAAACATAAGCTCACAACACTTATAAAACCATCAACATTGAGCAAATTTTATCCCAATCAATCAGGCGTGCAACTTGTGCACCTTTGTCGAGAGTGATTCATGTCCTAACAAAAGAACCCTCCTTACAGTACAGTGAAATCACAAATTTTCAATTTCCTCTCCTCGATCCGCCACTAGTGACTTGTCGCCACCATCTCTTCTTCTACCCCACGTCCACCACTAGCTCAACATCTACCTTAGTCGTCTCCTCCCCTCCTCATTTGACCACCGCACTCCCTCCCTCCCACTTGTTTCTCCGGCAACCAGCAGTTCGTCATTCTCTCAAACGATTCGTGTATTAAAGCTACACCACTGCATTGTCCAGATTACTTAAAAAAGGATTGTACAATTAACATCCGGAAAATAATGTGTCAAACTAGTAACAAAGTCAGTAACCACGTCCAGAACTAAAATGTTCCAACTCAATCTGTGTCAATGTCGTATCTTTTTTTGTATGTATACTTAAGCGAACGCCTAAACAAACTCAAAACCAGAATAGAAAGTAGAAAATGATTGGGGTAGTCATTCATTTCAATTTTATCGGCATTATCCCCACCAAAGAATATGCCTAAAAGCCCCAATTTTTTGTACTCCGTGCCGTGTCAAAACGCTGACATCACCGTTCGTCTTGCAGCATCACGCCTCATCTCTGCAGCTTTGCCACTGCCTCGGAAGTACATGTACACTTGCTGCATATCACCAACGAAATCTTAAGAGAAAGCAGAAGGGAACAAGACTTGCTAGGGAGAAGAGAGGAAATCGAACTTAAATTAGCAGACCTGGATAACCCAGATGCTCATCAGTGACTCAAGGGAGAACAATCCAAATCCAATGAAGTAGAAAATCTGCGAGGATAAGAGAACGAAAGTATCAACACCAGAAACACGGAAAATCTAAAAGATCCTTCCCTTCATGGTTGGTTTTTACATTCTGGTCAATAAAATCTAGAAGAACAAGGGACGCTTGGAACAAGATAAACAGAGGCATACGGTTTACTAGTGGGGCTTAAATAGAACAAGAATACAAACTCTCATATCATTTACTATAGCTCAAATAGAACAAGACTTGAAATTTCCTTCAGTCATGAAGGTGCAGTGATGCTAAGCATGTGAAATAAGATCTTAAACTCACCCCAACCAGAGCATGATCACCCACAACATCTATTGCTGGCAAGATTCCCCTGTCACAAAATCAGAAGGTATGCTCATCAGTTGCACAATGCAAAGTAAATTTACGTCGAATTCAACCACTACATTGCTCCAATTGATTTGCTTAACGGGAAAAGTGATGGAGACAACATCAGCTTCACCAACTATTAAACTGAAGCAATGAGATTCAACACAAATAGGAAGAGCCAATCATGGTAGTTAAGTTCATGACAATAGGCTACGAATGGTTCATTCAATTACCCATTCCAGAGGTGCTATCCTGTCTAATCTTCAGATGTCCAGAATCTGTCCCTTAGATGCCCTCATTAGCCATCAATCTCCAATAAAAATTCATAGGCAACTATGTGATGAATGTAAGTGGCTAAAATCCACTTGGCCATGAGAGAGCTCCCATACTTCAGACCAAAATCATTTTGGGCGAAATTTTTTGGGAGAATTCAACCCACTTCTCTGAAAATAATCTACTTCACTTCCCAATAGATATAGCTGAAATAAACTTTTAAGAAGGTATGTTGTACAGAATTCTCAGAAAGAAAAGAAAGAAAGAAAGGTTAAAAAAAACTCACGTGAGAGACTTTCCCTTGAAAATAATTGGAGGGGCAACGGCAGCAAAGACGCAGAAGGCAATGTGGATCTGCATCCATGAGAAAGAGGGACAATCATGAATTTCCAGAAAACTTTTCAGCAAGAAAGAAAATTTAGCAGAAGATGCAAAATCTTACCATGTAACACAAGAAAAACCACCCAAACTTCAAAGCACTATCAGTCCTGAAACAGGTTGAGAAGCAATTATACCAAATGTATTTCTGGGTAGTTACCAATTCTCCAGGACAATAATTTGTTGAAAACATATAGTGGTCCAAATATCAAATCAAAAGAAGAAACACACTCTACCCCAACTTCTGGATACACCACACTGATTTGTAAAGCC
Source organism: Rhododendron vialii (assembly GCF_030253575.1). Taxonomy (NCBI): domain Eukaryota; kingdom Viridiplantae; phylum Streptophyta; class Magnoliopsida; order Ericales; family Ericaceae; genus Rhododendron; species Rhododendron vialii. The sequence continues at coordinate 10,201,172 of NC_080560.1, forward strand.
ACAAGAAGCCACCTTGGCAATGGAATCTAACATGGTGTTGAATGAGTGTTGACTGGGCATGATTATTCCCAGTTTTCTGGCTGATTTCCAGCATTTTGTTTTCCCTGTTTAGCACTAACCTTTCCAGGTTTATAGAGCAAAACCAAATACCCTAAGTTCTTACCTGTATTTATCAATATGTTTGAATTAAGTACTTGTACCTTTATAGTGTTACTGTTTTCCAACATCAGTGCACCAGTGGTAAAGATAGTTTTTACCAAAATAAATTAGCGGCAACAGTTAGAAAGAGGTACTTTTCTACGTACCACCATCTCTAAATGCCCTTACAATAAGGTGCAAGCAAGAAACAATCATTCTACAAATTTCAGATTCATCCCAAAAGATCCATACACTATGAATCCACATTCTGAGCCCCATCCATTGAATATAGATGGGCAGTAATTTCATGGGCCTTACAAGTACAATGGTTTATACATATGCAGTCTTTTCCTATAGGCCAATATTTTCGATGTGAAAAGCAAGGAGCACAGAAAAGTACCTCATAGCACGATAAAGAGGACGGTACCACAACACATAAGCCCCTGGAACCCCTGATATGAAGTAGATAATAGCAAGAAACCAAATTGTCGGACCTACAAGACGAGAACCATTTAGACTCTTGTAGATACAGATTATTCATATGTTTGCATTCGATAAATTTTTAAGACTAGAATATGCTAATATAAAATGTATTTCCATACCAACCTTCTCCTCTTATCCAGGCCAAGGTAACTGCAATGATATTCCATAAAAGGCACACTACTAGGCCTGCAAATGACATCAAGTTGAAAAAGCTCAACTAAATGTTCCTCGTTAGAACTATTCTGATAGAAAAGACTAACCAAGCAATGTAGTCGACAGAGTAAACCTGAAAACAATTCCAAAATGTCATCCTAACTCCTAAACATTTGCACAGAAATTCATCTTGCCAACAAAGATATCAATAAAAGAAAGCAATGTACCAGGGTAATGCACCGATGTTCTACAACTTTCTATTTCATATCAAGTTTCGGATGTCATTGGTTTATTTAACATTTCCCGGAAAATGGGTTATTTGAAATAATTTCCCATAAAACAGGAGTTACGCAGAGAAGGTATTTGAGGTAGATAACATGCCCCATAGTCCCTCTCCCAAAACCCACAATGAGAGAAGGTTCTTAAACAAATTAGCAATGAGTAGAAAGGCTATCCAGGTTCATATAGTAATTGGGACAAGCTCCAAAACTCCCCGGGTGTGTGACCCCATCTCGGACGTGAAAAGATAACTAAAGGACCCACAACAAAGGAATCGCAAAGAAACAAGGTGCACAAAGGGATAATCAGTCAATTGAGTCTTGGTAAAAGGACTATAAAACAGTAGCTCTGATACCATGAGTAAATCATCCAATTCAAAACAAATTGACAATAAGTAGAGTGTTCGTCCAAGTCCATATACTAATTTTGAAGTGATAATTAACCCATGTGGGACAAGCTCCAACTACCATCACAAGAAGAAAAAAAGGCAACCCAAAAAAAAATACTAGAAACAATAGCTGCATTTTGACCTTGCAAATAGGTCCTAAGGACAAGCAGCGTATGATCTAGAAAGTGGTTTTCCCCCTCAATACATGCCATGCTGGTCATCTGTACTGAGGTAGAAACAATCTCAAGGAAATATTCTAAATTAGGTATTGCACACACCACAGACAAGGCCTTTGTTAGGTAATGCGAGAGAAACCTAAAGGCACTACAGGCGTGAATATATACTGTTTTCGGAGGAGAAAGGTGTTAAATTAGAACTGACAGATCGAATAGGAAAAGGAACACAAAAACAAGCGAGATTTAGAAGGAAACAATATATGCTTCTCTACAAGCAACTCATGTAGAGAGAGTAAAAAAAGGCACAGGTCAACAACCTAATTTTTTTGTACTACTGAGATTCCTAGAAGATCTGATAGAGGACCTTCCTTTCTTTTTCATCTTGAAGATTTCTCCAAATATCCCAACCCTCGATGACAAAACTTAACCCTATTTCACAACACCAATATAAACAGTTTCTTCCCCAAAACCCCAACCCTCGACCACAAAACATGAACCTATTTCAATCATCCATTATAGTGAAAAGTTATTACTTCTATTTGAAGTCAGAGGATTTCCATAAAGCTTCTTCATACATCCATCCAAAAGGAACTGCAAAGCATATATATTCACTCAAGAATCTGCGCATTTTTAACTTCAACCTGTGGAAGTTGACATACCCAAAAATGTTGTGAATGCAACGTACTGCAACCTCTGCAAATGGGCTGGGATTTCATTTGCAATATCGTGATGAATGATTGGAAGGAATGGTGGCCAATTCTTCTCCTCTATAACGATTCCAGCTGCATAACAAAAGGAGTAATTTAGGCTGTAGATTATATAAGACAAAGCAAATCAACCAGCATGATTCTCTCAAACATGTACTTAAAGAGATCAGAACCATACCTCGAGCTGCGGCATCCTCCCTCCTTTTTAATTCCTGCATAGCAAAATTAAATTTGATAATGAGCGTAAGAATGAATTATAGCAGGCAATGAACGAAAGGAAAATGTAATATGTCCGCCACATGGGGCATGTTTGGTGTTCATGTATCTAATTAGGTAGTGACTTGTGAGGATCTTCAGGCAATACACAGCAAAGACACTAAAAAGTACTAGGGAAACTCGCCATCAAAAAAAGATTCCTAGAGAAACAAAAATATTCACACAGTTGTCTGTGAAACCAAACACCCAAACATTTTTCTTTGCCAGACAACATATATATAACAGGAGACACCTCCGCCACTGTATAGATGTTTCACATGAACGGTACAAGGAAACTGACAACTTATGTCGGGACAACTAGATTGAAAGCATTGTTTATCAGATTCCTACTTTTTGTAAATCATATACAGTGTAAATCAGTTAAAGAAGGTACCTGCTCCCTCTTCTTTAATTCAGCCTCTTTAGCTTGGAGTTCCTTCTCCCTCGTTCTCAAATCCTAGATTCCAGCAGATATGATAATCAAATAAGTGAAGCCTGTTTCTATGCAAACACAAAATCGTAAAATTCCTCTTCAAGCAAGAATCTTCAAAACTTTAATTACCTTTGCACTGTCAAGAGGGATATCAACTGTGGCACCCCGATCATAGCCAGCAGGTTCAGGAGGAAGAGGTGAGAGCCTTGAGGTTGCAGCAGGATGCTGGTTATCCCCACAAGGATAAAGTCACGTGAACCACAAGAGAGAATAATTTATTCTCTATAGAAAACCACTTCCTAATACATGCTGATTATTTTAAATCCATGATGATGCTCAAGCACAAAACGATAAATTCTTATTGTAGAGACAACTGTGAAAATGAGAGCTGATGGGAAAAATTCATCAATCAAGAAGACCAAACAAGCAACAATAAGCACATAAGATACATTACGATGTGTTTGGTTCAAAATTATTGTAGTAATTGATTTAGTGGGGTGACTTGTAACTGCGATGTCTAAGACCTATGCCATGTTTGAGGTGTAAACAACATTATTGACTAGGAATTAGACATGTTTGAGCTGCAAACAGCATCAGTGACTAGGAATTTCATCACAAATCCAATATGTGAGCTTTCCATAGAGGAAAAAAGAAAATTCAGCTTGTCATAAAAGGAAATTTGCATAGTCATCAAACAAAAGGTACCATATAGGCATGTACAATGCTTGCTATTAAGGATTGATATGGAGAAAATAATAAGCAGGCCCACCAAGAGCAACACTGTACCAGCTCGTCTACCATTATCACCGCCAGTTAGCGACCTATCTCCACAGTCAATGCCTTTGCATTGACCAGTACTCACTAATCCCACAACTGCTAGGACTGTTCATAGCAAACCACCACCATTAGCGCCACAACTGCCTTTAAGAACCAAATAAGAAAATTATGTGCCAAACACTGCTTCTATCACAACTCATCACCACCATCTCCAACACCAAGGGAAGTTCATATTTGACACCAAGCTTAGTGCAACCATCACACTTGACAGTTGGAAGACAACTGATAACAAAAGATTGTCAGTCATTGGGTTAAACAGGCAATAGACCTAGGAACAACCGCCTAGATACTCATCTTCAACATCACACGCTTTCACGTGAAACACTATTTAGAAAAGCCCATATATAGTTATTGACTCTTAATGCAATTCGGATTCACAATTACCCAATGGTTTTGTATTTATATGAATCTTGTATTAACTCCTTGTAGCAGAGAAAAAGAAGTCTGTTTTTCCATTACATGTTGGAACAAACTAAACCGGCCTAGAGTCAATGTCTGCAAATAAAAGCATTATTGTTACACAAGTAAAACGAAACAAGAAGAATGGAAGGACGAATCAGCTTACCGTCATATAAAATGCGCCTCCACCATAGTTTGATTGACCTGAACCTTTCCCTCCACCTGTTTGGCCCTAACAAACAACAGCAACGCAGTTATACATAAACGTGATGTTGAACAGAATCAAGGATTCCTCACCTCACATTAATCCGTATAAGAACAAAATACTTGGTAGCATTTTAAACCTAACATTTAAAAATCAACAAAGAGATCACCATTTTGGCTCCATACAGTCACTAGAGGGCAAACAATGTATGGGTATGGTGGTGCTTTTCAACAATTAGTTATTGCAATTTATCCCTGTGGACTGTGGAGCACAATAGAAATGTTACTATTGTACAGTGCACACCAAGCCATTGGTCTTGCAGTATGGCAACTCTAATATATTCTCCAATCGTTCTTCAACACGATGAAACAGCTTCAACGACCGTGAAAGTAGCCTGCATTGGCTAAACTACATGTCTCCAGAGTTCTTGTGTCATACTAGTTCTTTCCATTCATTTATTTTCTTTCCGCAAATTCCTTCTATTGTTTCTAAACCCTGTAGTAGAAACTTTTAAATTTTCATCCTTCTTTTCCCTACAGTTCCTCAGCAGCCAAATCCGCGCATTATAGACCCATGACATAAATTTATTGACCATTTGTTTTAACCGTTTGCATTTACCATACCTGACACATTACCACCTACGATAGCCCCCACACCGTATCATTAATATAGCTAGATGCAAAAAGCATCCAATAATTTCGAAGGTACTACAAAAGGGATCTCAATTAAAGACCAAAACCAAATCTGATACACAGATCTCGCAGTTCTGACATCAAATCACAAAATCAAATCTTCCGAACACAAATCCAATTATTGCACTGAGCGAATTTCTCACGCTGTCTGAAAACGAATATTAATCACAAGAATAATGGTAGCACCGCATCAAACCAGTTGACCAGACATTGTAAATTGTACGTAAAAACTAACATCCGTTTTCATCTGTTCTCAGTTAATCACAACAATGTACGTGCATCTGTGTGTTTGGAAACTTACTGCGAACGGATTCACTTCCTCTTCGTCGAAAGGGTTGGAATCGTAACGGCCGGCCATGGAACGGGGACGGAATCGGGAATGTGGCCGTAGATCTGGAGATTTTTCAGAATGCGAATGAATCTCGAAGAGATGCAATTAGGGTTCGCTCCGGTGGGTCGAAAGGAAGGAAGGGGGTCGTGTTCTGAGGGAAATTGCACCGCGTTTGGCTTCCGTGAAAAAAAATGGAAACAGCGCAGGAAACTCAAGGAATGGGGAAACCGAAACTTTATTCGCGGGGGAAAAGTTTTACTCCGCTTCACCTTGAGTCAATCCGCGGTGTGTCGGTGGGAGATTCGGTTGAATGAGCTTTTTGGGACACATCAAGTGTGGCACACCTCAGTGACTGAGATGTACCACATCCGACGTGCCTCTAGCATTTTTTTTTTTTTTTTTTTTCCTTTCTTTCAAATGGCGGTTGAATAAACTTTTTTATTTTTTTGGGGGGGAAAACAGCGGTTGAATGAACTTGAATTTGAAATTTGTAGTAACAAGTAAACGTTAGTAAATGTAGATATTTAATTGAAATGAACTTGAATTTGTCATGATATATATATATATTTTTTTTTTTGAATTTGTTGATCCAAAAAGGACTTGGATTTGAAAATGGGCAATTCTGTTGATAAATAAATTAAGAAAATGATGGGGAAAAAAAAACAAGTTTAATAATAAACCTTCTACGATTATTACATACTTTATATATTTTTCATGTTTTAATATACTACTTTTTAAATCTTAATAACGGACCAGTTGTCGATTAGCAGTCTTTCAGTGTTTTTCTTTTTGTAAATAAAATTGTTTTTATTTATTTATTCATATTGTATTATTGCTGTCGTTTTCTTTGTAGCGTCTTGGCTTCCTTCAAAGTACACATATGGACCTACCTAATAAAAAAAGCAAAACAACCGAGTAATATTAAAAATAAACTCCTACAAGATGGAGTGCATAAGTACCAGTTACATATTGCACCGGGCCCGGCCTTGGGCATAAGCCTATCAGGCGATCGCCTGAGACCTCCAATTCTGAGGACCCAATAATTGGGTCCTGAAATAGTGAAACATATTAAATATTACTCTATTAAGCTAATGTAACATGGTGGTAAGGGGTGCATGTTTTGATCATGGGATCGTAAGTTCGATCCGTGGCCCCTTGAATTTTTAACGCCACAATTTTGCAACCCTTGCAAAAAAAAGGTTTTGAAATAATGCTTTCAAGATTAAGCCTTAAGGTACTAAAGAGGTGGTACAATCACTTTGCCACCAAACTACTGACTTATTTTTTCTACTAATATACTAGAAAATGAGACGTCTCATTTTCAAACCCCACCTTCGGAAATCTCGAGATCAGGCCTGGACGAGAAAGGCTTCTTTAATTGCTTGTATATTAGGTCATTGGGCTTTCACATGAAGCTTCCAAAGCGGATAATTAATCCAACCATCCAATGGATGCGCCATCAGGTTTGTTTTGAGCTTGTGCCATGTGAAAATGAGTTTCATTTATTCATTTCTTGGATCTTTAGATATGGAGAGTAACTTTTGTTCTGGCCCTCCTAATATACTATCTTTTCTTTTTGGGCGTACAATATGCCTTCATACACTATCAAAGAAGGCAAAAGGGTTGGGGCTTTAAAAAATATTGGGGCCTTCTGATAAGCTTGATTAGCAAGGGGCCTAAAAGCAAAGGCTTTTATGCATGAGCCCTCAGCTCACTCATCTACGTGGATTATTGATACTATGAGATTGCGCTGGCTACTCCATTTGTGTATTTTCGCTGAGGGACATGAACTGTTCACTCCTTTTTTCCTGTAGGAATAATCCTTGTGGTGTTTATTGGATCCTTGTTTGCCAAAAATTTCATTCACGTTCCTTGACGTGAAGCTTGAATTTGGAGCGAAATTGCTAATATTGCTTGGCGTTCAAAAGAACGAGAGCCACTTGCTTGGCAATTTGGCCGGTTTCACGATCCTAAAACTATTGGGCTTTACCAATTGAGGAACATTGATCAATTTGGGCTACGATAGGAAAACAAGAAGCTCTGCCTTGATTGCGTATCTACTATCCAATGATCTCCCTTAAGGGTCAGTTTAATTAACGAGATAATAATAGAAAGTGCAAGAAAGAGAAAAAAAAATACTTTTTTGAGTTCAATTAGCAAAAATATCCTAGAATAAAAATAATTACTCTAACTTCCTTATTTTCTTGTAAAACTTTCATCTTAATCAAACAGATGCGAAAGCAAAAAAAATACATTTTCTTCTTCTTCTTTTTTTCTTTTACTTCACTTTCTCTTATTTTCTCTTTCCGTTATATTTTTCTCGCTAATCAAATACGGAGTAAACCCTTAGGTATGTAATAGTTAACAAAAATATTTAATTTTAGTAAATGTACTTGAAACTCCAAAGAAGTTCAATTTTATTTTATTTTATCAATAAAAAAAAAACCTCTGTGCCACAATAATATCAACGGCATTCATCGTAGTTTTCGAAATGATGATAAGTCCTAATAGTTTGGCTCACCGCTCACCTTTTAAGCTGTTAATGGGCACACCACGCTTGTGGTCCTGGGCGTTGTGGAATTTTGTATTCATCTTTCAGAACACTGACTTTACCAAATTATACTGTGGACCTCAGGGTTGGATTTGTTTGTGAGAGGAATCCAAATTATAATGTGGACCCCGGGTGATTTGTCATGGCAATTTATTAGGCTTTTTTATTTGAAATTTTTTTGATAAAAAAAAAAAAAAAACTTTCCATGGCTTCATGCGGATATTCTTAGGTTATGCTTTTCAATTATCGATATTTTTCATAAATTCATGGGCAGTAGCAAAGAATTTTTTTTTATAAATAAAATGACTTAATTTCCATATATAGCTTCCATTTGTCGGTTTTTTTTTCTTTTCTCTTATACTCTTTAAGTCTTGAAAGAAGTAGGTACATCGTCGTTGCATTTTCTTATTCCTAATAATTACTATTTTCAAAGGGAATGACAAATTAGTGAACTCATCAATTTTCGATCGTTACTTTTGACAAAGCCAACTTTTTGGAGACAACAAAAAAGAGCCAACAAATGAGGACAGAGGAAATGTCTAACTACCTCTTGCCTCTAGTTTTTGGGTCTGCTAATTCTGTTAAATAAAGGAAAAGAATTTTACACAACTATGGATTTAGAAAAAGAATCCACAAACACAATAATTTATATACAATACTATTGTATATGATGTGTCAATGTAGCACTACTTTATTGTGAATTACTGTAAGACTACCCAATGTCTAGTAATATCACATTAGAATGTGGTGCAATTTTTTGGTTTTGATGGCATTGCTGGTAGAGTGGTTGAGCCAAAAGTACCAATCACACTTGTCACCAAAATTAACAAGGTTATTATATTTAAATTGGAAAATATAGATAGGATTGATTCAGTATTGTTATACTTTAGTCACATGAGCGCAATCGTCAAAGCGTCTTTCAAAAACATATTGAATTGTATTAAATTTGTGAGGGCACATATTAAGAAGAAGACGAGAAAGAAAGAGAGAGAGTATAGTCTTGGATTGAGTTGAGAGCCTCTCGCCCTATCCTAGAGAGCCCGCCCCGCCTCCTTCCCCAAGTTCTTTCTTTCCCTTCCCCAACAATTCTAACCTCTCCTCCGTCCCCCTTCCCCTCCTCTTTTACTCTTATGGTTGTGAGATGGTTGAGAATCTTTTTTTACGAACAAAAATTATCCCATTCTTCTTTTATGATCAAATTTATGGTTTTGACAGTCGGATCCGATCAGCTTTAACAACGGGTTTTCAAGCTTTCCATCGGCAAACCGCGACAAAAACGACCTCTAACTCACTGCAGATCCATGGTTTCTCCAAGCACCCCCACGAGCAAATTGGTGAGTTTCATCACCGGAACAGATGCTTTTGACTTTTTTCTTTTTTTATATTTAAATTTTGTTTTTTGTGCTTCCCTAGTAATTACGTACTAGATGAGTTAGTATTTCCCGTTAAAAAAAGAGAGGAGATATTCATACAGTATTTTGTTTTATGTTCCTTGAGAAGAAAAAAAGTAGGTGACCCTCCATTCCCCAAGAGAAGTACGAGGGGGTGGGGGGGGGGGTGTGTGAAACTCGAAAGCAACCGGGCCCGACACCAATTGTAAAGGTTTTGCCGCCAACGGTGCTGTACTGCACTGCACTCCCATTTTTTACTACTCACACAATCCTCGATAGATAGGGTCCCCCACAAAATCCCCCAATATTACATAGGAAGTACTGTACTACGCCCTGTATTGTGAATAGCCCCATGTCTGATCAACCAACCACACACACAATTCACACTTTCACTCACAACCACCTCCCTCCCACCCCCTCCTCTCACTCCTAAATTGCAGTTAAAATCCACAGAGCAGCAATTAACACTCTCCCAGTCTCCCCAAATAGCCAATGTCATTTCACTGATCCACCCACTCACCTCACTCACTCACTCACTCTCTTGATTTTTCTTGCATTAACCCCAGATGGGTTGCTGTCTAAGCACCACCAACCCCACCACTACCAAACCCAAATCCCACAAACCAAACCCAGATTCACCTAAACCCAACCCCAACGCCGGAGCTCCTCCTCCTCCACCGCAACCTGTCGAAGAAGAAACAGTGAAAGAAGTCCTCTCCGAAACCCCATTCCCCAAACCACCCGCTCCAAAGCCAAGCACCACCTACAAGAACCATCTTCACCCAGTAGTACCCGAGCAGCCAAAGATCCAACCAACGGCTGCGATTAGGCCGAACAACAGCAGGTACGACAATCATCACCATCAGACCCCCAATCACCTGCACCCAGTAGCGGAGCAGCCAAGGATCCACCAACCGACGGCCGCGATTAAACCCAACGGCAGCAGCAGCTATCATCAGCCCCCCGATCACCTGCACCCAGTGGCCGAGCAGCCGAGGATTCAGCCGACGCCTGCGGTCAAGCCGCCGGACGAGATCGTTTCCGAGGTGTCCGACCTCTCGGAGCTGTACAGCTTCAGCGAGAGCTTGTCGACGGTGACGGAGAACTTTATTGAGAACGAGGGCGAAGTGACTCAGCGCGTTCACCACAGGTCTCCGGTGAAGAATGCCCGCCGCAAGAGACCGGCGGTGGTGGGCGGAGGCAGGACTCCGGCGAGGCGGGCAGAGCCTTCGCCGGCAAAGAGGGGACAGGTGAGTCAGGGCCGGAATGTGACGCCTGCGCGGCGGAATGCGGGGCCGTCGAATGTGCTACGGCGGGATGCCGGCGAGGGTTCCGGCAGGAGGTCGAGGTCGCCGGCGACGCGCGGGGAGGGAGGAGTGCGGAGGCCGGTGAGATCGGCCGGGGGTCAGGATCGACGGTCGAGGACGCCGGCGGGGAGGAGGGACGGTGGAGAAGGCGGCGCGGCGGTGCCGGAGACGGTGCCGGAGAAGTCGCTTGACGACCCCAACGTGTCTCTCGAGTGCTTTATCTTTCTCTGACGGTGGAAATTTTTTGCTGGCGGTGAGGGGTATATGCGTCTTTTTGTTGGTCTGTACTTTTTTTGTTTAGGAAGTTTCCCCGTGATAGCCGTGGACGCGTGGTGTTTAACAGTTTCACGGTTCACACGGGTGTGGGTTCGTACAGGGCCATTGTTGTAAATAAAATCGCGGTAGTTAAACTTTAGAGGACATTGAATGATTTCGGATACAGTTGTGTTTGGAAATGGCGTGAGCTTGATTCTTTCTCCTGTGGGCTGGGTTTACGGAAATGCTCTGCAGATGTCTCTCGGCCACTCTCTAGATACCCATCTCATAAGGTATCATAAGCAATGGGCTTCACACATGTCTCTCGGCCACTCTCTAGATACCCATCTCACAATCAGTGAGCTTCACACATCTGCAGGTTTTATTGCTTGTGAGAAAGAAGTGTTTGGGAAGTGATTAAGAGGCGTATCTGTAACACAAGTGGTGTGTTTATGTGAAAGAAACTTTTTTCTCTTCCTATTCTTTTTGGAAAATTTGTAGAAATGATCTCTTAATTTTACCCGAGTCCTATTTTCATTCTTCAAGTATCAATTGCAACTCTTTTGATTTTTAAATTTTGTTTTCGTACCAAGTTGATCCAATTCATAACATCTGTTAGTTAACTGGATAGAAAAATCAGATTGAGGGCAATTTGAACGTTGTTGTTCGTACCAAATATGCCTTCAATCTGATTTTTTTTGTCTAGTTTGGTTAACATAAATTATCAATTGAATCAACTTAGTACGAAAATCAAATTTGAAAGTCAAAAGAATTGTAATTGATACTCGATAACGAAAATGAAATTGTGGTGAAACTAGAAAGACTATCTATATAAATTTTCTTTTCTTTTATCTTTATTTCCGGCTCTGTTTTTGGTTTTCCAAAAGCTGTTTGGTGTTTTGTTAGTCAAAAGATTTGTTTTGACATTATATATCTTTGTTGGGATGTGTGGTTAATGGCTACTGATATCTATGTAATGTTCCCACTTTTTTTTTTTTTTTTGTAATAATGTAATGTTCCCACTTTGGGATGAAGCTTGTGGGTTAATCGAGAGAAGCTCAGGCAATTTTTTTATGGGACCCTGGAAGCTCCAATGGATAATTGCTCACTTTCGCTCTTACGAATTCAGAAAACGTACATATCGATATTCGTCGGAGCTGATTTTTTATAGAATTTTAGAAAAAATTGTTTTAAAATTTATTAGTAATCCCATTTTGGTTGTCGATTTTCGTTTTTCGCGCCGTTCTTTCAACGCTTATATCTCTCAATTTATAATGTTTTTTATAATTTTGAAAATTTTGTATTATATATCTAATCGAAAACTATTAAACAAGATTCATATTGCATATTTTTTGAGATTCATATTGGAAGATATAAGCGTTGAAAGAACAGCACGAAAACAAAAATGGACAACTAAAATGGGATGGAGGAAGTATTATTTTGTATTTTTGTGGGACTCGGGGTGGGTTCCACTAGCCGTGCGGTAGAAGTGTGCGATGACTGTAGCACAATTGTTTTTCCTACACAGACTACGGTGTAAACACAAGGAAGTCGCATAGCGTGAAGCCGTGAACCAGGTTTTCAATTTTTTTAAAATTTGGTTTGGCAAATAGTGATGTTTGTTTTGGTTTGAGAGAGAGAGATTCGTTACCAAGGGCCATAGTGAATCGCCACCCAACGAGTCATTGTAGCATAGGAGGATTTGTCGAGGAGGAAGGCGAGGCTGTTGGAAGAAGAGTTTGATCCATTTGGCTCTGTAATTCCCCCGAATCGGAATAGAGGCGAGACAGTTGGAGATGTTCTAACTAGATTCTATATATATATATATATATATATATATATATATATATATATATATATATATATATATATATATATATATATATATATATATATATATTCCAATTAAAATATTTTAGAGGCTGTTGGAGGTTATATATCTTCCAATTAAGGTATGGTTATATATATTCCAATTAAGGTGTTTTTAGCTTCTATTCTGAATACTCTCACTCCCACAAATTTACAATGAAATGTTTTCGGGAGACGTTATGCTCATGCATTACATACTTTTAGTTAGTTCATAACCAACACTCCCATCAATATGTAGAAAATCTTTCTTTCTTTTTTTCGCCAGATCTCCATTAAAAAAGAGAACAAATAATAGAGAGACGCATAAAAGATCGAAATTTTGTCTGGAAATCTCGCATCGGATGGCAAGACATTTTGAAAGTTATGGAGCAGGCACGAAGTGAGGCAGGGCGGAAAGTTTTCATGGACGAGTTATGGAGCAGGCACGAAGTGAGGGTTGAATGGTTCATGGACGAATCATATTTTGTTCTATACTGTAACATAAACGAACGAATATGGTTTTTATCTTCACATTTCCATAATATTATGTTTATTTTTAGGAACAGATGTCCGATCGAAATGATTTTTTCCACATATACTTGGATGCAACATGATGAATGAATCCTTTACCTTTTCAATTGTACATTTACCATAAACCCGTGTTACGATTCAGATCTCATCTCGACACCTCGCAACATCCGAACTGTTCACTGCCAAAGATGAATCCTGAATCATTGAATCGCCGAAACGGACGGCGGCTCAAATGGTGGCAGTGCACAGCATGGGCTCCCCATCAGTTTTGTTGTTGGCCACAACTCTGACCGGGACAGGACAGCCAAATTATTTTCGAAACCTACAAGAGCTAGATGTCGCGGGTCCCTTTCCATTTCATGCTCTAGAATAAAGTTTCAGGAATGAAAATTTCCAAAATCGATTGAAGACAGGAGGAGGAGCAATCATGGTTTTCTTTTTTGCATTTGAGTTTTCAGCAAACATAAGGGTGTCTCGTCGTTGTCAAGCGTAAGGCTGTCTGTCTGGTTAGTTCAAATGCATAAAACAAAAATCCCAAGCATCATAGCCATTACGAATGAGGCTGTCCGTCGTTTTCAAAAAACTTGCATCCAACAATGTAGGTATACTTCGCAATTAACCTCTTAATATTAGTTATATCTTGGGTTAGCGAATAGGGGAAAAAAAAAAAAAAACTTGCATGTGGATCCAGAAAAGTGCACTTTAATTTCCATGAAGGAGCACCACTCGTTCTAACTACAGCTTAAGTCTAGACGTGTGCTGAAAAAACGTCTGGGAACGAATTAACATTTAGTCTAAGCTTGTGCTGAAAACGTTCTCAACTCTGAAATATCCAGAGCTGTCAGTATTACCACTAAAGTCTTGGCGTGTATTGAAAACGTTCTTAGAGCTAAGAACGTTCTCAGCTCTAAAATTTTCAGAATGTTCTCAACGATCAACGTTGGTGGTCAACTGTCAACGCCGATAGTTGGTCAACGGTCAAATAGCGGTGGATTAGTATTTTTGGTATACAAAATTTGACTTATCTTAAGCGTGTATTTCATGATTTCGACCTGACCTGGTGGAAATTACTTTGGATTGTTAGTACTTACACGTAAATTATCCATTTTGACCTCACTTGCCAAAAATCCTGACTCCGTGCCATACCCTTCCCAAAAGTTTCCTAAGAAACAAACTCAGAGATCCGTTTAATTGATCAGTTTAAACAGAGCATGACAATGGAAAGAGAGAAACAAAAGATGGTTAAGTAATTGCATTTCCTCCAGAATTACACAATTCAAATAGTTTCTCAAGTCTTGCCAAATTTTGAAAATTACCCCAGCAGGTAAAGATCACCAGTGCATTCCTAATCACTAGTTCAACTGAAATTCTTCATGCTATGAAGGAAACAAAAAGCGGGTGCATTTGATTTGAGAAGTCTTTTTTTTTTTTTTTTTTTGGAGAACAGGAATTTCATGGCACAATGTAAAATCCAGCTGAGAAGAGCACACATAGTACAACGCAAACGCCCTGCACAGCGGGAGGAAGGGATCACTATAATCAGCAATAGTTACAAGGCCTGATAATATAAGGAGAGAAATGAAGCAAATCGTTGCTTTGATGCGCATGGCAGAGACAAATACTCGACTTCTTGCACTCCATGGGTTTAATATGCACATAAAATAAGGAGAATGCGTATGAAACTTGACCTTCAGCTCCTTTCTGATGTCAATACAGATATGGATACGAGCTTCACAAAGGGCGGGTGTTATTGAGTTAACAGCAAACAAAGTACAGTTAAACGTGTCCTCCCCACTCTCGATGACGGACCTTGCCCTAAAGACATGCTCAAAAGACCACCAAATAAGAGCGACCGAGACCACAACGCTGTAAAGGAGGGACAACTGACTTATCTCCTGAAGAAAAGTCGCAAAAAACAACCCGTTGTTGCTATGCCATGTCGCCTCGTACTACCTGAGCAACAATTTATCTCGTGTCGTGCTACTGGTTCTATCAGTATAGTTAACATTTGTAGCAATGGTTCTGCTTCACCTTAGCCACTTTTCCTCGGGCCATGAGGCGGAAAGTCAGCTGTTCCCCCTCTACACAATAGCGTTTCTGAAATGGTGGACTTTTGAGCGAATGTCAGCGAGCAGGCCCACCATCCCCGTGCCAAGCTATTAATAATCACCCAGCATTTTTGTAGCCCTCTTTTTTTCTTTTTTCCTAGTCACTGAGCTTGCTAGCTTGTGACTGAGCTTGACGTCGGTTTGGAAAGAGTGTTCTGTTGATGCATCGGTCGTAAGATGCCCTCCGAAGGACACGGTGCAGGAGCAGGATGTGCAATGAAGGTTGGAGTGTTTTCTCCAGGCATCAACACCGACACCCCTCTGGCATAAGTGGTTATCTGCAAATTGAGCGAGTAAATAAATTCACAAGCATCTTAAGAAATGAACTGGAGGCCTAGTACGACTAGTTCTGTGAAACCAATTTGACATTACTTCAAGGAAGACCAGAAGCAAGCTGTCTACGTTGATCAACATTAGCACAAAGCAGACAAGCTCACATGGTATCATGATCAGGAAATATCGACAAACAAATTGAAAAAAACCCAAGTGACTCAAGGTTAGGAATGTCAATGTTTTGGCAAATCGGTAAGTGTAGCATACAAATTACATGAGATTTACGTTACACTAACATTTCCAGTGTTACATATAGTCCATCACCACCTCCCATATACCAAGCCCAACAAATCAACCACCACAAATACAAGTCCAGAGCGAGTAAGAGAGAAGCAGCTTCTGTGGAGAGGAGAGGAACCCATTGATGTCCTAAGGAGTTACATGGGCTCTGGCCAGCTAAACAAACCTACAAGGTTAAAGGTTTGTCTATATTTCAAAAACACGATTATACTTTTTGCTGTATAACTTAGAAAGCCGAATTAAGGACATGTAGAGCGATCTTCACAAAATTTCCGCAAATAATCTAACAAACAAGAAAAGTTCAGAGTCCAAAATAGGGAAACCTGGAAAGCATACAATTTCATATTTATCCAACTGGGCAGTGTTTTCTAGACTAAATTAGCACATGAGGTAGGAATCATTGGTGCCCACTTGACTGATACACATCTCTTTATCACAAGGCACATGGGGTGTGCTTATCTTAAATGTGCTAAAAGTTCAGTAAAAAGTTTGGTACAAATTATGGTTTTTGTGCATATGCAGCTTATAGACAAGAACACATGCTGTGATACAACATGGGACACATTAAGCCCAAAAAAACAAAGGAAAAAAAAAGCTGACACACCCTAATACTAATATCCCTTCTACTACTGTTACAGCCTTACAGGTTGTACACCTACATAAATAACATTATCAGAAACTTCTTTACAACATATTTCGAATCATATGTGTGCACATTAATAGCTAAATATAAAGAAAATTCATTCAGAAATGTTCTCGAACGATGCTGAAGCAGGTGGATCTATGAAAATTATACTCTTTCACTCTCTTTTTTAACTTAGTAATGCAGTATTCTGTAGTGGAGTCTCTTTATAAAATCCAAACTTGTTACTAAAATTATCCGTGGATATGATTAATTGGACTAATAATGAATTTCACTCAGCAGACTCAAATGTTGAAAAATCAAATTATTACGAACCGACATTTTCCATCAAAATGAAATGGCCACAGGACATCCGAACCAAAGGACCACTGGAAACTATTCTCACTTCGCTGGATGAAAAACTCCTCCAGAATCGATTGAAGACAGGAGGAGGAGCAATCATGGTTTCTTTTTTGCATTGAGTTTTCAGCAAACATAAGGGTGTCTCGTCGTTTTCAAGCATAAGGTTGTCTCTGGTTAGTTCAAATGCATAAAACAAAAATCCCAAGCATCATAGCCATTACGAATGAGGCTGTTCCGTCGTTTTAAAAAACAATAGACATCCTTGGGAACAATTATAAAACTCCTCCAGGAAACTATTCTCACTTCGCTGGATGAAAAACTCCTCCGGGACTGGCAATTTTGTTTCTTATACGATGCTAGGCTCGGGCTGATTCCACCATTGAGGTAGTTATATGTCTACTCTCTTTTCTTATCTTTTTTTTAGAATTGTTCTAGTATGCTAGCAACTGGATGAATTTAAACTTGACGGATGAATAAACCAAATAAATAAAATTTGTTCCTAAGAAAATTTGCTGCAAAATGTATTTCAATGCACCTCAGAATCGAAATGTACATCTGAAAGATGTCCCCTTGCCTTGTCTAATCAGTAAAGGATGGGTTTTTTTTTTTCCGTAGTTGTCCATAAAGATGATTTTTTTCTTCTTCCAAATTTGTCCTTGAAATACAGCAGAGCTGACTAAAAAAGGAGAAAAATCATTAAGTGGGAAATGTCAAAAAAAGGAAAAGTAGATAAATAATGAAAGTAGTATGAGAACAATAATTAGCATGATTGTACAAGCAAGAATCACCAGTCGCCAGTCAAATTGCAAGGATTATCCATAATTACACCCACAAGAACAGTAAATAAGGCCCCCGTCTCCGCTATCTTTTACATCTATAACTTATATTGTTTAAAGTTAAGCTATTTTCAGCAAACTAACTTTTTTCACCTCCATTCTGCCTTTGGTCTCTTCCTTTTCCTCGAACGCTACAGGATTTTAAGTTATCCTCCTAGTTTAGTGAAAACAACTTGTGCCTTTGGTCTCCCCCTTTTCCTCGAACGCTACAGGATTTTAAGTTATACTCCTAATTTAGTGAAAACAACTTGACTATAAAGTGTGCTAGAAGAAGTAGTCCACAACTTTTAGCTTAGCGAAACGTCCTCTAATTGTGGGAATAAAGTTAGTTTCTCAGCTCATTACAGTTCACAAAACATAGACAACAGAAAAACAGAAACTTGAGGAGTAATTCCGTATCCAAAAGATTTCCCATAAAGTGAAAGCAGTAGTATCTCAAAACCTCTAGAAATACATAAACATACACAGAAATAGACGTATATGTATGTATATACATGCTGTATATATGTAGAGATGGAGAGAGAGGGAGGGAGGGAGAGTACTTTGGGGGATGGGTAATTGAGCTTCCCTTCAGCAGTCATCTGAGCCTCAAGATCCCCGAGATTCCGGCCGCCGGAGCCGGCGGATCTCGGCCGGAGAAACCTCTCGAAGATGGCCATAACGACGAACATGGCAATGAGGATGGCAGTGGCCACGAACCCAAACGACACCGCATCCACGGATTTCTCAAAATGACCCAGACTCTCATCTCTGTCCACGCTGCTCACCGGAGCCACGTTCGGCGCCACTGATTTCCACCTACTCTCTACTCCCATTTTTGCCTTCCAAGTTTAGCAGAGTTTCTTGCACAAACTCTCTCTCATTACAAATCAAACAGGAGAGAGAGAGAGAGAGAGACCCAGTTTTCTTTTTGTTTTATAGGAGCATATAACTAGCTCTTTCCTTCATGGCATGGTAGGGATGTAGCTCTGAGGGAGAGAGGACTTTGAGAGAGAGAGAGTGGTGGAATCGAGATGAGGCTAATTTCAAGGCTTTTTGGGGGTAGTGGCACCGTGTAAAGTTATGGTGGTCTTCACTCTTCACGGAGAAAGATGGGAGAGAGGACAAAGAGAGAGGTTAAAAACAAAAGAGAATTCTTTGGTGTGATGCATTCCTAGGCTTAATTTGCTCGCTCAATTAATTCGTTTTGTCGTTTGCGTTATGCTTGTGGTCTCTGATTTTTTAGCACCATTTAAAAAATATATATATATATACTTAAGAATTTTCATCAATTGAACTAAGGTCCCGTTCCAGAACACCTTCTTAAAAAATAAGTACTTATTTCACATTTTCAAATTCAAAAATAATGTAAATGAAAAATAATTTTTTAATTTTTTTTGCACCGTATAAAAGATCTCGATGAGATCTATCAAACAAGATCCATATTGGTAGAAAAATTATTTGCGTAAACACATTATTTTTTAGTTTAAAATTGCCTTCTTAAAAAATAAGTACTTATATTGAGTTCCGGAACGGGGCCTAACTCTAGTTGATTCATCAAAAGCATATCTTGTACTCCCTCCGTCCTACTTTGTTCCGTCTGTTTCTTTTTTTGGACGTCTTAAAAAATTGTCTATATCTCACAATTTATAATATTTTATATATTCAATATAGATCTTGTTTGATAGATCTCAATTTATTTTATTAAACAAAGTTTTCGAAATCATAAAAAACATTATAGATTATGAAATATAGACAATTTTTTGGAATGTTCCAAAAAAGAAACAGACGGAACAAAGTGGGACGGAGGGAGTATTAAATAAAACCATCTAGCATTTACAATGATTTCATCCAAATACTGAGACATGGAGTTACAACCAAGCAAACTCTATACAATTGACAATCAAATTTGGCAAAATTGGGGTTACAATTAGAGACACTAAAAGTCACAGAGGGTGGCAGCGAAACCACATTAAAGCTAACAACAAACGTTGATGGAAATTTCACCCGAACTGCTATCCAACTAAGTCAATCGATGAACGCTCATGTCAAAAGGGCACAGAGCGCCGACAAACAAATCCTCACTGTCATGAGGGACTCGACGCCACTAGCCTCCACTGTCGCAGCGAACTTTGGACACGAAAGGGCAAATAGCCTACAAATTCTCGCGACCACAACGAGACTAGATACCATTTGAGGACCAACAGGCACGCAAACAACAACAAATTATTAATTTCGCTGCCCCATCATCGGATTTGGGGTAACCAGACCAGGAGACACCGCTGGCATGGAAGAAACCAACCGGAGAAACAAAAGAAAACAACTAAAAAGCAAACTGGTTGATATAATTTCTGAATGTATATGTTTTGAGACAAAATGAGTTGAATGGATTCCGAATCGGTGTAATCTTTTTATGTTCTAAGAAAAATATGTTTCGAAATCATGTCAAACAATATATGACCAACCGTATTTTTCCCGCAATTGATGTTCTTGATAAATTCTAGAATAAATAAGGTTTGAATAATCAAAGTGAGCCTAGCTAGAAGAGCACGCAAATAGAAAAAGAAGAGAGTCCAGTCCATTTTCATGGAAGTCTACGATAATCGCAACATAAATTTTAGCTCAGAATTGGTTCCGCTCAACTGCTCAATTTCAGGAATATTGCTCAAGTTCAGGAACAACAGGCTATGGCTGTACAAGGAGATCAGTGACGAGTTGGTGGTGGGGTTTGGATTGTTTACCCTGGTCTTGCGTGCACAGGGCTGTCACTTTAATCTTACCAGCGTGGGGACCACTTGATTAGCAAAGGTTTCAGAAGAGGACAGAACTTTGTGTCGGCTTTTGCAGAGACCGCTGCGAATCACGAGATCCTCTCCATCTCAAGTCGCCCTCGCAAAGTCCCGCGAGATCGGGACCGTTCGTGTTCTTTTCCCCCCACCAAAGGGACGGACGGACGGACGGACCGCATTCCTGCATTTTCTTACGCATGTGGTGGTTTGTACGTCATGACGTCATGGCACGTGCGGCAGCGTGTGCGTGTTGCATACGAAAATTTAAAATAAACGTCCTTTAATAAATTTGTTCAGAGGTCGTACGATGCGTGCTGAAGTCGTCAATAAAGGTTCATCAATTTACTGTAGGAGATATTTTCGGTAATGAATAAATTTTGAATTTTTTTTATAGCAATCACGTTGTTAAGTGTTTTGGTAGTGAAAAAATTGTAAATTTTATTTGTGGTTGAAAAGTTGTTAGAGCATTTTCAATCCTATACTCTATTTGAAAGTATCAAAATACTTTATTTTATTCATAAAATGATTTTAGAGAAAATTACTTTTTTTATTTACTCCAACCACAAACCCTCTATTTTTCCCTCTAAAATCATTTTACGAAAAAAAAACTTTTTTTTATACTCTCATAAGAATATGGTTGGTATAAAAATTTAGTAAGAAAAGCTTACAAGGACAAAAACGTCTTTTAAAAAAGGTGAATAGTATTATAGAGATGATTTTTTATATTTTCTCTTAGAGCATCTCCAATCCACCTCTATTTCTCCAAAATAGAGAATGGATGTGACACATTGAGGAAAGATTTTGTAATTTATTCTATTTTTTCTTCACTTTTTGTACTTTTTGGGAGAATCTTTGAGGGACCCACCGTCCTTTTTAGAGTTTGGTCCTCCAAAAATAAATTTGGTCCTCTAAAAATGGAGGACCAAAAGTAAATTTGGAGTACAAAATTTCTCCAAACTCTAAAAAGGACGGTGGGTCCCTCAAAAATTCTTCCAAAAAAGTACAAAAAGTGAAAAAAAATAGAATAAATTACAAAATCTCCCCTCAATGTGTTACATCCATCCTCTATTTTGGATGGATTGGAGATGCTCTTACCCTCTAAATATAGAGGATCAAAATCCAATACTCTCAAATGGAGGAGAGTTGAGAGGATGGGTTGGAATGCCTTGATACTCTCAAATAGAGATATAGAGTATAGGTAGGAGATGCTCTTAGGTGTTAATTTCCGATAGTGAATAAGTTGTTGAGAAATGTCAAGTTGTTTCCGGCAGTAAATAAGTTGTTAATAGGTTTGTAAGAAGAGTTATTGTAGCAAAAAAGATTTTTGTTGACAATTTTTTGATAGTGGAAAGAAAATGGTAAAATGCTGAAGTTTTTTTGTTAGTGAAAACAAGATGGTAAAATGCGTTACGCTTTTAGCGTTTTTTGTTAGTGGAAACACCCCCTAAGTTGTTGAAAAATATTAAGTTATTTGTGGTAGTGAATAAGTTGTCGATGGATATAGAAGTGAATGGGTTGTTGAAAAAGAAGTTGTTATTCATAAATTGTTAATTAGTGTGAACAAAATATTAAAATACAAAAACTTATTGCTTAGTAAGTTAGTATAAACGAAATGGTAAAATGGTCTACATTTTTTCCTCAGTAAACTTTAGTGAAACATGGCCCAAGTATTGACTATTTATTTCCTAAAGAGTTCATGTAATCTTTTAATCATATGTTTTTAGCTAAAAAATGAAGAGCTAGAATAACATAGACTATTCCCTCCGTCCCCATTCTGTAGTTCTTTTTGAAGATTTTAACTATATAAGAGAACACAACAATTACACTTTTAAAAACTTATTTTCCTCATTTTACCCTTCAATCATTACCTTTTCTTACTTTTTTGTATTACAAATTAAAAAAATGCAAAGGTAAAAGAGGAAATCTATTATATATTACCCATTTAGCTAGTTTTGAAGTGGGACAATTTTTTGGGGACGAAAAAAAATGTTAATTGGGACCAAATTGAAATTCCTATTTCGATATCCAACCAATCACCAAGCAAGCAATAGGAATTGAAAAATAACAACGAACAAACTCAAAAAGAGCAAAAACCACGGTAAAAAAAATCAAACACTATAGAAAAATATTGTACGGTTACAATCAAACTTATTATACAATTGAGAATCCTCACAATTGACTCAAGAACGATAGCCGAATCCTCGTTCACCGTAGCCCGTGCTTAATTCCGCCGCCTCAAATCCTCAAGCCTTCCAACAATCCTCCAGAAATCCACCGAAGAACAACTCTAGGTTTAATTGTTAAGGTAAAAATTAGGGCTGCTCAAAAAATCAGGTGAACCGTGAAACCAGTCCGGACCGAACCGATCCGTACCTTTTGGATTTTGTCCTTGGATTAATGGTCCGGACACGGATTGAAAAATTAGAAAACCGTGACTTGCGGTTCGGTTCACGAATTTTCATTACAAAACCGTGGACTAACCGAACCGGACCGTGAGATATTTATTTTATATAAATAATATATATATATATATATATATGTGTGTGTGTGTGTGTATTTATATAATAAATTGTTAGTAATGTTAACACTTTTTTCCACCAATTTTAATATTTTATCTTAATAATGGGATATAATGTAGATGTACATAAAATATATGGAGTAAATCGTAGTTTTTTCGTATAAATTACGGGTAACCCTAATTGAGTTTTAGTAGTTCGTTTCTTTTTCGGTTCTTTTATGATATGTAATGTACTATAACTAGTGCATGCCCGTGCCTTCAGGCACGGCTCAAAATCGATATTCAACAAATTATCTAATTTTGTCCCTTTAACCTCTTGAAGATCAAGGGCCCATTCGCAACATTTGAACTACGCAAAAAGAATAGCTCAAGTATATTCATCAGTCTTTAGTTTGCTAGACCACTTTGTTAAAAGGGTGTGTATAGGAAGTTTTTCCATGAAGCAAAAGAGGGAAATAAAAATCATGGAGGAGGAATTTGACCTCCTTACAAATATATTACTTGCTTAGTGCCAAATCATTGTCATTTGCAGTTTTGATGTCACTGAAACGCGAGAGATTGAGCTCCGTCGGTGGGTAAGGGGTTCAACAATGGGCTAATATAAAGTTATGGTTCGGTAATCCGTTCAGAAGCCATAGAGTTATCATCTTATGGAAGGTTAATGAAAAAAGCTTAAATGAAAATTAAAATTTAGATAATCAAAAAAAACATTATATGAGGTTAATGAAAAAAGCTTAAACGAAAATTAAAATTTAGATAATCAAAAAAAACATCATATGAACCCTCGAAATCAAACCCCACCAATGTAAACATCTACTGCATATGAAAAAAAAAAAACATGAAGAGGAAGCATCTCACCGAATAGCCGTCGCAGATGGAGGAGTTTCTGTACTTCATTTACTTCCATCCTTCCTTTGAGAGAGAGAGAGACTCCTTTGTGGGCTAACCCAATCAATAATAGTGGTGGAACCTCATTTAATTTGAAAATGCTAAAAGAGAGAGGGAGAGATCATCTCAAATTGGGAAACCAAAACTAATATTCTTCAATCCATCATTAATTTCATCCGAGAGAATCAATCTTCATCATTGAAATTAGCAACACTCAATCTAGCTCAAAAAGAGTGCCGCAAATGACTCTCATTACCAAAACTCTTTAGGAGAGAATCTGGGCCTTAGGATTGAATGAAAGATTATAACACAATTCAATCACAACCCTTCAACCTACCACGGAGGATAGTTGTGAGAGGGACATTTTGTAAAATCGTTGTGTAATGTAATATAGATGATACAATCCTACTAGTGTTTTAGATTCTTTTGAATTTGATTTCCGAAGTAAATCTTTGATAGTTTATATAACAAATACTTTTTGGTGGTATTAAACTTAATTTTGAATGTAACCTTCATTCCCTTTTATTGTGGAATATATGCTTGAACTTTATTTTTGCTAAAATCCCTAAACAAAATCGTAATCGATCCGCGAGTCACGGATCTGATTGAAACCGGACCGTAGGACTTTTGGTCCGAACACGAATTTCATTTTGTAAAAACCGTGACTAGTGGTTTGGTTCTTGGATTTTTAAAAATCCGAATCGAACCGGACCGCAAGCAGCCCTAATAAAAATAACGTCAGCACGTCTAGGAGTTTGAATGATGCTTCAACCATTTCACCAATAAGATTGCAACTTCGAGATACTACTTTATTCTCTGTGATTTCGAAAACTCACGGCAAAGTCTATTGGCCGCTGTACTGTACATATCTCGTTAAAGAGAAAACCCCAGCCAGCTCTGTATACTCGTTATATTAAAACCAGAAAAGTTATTGGTATCGATGGGTACCATACTGAAAATGGACCGACGGTTGTGTTCGGCCAACTCCGGCTATCAGGCGGCTGATCCGAATCGTCCAAAAATTCTAAAAAAAATGAGGGGACCTTAACAAGAATCAACGGCATCCGATGTGTGTAGATGCTCGATCCAAACACCTCATTTTTTCGTATATAACCCCATTTTTTCGTATATAAGTGTTTGGATCGAGAACCTATACACATCGGATGCTGTTAATTATCGCGTAGGGCCCCTTATTTTTAATTTTTTAGAATTTTTGGACAGCTCGGATCAATCGTCCAATGACCGAAGTTCGACAAGTGCGGCCATCGGTCTATTTTCGATATGATACCCATCGATACCAATAGCAGGACTCAAAGCAACCCTATGTTTTGTCTGCTGTGTTTCTTTCTTCGTGCCCTAGCAGAAAAGAAAAAGCCGCTTTTTATATTAATTGCATTCCGATTGATACAATGATCGAACCATCACTCCATTCGCTTTAATTCCAAACGGCTGTAACATTTGATCAATTGGTTCGGATGGAAGTCAGTTTGATAAGCCGATCAATTCATTTATGTGTTCGGATCAGTTTACGCACATCTTGATTAATTTTAAGTATCGAATCTCACCACCAATCTATGGTGGTCGAGTCCAATTAAAGCCGCCGAGCAAATGGAGTCCATAATCCATTTTCCAGACCCCGTTTGTTTTGGAATTTTGGATTTGGATTTATAGATAATGAGTGTAGAGAAAAATAGAGTAATGATAGAAAAATATAGATAATGATGGGAGAGAGATAAAGAGAAAAATGAAAATAATGATTGAAAAAAAATAGAATAATAATTAGAATTCAAAATCCAAAACTCTTAAACGAACGGGGTATAATCCACCCCAACTGCTGTTATTTCTAATGGCCCAAGCTACTCCTCCAACAAAAAAGAAAAAGAAAAATTCTAATGGCCAGAAGTTCAGCGTCAATTTTTAGCACAAAAATCAGCCCATTGTCCAAGTGTCATTTGAATCTCCAAGGACCAAACTTCTCGACAGTTTTACACAAGTATTTAATGAAATATTAAAAAAAAAAACTCGAAAAGTCAGTTTTTAGACTTTTTTTTAATATTTCCCAAGCTATTTGTTTAAAAGTCATAATTTTTTACTTTTTTGATTCCTCTCGTCTTTACTCACCCATATCACATAAAAATTTAGCGTAAAACTAACAAACGCAAAAAAAAATTTGAATAAAGACAACCAAAAAATTATAATGCATAAGTTATTCACTAATGTAAACGGGTAATGCAAATCACTTATGGGCTCAAAATCTGTTCAAGCAAAAAAAAAAGGCAATAGTTCCTACATATCAGAGAAGTGACTAGGGGTGATACTGGTCCAGTTTTGACTGATTTTGCCAAATTTTTTCGGTTAAAACCGGTTATCCGGTTTGGAGTTTTTAGAAACCGGAACCGGTTGAGATACTACGGTTCGGTTTCAACCGGCTCAACTAGTTTCGGTCCGATTTATCCGGTTTTCATTCATCCGCTTTTTTTTTTTGTTTTGTTCTTATTCAATTTTTTTCCATATCTATTAGTTTTGTGCCTAATTTTTATGGATTATTAATTCGTCTCGACGAGAGGAATCGAAAAAGAAAAATTTAACAAAATATTTCTAAAAATATTCAAGAAAAAGCCAAAAAAAAAAAGGGCTTTTCAGGACTTTTCTATGATATTTCTAAGAAATTTGACTAAAAGTCATGATTTTTTACATTTTTATTCGTCTAAACCACAAAAGGTTGATGCAAAATTAAAAAGCACTACTTTTTTTAGCAAGGACAAAACCAAAAAATCCCAAAAGCCAACACAAAAAGCTAATAAGAACAACACTTGAGTGTTCTCCAATTTTCCCGGAGGTAAATGTTGAGGGGGAGTTTCCCAAAATAAGCTCATGAGTAAAGTGTATATTGAATATTTAGTAAAGTGAATTGATTATGATTTAAGGGGGTGCACACCATACACATACAAATAGGGTTGTATATTGTAGCATCCATGTGTGTAAGTGAATTTGTAGTTAAACAAACAATTTCAGGGAACTCAAAGATAACTAGAGATAAAGACTCCGTTTGTTTCGATGTAAATTTTTTTTTTCTTTAGTCACATGAAATTCGTCATTGCACTTCTACATATTCGCTAATTTTTTTTCATTAATAAAAAGATATTATTGTAAATTTACATGAATGAAGATTAAAATATAAAAGGCTCCGTTTGTTTCGATGTAAAATGTTTTACAACGTAAAATGTTAACCACCGAAAACATGCAAATGGAGGGACGTGCCGACGTGCAATGAGCATGAGGTTTTATGCTCGTGCAAGTTTTCCTTTGCAACTGCCATGGATCACTATAAAAGGAATCAGAGTCGAAAAAGGGGTCCCTGACCACACAACTGGCTCCGTTCCAGAACACATTCTTAAAAAATAAGTACTTATTTTATATTTTCAAACTCAAAAATAATGTAAATGAAAAATAATTTTTCAAAATTTTTTTGCACCGGTATAAAAAATCTCAATGAGATCTATCAAACAAGATCTATATTGATAGAAAAATTATTTGCGTAAGCACATAATTTCTGAACTTGAAATTGTCTTCTTACAAAATAAATATTTATTTCCCGTTCGCGAACGGGACCTAATCATAGCTAGTTTGTCTTTCAAGTTCTATGGGCTGGGGCTCTTTTCCTCTTGCTTCTTAGAGAAAAACGCGTCAACACTAACAAAAAAAGGTGTGTGAAATCAATTACGTCAAAATTATTTTCGTCTTTTTCGACATGTTTGGAAAATAGTCTATGTTATTCTAGTTCTTCATTTAGCCAAAAACATATGATTAAAAGATTACGTGAACTCTTTAGAAAATAAATAGTCAATACCTTGATGGTATATGGTTTTAGGCTGGCCATAGCCGCATCACCTAAGTTTCTGCAGCCTGGCCTTTAACTTGAAAACCCTCCTTGGTGGACTGATTGCAGCACAAAGAAAGAACTTAAGAAGAAGAAGAAGCTTCTCTTCATTTCTGTCACTCCAAATCAACCATATCCATCAATTTCCTTCCACCAGTTTACTTTTCGAACAAAATGGCCCAACCATAGTTTTAAATATCGGCCGGTACGAACCGTATCGGCCGGTTCGTACCGGGATTTGAGGGTTCCGATTCGGATATAGGCCGGTATAACGGGGAGATTGGAAATCACAGGTGAACCGGCCGATTTCCGATACGTATCGGTTTGTAACGGATTTTGTGGACCGGTTTGGCCGGTACGTTTGGGTTCGGGAAAAAATCGTTTCAGGAAGAAGAAAAAAAAAAACGTTTCAGAATTTCAGCAAAACACGGGCTTAATCGCAGTGCATGCGTAAGGCTCAAATCCCGGATTTACACCCCCCCTACGCGAATAACTCGTGAATCAGTTCTCCAAATTACCACCCATTTTCCTAAGCGCGTGAGACCTCTCCTTGAGTCCTCATTCACAAACCCAATAAAGTGCAAATTCATTTAAAGTAGATAGAAGTTTTGTTACTTGCCAATGTGGGATTAGAGAAAAATACCATGTTTTACAAATACACATGTTACAACATTATTCTCATATTTGTAAATTATTGACTTGCGGGTTTTGATAAATTATCGGATATTTCATATGAAGAGAATGGGCTATTACATGTCTTAAATTAATTAAAATGTGATAATTTAAGCTAATGTTGGGGGCAAAAACAGCAAAAGTATATTTTTCAAGTTTTATACATGTTGCTGATGATTTTTAAAAATTCACAATTGCGACACCCGATTCCCGTGACGTATCACCGATATGTCCCGATACCGATATACCGCGACCGATACCGCGACGGCGACCGATACCGTGATTTAAAACGATGGGCCGAACCCCATTGCAATACAACTCATTTTGTGTATATGTGCAAGTTTCAGTGTCATGGCCAAACCAATTCCATTATAGCTCAAAAAATGAAACCAAATTTTTTTTTTTGAACGGCTAATTTTTTTTTTTTAATCTTTGAAAGTTTACAAAGACTGACGGGAGCAAGGAGAAGGACAGCAAGTGCCCATTCGATCGAGACCCAAAACCCTTGATCGTCGAAGGGCATTCTGAGTCGACAACATCAACCTTAGTGTCCCCATCTTTTGCAGTTTTGAAGTAAATAGTCCAAGCTTTCATCTTCCAAGCAGGAACTCAGGGAAAAGCCTCACACGAGAAGGAGTCCTTAATCTGGCCTCCATAGCTCAGAGAAGTAGAATTAAACTACGTCTTCAGTTGAATCTCAACGCAAAAAAAATAGAAATACCAATTTTGTGTACTTGTATTTATAAACAGCAGACGAATACTATTGGCAAGATTTTTTCTTAGGTACTTTTGATGGCATGCATATTTCTTGAGATAATTCATGCTAACTTTCATCGGCTCTGAATATTTGACAACATGGGTTGAGTTCCAATTTGGATTGTGGTAGTATTCAAAGTAGGGTAATGATTTTTTGCACTACAATTTTTTTTTATAGATTCACTCCAAAATTTGTCTTTCAGTTTTTAAATTACACACAACACAAGCACTAAAAACACAATTTGGAACGCATTTATAAGAAAGTGGAGTACAAAAATCGTTTTCCTTCAAAGTATCCATTGTAATCCTTGGGTTGTTGCTAGTTGTTATCCTTTCTTTTGAATTGTAAGTTTGGCAAAACTAGGCTTGTTAATGGGCCGGATCCGACAGATCTGAATCCGATAAGACTCAAATCCGATCCGACTCGAATCCGATAGTGATAATCCGGATCCGAAAACATTTTTTACTTCAAAAATTTTAGCAAAAAAGTTCAAAAAAAATAAAAAAAAATTTCCAAAAAAAATATTTTCGGAAAAAAATAAAAAATTTAAAATAAAAAAACAACTTCTTAAACTTTTTTTTTTCAAAATAAAAAATATACTGTTTGGATTCGGATTGATAACCGATCCGAATCCGATCCGATCCGATCCGTATTTGGATTACCGGATTCGGATTATCGAATCGACATTATCGGATCGGATTCGAATTCGGATCGGATTTTTCGAATCGGATCGGATCCATTGACAGGCTTAGGCAAAACCATCCCTGATGCTGGGACAGTGACAACACACCACAAACACCATTGCTTCATATATCCACATTACACAAAACATTGGTTAGTCGTGCCTAAACATCATAAGAGAGGATGCCTTTATGTCTGATAGTACAAAGCAGACTCCTTTCATGTCATTTCAAAGTTCTTTTTGGCCTATGTTCCTTGTTGGATAATTTGAACTTTCATGTATATTATTAGACTTCAATAACAAAACTGTACAATGAGGTCTTTATTTATACAAAGAGAGAGAGTCTAACTATGGAAGGGAATCATCCTGATTATAATAAAATCGTAATAAATTACAATCAAAATAAAATCAAGAGAATCATAAAATATCATAATCATATCAAGACATGATTATGATATTATATGATTACTAATATATTCTAACAGGCAAAACAGTATAAAGCCAAAAATTATGGGAAGTGCAGATAAAATTAGGAAAAGTAGGCACAATCCCCATTTCAACATCCACAATCTCTTTCAACCCTGTAATAATTAAGAGCTCTTAAAACACCCTAGGATAAGTCCTTGTAAGTGCGCAATATGATTTAATGGTAAAAATATTGTGCTAGCTAGTGATTGTTATTTGTGGTGGATTCGATTAATTAGCAAATGTCATGTCTCCCTAGCTTGTTTCTGAATGTTGACCCGCCACCAACAAAATATATAGTGCAATTATTACTTTGAACTGTTAACTGCAAAACTGCTTGTCTTTTGAGTTACTAAAAACATGAATATTTTGGTGTACTTCTCCATATATAGGTTTGGTACTCACCCTTGTTTTTCTTTTTTCAAGCAAATCATCAGGATCGATCGAGTTTGTTAGAGATGAGATGCCATGGCGCGCGCACGGTCTTGAGGGTGATTGAAACCATTCATTAAGATCTTGCTTATGGATTTGGTGCGCGTAAACTTGATTTGACCAGGCTAATTGGTAGTTAATTGGTTCCTCAAATTACTTTCGAATCGTTTTTGTAAATCTAGGCTTTTTTTTGACGTGGTTACATCTAACCTCATTTTCATACCTTGACAACATATAAAAGAACCAACTGGGGCAAGTTTCGTTGGTCCGGATTCTTGCATCTCACTAAGAGGTCAGGAGTTGAAGTCTCTCCATCTGCGTGTAAGTGTTCTTCCCTTAGACGACTTTTTCTTTCTTTCATTGTTTTATTTATTTTTTGCCAAGCGATAACAGATGATATTGCAACTCCAATCAAAGAGTACATCAAGATAAAAACTCGTCCTTAGACAAATGATCAAGTAATCACGATGGCGGGGGATTCATCTCGCAAACTATACCCCAAACCAACTAAATCTTTTCCTGCAAAATCAAGAAACAACCCAAAACAACCCAACTGGGAGAAACCCAAATGGGAGAAAAACTCACGCAAGAAATCGGAGAGAAAACCTACAGAAAAGGGAGAAGAATAAATAAAGGATTGCAAACCAACAAGAAAATAAAAAACATAAAAACCTTGCCATCATCATCCACCAACATAGATCTCAAACTTCGGCGACCCAAATATGCACAAAAGCTCCGCACCCACAGCCGCATATCTGAACCGCACCACCAGAGACGAGTCACCAACGAACGACGAATATGATGGAGGAGGTCCGGCGATAGAGGAACCGGGGAGGTCAAGGCGTCGGGAGGCATGAAGAGAGGATGATGGTGGAGAGTGGTGAAAGGAAGGGAAAAGAGATTCCAATTAGAGGCAGACGGGGAAAAAAAAAAATCCCATAAGGGAGATTGCTCCCCCTTCCGCCGCCCATTTTAGGGTAGAAACCCTAGAAGGAGGGAGGGAAAGAGATAAACAAAGAGGTGTGACGGCTAGGATTAGAGAGAGAGAGAGAGAGAGTGGGTGATATATTGATCCGGATACTTTCTTTCATTGTTTTTACACTATAAGAGCATCTACAGTGGAATAAGTAAAAGTGAATAATCAAAATATGTCTCATCAGATTTTGATTATCAATTTAGAGGCTGCTAAAGTTAGCAATGTCAAGTCCCACATTGATTTTTTGTTTGCTTATAATAAAAACCAATGGGCCCATTGGTTCCTTCCATGAGTTTCCTCCAAACTTTTCTCCTTCATTTCACGTATGTTTTTTGAAAAACTAATTTTTGAAAAAATAGCCTATGTTAAAAACAATTTTTAATAAAAAAAATAGTTTATGTTGAAAATAGTTTTTAATAAAAAAATTTTGTTTTTGGAAAAATTTATTAAACAGTTTTTGGAAGAAAAAAAACAGTTTAAGTTAAAAACAGTTTTATAAAAAAAATCGGTTATGAAAAAAACACGTTTTATAAAATAAAAAAGGTTCATAAAAAACAGTTATTTAAAAAAAAATAGTTTCTACGAAAATAGTTTTTAAAATTTTTTTTTGAAAACATTATTGAGAGAAAGATAATATTTTTGTGTAATGATGGATGAACTTGATTGAGAAAATGTGGAGATCACTACATTTGGTTATTAGCATAAGGTTGTTAGGTCATCCACAGTGGTATAATCAAAAACCAATTATTTTTAAAATTAACAACGTTGTTGCAAAAAATGACTCACAATGGTACAATCAAACTTAGCAACATCCTTAGAAATAATTAAATTTTAGGTTTTGGATAACTAAAGCTAGCAACATTTTTTAATAATCAAAATTTGTGGAACCCCAACACCACATAAGTTAACAAGTTTCAAAATTTGTATACACGCGTATTTCAATTGGTATTTTATTCTTCTCTTCTTCGCCTACTCTATATCTTCTTCACTTCACCCACAAATTATTTCTCTTTTTTCCCTCCAAAAGTGGAACTCATATCTTTCGATCATTTACAATTCAACTCATCATCGCCAGATTAAGGTATTTCACTTTTCTTTTCCGTTTCTATCCCCCCACCCCCCAAAAAAAAAAAAAGAAAAGAAAAAAAAAGACCATAATAAGAAGGAAGAAAATCACCGATTTTTTTCCAAAATTAAAAGAGAGAATCGATATATTTTTGCCCAAAAAAAATATAAATGGAGAAAAGCAAATGACAGAGAGAGAGTGAGTGAGTGAGTGAAATTGTAGTGAACTCCTTATTTTGGTTATGAACTAGACGTGACCATTGTGAAGCACAACATTGTTAAGGTTAGCAACATTTTAAGTGAATAATCAAAAGTTGATGTGTTAACTTTTGATTATACCACTGTGGATGACCTTAGTTTTGATTATTCAAAGACCAAAATTTAATAAGTTGTTAAGAGATTGCTAAATTTGGTTATTCCAATATGAGCTCTTTTTTTAGCAAACATTGTTAATTTTAGCAATCTTTTGGTTTTGCTTATTCCACTATGGATGCTCTAATGGGCTATTTCTTGTATTGGTTGAGTTATTGGGCTTAGTTGTCTTGTCGACTCTCATAATTGATGTAGTGTTCTGAATTTATACTCTGTATTTCGTATTGATGTAAAATAATCTCTTCTATCGATTGACAGAAAAAAAATATATAAAAGAATTTAACTCCCTCTCTCTCTCTAAAACCCTAAACTCTTCGTCTTCCCCTTTAGATCAGCCGCCAGGGGGAGGTGACCACCTCCCTCCTCCTCTGGGCTTCTCCTTTTGCTTTTCCTTTTCTTTTTTTATTTCTTTTTCAGGTGCGGTGTGGTGGGCGTGGCTGATGGGCGCTCTTGTTGCCGGCGGTTTTTCTCCGACTTTTTTTGGGATTGACGAAATACAGCAGGTTCACGGTGGTCTTTGGGTTTCGCGGCTGCGGCGGTTCCGGCGTATGATCTACTGTTCCACCTCGTCTCCCTTTCCGTCTTCCTCAATCGCTGCTCTCCTTTGCTCTCCTCTCCTTTCGATCGGTCCTTGCTTTTGGCTTCGTTTTCTGCCCTGGTGGTCGGTTATCTGTTGGGGTAATCAGTTTTGCTCATCGACTGGTTGTTCCTCCGGGGTGCGGCGAGGTGGTTTGTCTCCATCATTTTTTTCTCTTGGATTTTGAACGAGGTTTGGCCTAACGACTGGGCCAGGCAGCGGTGGTTTGACGGGGATGTTTGGCTGTTCATTGGTGGTGGTTAGTTTGCGGCAAGAAGGCGATGTGGCTACTGATTTTTGGTTTGGGTTTGGGTGCTTTGGGCTTTAATATTGGGCTTACCCCCTTGAATTTGGGTTTTTAGGCCTTTTTAGGTGTTTGGGCCATCCTATTTTCATTTCAATAAATATAGGTACACTACATTGTCCACTACATGATACACTATATTACATGTATGGCCCACTGTAGGTCCCACAAAAATTCAGAAAAATATCCATAAATTTTAAAATATTATTTTTTGGGATTCTATAAAAAATCAACTCCAATAAATATTAGTAAATATTATTTCTCGATCCGTAGGGTCAAAACTGAGTAATTTTGCCCTACGAATCCAAAAATAATACTTATCGATATTCGTTGGAACTGATTTTTTACGGAGCCCCATAAAATAATATTTTAAAATTTATAAATATTTTTCTAAATTTTTATGGGCTCCGGAGCGCACCCTACATAAAATGTAGCATTTCTCCGTTCCTTCCACTAGTTTACTTTTGAAGAAAATGGCCTAACCCCATTGCAATACAACTCATTTTGTGTACATGTGCAAGTTTCAGTGTCATGGCCAAACCAATTCCATTATAGCTCAAAAAATGAAACCTTTTTTTTTTGAACGGCAATTTTTTTTAATAATCTTTGGAAGTTTACAAAGACTGATGGGTGCAAGGAGAAGGGCAACAAGTGCCCAGCCGATTGAGACCCAAACCCTTGATTGGCAGGGTGTCAACCAAAGGGACACCCCAAGGGACAAAGCCAGCACCTAAGAGGTTTTAAATCCCAGATAAAACATTAAACGCAAAGAGAGAAGCTACATTCAAAGATTAATAAATAAAAAAAATCGTCGTTCAAAAAAAAAAAGGTTTCATTTTTTGAGCTATAATAGAATTGGTTTGGCCATGACACTGAAACTTGCACATGTACACAAAATGAGTTGTATTGCAATGGGGTTGGGCCATTTTGTTCAAAAAGTAAACTGGTTGAAGGAAATTGATGGATGTGGTTGATTTGGAGTGACAGAAATGAAGAGAAGCTGCTTCTTCTTCTTCTTAAGTTCTTTCTTTGTGCTGCAATCAGTCCACCAAGGAGGGTTTTCAAGTTAAAGGCCAGGCTGCAGAAACTTAGGTGATGCGGCTATGGCCTACGAGCGAGGGTCGCATTGTCCTTGTTTCAACTTCCTAGTCTTTATGTCATTATATATACCTCCACTATGGGGGTGATATACATCTGCCCTCTCTGGTGCCTTTTGGCTTTGATTTGGGGACATGGTTCTACAACAAAACGTCTTTATAGCTCCTCGGTTCTTGGAGGTTAGAGGGGCCACTGTTTCAGTAGTATTCTGAGAGCAGTCACTTTGTGCATATATTGCCAAAGGTTAGGTCTGTTTCCAATCATCCTCTGCCCATACCCCCAATGATTAGGGACTAAATGGGTTATGTTATATTATGTTGTTGTTGTATGGGGGTGATATACATGCATTCTGTAAGTAATACAGTCAGTCTCAAATGAGGGGGTCCTTATTTTAGTTAAAATGCGGACCTCCTCATTTCTCCTATTTTCCGATTGAATTTCGATGATCCGAGCCGCTCAATATGTTCAGAACGTGATTTTAAGGGTACCCGCGAGAAATCGGCAAAAAAAATGACCGGGAAGGGCTTCATCCGAGCAATTTTTGTTTGAACTGTTCGATAAAAAACAAACAAAAACTGCTCAGATGAAGCCCTTCCCGGTCATTTTTTTTGCTGATTTCTCGCGAGTACCCTTAAAATCATGTTTTGAACACATTGAGCGGCTCGAATCATCGAAATTCAATTGGAAAATGGAGGTCCGCATTTTATTAAAATGAGGTGGTCTTTACGGGAGACGGACATATATATATATATATATATATATATATATATATATATATATATATATATATACACACACACACACACTTGGGATCCAATGAGGGATCCCTCATGGGCTTAACGTGCGGGACTCCCCTTTCCAAATCGAATTGTGACGATCCGAGCCGCTCAAAGTATGCAGAACGTGATTTTAAGGGTACTCGCGAGAAATTGGCAAAAAAAAATGATCGGGACGGGCTTGATCCGAACAGTTTTTTACTGAACCGTTCAATAAAAAACTGTTCGAATGAAACCTTTTCCGATCATTTTTTTTGCTGATTTATCGCGGGTACTCTTAAAATCACGTTCTGATCACTTTGAGCGAATCGGATCGTCGTAATTCGATTAGGAAAGGAGAGTCCCGCACGGTAAGCCCGTACGGGATCCCTTAGAAGATCCGGACTGTATATATATATATATATATGCATGCACTTGTAGGCCAAGTGATGTAAGTGAAGGAAGACTCTCCAAAAGTAAGTGTACCCAAAGGGGTGCGCGCACAACACTTAATTATTGTACACTTTTCTTATTTATCATTAAAAACTTGAGGTCGTTGTAAAATTAAAGCAAGTAAATTAAAACAACATAACACAAGATATAGAGGGAAGATAGTTTCGTGAGAAACTAGGAAGAAAAGAATTACTCAATCTTCAAGAACATAGTACCAGTGAAGTATTTCTTACAACCTCACTTTCACTATTTATTACACTAGTACGTACATCTCTGTATCTGTGGAAATCTTAATGAATGATCTAATGAAACAGAGAGCTAAGATCCCTATATAGCTAAAAATTTAGACAAGGAGTGCGCAATCCGACCAATCAATAAGCGTCGTGTCGTTTGACAAATCAGGAGGCATTGTGTCATTTGACCAATAAAATTTATCTAGCTGCATCACTCGACTAATAGGATCTAACTGCGTTAGAAATTTTGGAAACTATTCAAGTCTACAACAGAGGCCGGTTAGGTTATCATCATTACAATACAAGGTCCCCAATGGTTTGTGAGGGAGGGTACAATTGGGCCAAGTCGAAGCTAAAGTGCAGTTACGAACAACCAGAAGAAACAGATCTGGCTTTGTTCGTTTCTCATTTTAACTTTGTTTTAGTTTTGTTTTCTAATCATTATTTTATTACTCTCTCCAATCATTACTCTATTTCTTTAATTATTATTTTCATTTCTGTCATTATCTCTCTGTACTCATTACCCCTCTCCCCCCAATCATTACCACATTTCTCTCTCTTTCTTTCTTTTTTTTTTTTGCCAAAGTTTAGGATAGATTTTATTAATCTCAGGAAAATAAAATCAATACATCAAGAAGGGCTCTCATCCTCACATGATGGATGAAAAAAGCCGAGGGGGGGGGGGGGGGGGGGGGGGGGGGGGAATGGGATTCCCATGATCGAATCCCACTCCCTCTCACAGCATCTTTGGCCACAACATGCGCCGTCGAATTGCCAATCCTTCGAATAAAACTCACTCTTGTATCTTCAAACTCTTGCCTTAGCCGGGTCACATCCGCAATTAGAACCCCAACTGCTGTGATGACATCTTGCTGCTTTTGAATCATGCCAATCACCAATTGGGAATCTCCTTCAATATGCACCTTCTGCAACCCAAGTTCTTTCGCAAAAACCAAACTTTCTCGTGCCGCCATCGCCTCCAACACTACTGGGCTCATCAAAAATCCGAAGTGAAAACCTCTAGCCGCTCTAAAATGACCACACGAGTCTCTGATCACAATGCCTAGCCCGCTTGACTTCCGGTGATTGTCCAGTCCCCCATCGAAATTAATTTTAACCCACCCATTCATGGGTTTTTTCCATTCAACTTGCTCTCCCACAATGGTGGCATGACCAGAGTTCCCAATCCTTGGTATTTGTTCATTAGACTTCAAGAAATCTGCTGCCTCGCAAATTGCAGCAGTGCAAGCTGCATCCGATCTCCACAGTTTATTACTGAAAACAACGTCATTTCTGCATTTCCAAATTCTCCAAATGATATAACCCACTGCAGCCCACACATTCTTGTTTTCCTTCATCCCTTTCCATCTCTCTAATAGGTTATCCTACAAATCAAGAATTGAATCACCCTGAATAGAATTCATGTTAATCCCCAACGGAGAAAGCCGCCACATGATCTGAGCGAAGGAACATCTGGCTAGTAAATGAATAGCCGATTCCCTATCCTCTGAACATAGGGGGCACAACGCATCATTAACCATCCTCCTCTTGACCAACACGTCTTTCACAGGAGCAATATCATGCAAACATTTTCACATAAAATGTTGTATTTTACCTTGACAAGGAAGCTGCCATACACTTTTCCATACCTTCTTCCTTCTTTCTCTATTACTTCCCTCCCCCTCACTTCGTCCCCCCATCTGCCCATCCCTCTTCAACTTTAACGCAACTTCGTATCCTGATTTAGCTGTGTATATGCCAGTACAAGTGAAATGCCATACTGCTCGATCACCCATTACGAATCTGGACAAAGGTATACCTAAAATTGGTTCTGCTTCCTCCTGATTAAATGCCTCACGAACTAGCTCCTCCTTCCATTTATTACCAACGGGATCAATGAACTGACTAACCCGAAATCCCTTAGCAAAATCAGCAATCCCCCTTGGTTTAAACCCTCCATCACGAGGTAGCCAAGGGTCCTCTGCTGCTCGAATTCGGTTCCCACTGCCCACTCTCCATCGAATTCCCCCTTCAAGCACCCTCATTCCCTCCAGAATGCTCTTCCATGTCCACAAAGCATTAGACAGAGCTGTAGCTTTTATAAAAGAGCAACGTGGAAAATACTTGGCCTTCAGAATTCTCAAAAGCAAACTGTCCCCTCCATTCAAAAGCCTCCACCCCTGTTTTGCCAACAACGCAAGATTGAAGCATCGTAAATCTTTGAACCCCAAGCCTCCATTGTTTTTCTTCTCTGAAAGTTTGTCCCAGGAAAGCCAATGAATCCTTCTATTGTCACCTTTAGAACCCCACCAGAACTTTGCCATCATGGAATTCAGCTCATTACAAAGTTTAATAGGCAGTTTCAAACAAGACATAACATAATTAGGGAGAGTTAGAGCAACAGATTGTAACATCACCTCCTTTCCTGCTTGGTTTAGAAAAAACTCCACCCATCTCTCAGTCTTTCCGCGAAGCCTATCTTTGATATATGAGAAGGTTTTGTGTCTAGTTTGATTGAGATTAGTCGGCAAACCAAAATAATCCCCCAGACTTGCATCTCGGCGAATACCTAAAACCCGACTTAATCTGTCCTGCTCCTCCATCAGTGTGTTACTGCTAAAAAAATAGCATGATGTCCCATAATTAATCAGTTGTCTAGATGCCCTTCCATACACCTCAAGAGTTCTCTTGATATTCGCCAATGCTCGGTCAGAAGCTTCTCCAAAAAGAAGAGTATCGTCAGCAAAGAAAAGATGACTCACCGCAGGACTATTTCTGCAAATGCGTACACCTTTTATGCTACGATCATCCTCCCCCTTTTGCAATAAAGCCGAGAGACCCTCACTACAAAGGAGAAACAAAAATGGCGAGAGAGGATCACCTTATCTCAACCCACGTGAAGGTTTAATGTATCCTATTACCTGTCCATCCAATAAAAAAGAATATGAAACTGTTTCCAAGCATTCCATCATCCACCTCACCCAAGTCGGGTGAAAACCCATCCGAAGCATAATACGCTCAAGAAAAATCCATTCAACCCTATCATACGCCTTATTCATGTCAAGTTTGATTGCTGCACTTTGAATTCTACCAGACCTCATATTCTTAAGAAAATGAAAAATCTCCTGCCCAATAAGGATGTTATCCGTAATAACTCGCCCAGGCACAAACGCACACTGATTAGGAGATACCGCCACCGGGAGCACCTGAGTAAGACGATTAGCTAACACTTTGGCCAAGATTTTGTACGCCACATTACACAAACTTATAGGTTGCAACTGGGTCATATTAACAGGGCATTTCACTTTTGGAATTAGAACTAAATGCGTGTGATTCATACCTTTAAGTAATTTGCCCGAATGCATAAAACTGCGGATAGCCTCTGTAATATCCCTCCCCACTAACTCCCAGTATTTTTGGAAAAAACCCACGGTCATTCCATCCGGCCCGGGAGCCGTAGAAGGATCCATTTGAAACAGAGCCGACCTCACTTCCCCACTGCTCACTAATTGAATAAGTCTTGAATTCATTGCCGAATCGATTTTAGGTTGCACCTCCTGAATAACTTCGTCAATTGAAGAAGGGTTGGAAGAAGAAAACATGTGTTGAAAGTAATTGCAAATGATGTCCTCCACCTCACTGCTTTTATCCTTCCATATCCCATCCCTATCCTCCAATCCATGAATCCCGTTGTTAGCTCGTCTCTGAACAGTTTTGGCATGGAAAAAAGCGGTGTTCTTATCCCCATGTTTTAACCACGCGACTTTGGACTTAGCCCGCCAGTATTCCTCCTCTTCTAAAGTAGCTTGCTTCATACCCTTTTCCACTTTTCTATATTTGTCTGCGTTGAAAGAAACCCTCTCATTCTCCACCACAAATTGAATCTGAAGTTCTTTCAATCGCTTCCCGGAGTTAAGCATTTGGCTGGCCCTCCATTGACGCAACTTCTTTCGACAAAGCCTAATTTTTTGTTGAATGCGACACCATCTCGATCCCACAAAGTTTTCAGCCCAACAAGTTCGAACAATATTGCCACATGCCTCCCGTGATGTCCACCGAGAATCAAAGATAAATCTAGAAATACAATTATTATTGCTGACTCCGTACCTTAGCAAAATTGGGCAGTGGTCCGATCCTCCTGGAGAAAGATGAAGGAGAGACCTGATGGGATAGTCCGAACGCCACTAGGAGTTAACAATAACCCTATCCAGGCGCATTCGAATATTGGCTCTACCTCCGCGCTTATGGTTCCAGGTGAATGGGTACCCCACATATCCAATATCGATAAGGTCATTGTCCTCCACAAATGATTGAAAATCCTTTAATTCCCACTCCTCCTTATCCCGACCCTCGAACTTCTCCTCGTTATCCAATATACAGTTGAAATCCCCTCCTAATACACACGGATCCTGCGACTCCTCAACTTTGACGGCGAGGCGTCT
The DNA here is from genome assembly GCF_030253575.1 of Rhododendron vialii. Classification (NCBI taxonomy): domain Eukaryota; kingdom Viridiplantae; phylum Streptophyta; class Magnoliopsida; order Ericales; family Ericaceae; genus Rhododendron; species Rhododendron vialii. The sequence goes on from NC_080560.1 coordinate 10,242,370, forward strand.
CCACAAATTCCTTCTCCCCACATGGTCTGTGCTTGCATAGACACCCACCACTCTGCTGCATCTACCTCCTACATCGATAACCCGAACATCGATAATACCTCGTCCCATCTCTACAATATCCAACTTGACTCCGTCTCTAGCCATCAAACATTCCCCACCCGACTAGCCCACCGGTTCCACCGCAAGAACTTGTCCCATACCGACTATTTTTACGATTTTTTCAATTTTTTCCTTTTTATTCTTGGTCTCCGCAAGGAAAACCAAATCCGAGGAATAGAGGTTGCAGACCCCCTTCAACTGTCGAATTGTTAGGGGGTTCCCCACTCCCTGACAATTCCAAAGGAGAGCATTCACTGGGGTTTTGGGGGCCAATTGAGGCTGGCCACCCCCACCTGAGCACCTGAAGCATTAGTCTCACACAAAATTAGCCTCTTCTCTCCTCCATAAGGACCTTCCCCTCCCAAATTTATCCCCTTAACATTCTGCTCATCATTCAGAAGCCTTTTCTTTCCTGTTATACTACTGTTCTCCTTCCCTGACCTTCTCAATTTGGAGTCACTCTGCACCCCATTTCTCTTATTTCCCTTGCTCCTCGTAGCTCCACCACTAGAAGAAACTGCAATCTTAGATGGTGCTACCCCAAAGGAAAAAGAATTAGCAAGCCCAATGGTTGCATCGTCAAAGGATTGAGAAACCACCACGTCTTGCAAGTTCAGATCAGGGCTACACTCGATGGGCCCATTTTCAGGAATCTTGGAAGGAGCCTGACCATTGTGGCCCAATGGATTGGCTTCAATCAAAAGACTAGAGCCTGCCCCATGAGGATTCTCCTGACTTAAAACAGGCCCAAGCCCACCACACAACTCTGACCCGACACCACCAAGACCCTCCACATCACACCCACTAGGCCCCAATACCCCCTTATTCCCTCCAAGAACAGAAACCTTAGATTTAGGAAGTAAATCCCCCATTCGACTCTCCTTCCTGTTAATAGCAACCCAATCATTATCCTTGATTTCAATCAATCCCGAATTAATCTCCTTATCCAGATTTTGCGCACTTTCCTTATCTCCACCAAAATTGAATTTACTGGATCCCGCCATCCGGATTATCGGAAAAATCGAACGTCGATCCGTTTCCCCGCCTGCCCTATCACCACCGGAGAACTACTTCGAATTCGGTTGATGTCTCCGAGCACCAATGCCACCCCCTCCTGCCTTCATCCATGCTCCAAATCTTAATTCTTTCGAAATTCCATTCTCCTCATCAGAACTTCTCACCCCATAATCGCCTTGTTCATGCAACAAACTGCCACAATAATAACAAAAACGATTCAGCCTTTCAAACTTGTAATCTACCCAGAATTTAGTTCCATTACCCAAGGCAATGAAGCCACCACGTTTAAGTGGTTTGTCCACTGGCATTCCTACTCGAACCCTTATGAACCTCCCTCGTTCGCCCATTACCGCTCGATCGTCCACCAAAAAAAATGTACCCATCCTTTTACCAATAATCTCCCCAATCATAGGATTCACAAACTCAAAGGGCAACCCCCAGAGTTGTATCCAGAAAGGAACCAACTGAAACGAGACCTGCTCCGCCTTCATACCTGGTTCCCACTCCTGGAGGATCAACAAGTAGTTGTCAAAGTTCCATGGACCTCCATTCAAAACCTTTCGGAGACAAGTTTCACTATCAAAACGAAAGTGGAAAAGATTGTCACCCACCTCCACGATGTGGAGATTCTCCGGCGACCCCCACGCCCGCCTGAGAGAGTCCTTCATTACAGTAACATTAAACTTCTTAGAAGTAAGAAGTTTTCCCACCAAACTAAAAGAGCACGCCTCCACCACTTGTTTACATATTTCATCGGTTATCGGAATCACTTCATCTTCCTCATCTGACAGACGAAAATTCCCAATCAATTCCACAACCTCGTCCGCCATATTGAAGAGAGAGAAAGAGAGAGAGAGAGAGAGAGAGAGAGAGAGGGCAAGTGAAACTAGGGTTTCATAGAAAAACTCTCACAGAGATAGAAAGAGGTATCGACTGACACCGGCCATAGTATGTATCATTTGGAATTTACTACTATTAGCGCATTGTGGACAATACACAATGCGCGTTGTCTACACCATATTTCTCTCTCCACCCACTACCAAAATTAAAATATCCAAAACTAGCAAACGAACAGGGCCAAAAGAGTTTAATTTATTTGCAGTTGGATTTTGGAAGTATTAAAGGGAGCAGGAGTACTCTACTCTTTCTAGATCTGATCATTAGCTAAAAGAAATTAAGAGGTAGCTATAATCCTCACTACTTAGACTCTGTTCCTCTTAATTTTTAGCATTTTTTGAAAGTTGTCCTTATTCTAAAAAAAAACGCGCTCATTAGTTTTGCGACAAATTTTTATAAATTATTGATTCATCTCGATAAGAGGAATTTGAAAAGTAAAAAAAAAATTACTTTCACCCAAATATTTTTAAAAATATGTAATTTAAGTCAAAAAATCGAGAACGTACGTACCGGTAATTATGGATGCATACATAGTGAAAGACAGAAAGGGGAAAAAAAGAAATGAAAAAAGAATCCAATAATGAGGTAATTTCTGCCTTGTTCTCTTCCATTTTCAAAAAATACCCCTTAAATTCCTCCTACTTCTAACATTTCTCTCTTTATCTCTCGCCACGTATTATCTCTACTATTTTTCAAAACACAAACCAAACAAAATATTTATTCATTACGGTAATAATGGCTTTTCTGGGCTCCAACAAGTGGGTGGCCTTAGGCCATATGGCCCACAAAAAAAAAAAAAACCCAAACCCCATTTACAACCATGACACGTGTTGCCATCATGTGCATGATATAAGCATGAAGTGTGATGATCATGACCCACACCACATTACATTATTGATATATATACATGTCACATATATACATATAATTAAATATACATACAGATGGACTACGTACGTACCCAGCACCTTACCATAGTAGTAGAAGTTTTTATTTGTGGGAGTGATCGTGGTGATCGTGGCCCAGGCACAAAGCCCACAAGGCTTGGGCCTTGAGCATCTCTAAGATGCCCAATTTTTGGGGCATCTCAATTTTTTTTAGTATTTGTGTTGGGTAAGATTTTTTTTAGAAAATGCCCAGTCCAAGTATCAGAAACTAAGCCTAGTCTCGAGCATTAGTACTGAGGCAATAGAATTTTCTACTTATAAAAGATTATTTGCCTTCATTGTGGGACTATAGGTGGGAGGCTTTGTTTTGCAACTTGATTGTCCCACATCGAGAGGCTCAATTAGCAAAATGCTCACCTATAAAGCCCTCTACTCTACCTATTCCACTTGCTCACAGAGTGATTGCACGTGAAAGCAACACGTGGGCAGCAAGTATCGGAATTAAAATTAAAATTGTTTTGAAGGAAAATTTCAAATTTTGAAATATATATATATATGTATGTATTAGTCAATGGGATTTAATACTATAGTCTTGACTTTCTCTGACTATATTTTTTTTTCCGTAAAAATTGTCAAGCGTTTAGGACACTATTCTTAGAATAGGCTTTGGGCATCCAAATACCTTGGGCCGGCCCTGATCATATGTCCATCGAGACGTAAAATATCTTTTGAGCCTTTGCTGAATGAGCCTCTATAATAGGAGTAACACGTACATTTAAATCCAAACATACCTTAGCTAGCTAGCTTCTATCTCACGTCAGGCTTCTTTTTCTCTCTTCCCTCCCTTACTCGATCTATAAGTACGTACCTTCCCACAACCAAACCTTCAAATCAATACCACCACTAATTTCCAGCCCATTCGATCTTCTTCTTCTTCAAACTTTCTTGCATCCTTAGCACCATATATATTCTTTTTGTTTTCCTAAGTCTTTTTATTCATATATAAGCATACACATGCACATATATGGGTAGTAACAATGTCAACCTTCCACCAGGATTCCGATTCTACCCCACGGATGGGGAGCTTGTCGTCCACTTCCTCCACCAGAAGGCCGCTCTCTTACCGTTTCATCCCGATGTCATCCTTGATCTCGATCTCTATCCTTACGATCCCTGGGAGTTAGATGGTAATTGTTTCAACTCGATATGCTTTAATTCCAATATATAGTTTGCATCTAGCTCTCTATGTATAGAATTCGAGGGTAGCGGTATATCATGAACTTTAAAATTATATATATTTCAACCCAATCATGGCACCATGTGATTGATCATCTAATAATTTTCTACTTACATATATGTTTATCCAGAAACATAAATTTTCTACTTACATATATGTTTATCCAGAAACATAAATAATGACCATTTAAAAAAAAAAACACTAAGTGATGAAATATAATGGGAATAAAAATCAGGTAACAGATAGTATTACTCCTCTAAATGAAGTTGCCTCATGTGACCTATATTAGAAGTCACCCTCACTTTTTTAATGCCAAGTTTTCTCTCAATTAATTTGGTTGTACTACAATTTGTTTTATTTATATAATTTTTTATTATTTTAAGTTTCATCCCTTATCCATCTCCTAACAACTGGTTAATTAGTTTTCTATCAGATAAATCCATAGCACACGCATTGTGTGTGCACAATCTCTAGTTCATGTGAGTCAAAACTCTATCTTTTACGTCAAAATTATCCCACAAAGCTAATTTTGTTATTTCAACCTTTCACAACAACTTGAGTAATTATACTTAAGCCAGGACTTCTCTAGACTTTTTTTTTGAAAAGAGTCATTCATTCAACACAAGCCCATCGGATAAACAGATTCCAGAATAAATACAAGAAAGAACCAAAGTAACCTAAATGTCGATCTCAAGCACCTACTGCCGAAGCAGGCTCTGCGATAACGCCGGTACATAAGAGCCAATCTTGGTCTAGATAATAGAGGATCTAAAGATATCCACAGCTCAAACCTTAAATAAATAAGTATCGCTGAAATCTGAAGGCAAAACAACAAATCAATTAAAATTTAATAGGTCTCATGGACAAACCACACGGGGCACCGGCCTGAACAGGATGAGCATTGAACACCACCAGACCACGGTGACCGAAGAGCAGTCTTCTTCCAGCTGAAACTGCTGCGCAGCCCAAAAGAAACACCACCGGATCACCACCAACCCCAACAACACCACCGAAACCCACCAGCCCCAAAACAGACAACCAAAGACACAAAGACCACCAACATCGGACCATTCCTCAATAGGCGCCGAGTTATTTGCCCACCACCATCACCCACTAGATCTGGAACACCCAGACTGGTACAGAAACCGGACGGGGAGACCCGCCGGTAGAAAACACAGAAAAATAGAAAAAAAAACTCACATCCCGGAACACATCTCCTTATTCAGCCGCATCGACGTCCACCGCTAGGCCACCCACCACACGCTGCTTTCCTTGCTCCGACTTGAACCAGGAGAAAACGTCGGACATCACGGACGAGCACCGCCACAAGAGCCGAATCTCTGGGTCAAGAAATCAGAAAACAAAAACAAGCTAAACAGGGAGGACGGGATAATTAACAATGGGGAAACGACAGTGGGAAGTCAGGAGATGGGGGAGGGGAGGAGGAGGGGAGGTGGAGGAGGAGGGGCTAGCCCCCACCCCCCAAGAGAGAACCCTAGCCGCTGCAAAAGTTAGAGAAAGGGCAGAGGAAAAGCTAGAGAGAGCAGTCGGACTTCTCTAGACTTTAATCAATCGTTTCTCATCTCATCTAAAGTTTTTAAAAAAAAATTCATGCTAGGATTCTCATATTACAAAACGCATTAATTATGTGTGATTTATATATAACGACCTCTAGCTACTTACTGTGGATAATAGCAATTAATCACTTGTCTATTCTTTTGTGTTTTTATTTATGTATAGGTAAAGCCTTGGCGGAGGGGAACAAATGGTACTATTTTAGCCGGAAGACGCAAAACCGGATATCCGGAAGTGGGTTCTGGAAACCATTGGGAGTGGATGAACCAGTATTCTGTACTAGTACAGGTAGCAAGAAAGTGGGTATGAAGAAGCATTTTGTTTTCTACAAAACAACGGAAGCTACAGCAGAAGTCAAAACAAATTTTGGATATATAATGCAGGAGTTCAGGCTCTCAGATTGTGGTTCTACTAGTACTAGTGGTAGATCATCCAAGAGGAAGAGGAAATCAAAAAGTAGTAAGTATATACATTAATTGACCAACCATATATATATATATATATATATATATATATATATATATATATATATATATATATATATATATATATATAATTTGTAACAAGAAGGCCATTTAAAATGATGTGACATTGACATTTTTAAAAATTGAAGTCGAATGGTGGGTGGTTTAACTTCTTTGAAATGAAAGGACACTGACAGAAGAGATGATATTGTGATGCATGAAAAACTATACAAAGAAATATATTATTGCATAAAATTACTGGTCGTTTAGTTCAAATGAAGAGTTTTAAATTTCTTTGCTTATGACTTTCTTTCTTTTGGGAACAGTATTTCAGGATTATAGCACATGGGTATTGTGTCGAATTTACGAGCGCAATTGCGACGACGGTGATGACAGTGCGGAGCTTTCATGCTTGGATGAAGTTTTCTTGTCGTTGGACGATCTCGACGAAATTAGTCTGCCAAATAATTAGATCCAATCAAACAGGATCTGTTAATTGCTAGGGTCTTACAATGCTAGCTAGCTAGCTCTCCATTCATGTAAACCATTGCCCTACTGTTGTTACTAGCTGGCAAAATGTTGTACAAAAAAGTTAATGGAACTTCAAAATGGCATTTTAACTTTGGAATTAAGTTTCCCTAAAAACCAATTTAGTAACAAGAAAACAGAATTCATGAAAGATTTGTGATGTAATCAATTACTCCTATATTTGTAGCAAATAGATGGTTTTGTGGATATCCAAGTGGCAGTGCTGTTGGGTGGAAATTGTGTGCACTTTGGTCGAGTGGGACCCACGTTGATGCCCGTGTATTAGAGGGGCAAGGGTCTTGCATGTCCAGTTGAGTTCCAACCGGTCCGATCCAGTTTGGACTCTTTATGGGCCCTTTTGAGGTTCATAACAATATTTATCGGAATCGTTCACTTTTTAGAGTTTATCGATAATATTGACCACGCCAAAAATCACATTGATCAGATATCATTTGATATAATATCGATATGCATAATTGTGTCAAATGAATTGCAATCTAGTGTTGCACACTTGTTTTTTCCAAACTTAATGCATTTCGAAATCATATCAAATGATATCCGATCAATGTAATTTTTGGCGTGGTCAATATTTTCCACGAGCTCTAAAAAGTAAATGGTTCCGATCATTGTTGTGGGCCCAGGAAAGACCCACAAATCAAAAAAGGCCCACAAATAGTCGAAAACTGGACTGAACTGGTTGGAAGCCAGACTGCAACTGATATCATCTCATCTCTGATGATCAATGTGATATGCAAAATGAAATTTACCAGTGTCTTACTCCAAGGTCTCGCTCGCTAGCTATGTATACAGTATACCACTCATGCAAATAGATTGATCATACATCCTCATCTATTTGACCAAACTATATTCATCTTAAGAGTAACGAATGGTGAGAGTCTTGTTACCGATGTTCGATATGCCTAAATTTATGCAAGGATAGTTTACGAGTCAAGTTTGACAAAATAAACGATTCGGATCGTCAAAGATTTTGTGATGGATCTTAGTTTAATTGCATGGCATGAAGAATCACATTAGAAATCATCACAGACTAATGCAGGGAGGCGTGTTGAAATAGAAAGAACGCACAACAAAGACAATCACGAACAAGTTTGAACTAGAGATACTCTCTCTACGAACAAACGATTTGGAAAAACTTCTCAAATTTTCATTTATAATTCATAAAACAACTCCCTTGCCCTAATGGCTACAATCTTATTACTCTCTCCATCCCCTTTTAGGTGTTCCGCTTCGTAATTCCAACTTATTTAGAAAATATCATAATTACACATTTCACATCAATTTTTACCTCCACTTTTCCTACTTATCCTCTATGGAGACATCATCATTACACTTTTACTTACTAACTTTTTAAAATGGAATCCACTTTTAGGGGCAAAATGAAAAAATGTATTAACTTTTATCCACTAACTTTACAAAATGGACACTTATTAAGGGACAGCCCAAAATAGAATACTGAACTTTAAAAAGGGGACGGAGGGAGTATATAGTAGTAGTCACCCTAGAATTAAAAAGGAATAAAAATATTAGGAAGCAACCCTAATTCTTCTTGACCAAGAAACATATACAAAATAGGAATACTAGATTAAATCAAACTAGGAAAACTAAATACGTATAAAAAATCTTGACTAAATTAAAACATTCATACTAAAATGCGAAACTCAAAATAATAAATTAAGATTCCTATAATTCTAGAATAATCAAATTATCAGCCTGCACCATTCTCCTTCGCTTAAAGAAACTCGTCCTCGAGTTTATATAGTTGAATTTGCCGAAACTTGTCTGCATTAGTCTTATACTTCAAATTTAATTTTTCCAACCCAAACTGTAAACAAGAATTTAAAAATTGTGAAGAAACAATTTCCAACAATAAAATAAATCCAACTTCCTCCCGGATTGAAACACAAGGACGCTTGCATGTAGTGTCTTCAATAAATTTCCATAATGGATCAATAAATTTAGTTCCAACAACACAAACGTTTTAACTTCTTCTTTTTGCAGAATTTTCTTTTTTTGTAATTTTCTCCACCGGGTCTTCATAAAAAACTGGTGATTTACTCCAATATATCCACAATTGGATCTAGAATAATATTTGATGTGAATGACCACTCAATGGTAGCTTCATCCATCATTGTTCTCCCCATCAACTGATGGTTACCAGCCAAAAGTTTGATGATAGAAACATCATCCGACATCTCCTCCTCTTTCGGAAACCGAGGTTGAACCGGACGACAGCGAGGTGGGTTCCCCCCAACAACCATGGCAGCCACCTGATCAGTTAGGACGCCAGTCGCATCCATCACACGCTGCTCAAGTTGTTGGAACCTCTCCGCCATTCGTGCTTCTCGTGCAGCTTTATTTCGTTCATACACATCTTCGGCAACAGCATAACGACCATAACGAACTCCTTGTCGCGCCATGATCTAGAATCGAGTGCAAGCTCTGATGCCAACTGATGTAGGGAGGCGTGTTGAAATAGAAGGAACGCGCAACAAGGACAATCACGAACAAATTTGAACTAGAGATGCTCTCTCTACGAACAAACAATTTTGAGAAAACTTCTCAAATTTTCATTAATAATTCATAAAACAACTCCCTTACCCTAATGGCTATCACCTTAGAATTAGAAAGGAATTAAAATATTATGAAGCAACCCTAATTCTTCTTGACCAAGAAACCTATACAAAATAGGAATACTAGATCAAATCAAACTAGAAAAACTAAATACGTATAATAATACATTCATACTAAAATGCTAAACTCAAAATAAATTAAGATTCCTATAATTTTAATATCAGCCTGCATCACATACGTGGGATTCTTTGTCAAGATTTATGCATGAGAGAGCTAGGAAGGAATTGAAGTGGGTTCCAGTGAGCAGTACTACTGCAAGAGGGCTTTTCTTGGTGCATTTGTGCATTCCTTCAGCTACAAAAAGTATATAGCCTCTCTTTTTAATGCTCTATTGGAGTAATTGTTTATACATTCATGGGGTATTGGGGTGTGTACTTATTTGGCAGTTAGTTGTCTTGTACTGTCTCATAATTTCGCATGATTGTGTGCTTAGAGAAGCATTGGGTCATGTCTGATGCAAGCTAGCTAGCTCTCCAATTTTTTTTTGATAATCAGCTAGCTCTCACAATTACTGTAGTATTTAAGGATTAATTAATCCTACTCAACTTGATAAGGCCAGTGTAGAGTACTTGAAACCATTACTCATGGCCGGTTTGGTCACAATATGAACTTTGGCGTCCAATTAATACATACATATATCCAACCACCCAATTAGTTATTATTAGGTCACATATATATAAATATAAGTTGAGGTTATACTTATTAGTATCGCATGCATTATTTGTAAGAAAAGTTGTGTGCTTATACTTTTCTCGACAAATCCAGACCAAGGTATATCCACAAGTAGCAGTACAATACACATGGATCCCTCATTTTTTGTGCGAATTTTTGAAAAAAATTATGCACATAAAATTTGCTCTATTATATACTGTATTCAACAATTCTTCTGTTTGATTTTTTTTACGGGAAATTAAAAATGGTAGAAAGAGGAGGACTAGCACATGACAATCCTCTCTTGACGTAATTGAAAATATCTCCGTCCATTAAATAAAACACATGGAGACATGTCTTCCCTTAGACCTCTATGAATACTCTAGAAATAAGTATTTACTGAAACCGACCATATAATTACACCCTAATACCTAGTATATCACCAATCCATAAGAAAACTCAAATGGTACAAGGTAGAATGATGGAGCATCATCTTTTATTAATTTAACCGAGCAAGTTGTCTCCCAATGCCATGGTATCACCATTTCACTCAATATCTTTTCTTAACCTACAGTACAGAGTTGTTGATATCACATAGTTTTTTTTTCCACTTCAATTTTTGATGAAATTGGAACAAAACTACTCTAATTTGTTATGAAGTATACATGCTGACAAAATAAATGATTAAGAAGTTGCCATAAAAATGGACCAAACAGTGGAGAAGAAGAGATATATATATATATATGAAAAGTTTCAAATGAGGACCTCTTAAAATGCGGACCCCCCTTTCTCTATCGAATTTCGATAACCGAGCCGCTCAATGTGATCAGAACGTGATTTTAAGCGTACCCGCATGAAATCGGCCAAACAAATGACCGGGAAGGGCTTGATTTGAGCAGTTTTTTTTATAACCGTTCAATAAAAACTATTCGGATCAAGTCCTTTCCGGTCATTTTTTTTGCTGATTTCTCGCGTGCACCCTTAAAATCACATTCTAATCATATTGAGCGGCTCGGATTATCGAAATTCGATCCAAAAATGGAAGAAATGGGAAGGTCTGCTGAAGGATGCATATTTCCCATGAAATTAACCAATCATATATATATATATATAAGAAAAAATTTGTGTATAAAATCTTATATCCTTTCACAATCTATAATAATAACTTTATGTGCAGTAAAAAGTGAAAAAGTGAAACCCTATTTTGGTTAACTGGATTGGATTTGTCTAGGTTTCCAATGCCGTGTTTTTTCTGTCTTTTTTTGGTAAAAAAGAAAGGAAAAGTCAATTAAAGTGTTTTGGAAACGAACAAAGCGGACTGCATGGATTAAAAAAAAAGATTCAGAAAAGTTGGTTTCGTAAGATACTAGGATTTGAGTGAAATTAACTCTTTTTTTTTGGGAGTTTTAGGTATCAGGACAGCTGACAAAAGATACGCAAAACATTCTCTAATCTTAATCAAAAAGTGAATCCTTTCATGTAGTAATTCTCTAACATTACTAGTACTAATTTACTTTCCTCGATCAAATTAAAAAAGTACTAATTTCTATACTAGTAATAATTCATTGCTTGATTAGCTCGTAAGCACAGAGCAGACTAATCATCTCACCCATACAGAGCACATATACGAACAACAGCACGTGCAGAGAGAGAGAGAGAGAGGCATGTGCATTATGTCGTAAGTGCACACTTTGAGCAAGTTAATTGTGAACAAAGGCAACTCCGGTCAGTGATCTCATACATAAAATTTTGGTGGGTTTTGCTTTGGACATTGCTTGGAAGGCCAAATCAAACTGCAAGCCATTATGATTGCACAAGACATGCTCCCTCCTGGCCCAATCCCTCATAACTTGTTCGCAAAGCTTTAGTTAGTTTGTTTATTCCTTTTCAAAAATACAAAAAGCTCTAGGTTTTTTTTTTTATCCGAAGCTCTAGTTTCTTTGATAGAGATATACCAAGGAGAGAGAAAGAGAGGTATTGATATGCTTTATGAATCCGTCGCAGGTAAAAAAAACCCATTTTAGGCAAAAATTAGGATAGAAAATGATATTATTGAGGAAGAAAACCATAAAGGGAGCCTCCATTCACCGGATATTTGGGCATAAAGTGATGTCAAGCTTACCATGCAATACACTTTTTGATAAGCATGGCATCATTTTATAATAGAATCCACATCATTTCAATCAATAGAAATGAAGGTGATGTTCACCCTTTTAAGTGGAGGAAGAACAAAACTCAACTCGATATTTTTGGTAGAACGAGCCAAAGGTGGATTATTATTTCCAAATAAAATGACCACAAAAGACCCTCTCATTTTGCAGAGAAATCTTTACTTAGTAAATTAATTTGTGTCATTACCTAGTCTGAATGAGAATTTTAGTAAGCAGGTACAGCAATATGATAAATCCACTCAGCAGCTTGGCCAAAATAGGGCAATTTTTCCCCCAATTTCAAAAAGTGAGAACTTATACATCAGGAGTTATAAACAGGATTACATGATATTTCAACAAATAAGGACAAAGGAAAAAGTAGATTCATGTAACCGACCCCAACTGATTTAAACTTAAAGCTTAGATTGGTTGGGAAAGCAAATTCATCATATTCCGTGTTGCCTTCCACAAACATTACAAAAAGTTCAACAAGCCCGACGATCACAAGAACCACTCTAAACAAAGAGAGAGTCTGCATATGAGGAAAAAAGATTTGAACTCTCGACCTTGTATTGAAGGGCAAGAGAACTCGACCTTGTATTGAAGGGCAAGGGGCAGGGGGGGGGGGGAGGAGGAGAGTCCGTACACTATGAAATCACTCATTTCGACGCCAGATGATTAATACCCAAGAAGTAACTTCCTACAATAACGAATGATCCAATTCCACTACGAGCCATCCGCGGCCAAATGCCACGGAATAAAATATTCCTATCCGCAGGATGGATTCCAGTTAGTCTCTCAAACCTCTTCCCCGGTCGATTCCATATGAGAAGCTTCCTCTCCATGGCTACATACTGCAGGAATCACAGACGTAAATACATGGTTTTGAGCATCACTTACCTATCTCATTCCATGATTCAGGACAACAAAGGGAAACATTCAAGTCAAAAAAGTATAATGTTACTTATAAGCAGAGTAAAACGGGAAAAAAATTCTTTACAGAGGACCACAGTTACTCCACTCTCAAAATAGGATAAACTTGTAAAGCCTACAAAGTTTTGGACTTGTTGATGGGACCTTGTCGTGGCATCTGCTCACTATCACAAATAACATGGCTACACAAATTGGCTTTCATGCCCGACACGAGAATATATCATCGTTGATAGGACTTATTCCTTTGTCAGTGTTTCAGTTTGTAACTTCAATCCATCTTTTATTTTGGGCTATGTAATATGATTTGTAGGTCTTTCTCTTGCGCCAAGTTTTAAACCCCAGGGGTTGGCGAAGTGATAGTCATCTGGCCATCAGCTAGCCTTTTGTTTGGGGATTCGACTCCCACCTGCATGCTATCATTTCCTATGTTGGGCTAGTCCATACAGGGTTGTCCCCTAACTCTAATTGGGCTCCCAATAATAGATGGTGAGACTGATCCCCAGAATAGTCAATCCATTGAGCTACATACCAACTTGTCCAAAATAGATATCTGATTTATAAGACTTGAATATTGGTCCAAATGTACATTACGCAAAAAATGACTTCATTCAGGGTATAGCACATACACATAATTCCCCACATGCGCAGAAAAATGTTGGGGAAAACCTTGTACTGCTAGATCTACTGCCAAAATAGGATTGAGACACCCAATACTACTACTTTTTAGCAAGAACTGGAGTTTTGTACTCAGCCCACACAGCCGTTAATGACCACAACTGAATCAGACATCATTCTGATAAAAAGTTACCGAGGTCAAACTGTCACTCTGTCATGCTACAACGGCATAACTCTTAGATACTTAAAGACATTGTAATGCATGTCTTTCTTAACATACCTTGGGCAACACAATACATTGTGATCTACTTCTTGCAGTGTCAAAACAATGAGATGCAGCTGCAGCAACTGATCCGGAAAAGCCCGCTGCAAGACTAACAGCTAGAGGAGACAATGGACCAATTTCCCCATCGTACCTGAATTCAAAAGATAATAGATAACAATTTGAATGAGCAAGAAGCACATAGATTGTTTCCCTGGACATTCTTTTTTTCTTTTTGAGGATAGAAAGAGGTTTAATGTTTCATGTGTCTACAGTGATGAAACATGCATGAACTTATTATAATTTTTAAAAATAGACAGATTTTAACCAGGAACAATATTTTCTCATTGGTCTAGTGCTCTATTTTCCTAACGATAAGAAATTGGCTTGCTCAGGATAAGCCCACTGAGAAACCAAGTGAGCCAATGACATAAAAGCAGGCTGAGGGACTAATGACTATCACAAAGAGGTGCCCAAAATTTTAATGGTCAACAGTTGTACTAAGCGCATAGCAATATCAAAAGTTTCCATAAGACATTTTCAAGCAAGAGCATGGTGAAACATAGTAAATTTCAAGAAGACAATCTCCAAGTCACAACCAACACCACTATTATAAAACCACATGGATAAAGGAATGAAAGATATAACGACCTACATATTTCACTTCCTGTAACCAATACCATGGGTAAGTAACTTTTTCTTTTTCTTTTGTTGGTTGAAGAAAGACGATCTAAAGGAAAAGGGCCTGTGTGGAAAGAAGATAAAAGCCCTGATAAGCTCTTGTAAAATTGGAATAATACAATGGTAAAGAATTTGTAATGATATGTTACCGACAGTACAACTAAGGCTAATCACGAGTACCATGCAATAAACTGTCTTAGAACAGTCTACAATAGTAGAAGCTAAAACCTGGGTGGAGGATCCATATTCACAGCCTTCCAGTCAAGCATCGCTTGATGTAAAAATTGCCAACTTGCAAAGAATATACCACCAAAAATGGAGTCCCGAACTACCCCGGACCGGAGACCTCGCCACAAAGCACCCCATCCTTCCAAAGAGATTATGTCCGATGGCCTTCTAACATCACAGACAGTTGGTGGCCTCCCAGATCCAGTCATCATCCATGGGTACTCTTTTAGGGCACCAACCATATTGGATGTTTGGTTGTCAGGGTGGACAAAAGGCCCGCAGAATGGTTCAAAGCCTTCATATCCGGAGAGTATCCCGGTAGTAACCTTACAAGCAAAGGTGAAAAAGATATTCTTTCCGTAACAGCAGTGGAAGTTGGAATTCGAGAAGCCGAAGTCACTTGCGCACGAAGTTTAATAAGTTCAAATGGAGAGGTTATGAGTGATTCCAAGGCACCAGCTGCAATTCCTGCCATAAGGGCCTCAGAGACATGCACATGATTGTCTTCTCGACCATCTGCCAAGAAAATGGACAAACAAAACCGAGCATCAGGTATGAAGGTTGAAAGAATGTTAAGGAAAAATACAACCAGCATAGGTGTATAATTTAAGTTTGGCTGTTAGTACGCACATGGGTGCAAGTTCACGCAAAACTCAGAGATAGAATTAACCAAGAAAACAGAGCTGATAGGGCAGCCACTTCTGTTTTCAGTTTTCACTATTAGTGTCCTCTGATATAACAGTAATCTTAGGTGGCACTCCACACGCTTGCACCACACAACCCCCGCCCCCCCCCCCCCCCCCCCCCCCCCCCCCCCCCTCGCACACATACACACTAAGTGGTTGAGGATGTAGCAAAACAAACAAAAAAGATATTTCAAGAGTACCAATGCCATATTCCCCAGAATGAACTCTAATTTTGACCATCATGCTCTGAGGGTGGCTGACTGATGATGATGCTATGACAGTATTTGGACCATAGCATCAGACATTGTCTTACATCGGTTAAATCACCTCCAAAATAAGTTTATGACCCTAGCAGACTCTAAAATCATTAGCAATCGGTTTTGAGCCTGATACTTTACCATGGTAACATAGCTAGGCTTTGGCAGGTTTTGGGCAAGACATTCTATTTCGTTAGTGGTAAGTGATCATTGATTCCCTTATTTGCTCTAAAAAGTGCACCTTGTTTAATTGTCATAAAAAATAATGGAACTATTGTTTGCCTCTAATGGGGTAGCCGTTGATTGGTTGGACCGTAGTTGTCCGCTTTGGAAGCCTCAAGTAAAGCCCATGGGCCCGACGTGTAGAATTAAGTCTTTTTGGTCCAATAAGTGTGTTTGGTAATTTTGTTATTTTAATTATTAGTAATAGGAGGCATTTAAATTTTTAATTAGGTTATTTTTAATGTTTCCTTTTTATTTTCATTAGGGTTATGAGTCTATAATAAAGACATTCAATGATGTAATCGTTAGACTTGATTAATGAGAATTTGAGAATTAGGGTTTTGACCCTTGTGTGTGTCTCTCTCCTCTCTTTCCTCTTCTCCCTCTTTGACCCTTGATGTTCATATTCACTATTCACTAAGAAATATAAATTAGAGAATGCAGGTTGGAGAATTAGAGCAATAATTGTTATGCTGAAGGTTTCGACTCCATTTGTAGCAGTAACTTTGATTATTGAGAACCAAAACAAGTGGTACTTTCCCATTCATTAGAGTCTTATAAATTACGCAGAAAAGCCGGTGGCTTTCAAACTATTTATGAAGATATGTAGCATGTCTCACATCACATTCACGCATGTTCTCTTTTATTCTTTCCCTAAATTTGCTCAACAAAAGAAATCAATTAATAAAAAATAATAACTATTAATGGCCCTTGAAATGAAGAACGTACCTTTATAAAAAGCTGTCAAAATTTCTTAAGTAGCAAAGCGACAGCCAACACCTAAAATCCTCCCCAAGGTCAACCGCCCAAAACCACTGTACAGACCTACAAGATTTCATCAATGAGAATGTCCATTTAACTGGTAGAATACAACATAACACCTCAAATTATATCCTTCCTTTACCCACTTTTCTATCTCTGCTCATGCCAAATTGTCGGATGCATGAAAACAATCAATCTTCTTCAACATAATTATGAGAATTTCACGTATCACCATACTTCGGTTTTCACCTTTTCTTCATAGTACTAATGAATAAAAAGCCAATTCAAGGAGTAAAGAATAGCCCCTCTTGTGCAAATAAACTGGGGACACAATTTATTATTCCACTTGTTTACTAAAATACAAGTTGGTTTTTAATTCCAAAACCATAGAGCAATGACCAGTCGTTAAGAATGAAACCCATCTCTTTCCAAAATATCAGACGTGCTGTAGATATTAACCATGTCAACTATATCATTACACATATTTTTCAAGAAGATATGAATTACATACAATTTCACTTATCCAAAAAAGAAAAAAAGAAAAAGTTTCCAAATAAAAATCTTCGAAACATTAACCACAAACCAGATTGTTGAGTTCAGAATTCAAGATTAATTTCAAAAGAAAAAAAGGAAGGCTTTTAGATATAAAATACTCCCTCCGTCCCACTTTAAATGTCTCTTACGGGAATCCATGAATTTTAAAAAAAAAATTCTACATATTATTATTTTTTCATTTTCTTAACCAAATTAAAGTGCTCATTGAGTACTTTAATTTGGCATAAGAAAATAAAAATAATATTATGTAAAAATATATTTTTTGGGGGTTTGAAATTGCACGGAGTCCTGTAGGGGGCATTTAAAGTGGGACGGAGGGAGTATTTGTTACTTGTCATTCTTCAATTGCTTAAGGTGTAAAGCATATTGATATAGTGATTTTCATAACTCATAAATTCCCAAGTCAACAAAAATTGGCCAAACAAAATAAGGAATAATTGCTAATAATCGTACTTTAAGGGATTTTGTTCAACGCATTGCACCCATCGAAGCTCAAAAAATTAAGACTGAATAATTTGATAGAGTCACCTGAACTTCCTGATAAACTTTTAACTCTATCAAGAACCTGAGCTGCAGTCAATTGCTTATTGGAACCCGACCCTACCTGGCATTTGCTCAACCATCAATGTTAAAGACAATGTAGTTCCATGCAAAGCTTACAAATGTGACGAAAAGGTTGGATTCAAAGTGAAACCTGTATAAGAACTTTGATAGTATCTAGGGGGTATGTGAGGGCAGTGCCAAATGCGACTGATCCTGCTGCTGCAATTGCATGGGTAGCAAAAACCTGGTTCTTCAATAACTCATCCATCAGTCAGAACGACCTGAAACTCTGCAGTTTTGCACAAATATCAAAAGAACAATAATGACCAGCAGTCCACAATTGAAAGTTAAAACAGAATTTCCGAAAAGTCAAATTTCATATTCAAACATAATTTGTAGATCCAGACTTTTAGGTTGTCTTTGTGGATTTGGAATGAGTGGATTTGGTGATAAATATTAATGAGAATAGCTCAAATTCAGACATTGTCATTTATTGTTTGAATTTCAAGATTGAGAGTACGAGCTTTGTTATGATGGATTTGATGCGACAATTTAACCATTGTGATTTCAACGCTTGCACAAGGATATCCCAATAAGCACATCTGTTCTACCTCTAATTTATCTTCATTCACTTTCACAAGCCACTTTTTGTGTGTAGAAAGTATTCACCAAATCTCTTCATCTCAAATCTACTCTATCCAAACGGAGCCTTCTACTTCTACCCTTATAAGAACATGGAAGTACCCTCAACGGTTTAACCAAACACTCTCAATTTATGAACCTTCAATATGCTTATTCTAACTACAACACTATTGAAATGCTGTTCAAAATCAACAATTACCCAGTAAATCTAAAGACACAGCCGGCTGCTCCAGGATTGAAAGGGTTCAAAAAATACACTAAATTTACTTTTCCAACATGTAATTCGATTATTCATACAAAGCTGAAGTAAGCGAAACCCACTAAAATTTGTGAGAGTCTAGCAAAATCAAAATTAAAATCAGCCCAATAAATCTTTAACCATCCAAAAAGAGTCACGTAGAATTTTATATCATAATTTTTTTCCCTACACGTTGTGTTTAAACTAAAACACTGGAGCTGCCCCTCTTACGATTATTGTCAACATTTTGAATGGAGAAGATAGGAAATTTGGAGCTCACATCCCGATGACGGAATTGGTGGTGGCTTTCCAACGGATCCGGGGATGCTACCGAGCGTCCCCTGCCAAGCACATTGCCAAGCAAAGAAACGGCACCGTTTGACAAAGCAAAAGGACGCAGCCTGCTTGATTTTTTTTTTTTGATCCGCACTGCCTGCTTGCAGTTGTGTTGGTTTTATTGGTTGTTTGGTTTAACTTAACACATGTTACTTATTATTGATTTTTGTGAGGTCCATTACGGGTCCTACCGAAGATGATTCAGGTGACTCCATCAAATTTTTCAGTCTTAATTTTTTGAGCTTCGATGGGTGCAGTGAGTTGAACAAAATCCCTTAAAGTACGATTATTAGCAATTATTCCTTATTTTGTTTAGCCAATTTTGGTTGACTTGGGAATTTATGAGTTATGAAAATCACTATATCAATATGCTTAACACCTTAAGCAATTGAAGAATGACAAGTAACAAATACTCCCTCCGTCCCACTTTAAATGTCCCCTACGGGACTCCGTGCAATTTCAAACCCCCAAAAAACATATTTTTACATAATATTATTTTTATTTTCTTATGCCAAATTAAAGTACTCAATGAGCACTTTAATTTGGTTAAGAAAATGAAAAAAAATAATATGTAGCCACACTAATCAAGCAATGTTGTAAACAAATCCAAATACATACACTTAACATCATTAAAAGCAAATAGGAAGAGCTTACCTTCTCGTTCACTTCACAAAACTTCAATCTCTCGGTGAAAATGGAATTCCCATTGCTGACCTTAAACTGGTGTGAACCAATCTACATGAATCATAGAAAACAGATTACGTGTGCACACACCACAACGCCTATACTGGAAATCAATAACAAAGACATATTATCCACAATGCGACAGCACCAATCTCCTACATGCCTAGTTTGATCATATTCTCCTTCAAGTTCAAAACAAACAATGTAGAACACAAGGAATGGAGGAGCGCACACATAAACATAGCTCCAGTTTGCCTAATGGTAGAACAGTCATCTTTGTTTTCAACTTCCTTTCTTCACACAAAATAGCCACTTTTTAGCATGTTGTCAACCAATTATTACGACCATTTATTTGATCACAGGAGGACCTCAAAAGGCGATAAAAACGCCTGTATGAAATTCTCTAAACTGGTATGTTTTCTTTTCTTATTTGGTTTGACAATTCGTTCAATCAATTCAACTAACGGAAGAAATGCCAAAAAAAAAAAAATAGCAATGGTTTTCATAAAGACAATACAAGCAAGTAAATGGTCAGTCTCTTAGAAGGCCAAGGAATTGTTTTACTATAATGTTAACTTGTTTTTTTGGGAAAATGGAAGGAATTATTCCTTAAAGAACTACAATGTACAAATGCCCTGTTTGTTTTTTGGTACTGGTAAAAGGAAGGAATAATCAGAAGAAAGAAAGAAAGCTGATTTTTCAGCCCAATCTCTCTTTTCTTTTTCCTCTACGTTTTTGTTTGTGTCATTTTTTGAAGTAGGCCAAATAGAGCAGAAACTTCTTGCTCTCTTGGGTTCCAAACAATTGAACCTCGTAAACCAGTTTTCTTAGCTTGCAAAACCCACCACTCAGCTCGACTGGTTTACATCACCAACATCATTTGTTCAAGCATCTACTCGGACCTAGCAATGTTAGCCAATCATCAAAAGGAAAAAAAAAAAAATTTCACAGTCCACACCCTTGAAAACTAAACCACACGAACTGAAAACAAAACTCAAAAAAGGGAAAAGAAATCAAGCAACCATTTTCATATGCATGGTCATCATTTTTGGATACGAAACCCTTTGACACAACACAAGCGTCGCGTATTTTTGAATCAGTTCCCATTCCACTCCTCTCGAAAAAAATTCAAAATTCCAATGATAAACACAAAGCCGTTACACACACACACACCCAGAGACAGAGAGAGAATAGATGTGAAGGCGGCGGCGGAATGGAGAGTGAAATCCGCTTACCTATGTGGTGGCGGAATGGAGATCGATTGCGGTGCCGATATTGATAATCGGGGATGGTGTGGACAAGGCGGCGTACGTGGTGGGGGCGACGGAGGCGAGGACGGCGGTGCAGATCGTGGAGGTTTCATGGAGGTTAGAGAGAAGGGCGACTGGGAGAGAACTGAGGGGATAATCGAAATCAATAAGTGTACGTACACTATATCATCCACTGCATGTTTTGGAGGGCTCACCCTGTGTCCCAAAAAACATACAGAAAAATATTCATAAATTTTAAAATAATATATTATGGGGCCCTGTAAAAAATCAGCTTCAACAAATATCGGTAAATATTATTTCTTAATTTGTAGGGGCGAAACGGTGCAGTTAAACAGTTTCGTCCCTATAAATCAAGAAATAATACTTACCGATATTCTTTGGAGCTGATTTTTTACAAAGCCCCATAAAATATTATTCTAAAATTTATTGACATTTTTCTGTATTTTTTTGGGAATCGGGGTGAGCCGTATAAAAAATGTAGTGAATAGTGTAGTGAATGAATGGTAGTGTATGTAGCATCTCTCGATGGAAATAGGGAATGGCTCCGCGTCTGGAGGAGTGGGCAGAATAAGGCTATGTTTGGAACCCAGGGAAAAGAAAGTAAAATGAAAGAATTTTCCCTCTTATTGTTTGATTGTAGAAAAAGAGTGAAGAAAATAAAGATTTTGATGTAGTAAACAGTAAATTTTCCCTCCTATTTTCCTTCTCTTTTATTTTCCTTTCTTTTCCATAAGTTCCAAATAGAGCCTAAAAGACAGGTAAGGTAGGGTTTAGGAGTGGGCGGTCAAGATTAAAACACCAAATGGATTAACGGTCAAGATTAAAACGATTTATGTAAATATACATATATATATATATATATATGTATGGTTCGGTCTGTATTCGGTTCAGTTCGGTCTGTATGAATTTTCAGAAAACCGAGACCGAACCGACCTGTGTTCGGTTCCGTTCTGTCCATCTCGAACCACCAAAAAATGCCCCTAGACCGACCGAAGACCGAATCGATAGGTTGGTTTTTTTGGTCTTCTTCGGTCCGGTCGGGTTCGTAACAGCCCTAGTTTTAGCAGTGGAGTCCGTAATTCATCTTTTTGAAAATTCATGGGTTCGGGCCATTTTATGCACAACTTGACTAATTCCGAGGACTCAATTTCACCACCAATTTACGATGAACTCAATTAAAACCGGAGCAAACGGAGTCTATAATCCATTTCTAAATCAAGTACGTCATTGCCTATAATCCACCCAACTGCTGTTATTTCTAATGGCCCACAGTCCAGGGACAATTTTTAGCACCCAAAATCAGCCCATTGTTCAAGTGTCATTTGAATCTCCAGGGACCAAACCTTATCAACAGTTTTTTTTAAAAACAAAATTCAAAATAGAATTCTAATTAAGTGAGTACTACTACTACGTTTTAACCCAGGAGAAAGGGTTGGGTTTGAGCATCCGCATTTGGTACATTTAAAAGACCATTTTTGGGTCATTTTTTTTCCTTAACAAGTCAGGTAACATCTTTTTGTTATTTTTGCACTCCATTTGAGGCCGCGTTTTGATAAGATTCTTTTTGTTATTTTTGTCATTTCCATGAGATATGTCATTATTTCACAACACATCACAATTAATTCAAAAAATAAGTACTTATTGCATTTAGTGAAACGGGACCTGAGTGCTTTAGAGAGTGAGTTACATGGAGACCTCTAGGGTGTGGATTTTATGTAGCTTGTATTGTAGAGTACTTTAAGAGTAAGTTTACCAGTTGTTAGGTAAAAATGCTTGCATTTTTTTCATTTTATCTATTCACATTTTTTTCAACACTACACCAATACTATCTATTTAACATATTCTCTATTAAAATATTATTACTTTTATTTCCCTTTTCCTTTTCTGAGGGGAGAGAGAGAGAGAGAAACAATTAATAAAATAATAGATACATGGTGAATAGTGCTTAGGTATATTTACCTATTCACTGTTCATGAAAGGATTTTACCTAGGCCTTTACCTAATCTGCTGCAATGCTCATTGGGGGTTTTGCTTAGGTAAAATAGCTAAAAACCTTTTTTTACCTCTTTTGATAAACTTGCTATAAGGAGGGGGCAAAAAATAGGGCCCCACATTTAACACTAACAAAATCCCTAAAAATATCAAATGAACTATTTTTTCATTCTATACCAAACAATCCACCTAACAGACCATTTTTGGGTCTCACTTTTACACTTTTTGTCATAGAATCCCCAAATTCTAAATACACGGCCTTATGTTCGCATGGGTCTCTAGACTCAACACCTTTCTCTGCACACCGTTCCCAAAATTTTTATCTTTAATTATTACTCTAATTTTTCTATCTATCTCCCTCCACTCATTACTCCAAAACCTCCCTCAAAATCCAAGCTAATCAGTGTCGTTTTTTGTCATCCGACTTCGGACCCTTTAGACTCCTCCGAGTAGTTATAGAGAATCCATTATTTAAACAAATTACGTCTTGTAATAGAATTAGGTTTGGGAATGAATTGAAAGCCTTCGGATGTTTCAGCAGTACCCAAAAAGAAAAAAGAAAAAGATGAAGAGCCTTTGGATGGATTTGACTCAGTTAATAGTCCCAGCCTTGATTCAATCTGGCAACTTCTTTCTTTTGCGCTGGCTTTGATATTTGGGCTTTTGCACGAATTGGCCCAATATAAACTTTTTTACTACTATTCCGATGTTATCACGGTAGGGACATTCTTCAATTCCTAATACTGTATTGGGCTGTTTGGAACAAAGTTTTGGATGGAATTTAATTAGCTTGTTAGTCTATTATGGTCCGTCCGGGCCAGGGGTGTTCATGGGTCGAGTTGATCCGGTTAAGATTGGAGTTTTTGGCTAATCCCTACTTGGCGAGTTGATAATTTTTTACGCCGCCGCCAATCCATCTTCTTTTAAACCCAGCGGGTTGGGGTCGATTTTTTCTCTCTCTCGATTTCAACTTATTTAGAGACTTTTTTTTTTTTTGGATCCTTGAGCCATCTATATCGTCACAATTAAAATATGGCAAAACATATGACAAAGCAGTGCTTTGCCACCCAACGTTGCTTAATGCAAAATTTGGCTACACAAATGTAACGGCCCGCGACAGTTGACCTGTTAATCCTTAGTCTAACCACGTGGCTCAAAAATTGATTTTACCTTAGCAGGCAACGAGTTCATGTGGAGTTGGGAGGGGTGACAGAGACACACTGGCTACTTGATTTCCTTCTCATCTCTTCCATGTAAACTCTTCCTTTATATTTTGGGAAAAACTTGATATTTCTTGGAGGGAGAGGTGGGTGCGTGGAAGATGAGACGTGGATGAATTTTGTTCCTTCTGTTTTCTATTGTCCACATACAGTAGTACAAGAAGAGGAAGGAAACAGAAAAAGTTAGTGGAAGAGTAAAGAGTAGAAAGTACGTAAGGGAAAATTATGTAAATATTTAAGTGAGTGATGCCTTTTCAATAATTGTTTGGTTGCTTATATTGATTTGGTAGCATAAAAGTTACTCCCTCCGTCCCCTTTTTTTGTGTCCAGTATTTCATTTTGGGCTGTCCCTTAATAAGTGTCCATTTTGTAAAGTTGGAGGGGTAAAAGTTGATGTATTGTTTATTTTGTCCCTAAAAGTAGATTTTATTTTGAAAAGTTAGTGAGTAAAAGTGTAATGATGATGGGTAAGTAGGGAAAGTGGAGGAAAAAGTTGATGTGAAAGGTGTAATGATGATGTCTTTTTAATAAGTTGGAGTTACGAAGCAGGACACTTAAAAAGGGACGGAGGGAGTAAAACATTCAATTTTGTTATGTCTTAGTCGTGATGCTCAAGTATTCGGGTCATTACAGTTGGTATCAAAACACAATTCTGGTCTACATGGTAGGAGTAACTTCTAGGATTTGGTATGAGTCTGATGATGTGATAGCTATACAAAGCTAAATGCCACACTATAACCACTAGGGAAAAATTGCTGGACCAATGTAACAAAGTCGTTGCAGCCAAGGTGGAGAGATTGTAAAGTCTCTCACGAGACTTCAAAGAAAGAATAGGGTGTATATAAGATAATACCGACTGCAACTGTTAACCTGAGGTACTTCATTGATCCTCTTTTTCTGTGATGGAAGTAAAATTTTCATTCCATTACCTCTGACTTCAACCGTTCCGTATTTGTAATCCACTTTGGCTATTGAGATATTTCTGAAAATTGTTGTACTTTAAAGAGTATAATAATGTCTTTCTTTGCAAAACCTCTCTTATTTGAGAGATTGGGGCGTTTCGTTTTCTTTTTAAACGTTTTAAAAAAAAAAAGGTAATGTCAAACTTAAATATAATAAAAATAAAAAATATTTTTTTAATATTTTTTGCACAGTTTAAAAGATCACAATGAGATTTATCAAATAAGATTCATATTGGTAGAAAAATTATTTACGTAAACACATGATTTTTGAACTTAAAATTACCTTCTTTTTTAAAATTTCCTATTTTCAAAAACTGAAACACCCCTAATTTTTCTACTAAACAAAGCTTTCATAATCTTAAAAAATATCATAGATTGGAAAATATAAATAACTTACACATGACGCATATCCCATATGCCGAAAAAAGGACAAAAAAGGCCTTTTCAAGAGATTTTCTTCACCCACCCAACAATTTATCTTGATTTAGTTAGGATAATGGTTAACTTTGTCATGGTTAGTATAGCATCTTTGTCAAAGACACAATAGGGGGCTCAATGACTAGTGAATGGAGTATTTAACCCCTGAAATGACAGTGGAGAGGCAGACGACACAGATATTGGCTGCCAATAAAGGCCTTTTCGGCTACCGACATGAGTTTTCATTGCGAAATTTGTCGGTACCAGGTGGGTATCACGTGGCTGAGTCCACGTGATGTCGAGCAGTCTATTCGGACCGTTTAAAACTGTGTTGAACGGTTCAGATAAAAATTCTTTCTCTCTTTCCACCCCGCCATTCTTTTTCCTCATTTTTCTCTCTCCAAATATAAGTCATCTAAAACCGAAATTGACGGTCCGGATGTGCAGAGCAGACACCACCTAGTACCCATCGGACCCTGAAAAATTTCTCGTTTTAAAGCTACCGAAAGGGTATCGGACACTGTTGAAATGAAAGGCCACTAAAGGAACAGTCTTTTGACAAGCTGTTGTTGCCATAGGTTTTTTCCAAAGGATTATGTGGAGTATGACTTGTCATCTTGAATTGGGCCTATACAACTAATTGATGTACTCCTATAAAAGTAGGATAAGTTAGCTTCTAAGGTCTAGTGATTGAGAACCCTATTGTCTTTGACAAAGATGCTATACTAACCATGACAAAGTTAACCATTATCCTAGCTAAATCAAAGATTAGTTGTTGGGTGGGTGATGAAAATCTCTTGTATTTTCTATACATAAGTTGAAAACTGAAAAGTGTGATTGATCTTTGGGAGAATCAATTTTGATTTGAAACATTAACTTAATCCCTCCAATTGCAAATCAGTAATGACACGACATCGCACTACCTACCACGGGCGCAATATCAAATCTTCTGTTTAGGGTTTGAAATCTTCTAACAGTTAACGAGGTCAGTTCATACGGAATTTTGTCTTGATTTTACATGAGGCGTGTAAGTAGACGATGAAATTGGTCATATAATAATTAGACGATGAATCAACGCTATTTTTATGTCTAAAAGCCATTAACTATTAATTTTCGTAGTTTTGAACAACCCAAATATTAGTTAAAATAACAAATTATATATAATGCTGTTTCCATATGACTTGATTTTTTTTCCCGACATGCACGTAGTCAGGTAATTGGAGATGCCTATGAAAGTTTTTTTTTCTTAAGCTCAAGCAATGGTATTAACACTAAAAATGCGTTGTAATTTTTAAGAAAACTAGCGGATGCCTATGTACGTCTAAAGGCACGTCGAAATGTATCATAGTTTCAACTTAAATAAATTGCTCGTACTATCTGATTGCTCTAAGGGATAGTTGTAATCTCCACAAAGCATCATTTACCATTTTGAGATATTTTGCTATTTAATACACAACATTATTTTACGTAGGGATACATTGTCTAAAAAGTGAGGATAGAGATCAATAAATTTATACAGAGAATATATTCTCTGTATCTTTTTAAAAAGAAATGATCTGATGGCTATAAATTTAACATGAAATGATCTAATGGTTATAGAGGTTTCTCTAATTTATATTCCTAGACATTTTCAGCAGAAATCGCTTTGTTTTATACTCCCTCCGTCATGATTTAATAGTCATTTTTTATAGTTCGTGTTATTTTTCAATTGATTATATCTAGTAATTTATAATATTTTTAAAAATATTGTCTAATAGAACTAATTGAGATCTATCAAACAAGATCCGTATTAGATATAAAATTCATTACCAATTTAAAGATTTTTTTTGCTAAGCAAAAAGGATTTATTAATCTTTATAAAAGATTACAAAGATTAAAAGATCAAGGGCACACTGGCATAAAAGTCACCCAAGATCTAAAGGAAGGCAAGACGCCAACCGGAAAACAAAAACCAACTAAGACCGCCTGAAAACACCAAGACCTAACAAGTGAAAATGAAAATCAAAGCATCAAACCATCAATACCAACCTAAACAAATCTGCAAAAGCAGCCCAAACAACCAAAAAAGAAAAACCAACACACAACAATCCAACCAAGGGGGCAAAACGAAGGCCAAACTTTGGAATTAAAACTCCAAGGAGAGGGAAGCTCCTTTCTTGATATCATCAAGATCCTCTAAATCCTCCTCCTCCTCCTCCAGGTCATCGAGAGCGTTGATCCTTTCAGCTAATTCGTTTTCCTGCATTTCAACAAATTTCCTTAACAAGAAATTCCGCCCCCCTCTAGGCTCAATGCCTAACCTATGACCAACGTCCAAAGTTTTAAGAGCTTTCTTGAACATAAGCGAAGAAGAAAGACCCTTCTTTTTCCTAAGGATTTGGTCATCGATTTTAACACCAATCTTCGCAATACGTTTTTTCTTTATAATCTTCCTCTTTGATCTTCTCACTCTCCTTTCCAATTTAAGGATAGCATTAGAGGATGATCTATCACTGGAAAAGCATCTCCCCACTCTTCTCTACATACCAACCCCAAGAGATTGAAAATCATATTGGTCCCTTTCAGAGATTGGATTTGTGAAGCCTCCTTAGATTGGTTCCCTCTTGATAGTTGGTACTCACCCAAGACTAAGTGCGCCAACAACCTTCCTTCGGGTTCAAATCTACTACTAAGATCTATTCCCTTTGCTTGAGAGCTCGCAACCCATCTTCATTCAACGCAACTTGCCCAACTGAGATAGGAACCAACGTATCCCTTGGAATCAAAGAGTCATGCACCTGTGAAAATCCATCATGGACCACCGTAATGTTTACATCCACGAAGTCACTATCCTCTTTTTTAAAGATATAACTTATTTTTTATCCGGTTAGAATTGAACGAGGGATTATATATTAAATTCAGACAAAAAGAGTAATATAAAATAAGGGCTTGGCCTGGCCTAATAATCCTGGGCAAAACCTTAGGCATTTTTTCATTTCTTATGTCCCAGGTTCAATTCTTTTTTTTAGCAACTCTTAGAATCACTTCATCTCAATTCGTACGCTTGGGACACCCAGCATTAGCAAAAAAGACAACAAATTAAATAGATGCACTTTTTCAAAAATATTTTTTCTTAGAATTCGAAAAGTAGACACACTTTGATCAAAAAAAAGAAAAAGAAAAGTAGACACGCTTCAATAAAAGGTGCTCCAAAAAAAAAAAATGAACACACAATAATGAATATTTGGTGTGTGAAAGGAGATGGGCTGTCAATAGCTTGTCCACTCATGACTCATGTCCCCGTACGTGTTCATGTGAAAAGTAAGGTGCTTCCAAATCCACCCTTTTTCCTTGGTCTACCGACTCTGCAATATGTATTGGAGTGGCCAAAACTGCAGTAATTATTTAATAGTCTGGAAGTACTTTCATGTAGTATTTCGAACCATTTTATAATTATATGTTTTTGGGAGGTTCATACATTTAGTGGTAGATCTCACAAAATGTATGATATTAAAATGGTCTGAAGTATCATGTAGCGATATTCACCCGGACTATTGTATAATTTCACCTAAAAAAAAAGACCTCAGTGACCACGACATAGCATGCCCATGGTACATGTGATGAGGGTCCACTTATAAATCAATCAATCACTCATAATATTGGAAATTGCTACAAGCAACTTTGGGCGGCAAAGCGTACTGTATTTTTGGAGATGCACATTGCGTCCGGCATCGACTTTGTTGAATCAAAGTATGATCTGATGGGATTTGTATATATGACCGAATGTGTCTGCTAGTTACAGTAGATTAATCAAATGAGAGTGCACAACGTGTTTAGCAAGTTGCTCGAGGAGTCTTCTTGTCAACGACTCTTGCGGTCACCTTATTCTCTGTGCTCGTGAAACGATTGTGAAAGAGGCTGAAGACATTCGTCTGAGGTGCGTGCAAACTGGAAAAAAATACTGCATTCATTATCATCTTTTTTTTAGGAAAACCAAACATACATACATATATACATATATACATATATACATATGCAGTCAGGTTCCGGTGAGGGATCCCTTATTTTTTTAAAATGCGGGACTTTCCTTCCCGATTGAATTTCGATGATCCGAGCCGCTCAAAGTGATCAGAACGTGATTTTAAGGGTCCCCGCGAGAAATCAGCAAAAAAAATGACCGGGAAGGGCTTCATCCGAGCAGTTTTCATTGAACGGTTAAAAAAAAACTGCTCGGATGAAGCCCTTCCCGGTCATTTTTTTTGCTGATTTCTCTCGGGGACCCTTAAAATCACGTTTTGCACACATTGAACGGTTCGGATTTTTAAAATTTGATCGGAAAATGAAAGTCCCGCATTTTAACAAAGTGAGGGATCCCTCACTTGATAATTTGTGTATACATACATACATACATATATATATATATATATTGATAACCAAGAACAACAACCAAGTACAAAGGATCTACAGATCCGAACTGGAAACAAAGGAAAACAAAAAAGATCATGCAAAAATTATCATGTTACTATATGAAACAAATTTAGGGTTCACGGTCTTTCCAAAGCGTATTTACCTTTTTATTCCCCAATGTACTTGTGAAGAGTCGTCATTATTTTCAACCTATTAGTTGCACGAATTTGGTCCTCAATGTTTAAAAATATACGTCAAAGTGCTCCGAACTCAGACACCGTTTGTTTTGGCCGTCAAAATCAGGTGCATTATAGTCCTTTTACCTATATACTCCTACTTTCAATTTTGTCCCCAACATAGCGATTGAGTGTCATTGTGGTCCTTAGTGTAGACATTAATTATCAATAAGCCAATAAAAATTTACGGAACACTTAAAACGCTCTCTTTAATTGGTAATTTTTGATTTTGGAGGGC
The DNA here is from genome assembly GCF_030253575.1 of Rhododendron vialii. Lineage (NCBI taxonomy): Eukaryota > Viridiplantae > Streptophyta > Magnoliopsida > Ericales > Ericaceae > Rhododendron > Rhododendron vialii. The sequence continues at coordinate 10,272,893 of NC_080560.1, forward strand.
TCTCTTTCAATACTAGGATTTTGACTATCACCAAACTTACGGTCCATGCAATGTGCATGAACTCCGTTCCTAATAATTCTAATCCTTTTGGAAAATTTGGTTTTTTATTTATTTACTTGTTTTTTACACAATGATGTATCTTTATGTTTAGTTAGTTTCACATAATCGTGCTTAATTGATTTCTTTTCTTAACATTAAATACCCCTATTCTCCGTAAATCTTGGGTTCACCACTGATTTTATGTAACTTATTAATAATAGAACCAGATCGATTCACAAAGAGACACGTAGGGAGTAGTTGTCTTTCAGGTTGAAGCATGAAAGAAACATATACTGTACTAGTATGGCCGTGATGCAAAAGCTGAAGAATCATGATCTAATTAAGTCAACGACTACGCGAATAGCTCAATCAGATGGTGTTCACATGTGGCTCATAACGCTTATAGTTAGGCATCGATTGGATGCAGCCATAGTAAGGGGCCATAGCTCATCCGCTCGGATGAGAGGATGACAGGACATATTTGGCTGCCAAAATTGACCCCGAATGCGCATGATTGATTTTACACTGCCGACCTAGTAAAATACTCCATTGTTTTACGCATTTAATGTGCGAAAATAAAATTATGATTTCTGCTTAGTTAAACAGATTCAACTGCTCAAAAGAATTGAATGAGACTTAATTTACTCATTTCTCAGGTGATGGCCCACCAAGATCGATTCTGTGAAATATTCCAATCTGTAGGCATGTAAAATTTCCCGATAAATTCTCCATCATCTTCGCAAAGATGCAAAAGATATTACCCTTCAAATCGAGATCAAGCCGTCAAGCCCTCGTTTCAACATTCGAAGAGAAGAACTAGAGATGATTTACTTTCTTTGTTCAAAGATTACATCAGAGAGACTATAACCCTAATATTCTCAAACTAATAAAGTCAACTTTATTCAGTGTTTTTTCGTCTTCTTCGTAGACTCGAATTTTGTGTGATACAATGTCCACCGCCGAATCCCAAACGCATAATTTATTTCTCTAGCCATATGCTGTGCTATGAAACCTGTTGACAGTGCAAGCATCAAGAATCCTCAAAATCCCCTCGTCACTAGTACACCTTGGGGTCTTGAACTGGCTCAAAGCTGCCCCATTCCCTATAAAATGCTCCAAAATCTTCCTAAAAGTCCCCCTCTCCACGACACACAGCTCGAGCGGCCCGATGGACTTTGTTTTCCTGGACACGACGTACCCGTGATCCGCGAACGACGCATCCATCTCCCGGCAGCACTCGCCGAGGACTCCCTCCTCCACTTCACCCTCGATCTCCCAGTAAATCACGTAGTGGCCGGGGTAGGCGGCCACGTCGGCGTGACTCGTGAAATCGACTATCTCGGCTCGAGCCTTGTTATTGGTTAGGACTTGGGACCCCCTTTCCACCACTAGCTGGAGGTCCTTTTCGGTGTTCTTGTCTATGTTTACTGTTAGGATTAGCTTTCTTCTGCATATGAAGTTGAGCTTGGGGGTCTCTTTGTAAAATCCAGTCACTTCCACCACATCTCCCAGTCTGCACCTATAAAGCCCTGAAATGGTATATGTAGGAATCAGGACAGTTTAAAAATTTGTTGGAAGGGCCAAATGAGAAGGGAAAACAATATTATACAAATAAAATTCATCACAAAAGTGGGAAAAATTAAAACAAGGGCAAAGTACGGATTAGTACTAAAACTCAAGGAGGTTATCTGCCAAATGATCAAATCATAGGGAGGATCTAGCTCATTTCGATATATTGAATGTGTTAGCTGGTTGAGGCTTGAATACTTGGTTTCGGATCCGTCCGCGCGTCCTTAGCTATTTGAATAACTTCCTCGATAATTGGACAATTAAGGGTGTGTTCCACTACCTAAAATAAGTACTTATTTTTTGAATTAAATGTGATGTATTGTGAGAGAATAACCTATCTCATAAAGCGAAAAATAAATACTTACTCCATCTGTCCCCATTTTTTAGTCCCTGTTGGGGATTCCAATTATATAAGGGAACACAATCATTATACTTTTAAAAACTTATTTTTCTCATTTTACCCTTCAATCATTACCTTTTTTTTTTACTTTTTTTTACTACGAATTTTAAAAATGGAAGGATAAAAGAGGAAATCTATTACTACCTCCGTCCCCATTCTTTAGTCTCAATTGACATTTTTTTTCTGTCTCAAAAAAATTATCCCACTTCAAAACTAAATGGGTAATATATAATGGATTTCCTCTTTTACCCTTCCATTTTTTAAATTTGCAGTACAAAAAAAGTAAGAAAAAATAATGATTGAAGGGTAAAATGAGAAAAATAAGTTTTTGAAAGTGTAATAATTATGTTCCCTTATATAGTTGGAATCTTCAAAAGAGACTAAAAAATAGGGACGGAAGGAGTATATATTACCCATTTAGTTTTGAAATGGGACAATCTTTTTGGGATGAAAAAAAATGCTAATTGGTACCAAAAAAATAGGGACGGGTGAAGTAAAAAATAAGAATGTCAGTGGACTGGCCTAAATGATGGAAAACGACAAGACTTTGTTGAACATCCATGTGCATACAAAATCATCGACAGCCCACATCAATGTCCACCTTCAAGAATTGACTTGGTGTACAAACATATCTTAGATATATTCACTGTTTTATTAGGAGATTCTTCATGTCTCGGGCCATAAAAATTCGGCTTATGTTCAAAAATGAATTAAACAATAAAAATTGAATTTGCAAAAACAATCATAAACCAATTATTTGGTGTCCCGGAAGAGAATCCAAGAGAGGTGAAAGAATTGTTTTTTGAAAACAATTTCTGCTGAAAAATTTATAAACCAATATATACCTATAAAATTCATAGAGAGATCGAGGTGAAGATTTATGGGATTGGTTCCTTCAACAATTTTATTTATTTTTTTTTGGCAAAACTGAGATTGATTTCATACCTGTGAATGTGGTTAGAACAATCTCGTAGTGCTGCCCAACTTTCACCTGAGATAGCGGAATTGGCTCTCCTTCCGCGAAATCATCATCTACCGAATTGAATTCCTGGCTCTGCGGATAAAGTGGTATGAACTCAAAGTACGAAAAAGTCGGTACTACCGCGAAATTAACCTTCTCCGGTGGAAAAGAAGGATCCAGATTCACCCCAATCCAGCTCTCAGTCGATCCATAATCGGCACTCACCAACGGCAGATCCCCCACGTAATGCCTTAGTTTCTTCAAGTAATGCTGCATCGACCCCGTCATTATAGCGTACACATACTTTGCATTCGGCCATAGCCTCGGAACCAAACCAAACCAATTCCAGCCTTGTAAATCCTTGCAAATCGCTTCGATCCGCGAGGCCAAACACGGGTCTTTCGAGATGAGACCCAAAACGGATTCTCGCAATTCGGGTATGGTGATTCTTGAACTGAGAGTGCCTTCTCTGATATCGTCACAAATCTGTTTCCACAGTTCTTGAAACGATCTGAACGCCTGGACCATGCTGTATGCGAAAGTGGAGGCTACGAATTCTACTTGGTGGGAGAAGAAGAGGCCGAGGAGGAGGTGGCAGTAGGTGGATTGTTTGTAGTCTCCACTTGAAATGACTTCTTCCGGGCTGCAGGTGAATGCTTTTGTTTGCTCTTGTTTGATCTTGAACTCTTCACTTGCGAAATAGTGAGTTGTGGCTGTTCCTGCTGCTAAGCCACCCTTTGTTTTGAACTGTTTGCTGCTGTATATGAACTCTAGGATCCTCCCTCCTTCTCTTATTGGGTATACCCTACAGCCAACGTAGTTTTGATGGAATAAAATTCTTCATTATTTAATGAACAAGAAGCTAACATCAACTCGGCGATAAGAAGGCTCCCGTTGGTGGACGGTGAGATTGTCCCCAAGATTCGTTGAGATACACAAAAGTTGGGACGAACAGTTATAGAAGAAGAAGCCAGGGTGATAAGAATTTATTCAGTGCTCCTGGCAATAGGACCCAACAGACAACATCTTATTTTTCAAGCATTATTATGTCGCCGATTCATTCAGTAAAGTGTTGGTATGTTATATATGAGAAGTGCTACAATACTCATTCTTGATTTAGCGTGAACGTACGGTATGTACCTTTTAAGCAATGTTATGATAATCATGTCCGAATATCACATTTTGGGTACCATGTGAAATGTCATCATTGTATTAGTAGAATATGTTACATGTTAAATAGGGCACAATCCAATACAATAGTGACAAATCACATGGTACCCAAAATGTGATACTCAGACATATATGATTACCAAAAGCATTAGTTGTACCTTATTGCATCGTGTTAAATTCAAAATTCTTGTGTATAAATTTAATATTAAACTCAAAATTTACATAAATATTCATGACATTCGTATACAAACTAATAACATCTGGACAAAAAACTCGTAGTAACATTAAATGGTATGAGTTCATGTGCAAATATTATGAAATATTATATAATAATTATAAATTCAAGAATAATATTGATGGTATAGGTTTATGTTCTAATTTTACGGGGATTTATACAATTTAAGGGTATAGACATCTGAATATAGAGTGCGTGTGTTATCGTATTTCCCCTTGCGATGGAAACTAGGGCAAATCCAATGATAAGCCATGATTCAGGAGAGAGAGAGAGAGAGAGAGAGAGAGAGAGAGAGAGAGAGAGAACCTTGATCTGTATGCAGCTGCCAACCTAAAAGTCTGAAGAGTGGTCTTGGAGCTATGGCTGGTAAATGGTACGTACTTCTGTCTGCCGTCAGTGGTTCCAGAACTACAAAACAACCACACAATCGATCAAAGCTTTGAAATCACAAAGAAAAAATCCCATTTAAAAGAAAAAAAAAAAAAAAAAAAGAACACCTATGGAAGAAGAACAAAAGAAGTACTCCTAATGGGTTTCTATTGTAAAGTAATTTTCGTAGGGATCAACTCTTTTGATCGAGCGCCAAGCAGCCAGCCACTTAACCTTAGTGAAATTGAGAGCCAGCCGAGCAAATAGAGCGGTAGCCAAGTGCTAGGCACTACATACATACTCTCGTGCATTTAACCGTGATACGAACTTCAAATATTAAACATCTAATAATGCCGACTTTTGCCGAGAACAAAAATAGAGAGCCAGTGGGAGCGTACCTTAAGGAGAGAGTAGTAATGGGTTGCTGAGTGAGCAGAGGAGAGGTGTCCCCATCAGCTATCCTCTCTATGTACGGCTCCAAATCTGCATGACAAACCACAGGCACCAGTGACCTGTAAACCGATTCCAAAACACTCCCTTCCATCTCCTCAACGCTACCAACGTCATCTCCCAGCCATTTTCTCAAGTACTCCACGCCGTGATTCTGCACGAGGATCCGGCGAAGCATCTCCGTCTGGACTCGGCCCGCGTTCTCCGCCATGTCCTCGAACCAACCGATGATTCCACTTCCGGTAGCACCAGTACTGGTATGGTCCCCTCCCCCATTGCTCTTGTTGTTGTTATCGTTGTTTTTCGCAGTTTCTTCCATATTTTTTTGTTTGGTTATAAGTCTTTCTCTAGTTCTCTCCGGATGTGGAGATGAACTGAAAGGAGCCCACGGGATAAGATAATAATACTACTGATATATACACCTTGTTTTGATTATTGCCTCATATTGGGGTCATCCCATGAAGTGAAAAATGCTGTTCAAAAGTTTCGTCGAGGTGTTGGAACGATGGTATGTAGTCCACAAGTTTAATTGAGAGAGAGAGAGAGAGAGAGAGAGAGAGAGAGATTCTTTTTGGGATGGGGATGGAGACGAGTGCAGAAGGAGGGGGACCAAAACGGACCTGTTCACACTTCGGACTGGGGGACCCTGCGAACCAGCAGGGTCGGCATGTGGGCTGGCCCAGGCCCTCCCTTCAGTACGGCCCCGTTTTGCTGCAACAAATCTTTTCTCTCTCTCTCTCCCTCTCTCTGTGCCCAGGCCCTCCCTTCAGTACGGCCCCGTTTTGCTGCAACAAATCTTCTCTCTCTCTCCCCCTTCCCTTGTTTGGTACCCGTCTTGGCAAGATGGTTCATTTTTTGTGAGGCTCATGTTGGATTCCCACAAAAATGATTCAAATTGTTCGTTATTCTTAAAAATATTTTTATGGGTTTTTGCAAAAAAATAGACTTAATCCGATATAGGTAAGGATTTTTTTAGAATTCGTAGGGCGTTCTATGAATTTTGAACCCTACAAATTCTGAAAAAGTTCTTACCGGTATTGGATTGAGCTAATTTTCTGCAATAACCCATAAAAAAACATTTGAAGAATAATGAGAATTTTGAATTATCTTTATGAGACCCGAAATGTGCTACACTAAAATTCAATACATAATTAATGTAAAATTAAGTATTTTACCTTACGAATTCTTAAAAAGCCCTAATCAATATCGTATTGAACCCATTTATTTATTGCAGAAATTCATAAAAATATTTTAAAAATAATGAGCAGTTGAATACCTTTTTGGACCCAAAACGGGCCCCATAAAAAAATAAATTATTAACCATCTTGCTCATTTAATGGGTACCAAACAAGGAACAAAGAGAAAGGAATTGGTAGCAGCAAAACGAAGCCTTATTGTAGGAACAGCACACAATCCGACCCCCAGTCCACAACGATGACTGGATACTTCTTTCCTTTTTCCTCTTAAAACTTACGGAATGTCTGAATCAATTTACGCACATCTTTCGAAGAACTAATTTTTGAATCAGTTTATGCACAGCTTTCTAACCTTGTCGTTAATTAGCAAGAGACCTAACTAAAATTGATACTAGTACTTATAAGGTTTCAAACCTTTGATTTTGAAGGGAGCAGGCCCTAATTAAGTACCGATATTTCCTCTTAAGCAGTGTTGCAGATGCAATAATTTCATGAACAATTTTAGATGAAGATATGCCTAGAATCGTCCAATCAATGCATGTGGGTTGTACACAGTAAAGCTGGAGTCCACATACATCAAACTATTTCGGACGTCTGTGTCTAAATCTGTCCACACACGTATGTCGGCATCTTTTTTGTTCCTCTTTTCCTTTTCTAATGGACCACTCTTTTCGAAGTAAATACTCCTATTTGTTTCCTATGAGTCCGTTCCCCATCTTTAATGCTTGTTAAAGTGGAATTATTGTGGTTAGCCATTAGTCTGGAATTTTCAGATCTTGTCAAAAATTGGTAAAACAATGCAAACTTTGTAGGCGTTGTTTGGTAAAGCTTCGTTTTCTTTTCTTATTTAGCAAAGTTGAAAATTGTGAACTCAAATAAGTGTCATAATTATTTTTTAGTGTTTTTAAAAAAGGGAAACTATTTTAAAATTTTGTAATTTCACGTGTTTTTCGGAACAAGTTTTCCTCCTCCAGCCACCCCTTAACTGTTAGCCCTGTCCATCCCCCACCTCCCGCGACCACTTCTAGCAAATTACTCCACACATGCATTGAACGATTCTTTCTGGCTTAGCCCACCCTCTTAGGCAACTACTCCACCGCCACTCCCACCACCCACAACTCTTACCAACAAACCTCTCTGGCCAACTACATTTTAGATGAATAAATCCCTATCATTTTGTTTTCGAAAATAAAAATTGGATCCTCTTATACTATACCACCTCCAATCTCCATACCCGACCAAACTCGATAGAGTTTGCCGAACCGAATCAATTAAAATACTTGTTGGGTGTTCCTGAAACATGCACCGTCACATAATTAAAGCGTCTCAATTCTAATCACACAGTACATATTAAGTACATATTAATTATGTGGGGTCCATAGCAAAGTATACAAAGTATGTCCAACTCAGAGAGTATGATTGTGGAGGGAGTTGAACACAAAATGGCGGTGCCAGAAATACTGAATAATTGCTCTGACCATTCCTCGTGCACCCAACTACGTACCACTCAATTATTGTGGGCGGATGCTAACCACAAAAAACAAAAATTATTGTGGGCATCAAAATCCCCCAAAGATGGAAAATAACACCACAGCTGAAGCGTTTTTATAGGACTAGCTAGTCCAAGAGTTTTCTAATATAAGTTCATAATAGGGAGAGATATTTTGTATATATAGAACCCCCGAAGGACGGCCAAGTTTCGGCCCGTTTTGGGTCCTTCCTAAGCCCGCACCAATGACCGAAACCATTTATTTTTTTTAAAACACGTCGAGAGCATGTATACCATGCCCAAAATCAAATTGATCGAATACTGTTTGATATTGTTTTTAAAAAGCATTTGTCTTGCAGAGAGAGAGAGAGAAACACGGGATGAAAACCCATTAAACCCTTTTTATCTGAAAATAAGTTCATTTCAAAATCATCTCAAACAATATCGATAAACTTGAGTTTTGGAATAGGATAATTTCTTGTCTTCTTCTAAAAAGTTAACGGGTCTGAATCATTGTCGCGGGCTTAGAATGGGCCCAAAACAGACTAAAGATGGACCGTAACTAGAGAGGATCGTTGCAGAAGCCCCGGACAATCTCCTCCATTCCTTTCACAAGGTTTCTCAGGAATCAGAAAGTCTGCAGCCAACGCACCAAGTTGCGGTAGTTGTGTGGGGTCCCCTCCGGGCTCTGTACGGATAATTCAAGTCGTTCAATAATTTAAAAAAAAAACCGAGTGGGCATCACGGAATATCAGCTCGATCCGATATATGTAGCTGCTCGGATCAAGCTTCTTATCTTTCTGTACACCAAAAAACCAATCTTTCCATTTTTTCCGATTTCCCAAAGATGAAAAGCTTGATCTGAGCACCTACACATATCGGATTGAGCTAATATTTCGCGATGCCCACTTGATTTTTTTTTGAAAAATTATTGAATGGCTCGGATTATCCGTGCGGTGGCCGGCCACCACATTTTTGGTGCGGTTGTTGCAACGCTGCTTGGAAACAAGAAAACCTCACTTTCCAGAAAGGGATTTGCATAATACCCCTATATATATACACTCCTATTTCGGTAATAAAGTGTCACTGTGTTGTACTATATATATGTCTTTTATTATACTATATTGGCTAACCACAAAAATTTGCAAATAGAAAAAATAAGCCAATAGCCAATTTTTCCGTTTTTATTAAAAAAAATTGAATTTTGATCGTATTTTTTTTATGTTTTAGATTACTTTAGTCATAAAGAAGCAATAATCCATAAAAAAATTGACGAAAAAAATACAAAAAAAATTGAATAAGGACAAAAAATAATCCAGGATGGATTATTTAGCCGAACAGGGCCTAAATATGGACAGGGGGTGTGCGCTGTGCAGCTTCATGCTGCACAGCGTGCTGCACGGCCTTCGGCGAGGCTTTTCCGGCATCGGTCCGACGATCGGAGACGTTCACCGCGTAGAGCTCGTCGAGTTCTACAAAAGAATCAAAAATCAGTTCAATCAAATATCGTTAAGGGTCTCATCCAAACATATATAACTTGAAAAAAATGGATTTAGTGGTTTTGATCCAGTGTTTCATATCCATTAGGATTCATTTTTTTTGAAGTTATATATGTTCCGATGAGACCCTTAAAGATATTTGATCGAGCTGATTTTTGGTGCACATGCAGAACTCGACGAGCTCTACGCGGTGAACGTCTCCGATTGTCAGACCGATGCCGGAAAAGCCTCGCCGGAAGCCGCACAGCACGCACCCCCTGTCCCCTAAATATAGCCCTTGGATTTCGACCTTGTTTTATTTGAGTTTCTCACCAATTAATATGATCATTGAAGATACCTTACAGTATGTATGTATTCAACAAATATACGAAAAGAAGATGAGTTTACTCTGTAAAGGTCATACGAGTACACAGCTCCTCTTCTGCTTATAGTAAAGTCAGAGAGATCGATGAAGCAAACAAGAATTTCATCCTTGATTCGAACACGTACGTGTTAGTATAATGCAAGAGATTTTTGGAAGTTGGTTCAATTCATCCTCATTTTTTTTCTTTTTCTTTTTCTTTTTTGGTGAAGATAAATTCATTAAGAACCTCTCGACTAAAAAACATGGATCAAGGGCATAGCCTTGAGAATCAGTTCAACCTCACTTGCCGCAATGCGAAAAAAATATACTAATATAAATTTGGATACATTTGAACATATTTTCCCTCTCATATAAATCCGTAATTCGAATACAACCGAAGTGTCGGAAACATAATCCAAGGGGTTGTTGGCCAAGCGGTTTTGGCTTGAGATTTGGGTGTTTGCTTCATTCTAAGGTTTCAGGTTCGATTATCTGCTAATAACTTTTGGGTCATCTCACCCCCACGCATAAGCGTGTGAAACTGATGTGGTGGGGTTGTAAGAATTAGTCTAATGTGCACACAAACTAGTCCAAAATACCCTGCATTACCAAAAAAAGAAAGTGTTGGAAACACATGTGAAAAGATACGGTGTTCATGTGGAGTACAGGGATTGGGCCTAGTGCAAGACCAATACGTATATAAATTGAAGAGGCCCAATTTGTAAATAGCTTGAACAAGAAGAAATCGATACTTGGTTGGAAGATAAATACTACTCCCACCATCTCATAAAGTTTGACATTTTCAAGAATATGTGTCATTTTTAAATTGCATATATCTTTTAATTCATAATATTTTAGGCTATTTTTTGAACTTTGTTTAAACAAATTAAAATCTATCAAACAAGATTCATATTGCTCATAAAAAAACATTACGGATTAAAAGATATAGTTAATTTTCTCGTAGAGTTGGAATAGTGAAAGTGCCAAATTTTATGGGACGAAGGGAGTACTACCCCACCCCAAAATTGATTTTTAGAGCATATGCAATCCTTACTCTTTTTTGACTGAAATAAAAATTTCAATCTCTCTTAAAAATCATGATTTTTTTTTACTCCAACTCATATCAAAAAGAGTTTTACTCAAATTAAGTGAGACTTAAAATGTTATTCAGCTATTCAGGTTCTACAAAAAATTTCTTTCCTATCCAATTTTTAATTATACCATTATTAAAGTAACTAATAGTAGTTTTTTACCAATATGTTATTAGGGGTACTAAAAATGTACATATGAAACGCTAAGGGTAATAATTAGGGATCAGTCAAATCCATTTAGTCTAGAGATACACGTATATAGCAGAAAAGAAAGAAAGAAAAAACCTTTTTAAAATGTTCCTTCATTTCATTTTTCTAAATTGCCATACAAAGCTCGCGTGAGTTCATCTTTCAAGCTAATGTGAGTGAAGGCAGCAGATGTTCTTACACGATATTTTCTTAATTTGGAAAAATTATTCAATGCCTTGTGGTGGTGTCCCAAACTTTTTCTTCACCACATAGTATGTAGAGTCCACACAAATATGTATAGAGGAAAATTTGGAACTATGTATCGAATGAAGAATGCAATGCAAGTTACATCTGATGCGTGTAGTTAGTGTTTATATTGTAGGTCGAGCAACGAATAGTTAGCAAAGTGCAAATTAAATCAAATCAAACTTCACAAACTATTCTAATAATTCTAGCTAGGTTAGAGGGAGATAGCGTTTGATTCCCGTCATTAAGGGTGTTAGAACATGTGTGAACGTTGTGTCCCATATCTAATAAACAGAAAAAGAGTTGGACCTTAATATACAATTGGATGACTCACCACTTACAAAACTTAACCTTTTAAGTGGATATGAATCATTCAATGTATATTAGGCCCAAGTAATATGGTGGACTCTTTACTTTTACTCTCATACAAATTAGGTCCATATACTCTCAACAAAGGGGATACCGGACATGGCATGCCATGAACGACATCTTTTAATTTGTAATAAGAGAAATGCTAAGTGCAAAGAAAATGAGTAAAGAAAAGACTCTTAAAGTGTATATGAACGGCTTAGATTTACTGTGCTAAAAAGTAAGGTAAACTCATTAAAGGTTTCTTGTGAATTTTCTAATACTGTCGTTAATGGTCTGCCTTTAACCAGACCAATGAGAAAATTAGTTGAGGTGCGCGTAAACTGACTCGAACACCCCTAACTATCAATAAAAAACAAGAAACCACAATAATATTGTTGTGCATTTCATCTAATCAGGAGATGTGGAACGGGGATGGGGGCATATCCGTGAAGTTGAAATTGTACGTTACTATCTAGTGGAAAAATTATCTGGTTTGAGCATAAAGTTAGCTCGGAAAGTTATACATCTAATCTTGTAGTATTTGGAAAGAGCTGTGCTACGTGCACAGACTGCTGTGCACAGCAGCCTTTTTCTCCCGTCCCAGATCGCGCAAAGATGATCGGAGCCGCTCATTTTGTTCAAAATATGTCATTTAAGGTCTCTGTAAAAAATGAGCTCCGTTCGATATCGTTAGAGGCGTTAACAAAACACCCAAAATCACTTAACAAAATGCGCGGCTCCAATCATCTTTGCGCGACCCGGAGCGGAAGAAAAAGGCTGTTGTGCACAGCTTGCTGTGCACGAATCATTTCTGATTTGGAAGATCTACAAATATCTCCTCTACAGTTCCAAAGCACAAATTTTCTCATTTGTGCCGGGAGGGAAAGATGAGACCGACATCACACGTTCTCCAGGTCCGAAGAGATCCAGTGCCCAACTACCGACTCCTCCGGAGTTGCATTATTGGGGCCGATAGAGACAGATCGATGGAAGATTGGAAGCATCTGTGGGTAGTTCAAGGACAGGAAAATTGTTAGTAGAATTAATGCCCTTTTCCGGATAATGTTTCAGATTAGATGTTGATTGTTGATGGCTCTAGAAAATGACACTTGGGAATACAAACTAGTCCCTTTTTTTTTTTTGATCGGCCAAACTAGTCCTTTTAAGCTTACCTAATTGTCATTCAATTGCTGATGGCCACATGGGTTTCGTGCTAGCTGTTGAGGAGTGATTTTTAAGTGCTCAGCGGGTATATCCTACGTGGTATTCGCTCGGTGCATTCGATCCATCCAATACACTTTTGAACGGTTTGAATTGATACACACTCTCTCCTCTCACCCCAATACTTTCTCTCTCCAATTCTGAGCCGTTTAAACACGCAATGAACGGCTCGGATGCATGAACGGACACCACGTGATACCCGCTCGGCATTGAAAAATTTTCCGCTGTTGAGACATGAGTTCACATCCATGACAAGTTCCAAGTAGGGAGAAATTATTGATTACAATTAATCTAAACCACACACAAAGTTTGTGTGTTTGTGTTTGTGTGCATATGCGTGGTTGTAGAGAATTGTTTGGATTATTATATATGTCGCCAGAATATGTCCCAAAGTGTTTACCTCAGCTCACTGTTATCAGAGATCGATGATGGGATCTTTATCAAGGTTAATGCATTCTGATGGATATCGAATAACTAGTACCGCAAAACAACTGTATATCTTTTTGCTTAGTCGTTAATTTTAGAGTTTCGGAATCATTCGAGATGCGCGTAAGTTGACCCATTATAAAGGAAAAACAACTTGATGTACTTGGATAACTCTACAATCTCTTTTTCACGAGTGTTAAACTGAAGATTGGTGGCAGGTGGTCTAGCTATAAGTGAATTTACTAAACAAGCTTATTGTAGACACCCCAATTTAGGCTTTCAGATTAGTTTACTTACGGTTTTTGATTCTCCAATGATGAAATGGATCAAGAACACCCTGAAAATGATAGCTTATTTGAGCTTTGAGAGTTTGTAAAACCCTTGAACTTAACCTAGCTTAAGCCATTTCAAAAAACCAAAAACTCTACTGATGCGCGCCAGGGCGCAACTATCGCGCGCCGGGGCGCACCATCGTGCGCCCGACTCACTCTGTCGCGCGATGGTCCAACCTACCACCAACCTTTCTGAAGGAGAACAGTTGGCCACCAATGCAACTCTCAGCAGGCCTCGTGGACTGGTTGAACTCCTTTCCTGGCACCAACCAAATCCACCATCTCCCCCTATATATACCCCCCATGGTTATTCTTTCAAGGGGTTACCAAATTTTAAGCCCAAAGAAGGATTACACTCACAATCCTCCATTTTCACACTTCAACCATCCAAGAACAAAGCTCGTTCTTCCACCTCAATCTTTTCAAACACCTCAATCAAACCTCAAAGCTCGAATTCGTTTCAAACTCAACCAAAGGTATAGCATACCTACTGTCTTTCTTTTTTGATCCCTGAGGGGGGCTGGCAGGGCCAAGGCTGGCAATCAATACCAGTCCTGGTCCTAAAGCTGGCAAGGTTTCAAAAACTGTCGTGGTAGAAACCAGCGAGCGATGGTCCCACTCACACGCGCGACACTCCGTTGTTGCACGCGATGGACCGCGTAGGGATTGGTTTCCTACTGTTTTATGCTTTATTATGTTATAGATCACTGTTAAGCATGTTAAAAATCAGTTTACTGCTTTCCTTTGTTAGAAATTGCTAGTATGTAGTTCAATTTGCATGTCTGCAATTTTGGAGTACTTCTGGGATCATTCTAGACCTGTCCCAGAACCCAAAAATGTGTAAACCAAACACTGGTCCGCGCCAGGGCGCACCATCGCGCGACAGTGTGCCAGACTCACTCCGTCGCGTGACAGAGTGCCAGGGCGCATCCACGCTCGCCAGACTGGCTCCGTCGCACGATAGTATGCCTCTGACCAGTGAGTGGCCTTACACGGGTAGCTTAGTTTTAAGTCATTATTTTATCCCCACACTGTTTATGGGGTGTTTTATTAATTTGTAGGGCTTTACAACTTTTAAACTGTATATTATGCTGCTTATAACTGCGTGGTTTGTCCTGGGTGTGCACTGGTCCTTCCAGAGCCCAGAGGGTTTGAGAATAAGCGCTGTGGGTTTGAGCTCACTGGCGCGCGCGTGTCTTGGGGTTGTGCGCGCAGAAGTAAACAGCATGCAGTGACTCGTTCAGTGCATGCTGGTTTCTTCCTACGCACGTCACTCCAAAACAGGAGCATCCCAGTTTGTTTAAACTCCCACAGGAGTCTGTTCTCATCCTATGCTAACTGCTCATCCATGCTATCATTCACATCTTGCAAACATATTACAGTTTTAATCCCCGATTAACTGTTCCTCCGCCCTAATTGACTAAAAATTGATTAATGAAACAGAATCGCAAACAAACATTTTTCGCAAATGCCTAAGTAGAGACCGATCTCCGGATTGGGCGAGAGGGGTGCCATAAAACCTTTCCCCTCCCGTAACCTGGCTCCCGAACCCAAATATGATTATGACAGACTGGTTCCTTAACTTTTTCAAATCAAACAGCGTGGCAAGTGCTTCGAAATACGGTTCCTTGGGTGTCGGACTTTCAAACCCGAGTGGCGACTCTATATTTTCGCGAGCGCGTGTCGTCTAGCTTAAAGCGCTCCCGCGAACCGGCACTTTTCTCTTTAGGAAGGGAACGGAATCCCTTCCAAAAAAAGAAAAGAAAAGGGCACGCATGCCCACACTTATTTTAAGCTTGTTTGTTTTGATGTTTTGAGCCTCAAAACCCCTACACACAGTCTGATTCCCAACAAAATTTTTCTTTCTATTTTTCATCAGTCATTACTCTAAAATTTGTTTTTCAAAACTCAAACCGAATAGCACAGCATTCATCATGTGGTTTCCAATTCTGTTAAAACTTCCCTGCTTGCTTATCATTATCCCTTGTGCCCTCTGGAAGAAATAGTAGGTTGTTGGATACTTTACAATATTCAATGGATTGATTGCTCAAAACAGGACTAAAATCTGGGGAGTATATATCTATAATTAAATCCCTGGTCCCTTGACATCTTGAGATGGAACTTGCTGTCATCTAGATTGAAAGATATGTGTACTATTGCATACTCCTTCCGGCTCTATTTTTAGTTTTTTAGTTTTTTTTGAAGATTCTAACTAATTAAGGGAGCACAATTATTGCATTTTTTAAAATTTATTTTTCTTATTTTACTCTTCCATCAATACATTTTCTTATTTTTTTAGTACTATTAATTAAAAAATGAAAGGGTAAAAAAGGAAATTCCTTACCTATTACATACCCATTTAGGCTCTGTTTGTTTCGATGTAAACTATTTTTTTAGAAAACAAATTTCAAATTTTTATTTTCTGGTGTTTGGTTGGCACTTGTAAATTTTTTCGGAGATCAACAAAATAGTGTAGAGAGGGGAGATGGAGAGTTTAAATGGTGGAGAGACATGAGATTATTGGAATTGAACGTGGATCAGAACTGACGATCGAGGAAACTGAGCAGTGAGAATTGAAGTAGAAGGCAACGGGTTTATTTCGAAAAATAACTTACGGATGATTTAAAGGTAAATCATTTTCATCCAATTGATGAAAAATAGTTTACATGTAAAATATTTTTCTCATTTTTTACACAACCAAACACCGGAAAATAAGTAAAACATTTTATCGGAAATTTTTTTACGTCCAAACGAACGGAGCCTTAGTTTTCATATGGGAAAATCTTTTTAGGATGAAAAAAAAATGCTAATTGGGACTAAAGAATCGGAACGGAGGAAATATCATATTTCAGCTTATCAGATCACTGTACGATGAACTTTGCTTCACATACTCTACTTGTAACTTAACATGTTGAATGATTGGCTATAAATGCACTGTCTACAGAGTTTTATCAGCTTCGTTTAACCGCAGAGAGATCAGGTGTATAAACTTGGTTTTAAATTGTGGGATTCGGATACGTAGGGGTATATCGCGATGCACGTACACACTTACGTATCAGCCTAAATTTTGGTAAATAGTGGTTTCCGGGCAGGGGTCCAAATCTTAGATGTTTCGTATTAATTGATGTTTGAGGAATTAAATTAGGTTCGATAGAAATTTTAGGGTGACTTTAAGAACTAAACTCCAGGACGATTTTCATGACAAGAAGTGATGCACTTCTGTTACTCACGACAAACCCTAGTCTGGCCCATCGAACTTACGAGTTTCTTGAAACGCGTAAAGTTTATTGCGCACGCGCTCTCTCTCTGTTCTCTTTGTTCTGTTCATTCTTTAGAGGCTGCACGTATATCAGTTTCTCTTATATTAGATTAGGATTTGTTCCTTTACCTTGGAATCACATTACAGAGTGAAGTTTTGATATGTTTACATCCAAGAATCAGTTCCTACTTATCAAGGGATACAAGCAGCAGCAGCTTGGCCCGCCTGACCAAGTTCTGTGATCTTTTTCTTGCAGATGGGCATGATAACATAGTATTATGTAATCTGAGGTCCACAGTTTACAGTTAATTGTTCAATACTACCGTAGTACCATGTGGCATTAGTTTGTGTAGTTCTCTCTACAATTTACACAGCGACAAATTTAACGGATAGGACATGACTGACACATTTTTTTTAGATGAATGAGAGAGAAGATGTGGCCCACATTATATGTGTTGGTTAATTAGTAATCAACAAGTTGTGGACCACAATTTTTTTGTTGTTCTTATTCAATTTTTTTTCCGCATTTGTTAGTTTTGCATTAAATTTTTATGTAATATTAGCTAGTCTCAAAGAGAGAAATTATAAAAATAAAAAATTATGACTTTTACATAAGTATTTTGGGAAACATATGAGGAAAAACTCGGAAAGACAATTTTTTGAACTTTTTCAAAAAAACTTGTGTAAAAGTCGCAATGTTTTAGAACTATAAGGCCATGCCAGCACCCAGCACTTGCATGATCAAAAATGCATGAAAAGACTGATGCTTAAAAGTTTATTCAATTAATTCAACCATTCTACAAGCAGAAAGCACACAAACACTACTACAGTACTACAACAGAAGCAAACTGCATTATTACACTAAAACACACTTACTAAAACCTAGTTCAACCATTTTTATTCTATCATCCGTGAGCGGGCAAGAAATGCTAGACAAACTCAAGGACGAACCACGGCCGCGCTTGGGACCTCGCCACCGGGGGCCGTCGGGACGAACGTATCATCGCCACTAGGAATATTACTGCCACCCGATCCAGTGCTAGCAAAGCCAGTGGGGGTGGCAACACCGCCGCTGGTGCCAGTGACTGGATTGTAGGTGAATGGATTGAGTGGTGTTCCCACTCCGGGGAACGTGAAGCGGCCGACTCCCGGAATGAGAAAGCTACCGTCCGTGTCGATGAACGACTGAGGTTTTTTCGGGTCTGTGTTTTCGGAGTGGGCTGGGATGATGCGCCCGGCCGAGTGTGCATGGCTAGCTAAGGCAAGGAGGATGGTGAGATTGAGAAGGAAACGGAGTGTTTTAGGGTTGGGAGCCATTGTTGGGGAGAAGAGGAAAAAGCAGAGGAAGAAAAGTTCTGAGTGGAGAAGGGAAGAGCGTGAGAGGTCTTCTTATAGTTCAGGTTTTGGCATGTTGGGTGAAATATTTGGAGGGGAGTTATAGAGATGCATGGTTGCTATAGGAACTAAAGGAATTTTGATCCTCTACATGTCATCTCATTTCAATATGTAAATGCTACAGGTACACTATATATTGAAGCTGGAAATGGTTTAGGACACAAAAAGGTCACTTCACTATATGAGTTTGAAAAGTTCTTGTCGCGTAACTCTTTTAGGAGAAGCGGTATGGAGTGGCCGATTCCGCGAAGAGTTGCCTCCTCTCGAGTGCAAAAACCAAAAAAAAAAACCCTTTTAGGAGAAAATTATTTAACGCCTTTGGGCCGCCACCACGTGGTCTCCGAAAATCCATTTTCTACTGCACAGAGGTATGTGTGGTAGAAAAGAGGTCACATGTGCCATGTCAGCACTGAATAATCTCTCCTTTTACTACCATTGATTATGTGAGATGAAAGGGGGAGATTAACGAGTTTACAAATGAAATAATGCTAAAATATGACGGAAATTATTTTTTTTTGAAAATCTTATGGCCACCGACTGTGGGATTACCAATCTCGCACCGATGGCTATGCGGGGTCCACGACGGATCTTACACACAAAAAATTTGAGCCGTTCAATAATTAAAAAAAAAAAAGAATGGCTCCGTGAAAAATCATCTTAATCTGTATCTGTAGGTACTCGATCCAATCTTTCTAGGTTAGAATGAATCTTGCATAGTTTTATCTTCTACAACATTAAGACTAAAAGTTTTGGTGCTACGGATCTTCTTCTCTCATCTCCCTTTTTTTTTTTTCTTCATAAAAACACTTCGAAAGTGTGGTAGTGTAAACACTTCCGATGTGTTGCTGCATGGCAACGAACTTTTTTAAATATAGATAAAACTAAATATAAGTCCATATATAACATCAAATTTAAATTTGGTCTTTACATCTCACTTTATGAGTTTTTTTTTGTTTTCTCTTGGCACATGATCGTCGCTGGGATAGGTGTCAACCTCGTTGGGATAATCCTTGGTGTAGTGATGCCGTTCTCTCTCTCTTTTTGTTGCTTCTTGTTCTTCTCCTTTCTCTTTAATAAAATTTCTTCTTCGATGTTCAAAAAAAAGAATAAGAGCATTTTTAATAGAACAAAATATAAGTCCATTAACATTTTTCGTAATCAATGACATTGTTCTATTTGAAAATTTTGTTTGTATACATCAGCACTTTTTTTTTTTTTTTTGAACACAAACATATCATATGGATATCAGTACCTTTTTTTTTATAATCAAAAGGGTGAGAGGAGGCGACCAGTGTCGTAACTCTCCCATGGGTATGACCATAGGAGCTCCCTATCCGCCAATAGAATGTCCGGTTTGAACCATAGCTACCGTCCATGAGAACGTGCCGTCGCCACGACCAGGTTGGAGTGGTTGGACCTGGGGCTTTACTAACTCTGACATCATCACCAACGACTAAAACGGCCAGTAAATGCTAAACTTCGATTAAGGGTTCGGACCAAGTTTTGAACTTGAAATGGACGGGACAGTCTCAAATTTTGACCGTACATTGGTTTAAGCAATGGTTTGAATTACTCACTAGCTCGTAAGAGTTTCTGACGAAATTAATCCAAACTATAGATTGCTTGTTTCTGACCAAATTAATCCAAACTATAGATTGCAACAATGAACAATCTAAAGTTGAACAGCCACGTTCTATCTTGTTCAGTCCTGTTATGACCCATCCAAATTCAAAACCGAGGAGGACCCAATTCCTTGATGATAAAAAGTATTGGTGCTCTCAACCGGATCCAGGGACCTTGTAATGAGCAAAGTCAATACAGGGTTGCAGTGAGCAATTTCAGCCGTTCAAAAGTGTTTTCAATGGTCCAAATTAAAAAAAAGCTCTTCCACAGAAGAAAATAACTGTTCCCTGAAAGAGTTTATTTCAAATCCGGACAGTTGATTGTTGATATAGACAGCTAAAATGCTCGCTGCAACCCTGTAGTGACTTTGCTCACTGCAGGGTTCCGGGTCGATTATCAACCTCCAGGTCTACCCAATACACAACTTTTATCAACATGCATGTGAAAGGAATTTTTTTTTACCTAAATCCTTCCCTTTGCCACCAAATCCTTCAAGCCACACAAACTTTGTACAAGGGCTACCCTGTTTTTTTTCTGCAATGAGAACTAGTAAAATGAAGCAATAGCAAAACACTTTCTCTAGCTTTCAACAGAATGCCACCAGTACAAACAAGCTCCAATTGCCTGGATTTTGTGAGGTTGAAAAAAAGACTGCTAATCCAGCAGTTTCCCATAAATTACAAAAGCTCAAGTTTTTGGTCTTTCCTCAGGAAATCTGGGAAGTTGAACAAGCGAGTTGACTCGCGTAACACCTTCCAGACCCGACCAACTCTGTTCTTCACCAACCACGGCTTCCGTTTCCCCATTTTCTCCTGTTGGTGTTTGTTTGTAGTGATCGCTTTCTTCGGACGACCGGACTGTGAAATTTCTCTGCAAAGATGGCTCGGAGTTCTGGCCGTCATCTGATTCCGCTGCATTCCCGCAATGATTGCTTGGGAGAGTCGCGGAAGAGAGCCCTTGTTCCTCGTAATCGGATTCAGAGTCGATTTTCCCGTCCAAAAATAAGCAAACTACTGCGCAGTCGTCTATTTTGGATGTTGGGTATTTGGTTTTCCATTCGCGCGCTGCTGCCTCGACCAAGAGTCTTGCAGCTGAGGACCGGGTTGGAGCAAATGATACCGTCTTAACCACATCATCGTTACTTAATACATCCCAAACCTGCAACAACACAACAGAGATAACTGAAAAACTAAAGTGGTGTTTAACTTTAAGATTAGGATATTTTTTAGGATTTTGATATTTGCGCTCCACTTTTTATTGATAGTGCTCCACTTTATTTATGAAGTTACTAGTTAAAAGTGGGATGCCATCAGTAAAAAGTTGAGCGCGAAAATCAATTTCCATTTTTTAATAGCAAAGATTAGGATATTTGAGATGCGAAAATTTAGAATACATTGCCAAGGGTTACATCACCGCCTTAAGTAATGCAGCTTAAATGTACTTGCTGCATCTATGATGTGTGGCCCTTCGAACCCGTCAACATGATTACAGCAGTTTCTCAAACTGCAGGGTCCATTTTAGAACAATAATGTGAGAGCTTCCACAGGGGGTTCATATACCTTTGTTGGTACGGGAAGTCTCCATGAATCGAGTATGCTCTCTCTCTTTTGTCATCGCTCATTGTTCGATACAATGTTGAAAATTTAAGAGAAGAAAAGGGACTTGACCATCCATACCATTCACCATGAACTCTAACGGCAAATTGAAGATTTGTAGAGTTTTCCAACTCTCTCTTGGTATTTGCATTGTTATGAGATAAATCCCGCGTCATCAGGAAGTATAAAACGCTAGGCGTTGCATTTTGAATGATTCAATCTACGAGAATAGCAGCCAAATGGCAACAGTGAAGAGCAACAGTTCGAGAGTAGAGGAGATTAAAATAACACATGAATGACTGTATACTCCTTCTTCAGAATGATAAGTAACCGATAAAATTTAGCACGTCAACGTTGTAAACAAATACTATCAATGAAGGATTCAGAGTCACACAATGACCAAGTCTAGTGGGGTGGATGAAATATTCCGAAGAACCGCTTGATTGACAGGTGCGGACAAATATAAGACCAAGTTCTTCCATGTGTGATTCTATGATGACAAGAGTCTAGTCTAATGTATCCAAATGAGAGTGCACTCTAGAAAGAATACACAACGAATTTGGCTTCCAGATTGGATACCAGTGGTAGTTCATACTGACAAGGGTACTGAAGGTTCGAGATTCAATGTCATGGGTGAAAAATTACCAAACCAAACAGAGCCTTAAGTCCCAATCAATAGGGATCGGCTACATGAATCCATTGTTTCCATTGAGCTCTGTCGAAGGATGTGGGAAAATCTGTGACATTCCTTCTACAAGAATGATCTGTTTAAACAACACACGAGCTATCCATACATGCTTTCCTAATCAAACCCTTGTGAAGGTTTCACTTTAATTTCTCCAACCATGCCATATCAACACAAAATTTGGAACCTCAAACTAGTTTGTGGAAGATCAGTCCCATTAAGCAACTCATATTCCCAAATGCATGACATTGTTTTCTGAACCAAAAAATAACAACTCTCCAAATGCACGTCCATATGCTTGGTTTCGTATGGATAATCAGACCCAGATGCTTGGTCCTCCTTTTCCATTAGGAACCGAAGTAGGAAAAACCAATTCCTTGGAATTTCTCTTCCTTACCGTCACCAAATTTAAATAACTAAATCGTGCTCTCAAGTGTTGCCTTAGCGCCCCTGAAGTGTTGTTGATTGACTTAAGAGTGTCAAGAAAATGTCCAAGATGAAACGCAAATCGTGGACGATTATCCACGCTTCTTGTGTGCAATGCCTAGGTAATTTCATACTTAGTCAGTTTCACTGGCTATGTTAACCCTCTACAAAATTATTACAATCTTTGGAACTAATTTCAATACATATAATGACACATTAGTGGAGAAATCTTACCCCATCAGAAGCAAGAACAATGAACTTATCTCGTTCCGTAAGACTCCAGTGGGAGAATTCCGGAATAGAGATCACCCCATACTCCTTTAAGCAGAAGTCTCCAAATGCCCGAGCCATTGCTAAGCCAGGTGCATCATCAAATGGCAGCCAAACTCTTGGCACTTCAGGCTCATCTTGCAATGCGAAGACCCTTCCTCTACACCGTTTAATCCTTTCAGCTTCCCCTGTAAATAAATAGCTAAATTAGACCGACACAACAAGGACATCAGAAGCAACAACCCAGCGATAGATTGATTACTAAAACATACTTGGCAAATCGGGCTTCAGATCAACAGTCAATTGAGTTGCCACCATGGAATTGTTACTGTCCATAGATCCCAAGATCGCCCGAGAATCCCCAATGTTTCCCATGTAAAGGTTTGAACCCTTGCATTCAAACATCAAACATGATGAAATTCGATAAGAAGCAACAAAATGGAAAACGAAACGGAACTCTTGGTAGTAGTACTTCTGCCATACCTGCTTCACTATGGTTACAGCGGTGCTACCACTGCAAAAGGAGTCCAAGTTAGGGTGGGACCTAAGCTCCTTGTCCATGGCTTTATATGATTTCAGAAAAGCTTCTCTCCATAGCAAATCCACCTTATCATCTTTAGAGCCACCCTGTTCACGATCACCTCCATCTGATTTATGATTCCCCGAGCAACAACTAGTGCTAGACCCATTTTGCTTCAATTCGGAAGAATTCAAGAATGACAATAGTTTCACAGGCAATGCCTCCCTTACTTTCCGTGCAACAAGATGGCCGTGTGGACCGTGGCCATCAAATACACCACAGAAAGTCACATCTTCTGGCATGAAATCCTGCAGAAATTTTCAAAGATTAAGAAAGCAGCTCCCAAATCCCAACAACGACAAATGGCATGTACAGAACAGAAGAATAGAACTTACTTCCCACACAATCATTGCATCCTGGTTTATACCCTTGCGCCCTTGCTGTGTGAATACACAAGAAGTTCGGCTCTTCCCATTTGTGAATCTCCGGTTAGGAATGGAGGACAGATGCTGCAACGTGGTGACATGGTCGGAATATGTTTTCCGATTTCTGTTTCTACTGAAAAACCGGAGGGGTAGACAAGAGGGAGAAATAATCTCTCCGTTGCTCGTGCTACTGCAACTACTCTGACTACTAGTTGAGAAACAACCCCCCATTTCCTCAGATTGAAACAAATGCACAAGAAGGCTCCTCTTGATCAGATAGTATAGATCAGGTTGAACTGTCCAACCACCACAAGACCGAAGAAACCAAAGATTCCCAAACACTAAAGATTACAGGGCAGTTTGGAACATAGAATAGGAATCTTGGAACAGGTTGTCAAAGTCAAATGCCAATCCACTGGAGCCGGCGTCAATCATAACGAAACCAGCTAAACCAAGTAAGAATAGAATCAATTAATCGCGTTGTTTATCATATATGCGGATAGAAAGGCTACAACATTATGGATGGAAACTCAACAAGTCAAGAAAACACATCTGGGCCAGAAGAAAAAAAAAAGGCATGTGAAGGAATATGACAAACACACAAGGCTGAGTAGATTGTTTGTCCTTCAACGCGAATCTTTATTATTTAAATCAGGCAGGATGATTATCGGTAGTTACAATAATACAAAGATAAAGAAGACAGAAAATCAGCAAATGCCAATATAATACTCCAAATGAAGAAGACAGAAAATAACATCTACAGAACTCAAAGTCTCAAACCAATAGAAAACCAGAAAACAGGATACCCACTAAGGTGTCAAACAGAACCAAAAAAAAAAATCGTTTGCCAATGACGCCATTCCACACACTCAAGGTGAGTAGAAAATTACCCAGTAGCTAAGTTTAAAAAATCCCAAATTTTAGCATTAAAAACATTACACTCTCTCTCTCTCTCTCTCTCTCTCTCTCTCTCTCTCTCTCTCTCTCTCTCTCTCTCTCTCCACATAAAAAACTTATCCCCATAATGTTTTTGATTAAGAAACGTTACACCATGCCACATACATTGGTAGTTAAATTTGAGTGAAAAACCTCCCCAAATCCCCCTCCACTTCTTTATTTGAAACTTCTACGAAAACGAGCTTAAGACTAAAATCGAGGGAGACTCTTTTGTTTACTCAAACTTTACAAGGCTCCTTCGTGTCGCTTAAATTTACCTCTATACCATAACTAATGACTCTTTTACTCGAATTATGCTTAGAGCTGCGTTTGCCCATGATTCATATCAAATGAAGCTTTTATTCACATTAAGTAAAAAGTGTGCGTAAAGTGCAGAGATATGTCTTAGACTTACCCACAAACTTAGACTTTAAGGGAGAATCTTCTAAAGCCAGGCAAGATTTCAACCTTCACCTGAATTCAATCTCCCAAAAGAGAGAACATTTATTCAAACACGATTTTCCCTCTCCGGAGCATATCAAAAAGTAAAGAAGGTAAAGCAGAAAAAAGACAAAGCAAAGGAACGGATTTTGTCAAAGCAGACAAGGAAAAGCTGGACCAGAGATCAAGTAAAAGTGTCTTCCTTGTGCAGAAAGTGAAAGATAATTCCAAGATTCAGTGAATCAACTTGGTTGCTGATTGAAACTACATTTGAAATCATAAGAAGTTCAAAAGAAACCGTTTGGTTTTCGGGAATGTTGTGTGAGAAATATATTCGCAAGGTAAGTGGGGTGAAGCACAGGAAAACGAAATCTGTTTTCCTTTGGGTTCTGTTGACAGAGAAATTTACGGAAAATCTAGAATTTCTTCTTTTTTTGCACGATATCAATTTTGCAAGAAAGTGTTTTCCTTAGAAAAGTTGAAGATGAGTTCCACAACTTTCTTGATAACTGAATACCAAGAAAATTGACCTTGGGGTTTGGCCCGATGGTCGTGTAGCGCTCATTTGGAGCGCGAGATCTAGGGTTTGACTCTTATGGACAAGAGGTTGGCCCTCGTTGTAATCTAACAAATACTAACTTACTAATATCCTGTACCAAGAAAATAACAAGAAAGTTTATGTTCCAACCACAACATTCTTGTTTTCATATTTTCCTGGAAAATAAACTGAGCCTGAAAAACCGCAGGCCGAAGTTAAGACATTGTTTGGGATGCCCTAAAACAAATTTTTTTTTTTTTTTAAACACCAAAAAACTCAAGTTTGCCTTGTTAATTAGCATCCAAATCACAGCCCAAAGCTCGAAATCAAACGAACAAATAAAGTAAAGTAAAATTCACAAGGAAACCTGTTTTGATTTCATTCCCCATATACCTTCTGTTTCTTGGCAACCAAACAGAGCGTGGATGGAGAAACAGAAACCGAATGATCAAAATGCCCAGAGAGAGATCTTTCACCATTAAAAACATATATAAACATTAAACAAGTTCAGTGCAATAAATAGCAAATTCAGAAACATGTACATATAAAAAAAATCACAAAAGATCTCTAATGTAATTTGGCCCTGCTAGTGAAAAGTCACATTGGTCCCCTCAGTTGAGGCGGACACAGTGGCGGCTTCAAAAAATCTAGAACACAACTAAATGAACAAAAAATGTTACCGACTAAATGAACAAAAAATATTACCAATTAATATCAGCTATGCCATCAAAAAAAAAGAAGAAGCAAAACAAATACTATAAGATATTACAATCGCACCCAATGAGTTTTCATAATTTGTGGGCTGGGTGATCAATTTTCCTTGGAATGGGTGTTCAAGAGTGAGAAAATTGGGTGTACAAATCAAGCTAAATTAAAATTACTACTACATAGTTTGGGTGTTCGAGTGATCATCCTTTACAGAGGGTGGAGCTGCTCTCGCAGATGTAAGCTGATCCGAATACTTGAGTTATAAAAAAATTTGCAAAAGATCGTAAGGTAAATTAACATTACAGGACTTTATTACATTCGCGAAATTCATAGGAAGGAAGCTATTGAGACAAAAAAAAAACAACAAAAAAAAGCAAACCATTTTCATCATGAGTCGCATAGCGTGGAAAAGTGAGTTCGAATTTCAAACACAATTACCTTGAGTTTATTCACGATTCCATGTTCTGGGTTTGGCTATTCTGAGAGAGAGAGAGAGAGAGAGAGAGAGAGAGAGAGAGATGTTCTAGTAGTGGTTGTAGTACTGGAGTAGTAGAAAACAGATGGTGCATTAATTGCGAAAGCGAGGAAACAGCAGAGAGAGAGAGGGATTGCCGTGTGCACTCCGGGCCGAAATGATTACAATCACGCAGACAACCCAATAGGTTGGTTGGTGGTGAAAGCTTTAAATTAACGAACAAGTTCAAAAAAAATTCGTTATATTAACTCTTATGATGCAAGTTCGTACAGAAATTTTGCTTCGATTTTAATTGTACCAAAGCTCTGGCTAATTGACAGAAGAATTAAATTCTAAAAAAATAGTTGAAGTGCACGCGAGCAAACATGAACATCTGAGTTTAAAAAGAAAAGAAATGATGACACAGAGTGATGTCCCTGTGCTCTTTTTAGATGGCGCCTTTTTGGAGTATTCTTTTTTCCCTTTTTCTTTTCCTCTCAGAAATAGATACGCACCTATTGCATACATCTGTCCGAATATATATATATATATAGAATGAGTTGAAAAATGATAATGTCAAAATTATTTTTATTTATGTCAAAATTTTAGTGCATAAAAACCTTATACCTTGCACATGGTATAATGGTTTTATGCATAACAATTTTGTCATTAACAACACCTCCTCCTATTTAAGAGGCAAAAAAAAAAAAAAAACACTTTTTGAAAAGCTCGTTCGTTTATATTGTTTGTTACTTAGGCCATGTTCCGCTAAGATTTTTATTTTTGAAGTACTTATTTTTCGTTTTACGAGATATGTCATTCTCTCACAATATAACGCCCTATGTGGGATCCTCATTTTATGTTAATGTGTATGTAAATAAGCATACAAGTGGCTCTCACATCGAGAGTTTGGGTTAAATGTATGTGAGTGTGTGTGTTTAAGAGGGTCCTCATACCCCTTCTTAATTAGCAATTACCTAGTGGAGGTGATAAGTGAAATTACTCTATTACCCTTCCGTGTTAAAAAAATTACGCATGCAAGCAGCATTGTTAATACAAAACTTGGAAGTATGCTTGACGAGCTTAAGCAAATTAACACAATATTTGGGACTTAAAAGGAAAAAAAAAAAAACTCAAAAAAAGTTGGACCTAGCTCCATTAGTATTTTTCATTCCCCCTCTCAATAGTTTTGTCATTATCATTTCCCTATTTTTATCGTACTTTATAGTTTTCTCCCTCAAAACACATTGTGAAGATTCTACTACCATATATGATATATGTAAAAGTTACGTAAGAAACTTCATGAGAGTCCACGCAGGCGACCTCTAAAGCCATGATGATCACCGGTCTGTCTTCTCCAAGGATGGCCCTAGGCATAGGCCCACCAAGCAACCGTCTAGGGCCTCCCGTTTGGACCCAATTATTGAGCCCCAAAATATTGAAATAGATTAAATATTATGTATGTCAAACATTTTTTAGAAAAGAGAATGTAGCGGGGTGGTAACATATATGCCCTTCAGCCTAGAGGATTCATGGCGGCATCATTATTTCGAGCTGCTTTTTTGAAATTCTGCGAAAAAATTGTTCAAATTGAAGGCGGTGAAACTCGAATTTGCATTCTAGGACTCCAAAAACCAGGCTCAAAGCATGCGTGCCACCATGCTACAAGGTAGTCTTGCTTGTCATGTTGGACAACCAATTTATTATATATAAAAGCATAAGAGGCTCCATTTTCATATCTCGCTTGAAACCTCCAAAATCTTTTGGCCGGGCCGGGCCGGGCCTTCTCTCTCTAATTTTCTCTCATAAAAATATGATCGGTGTTCTCTCATGCACCTTTGACTCTCTCTCTAGCTTTTTTTTAGCATAGTCATAGAGCCAGGGGTGGAGCCAGGAATTTTGGTTAGTGGGGTCAAAAATTAGATTCATATGCAATATATTTTTTCTGAGCACAAGTCCAAAAATAACTAAATTAAAAGGTTAATTATAAGATCGATATGCCTTAATAATTCATTTTTGCCTCATAATTGGCCCCAAAAGACTTGTTATATTTGAAAAATAATATATGATAGTCTCATTTCTAGCACTATTAACTCTCAAAAAGAAGAGAGCGCTTAAGATTTCTATATACTTAAAACAAGTTGGGTTAATTTAGAGATTTTATGTGGGATCAAAATAGCTAAATCATACTTATTCCTATGAAAATTTGGGGTCAAATTAATTGGTAAAAATGGGGTAAAAATTATATATATCCCTATAAAAATTTGACAACCACTGAAATCGGCCACTCTTCCTTGTATCCATGTGCCGCCGCCCCTGCATAGAGCTGAGGCAAAGAGTGTCAACCTCCTTAATTTATTGCCATGCATGGTTTATATCATGTGTCTGTTATAAATATGTTCACAAGTTATCTGTTCTGAAGCAAGTAAACGCTCTGGTACAAGCCACAAAAAAGTACTACTTTATCATTCACTTGCAAGGCTCACGAACCATATATAGAACTTGTGTACGTGGGCCATCCTAAAAAAATAAAGGGTAAAAGAACAAGGGATGGCCATATTGTGAAAGTGATGCCCATTGATAATCTAATAAGCTTACTTAGGCTACGTTTTCCTATTTGTTACGTACTAATTTATATGCCTTTTGGTGAGAAAAAAAAATGAGCAAGCATTAGCCTTTCATTAACAATTAGCGATTGCTGCCTCGATCTAAACCTATACTATGACTATCTTAATTGTGATCACATTTTCAAGTATAGATTCGCCCCCTCTTTTTCT
This sequence comes from Rhododendron vialii, assembly GCF_030253575.1. Classification (NCBI taxonomy): domain Eukaryota; kingdom Viridiplantae; phylum Streptophyta; class Magnoliopsida; order Ericales; family Ericaceae; genus Rhododendron; species Rhododendron vialii. The sequence goes on from NC_080560.1 coordinate 10,302,521, forward strand.
GATGACTTAGGGAGTTGGAGCCAATTCACGCACACCTATGTTAATTCTTGAGGAACTAATCTCACCGTCTGCTAGCCAAGACCATTAAAGCCGGAAAAGATTCGCCCTCCTTAATTGCATTCCGTCTCATGGTCGAATTTTTATGTCCGTCTACAGGAGAGTAAAGAAAAAGAAAGTTGCAGTTTACTACAAGGAACTTGAACGCGAATATCATTTGTTTAAGTCCTTTTCCAGGAAAGCCATGGATTGGCATTATGTCACACAACCGAATTTTGATTTAGATTGATTCTGCAAAAGTCAAGAATCCCAAACCATTTTATGCAAAAACACGAAAGTTGCATTTGTATTACCAGTAGCTCATAAAGACCAAAATAGAGGAACTGATCGAAAAAGCTCTACATTAGCTGGAGACCTCACTAGTAAGGATTTTAAGGTTTTATTACCAAAAAAAAATAAAAATTTATTGGCTCTCTCTCTCTCTCTCTCTCTCTCTCTCTCTCTCTCTCTCTCTCTCTCTATTACCAGTAGCTCATAAAGACCAAAAAAAATTATTGGCTCTCTCTCTCTCAGTAGTTCATAAAGACCAAAATAGAGTAACTGATCGAAAAAGCTCTACATTAGCTGGAGACCTCACTAGTAAGGATTTGAAGGTTTTAGTACCAAAAAAAAATTTATTGGCTCTCTCTCTCTCTCTCTCTCTCTCTCTCTCTCTCTCTCTCTCTCTCTCTCTCTCTCTCTCTCTCTCTCTCTCTCTCTCTCTCTCTCTCTCTCTCTCTTATTGGTTTGCTTTTGGGACTGGGTCAAATGCATCATATTCATATTACTAATATCACCCACACCTGCCAGGGGAAAGAGAGTAACAGGGACTGCTTTCCCTATTATTTCGTCCAAAAGGCAGAGACATTTGTGCCTTTTGAATCCATGAAAAACAAAGCGACATGATTAAAAGTGATGATCATATTGCTTTAATCTTTTCTTCTTCTTCTTTTTGGCGAAAGCAAGTCTCTCTCTCTAAGCCAGTTCAATATGTATCTTACTTGTAGTGGCAGAATCATCTAGGCGTGGTCGGGCCTGCCTTGTAGGGTTAGGTCTCAAGACGGATCTCGGGCCAAATCCAGCCCAGAGGGCCAACAAAGGGATTTCGGAAAAACGCCAACCCACATTACTGATAAGGGCTCATTTCAACAAAATATATATACGTAAATCTGCACAAATATATTCAACAGCCAACACATTCAAGTAAAAGGCATGTTGGACAAAATTAACCTCATATGAATAGAGTCCTGGAGGATATGTGATCTCCTTGTGAACAGCCAATATGTTCAAGAACAATGCATCAGACACATATGAATGAAAGATCATCAGAAGTATCCTAACAAAGACAACAATGGGAAAATAAAAAAAACCGATGTACAAAAAAAAAGCAACAAACATTTCCTTCTGGAAATTTAAGTACAAATGGCAATCTTTGAGATTCTAATGTAACTTTGAAATTCAGTAGGACAATCTCTTGACCTATACGACATGGAACTTGCGACATAAGATATAGCCAAAATATGATAATGCAAAGGTCCAAGAACATGTGGAAGCAAGAAATAATTCCAATAATCAGACACGAAAAAACCAAGCAAGTTGAAGATCATTTTTAGCACTCCCTCCGTCCCACTTTGTTTCGTCTGTTTTCTTTTTTGAACGTCCCAAAAAATTGTCTATATCTCACAATCTATAATATTTTATATATTCAATATGGATCTTGTTTGATAGATCTCAATTTATTTTATTAAACAAAGTTTTCAAAATCATAAAAAATACAGTATTATAGATTGTGAGATATAGATAATTTTTTGGGATGTTCAAAAAAAGAAACAGGCGGAACAAAATGGGACGGAGGGAGTATAAGTAAACACGCCACTGTGCTCTTTCAACTGTCCTCAAAAAGGAAATCCCTGGGGAACCAAACCTTCGACAATAGTAAGCACACAAACTAACTGAACGGAAACATAGTGATGCAGGAGGGGGTGTACTTGCTCGATTTTGGTAGTTAAGGGGGTAAAGTTGCTCGAATTTAAACTTAAGAGGGTGAAGTTGCCAAAAAGTGATAGTTTAGAGGGTATTTTTGCAATTAAGCCAAAGAAAAAGGATAACAAAAGTAAAACCTTAGGAATCCACGCTAAAGGAACCCATGAAACCCGAGACTAGGGGTTGTACTCCCTCCGTGAATAATTAACTGTCTACTTTCACTTTTTCCAAAGTTTTTAAAATGAGTTATATCTTTTAATTTATACTCCCTCCGTTCCTAAATAAGTGTCCGGCGCGCAAAATTAGGCTTTACAAAACATGCATATTTTCTATTAAAAAATTTAATTTTTTTTCACAATCTAATAGAACTCATTGCTATCTATTGATTTGTGAAAAAAAATTAATTTTTTTAACGAAACAAATGCATCTTTTTGAAGGCCTAGTTTTGCGCGCCGAACACTTATTTAGAGACGGAGGGAGTACTATTTTTCATAATTTTTAAAATTTTGTCTAATAAAATCAATCGAAATCTATCAAACAAGATTCATATTGCATATAAAAAATATTATATTTTGGAAGATATAAATGATTTTTTAAAATGTCCGAAATAGTAACGTAGACAGTTAATTAGGGACGGAGGGAGTAATTGGTAAAGTCATCCACAACCAATACTCGAAAGAAATCAATTACATTTCATAAACTATCTAAAACAATATCTGAGGAGTCCTTTAGTACAAATAAAGATAGCTAACAACAGTATGTACTGCATAAATCCTAATATAACTAAAACGACTGGATAATACCAATATATGAATAACACAATAGATAAATGTCCTCCAGGAAAAAAACCGAATATCCTGTCTTGTTCCTTTTCACACAAACCAATTATCCATCGGCGGCGACCAAATATACAATTATGTGTCAAAACAAGAACAAGTATTCTAGCTATACATCACATGAAACAAAAAAATTAGAGCTATGCCAGCAAAATTAGGGAAACATTTCTTCCTTCAACTAGCAAACATAGAAGCATGCAGCTTATTGAGAAACACCATATGAACGACAATAGGAAAGTACTTGTCCTTAAAATGTTATTGGAGCTGAAGGAAGCTTCACTCGAAAAAGCTCCTGATGCGGTTATAACATAAAACCATTGAAGTTCTGTTGAGGAATCCAGTATATCCTACAAATGAACTAATACAAATTCCAAGGTAAAATTAAAAGCTATGTAAGGTCATTTATCCTTGATAGCTGCTAAACAAATTCTGTACAAAATTGGGATTAATCAGTAGAGTGACCTGTACAAGCAAAACCACCATCTTAGAAAATTCGACAAGCACTAAACATCCTTTCTCAAAACAATTGTACAAGAAGTTTCCCCAGTCCTAGAGTAGCCAACTAACAATACGTAAGTAATATTAGGCCACAGGTACGATATCTACTCCCTTGTAAACCTGGCTTGTCCAATTGTTCCCAGCCCTTTCTCAGTCATGGGCATAAAAGTAAAAGGGTTCCCTCACCATTTTCCATCCCCATAAATTTCTCCTGCAACCAGAAACAATTAAAAAAAAACAGAAAAATATAAAAGCTACAGAAAGAGAAACATAGACAGTATGAAGTGACGTAACTGATGAATGTACGAGAGAGTACTAATTTCCCAAAACCAAAAATAAAAAATGCCAACTATAATGCCAAGAATGAATCAACTTACTCACTATGATGCTCCAGAACTTGTAGTAACCCCACTGCCATCCCTCAATCCTTGAAGGCAGAAATGCAAGGTTCTCTGCACACTATCTGCAACTATTCTCAACCTTCCCTGACTAATATCCCCCGCAGTTAAATTCATTCCCACAGTTGTACCAACCTTTTGTTTACACTTCTCCCAATCATCAACCTGCAACCAGCAAGCTCGACCTCCATGGCTTCCTTCCATCCCAAGAAAAGACACATTTGGATTTTCGCCAAACGAATATCTCAACCTCACAGAAACACAGTAGGGCAACCAAGCAGCTCCGCCGGCGGCATTTATGTGGGGTATGTGGGTAGGATCCAGAACCACAGTGAGGGCAAAATCGACCGAGTTGTGTGGCTTGTTGAAATGAATATTGCTTTTTGTTGCGGATAAATTCTCAGAGTTGCCGTCGACATTCAATCCGGCGTGATTTTCAAGACAGAGTTCAATGCGGGGTTTTTGGGCAGGGGCAGTATCTCCGCCTTGCGACTGAGCTAATCCCTTTTTCCACGCTATGAGTTTCAAGAACTCACGTAAAACGGAAATTGGTAAAGTAAGAAGGGTAATGAATGATGCAACACGTGAAGCGTCGTAGGGTTCTGACGCAACACGCCGGCTGAAATAATCGCATATCTCGCCTATTTCGGATTGCGTTAACTCCTCTTGAGCAACAGCTGTGTTTTGCTGCTGTTGCTGCGAATGATGGAAGCGCTTCACACTGAGGACTTGGAGAAGAAGTTGGACTCTGTGGACACTTACAGCAAATACATAACCTCTGCAGGTAGACAGAACTTTTGCCTTAATCCTTATGAAATTGGAGACATAATAGGGAAGCGCAAAATTATGGGAAATAAATGAGAACCAAGCAGACAGCATAAATATTAAGACAAACAAACGCGATATGGCTGTTGGCTTTTTCCCACTTTCAGAATTCTCGTAAATGTTGTTATGTAAGATAATCCAGAGACTACAAACCTAATTCATTAGAAATTGCCCCAATTTACTTACCGAAAAACATGATGAACAATCAGAGATTTTACCCCCAATTTTATTAAGGTTTCAGAGTCGCACAAAATAGGCCAACAAAAAATGTTACTTCTGGTACGTAAATCAAGTAGTACATCATCAGTTTCAAAACATAAATGATCACACAAGCTGTTTAGAACAACTACTCCAAGGAGAAAATAAAATAAAGCTGAAAGGTGTTGAAAAGCGAACTAGAGGATACAAAGCCTCATCAAAGAAAAGACGTGGAAAAGAAAGGCTAAATATGCCAAGAATAAACGTAAATCCAAAGACAAGAAGAAAATGAGAGTTCCAAGACAGTGAGAATAAACCAAAACTTAATATTCTTACCCCACAAAGAATCGCAGGGCTGGCTGTTCCTGGTCCAAATTTAACAGTGCACCTTCAGTGTCCTTCAAAATTGACCCTAGGATCTCTTTCAAGAGATCAGGTAATTGTGCAAATAGCCAAAGCACTCCAAGGTACTTGAGAATTCCTCTAAGAACTTTCTTTAGTGCAACAAGAGGGACCCATCCACCACCATATCCTCCATCATCCCCAAGTCCAATAATTGCCGTATTTAACTCCCCTCTCACATGAGCAGGGACACCTGCACCTGGTGATCTACGAATAGGCAAGCCTGCACTCACAACTGATAAATTTGGGGATGCCGAAAGAGCATTCCCCATACGGTTAGGACCAGAGACTTGATTTCCTGCTCTAGGAATTCCACCCGGATTTGAGAGGTTGACTCTGTTTACACCGGAAGTTGACAGCTGCACCGAACTTGGATTCGGACTATTTGGATTTGGCATCCCAACTGTCGGTTGACCACCAGCAAAATTAGGCTCCAAACCATTTAATTCCTGAGCAACGTGCTCCATAATGAAAGGTCGAAACTGTGGGCATGGTAATGAACCTCCCATTGAGTGACCCACCTTGGGGGGTGTTGCTGGTTGCAACCAGACCTGGTCTCCAGCAAAGCAACGCATGTCAACTGCAAAGTTTTTGCGGTATATTATACGGATCCAATAGGGTCCACGAAGTACGACAGAGACATCTATGGGCAACAGTGAGCTAGGAACAATGCCAGGGCCCCCCCGCCCAGCAGCAGCCAGCATTACAGCCCCATGAAGATTGTGATTCCCAAGAGAGGCGGCAGCAGTGGATTGTATAGGATTCCCTCCAATGGCAGTTGGCGCCTGACTACCATTTGTAGTTGAATTACTATGCAATTGGCTCTGGTGTTGTGGGTACCCACTCTGTTTCCCACCAACAGAGATTGGTGTTGTGACACCAGGAATCCCTGAAGCGGAACCTGCCCTTGCGGGCCGAGTTGCTCCTGCCAGAGCATGCAAGGGGCCAGCAGTGAGACGAATGCAATCCAGAAGGGATGCAACTTCAGCGCCGTTTATAAAGTCTTCAAGAAACTGTAGGGAACATAAACATGTAATGTTAACATCTAGTGCAAGGGGCAGAAAGAAAGTGCAACATATCTGTAAAAGCAGAACTAAGTTTTCAATTGATTCGAATGAAGACCAAGCTCGAATAAGAGCTTTTAACTACAAAGACAGAGAAAGGATGGGGAGTCGAAGTCTTCATTTGTTTGCAGCAAAAAAACAATCTTTAGGATGAGGCAATGTGATGGCAACGTGCTGGCCAAAATTAACATTCACTTTGACTAGAAGTTTTAGACAAAAAGATAAATATGCAGTGTAAACTGCAACAGTCTTAACTATAGGTGGCAATCCCAACCCATATTTTTTAACCCGCCCAAATCCACTCACTTATAACCCAACCCAACCCGCCCATATAATATAATGGGTTGATATGGGTTCCATATTTACATGGGTTTAATTGGGTTAAAAATGAGTTCAGTATGGGCTGGAATTAAAAGACTCATTCCCTACACAAGAGTTAACTAATAGCTAGTGTTAAGCTAAAATTCTTGCCTCCTGTACCAGACCAAATTCGGTATTCTTGCCTCCTGTACCAGACCAAATTCGGTATTCAATATTCATTATTCAATCAGATTCCTCTCTCTCTCTCTCTCTCTCTCTCTCTCTCTCTCTCGACTGTAATAAGATATACGTAATAATTATAAGGCCGAACTCTCTCTCTCCATTTCAATCAGATTCCTTCGACTGTAATAAGATATAAGGCCAAGTTCGGCTAAGGTACCTTGGTGTCCCATTGTCCTCCTTTTGTGGGACTTTCTTTTTCTTCTTCTTGACTTGACAAACGTGAAAAAAAAAAATTATGACTTTTACCCAAATATTTTTGAAAATATTCAAGATAAGACCCCAAAAACCGACTTTTGGGGCTTTATCTTGGATATTACAAAAAATATTAGGGTAAAGGTAGAAAAAAAGAAGTTGCTTTTTTTATTTTTCTCGTCGAAACGAATTAATAGGGGTAAAAAGTTTGTCTCAAAACGAGCAAATGCAAAAAAACTTCAAATAAGGATAATGAAAAAAAAACCCAAAAATCTCATAGCGGAACTTAGCCTGAATTCAACGGTGAATCGACATTTCACCGATTCAAATAGTGACTGAAATGGATTTTCTATGAAGAAAATATGTGTTGATCTCTCTTAATGGCAAAAAATGCTATTGCTGTGTCATTGAAGTCGTTTTTTCCCCTTCAAGATAAATACATTAATTTTGGTGGGACATTGAGGCAAAGTTAAGATTTTTCATGAACAACAAGAGAGTATCTAAAATTTTAAATAGACAAGTTTGTTTTTTTTTTTTTTTTCATGATCCCAATAGACGAGGGAGCTTAGTAATATAAATATTTTGCACAATATATAATATGTTAATGTAGCAGTATCTCAAACATACAATATGCTATATGTATGACGGGAAGAAAAGAAAGGAAAACGGGTCGGGTTTGGCTATGACCAGACCCATTTTCGACCCAACCCGTTTCAACCCGCCTAATATTGACCCGGAAAACCTATAGGGACCGACGGGGTCCCTACCGAAATCGTACCGACAGCCGCGCCGGGCCGTCTTTGGCCGTTGGAAGGCCGATCCGAGCCGTCCAAAAATTCTATAAAAAAAGAAAGATGAGGGGGCCTACGCGGGAATCAACGTCATCCGATGTGTGTAGGGTGCTTGATCCAAACACCCTTTTTTTCGTGTATATATGTACACACACACACATATATATATATACGAAAAAATGGGGAGTTTGGATCGAGCACCTACGCACGTTGGATGCCGTTGATTCTCGCATAGGCTCACTTGGTTTTTTTTTTTAGAATTTTTGGACGGCTCGGATCCGCCGTTTGGTGGCCGGAGACTACCTGGCGCGGCCATCGGTCCATTTTCGGTGCGGTACCTGTCAGTACCAGTAGCAGGACTCATTCAACCCGACCATGTTCCTACAACCCGCTTCAACCCACCCATTTGCCACCTCTAGTCTTAACATGTGGCAAATGCAAAGCCGATCAAAAGTTCAACCTTACCCTAAAACAACACTGAAAAACACTGCAGAGTGTATATCCAGTAGTAACACTAGCAATTCAAAAAAAAAAAAAAAGCAGAGAACGAAAAGGATAAAGAAAATGATGAGGAATATTCAAGGTATCACAATTTACAGGTCAATTCCTTGAGAGGAAACATTCGAAAGCCGAGAAAAAGAAAACAATGTCAAACAAAAAACCAGCAAGGAAAGTAAAAAATGGACCAGAGAGAGAGAGAGAGAGAACCTTGGTATGAGGCCAAAGCTGGTCAGGAGAAACATGCATTGTGCAGCCCTCTTTACTAGACTCCCACTCTACAACAAAACGAGCAAGGACCCCTGAACCAACTGAACCAAAGCTAAACCACAAACTCATAAGCCCTACATCCTCAATTCGGAAAACCCTCCTCATATGTTCTGAAAATCTATCAGTTGTCTCTACTGCACCCTTAACACTAGGTGGGGCTTTACCGTCAGAGTTTGCACCGCCTTCTTCCCCTTTATCATCTGGTCTTACCCCAAGCAGTTTTCGCATTCCAAGTGCAAACATTCTAGCATTAGAGAGCCGCTGGATATCTGCAACTAACTTCTTTATGCTATCTGCCTCCACAGAATGATAACTCAAAACCACACCTTCCGGATCATAACGGATGTGAGAATCCACGTCAGATGTATTGGCAATACGAACTCCAGAACCCCATGGAGTAGTATTGCTCCCCTTCTGAAGTTCCCACAAGTCCCTGAAGTGCTGGTCATTTATTTTAACATCCCAACACATGCTTCCAGGTCGACCAAGTCGCAAGCATATATGTTGCCATGTATCGCCTCTTGCAAATGGGAGCCGGAACCATAAGTTTGAGGATGCATTTCTTAGACCTACTTCTTCAACATAAGGAATGTCAAGTGCATCCATCTGGCTAGTTAGTCGGGCATGCTTGATACAAAGTGAGCAGTGCCTAATAACATGAAGAAGGGCTGATACATATATGCTAGAGGGTGCATTTCCTTTATTTGCTTCGGCAATTAGACTTGCATAGCTGTAACCTTCAGGTTTGCCAACAGATGTAAAGAGTGCATGTGGTGAAATCTGTTGCTTGAATCCCGATTCTGTAATTTTCCTCCTCTTACAAAAACCAGAATAATCCTCCAGAAGTGATGGAATCAAGTTCAACATATCTGACACAGTACGCTTTCGTGACCTTTTGACAGCATCGAGACTTGAGGTAGGACTAACAGCAAGATCTGGTCTTTCGGCTGAAATGGGGGAATTTCTCAGAACATTCATTAACTCAAAAAGATATGGTTTAATGCAAATTTATAAATTGGGGCAAATGCAGATAACCTATGACCAAGCAACTTACATTCGGTAGTTGTAGCCCAGGAGCTAGATCCAGAAACTTTAAATGATCCATCCACAGTCGCAGTTGAGTTTATGGGCCCAATAGGTTTTGCAATTGGCACAGATACTCGGGGGCCAGTCAGTCTTGGTGGGGATAATAATCGAGATGACCTATTTCCAGAAGCATTCAGCTGATCTTCATCAATTGTGGCAGAAGAATCAGCAGAATGTGCAGATCTAATTTTAGATAGATCCTGATCAGACTTGGAAGCAGATAGTTTTTTCAAAGTTGCACCCCTTGCTGGACCGGAAGATGGTGAACTGACAGGAAGAGTCTGAATGATGCCCTTCAAATTGCTTGAAGAATAAATGGCTCCACTATAATTGGGAGATCCACTAGTAACTTTAGGAACATTGCTGATGTGTGCTGAGGTTCCACCTTTTATACTTCGAAAATTCGCCGGACCAGAGCCAAGAGGCAAAGCAACAGATGTATTGAATGATGAAGAGGGGCCCTGAATAGAAAAAGGGGCAGATGACCCTCTCTCAAGCTCAAATACTTCGTCAACGATAGAAGAGAAACTTGATGGAAGATTTCCCGAACCAAGCATAGAACCTTCTAGGGTGATCTCAGAGAGAAGACCTTGTCCAGAAGTCTGATTAGCACTAACGGAATTAGGTGAAAGTGAAAGCAGTTTTCCAAAGTCAAGAAGGCTCAGGTTGACTTCATCTTCATGCATCTGAATCAGACCAATGTCCACATTCTTTGAGCGGATAAAATTGTGCAAGTCACAAGAAGAATGATCTTTTCCTGATGGATCGGCCTGAGTCTCAAGCAATTTGAAGATGGGTTTAAAATCCTTATCAAGCTGCATTAGCAAAAAATACGAGCTCCCAGAATCTGGAAATCCCATCAGCAACGAATTTTGACCATTCAAAATGTTCTTGGGAACCTTCACTGCAGCAAAGCCATGTTCATAAACCTGCAAGCATCAAAAGGTCCAGACAGTGATATGAGGCAAGTGGACAATCATGTGACAGTGTCGACTATATTGTGCCTATCACAACAAGATCAACTACCATGGTCAAAATCACAGAGTGAAATGCCTAAAAACTCTCATCTCAAAGTCCAGACATTATGTCTCTGGCACGCTCTTGAGAGAGAGAGAGAGAGAGAATAAGAAGAAAAAACCGATTACCTCCAGGCCTATAAACCTGCCAATACATGCAAATAAGTGCAAAATACTTCTGCTTCTCAATCTTATAAAAACTTCAGCAGCAATCATACTACCCTGGTTCAGGGCTTCTTCACATTCTACCACTGCTGAAGGAGTAATAATGTTATTCGATGAGTGGAGAAGAAAACGCCCATTCCTACAGGTAAAAAACAAACACTATCTCAACTGAAAATCAATAAAAATAGTAGCCATTCACCATAGAAAATTCTCAGTAGTCTATTCCAATCAGCATTATTTATATAGGGTATTCTTGGTGTCTGAAGAAGAGTTCAGGATACATACAAACAGACAATGCTTAATACGATCAATTGTGCACGAGTTAGTTGATGGCTGAACGATCGACAGTAGTAGGTTCAATGGAATCATCAATATACATGTTTCAGTTTTAGCTAAACATTTTGAGAGGAAGAGTGAGAAATGTTGAGACCGACGCTGCTTAGAGCCTTAACACTCCTAGTCAAACTCCCTAACATGACTGTGGTGAACCTCAAGCAAAATTTGTCGGACGTTTTTGGAAATGCACTCTTGCCCTCAATTAGTGTGACCATGTAGGAAGATTCTATGAGCTTAGGATTAACAAAAATATATGCGATGAACCTGACATGTACGTCATAGTTACAACACTAGCAATACCCATGTAATCCCCAATTGATGAAGGTAGGGCGGGGGATGACTAGAGACAGACCGAACCTTTGACAGTATATGCACAAAGTAGCTGCTCTCAAGAGTTTTACATCTGAAATATTAGCCCCCTGTCCTATACCTCTGAAATTCGAGGTATTCAAGGGACGTTATGCCTTGGAACGATGCCCCCAAATTGGTGCCACCCAGCCCTGTTCTATGCAGCAATTGCAAAGAAACCGAAGCAAGAAAAATGACAAACAACAAACTTTATCCTAGTCTACATTCCTTATATTGGCAAATCGACATACCAGAAGGATTCTTCTATCAACAATCAATTATATATAATAAAAAAAAGAAAAAAGAAGACATTTAATAAAACTAAACAAAGAGTCAAGAACGTGCATTCATCTAGTAGCGCGTAGCTATCAGTGACATACAGTCAACTATGAAGACTAAAATATAGTTTGCAAACGGAAAAAGTCATTGTAAGCATTACAAATTTGATGCAGTTAACTGGCACAGTTAGAAAGGAAAACCTTATATTTATCCCCAGGGTGAAAAATGAGGAGCCATAGGCACGAACATGCAATACTTCCTGCCCTTCACATTCCCTGGCATTTGATTTGTTATCCTTCTGAAGACAGGAATTCAGCACAGAAGAGCAAGTTATTCATTAACTTCAGCCAAAAGGCAAATGCATTAAAATTGCACAACAAGTTATTGGTCAAAAGTCAAAATAAAAAGACAATTAAGCAATACCACTAAATGAAATTGTGTAAGATTTTATTGACAGTCATGAAAGTTATATTCAGAAAGAAAATAGAAAGTAAGCTGAAAAGCACCAGAACCAGCCAGCTTGGGTTCATTACTACAGCTTTGAACACTGAGCAATGGCTAATTCAATATTGCCTCTAAGCTGGATCCACATCCAAATTATGCAGGCAGGGAGACACTCCAATTAAATGAACCAAAAAAAAACGTCGAACAATTAGAATCGTTCTCTCACTACTGTAAGTGACATTAACTAACTAACTATAGGGCGAGGCCACCCAACATCAGAGGCCAGGATTAGCATTGACAATATATGTCGCCCATTGGCCTGTGACGAAGGCTACAAAGCTAAATAGTTAAAGCCTAGCAAGATACTCCACAATGACAATGTCTATGGTTTACCAACACTGTCTTTCTTCTGCATTTAACTACAAGCACCACAAACTTACAAAATAGTCACTTCCTATTACTAATTGCCTTCAATTGAGAACAAAGCACTGGCATTTGGAAAACACACCAATGGAATTGACCAAACTGATTAATAGAACTTGCAGCATAGATCCTGGTATGACTTCTTGAACTCAATAGCTATAAAGACGTATGGTCAACAAACACAAAAGATAGGATTTGACAACATGAGTATATATTCCATTTAGTTATTCCTGCTTCTAGGACTATAACTTCCACACGTAAGCGTTATTCTAGCAATTACAATGAGAGGTGCTATGCGAAATAACTGTAGACTCAACTAAAATGTTTGTATGAAACTCACAAAACGGTTGAAGCATTATACTTAACCCTATTCCAACCAATTTTTTGCAGAACTACACAATCATGTTCTACTGTTCCTTATTGGGCAGCCTTGACTCTAGACGTCTACAACACTAGATTCTTTGCCATCCGTTCAACCTCAACCTCGTTTCATTCACCCCACAACTTCTCTTTCTTCTGGTCATCTTTTTAGACGATCCTGATGATTTGTTCTTCCCTTACAAGTTGCAATGTGAACATACCCAAACCAAACCAAAAAAACAGAAAACAAATTTCGCAGATCTGAATATGGAGTTAGATGATCTGGAGTTAGACGTTCTGAAAGTTTTGAGATGAAAGCCAATTTTGTGGAAGACGAGTAACTTGGCAGCGGCGCCATGTATAACAACAATGCTGCAAATAAAAGACCAAATCACATTAGACGTGTACATTCAACCAACCTTTTTATGGCCGACATCAGATTCATCTGGATGGCACTGAAGAAGAACGTCACCTGCAGTCCGACAGATCTCAGCATTTTTCACCAGCTCTTTGTAGATTTCAAGCAAACGAGTATATCTATAGCAACATATAGCCCTTAGCAGCAATTTCTCAACATCAATACAACTCTGGTCAAGGGAAAATTCTGCCTCCTTGCCAGTTAAAGGATCTATGACAAATGAGCTATGAAGACACTTTATCTGCAGATCTGGTCCCGGTTCAATTTTCAAAAATGGGCATGATCCAGAGTCAGATGTGCCAGAAGTTCTGTCAAAATCTAACCAGTATAGAATTTTTAGTCCAGGAGTTCGTAGACCAGCCGAATCGGTTTCACCATCTTGATTCGTTTGTGGGGTACCAGCACTCCCACCTTGTCCCACTCCACCATCAGATACCAGCTCAAATCGAATGGCATCTTTCCATCGGCCTTGTCGAAGTGATTGCACTTGTCTTATGACAGTGTCCATGACAAGCGCAATGCAAAGCTCATGGAGAACAGAGTATAAACTAATAAACGGATTTTCTGCAGCTGCCATTCTACGCTCTAAGTCATCTCCAAGAACATGTCTTCGCGATTCTTCCAACTTCACAAGCCCACTTCTCTCACCAACAAGCAGCTCCAAATGCAGTATCCTCCACATTGTTAGATGCCCTCGATATCCAAGAGTAACTAAAACCTTAAATTCCCCATCCACACGAAGTATGGCAGTACCATCAGAAACTTTGACTTCAGATATTTCTTTGGGAAGTGTAACTTCTAGTAACTTTGACCTCACAAGTGCGTCTAACTTCTTCAAAGCTGGCTTCTGTTGATCTACTGTTAATGTGCTCTGAATACCAATGCCTTCTACACATTTTGGTAAACGCTGGTAATTTCCTGTAAGGAGGACTTCAATGGCAGAGGGAACATCATAGCTAGGAGCGCGAGCTTGCTGGAGCGATTCATGCATGAAGAAAAGGGAATCTGCTGCTTGAGTGAAGCACATATCATGATTTGACAACGTTGATGCAAGTTGTTGGCTATGTTGTATTAAGGGCACCTGCAGATCGACACGTAGGGACTTACGAGACAATACATAGTTATAAATATGTGGAAATGATTTCCACAAATTAGCGCAAGTAACAAGAGAAAACTGTTGATTCCAGCGCACGAATCTAAGCAAAAAAACTTACAAACTCAGTCACCAATAAGTATAAGCGTATTAGTTCAGAAAATTAACCTAAATCAAAATCAAGCAGATGTTGATGACCAAAAGAACAGAATACTGTTGGCATTATAAATCAAATTGAAGAGAAGCCTGCCGAGGAAGTTACCACACCAGTAAGAATCTATATTTGAGAAATGACAATAATTTCTTTCCAAATGGAACTAGGGCAGAAGTGAACGGAGGGAATGCATTAGGAGAAGAAGCCAGATAGCTTCCTGAAGAACAGTGCCAGTAATGTTCAGACTCGCTGCATATCTCTGATGGTTTTCAACATGTTACTCCTCCGTCGCCGTCTAAAGACACCAACAGAAAATGTATAGAAACTAATTCCTTAATATTCCCACCTCCTTTCTCCTTCTACTTTCCTCTTTGCACCCACCACCGCCACTAGACCTCCATAGCTCAACCATCTGCTGCTGCCAATCTTATTTTGTATTGTCAAGGCAAGAGAGGATTTCTCCATGGTATCCTCCTATACATAAGTTATCTTTTGCACTAGTAAAAGAATAAATGCGCGTACATATATAATCCCATGCATGAGGATCCAGCTATAGGAGCAAAAGTAAAAAATCTACTGGCAAACTCTTCACAACAAAACCAAGAAAAGCAGCATAACTAACCTTCCTAATACCCAGAAAAAGAAGAGAAGAGCTCATAGGTACAATAGATAGGAAACAACAGCAGCCAATTGCAACATATTACCAACACCAAGAATGATGTACAAAGTACAAACCAAGTAGCAACCAGGAAAAAAACTGCTGAAAAAAACTTTTAGCAGCTCCACCAGTATTGCACGTATCCATGGACAAAAAATAAGAAGAATTACACGTGTGTTTGTGCTTTCTTCTATTTATCAAGCTCAGAAAATTTGAGACAAAGAACATTCTTCTCCACTTGGGGTCCCATGAAAACATAACAGAATGAAAAAACTACGGAATTCTTGAGTTTTAATGCTGCTTGCCACACTCACTAGTAGGGCCGCTAAACAAACCAAGCTACTTGAGTTCAAGCTCGTATTCATATGTTAGGAGCTCATTCAAGATTAGTATCAGTTTGTTACATAAACAAACCAAACTCTTAACATTTCCTGAAGCTAGTTGAAATTTTAAACCAAACTCGAACAAGTTACTACTCGGCTGGTTCGACTCATGAAACACTATTAAAAATTCAAGTTACTCAGGTTCGGCTTCATTAAAGCCCGTTTGAGATCAGCTCGTCTCGTAAACAAGCTAAGCTTGAACATATTTTTAGACCTCGTTAAGCTTGGTTACCAAGCTTGATCAACCAGCTGCTCGGCTTGTTCATCACCCCTACACAGTAGCTTCTTTTTTTTATGCGGCCCCTACTCAGTAGCTTATTCAGGCAATTTTCGAAGAGGAATTCGCGATAAGAGGTCAATTATTCATTTCTTTTCCACTGAGTATTCTCAGTACAAACGAACGAACTAAAAAAAAAAAAAAAAGCAAGAGCAACTTCAAGGAACTTCATCAAAACATAACAAGTTAATTCTCAAGAATTTTTTTTTTTGTAACATAGGGTGTCCCGGGCCAAAGCAAACCTCGGTCTAATCCCTAAAGCCGTTTCACACGCTTATGCGTAAGTATAGAAAACTAAAACTAGACGAAAAAGAAGGCGCATCATTTTTTCACCTGCTGGCACCACTTGGCGAGAACATTGAGCCGGAGCATGCGCTGCTGAGTCTTGCACAGGAACTTGAGGATGCTGATCTTTTTCTCCGAATCGGACTGCTCGGTGGACCTGGACTTATCCACTAGTTCCTTAAGAGAGAGGTACGATTCCTCTGCCGCTCGGCCCACCAGAGTGGAGAACTCCACCGTTTGTTGTTGCCCTAGTTCCGCCATTGATGTCGAGTTCTTTGGATTCACGATCTGTTATTACGCACTGAACATGGAAACTAGGGTTTCGCAGAGCGGAAAACCTTGGATTCTTGGAAGAGAAGGGGGGAGTACTGTAGAATTCAACCCTCTCTCTGTATTCCAGGTCTTCTGAATTTAGGCACCGGAGAGAGAGAGAGATCTGTCTATGCCAAATTGCCAACATAGGAGGATGATTACCCTTTATATAACTTTTATTAACGCTTTTGATAGTTCCGCCAAAATTTGGGGTTTTTTTTTTGAGAAAATTAAATAGGCATCCTATTCACTAGACTTATTTAGGTGTTCATCCTAGAGATTTTAAATACTTATGTTCTCATTCTGAAAATGCATTATTTTCCATTACACCCTTAGTTATTGTTACCCAAATTATGCAACCTAGAGGGGGGTGAATAGGATTGCTAGTAATAATTACCAATAAAAATTTATCTCTAACAATATATGCAAACAATAAGTATGCAATCAAAATAGAGAGATAGAGAGATAGAACCCGTTTATAGTGGTTCGGTCCGGATTTGTCCACGGTCCGGCCCTACTCCACTTCTCCTCAAGCAATTACTTGAAGGTTAGACTAATCTTTAAAAGATTACAACTTGTAAGTCTTGCGGGTGCTTACAAGAACCGAATGCCTCTAGCTTTCCCGAGGAGCTAGCACAACCGCAAGAATTTTCTCCGAAAACTTCTCAAAAACAATAACACCCAAATTTCAACCCGAATTTGGTCTTCTAAGCTTTCAAGTGTTTGACTCAAACACTCACTTAGGAAATACAAGTATGTGAAGAAGGTATGAAAATTATCGCTCACGACTTGTACAAATTTTCTCTCAAGAATAATATGAAAGTGGAAGAACAATGAGAATTTTTGGCTTTGATCTTTTGAGAATTTGCTCTTGCAATAATATGGAATGTTGTAGCTTGTGTATGTACTCATTAATGAGTTCTTGATGCCTTATATAGCCATCCATATGCTTCCTAGCCGTTGGAAACTAGCCGTTGGAAACTAGCCGTTTGAAACTAGCCGTTGGAAACTAGCCGTTTGATAGAGTGGTCATCCGGGTGGTCGTCCGGTTGTCACAGCTTTCTGTTCAGACAGCCGGCTTGTCAGCCGGTTCGTCAACCTGTGGCTCACAATTTCATCTAAATAAACCGTTAAAGCATGTATTGAGCTCAATAAAATCTTTGTAAATATAAATCATGAATCCAAGAGACTTTATGCTATATTTCAAGGTCACGAAAATATTTAATTCGGGAATCGACTTTTCGATAATTTTGTATTTGCCGAATAAAAATATCATTGAATTAATCATCAAAATAATTAATAGAGATGCATATAAATTTTCACAAATTATAATGCATACATTTTTCAACAATCTCCCCCTTTTTGATGATGACACAAAATGATAGTTTTTATTCAAGTAGGAGTTATGCCAATCTCCCCCTTAATACATGCACCAAAGCAGTTATCTATGATCAACGAGTAATAGCAATAATCATCAGATCATAGCAAGTAATTTTTTAAATTTGCCCAAAATGGCAAGATAGATCAATTAAAACTTGGCTTTTTCTCCCCCTGTGACATCATAAAAAAAAACTAAAAAGAGAAAAACAATAGGGCCATGGTTCCAGCACCATGCCGCTCTTGCCCTGTAGCACTCTATCTTCGTTCATTGAGAGCTTGGCGTCCTTGATTTTCATATTCTCGAATAATGGCTGCTACAACGGCAGCTATAATGCCAATCCAATACCACAGAGTATCCACATTTACATTCCATCCGAACCATGGTGGTATTCTCATGGTAAGTAACGCACACAGCAGAATGAAGATAAAGAGTTGCATCCAAATGGTTTGGATAAACAACCTGAACTCTGCTCGTTCGGCATCTCTTTCGTAAAACTCAAACGGTAACCCTTGCGGTATGTTTGCCATTGCTTGATGAGAGATTTAGGCCGAGAGAGAAGGAGAGATAGATAGATGAGGAGATAGAGATTGTGTTGTTGAATTTATAGAGTATGAGATTGCCGAATTGTTTGAAATGCTGCGCCGAATTGTTTGAAATGGTGCGCCGAATTGATTGAATTGCTGCGCCGAAAGAGAGATAATAGGGGATGCGGCACCGAATAGAGATAGGATAGGGGATGCGGCGCCGAATAGGACAAGAATAGGGGAAGAAAATTGTGTTCGGGTGTTTATTGTTGTGTCCCCTTAATACATGCTCCCCCTAAAAGAGAGCTTTTTAAAGAATGCGAGGGGTATTACCGAGAATGATTATCCCTGCAAGCTTAGAGACAAGAAATTCATATCGGCGAAGTATATAAGAGACAATTTAAGCACTAAGCCATGAAGTTCATACAAACTAAGTGTAACAGACTTAATAAATCAGAGTTAGCAACGCAAAAGCTTGAATAAGTCTCAACCTCACGGTTGTCCGGTTGGACATCCGCTTGGACATCCGACTGACAAATGCAGGTTAAGTCCAGAAATCGTTTAAGAGGAGTAACATTAAAGACCATAAAACTGATTTTCTTCATACCAAACACAGGAAAATGAAACATATGATAAAATGTTTGGAGGGTGATTTCTTTATCAAGATCATTTGTACTCTCCATCAAGTATGATATTTACGAATTCAATCAACTCAACATTGAATCCAAAAAAAACTTTTGACATCAAGAACACAACTTTTTCATAAATGATTAGACATGCCGAGTTCTCGTCGAATGAAACAAAATTGTTCTTCACCAAGGGGTTTTGTGAAAATGTCCGCCAATTGCTTGTCGGTACTAATAAAGTTAAGTTCAATATCCCCTTTTTGAACATGATCTCTTATAAAATGATGTCTAATCTCAATATGTTTTGTTCGAGAATGTTGAATTGGATTCTTGGTTAAGCTAATTGCACTAGTATTATCACATTTAATAGGAATATGATCATATTGCAAATTGAAATCCTCCATTTGTTGTTTGATCCACAATATTTGGGCACAACAACTTCCGGCTGCTACATATTCCGCCTCGGCGGTAGATAGAGCTACGGAATTTTGTTTCTTGCTATGCCAAGACACTAGAGAGTGCCCTAGAAATTGGCAAGTCCCACTTGTACTTTTACGATCAACTTTGAAACCTCCAAAATCCGCATCCGAATAACCAATTAAATCAAATGCAACTCCACGTGGATAAAACAATCCTAAGTCATGAGAACCGCCAACATATTTAAAGATACGTTTAATAGCTTTTAAATGCGATTCTTTAGGACATGATTGAAATCTAGCACACATGCAAACACTAAACATTATATCCGGTCTACTTGCAGTGAGATAAAGTAATGAGCCGATCATACCTCGATACATCTTTTCATTGACGGCCTTACCATTCTCATCTTTGTCAAGCTTAGTTGATGTGCTCATTGGTGTGCTCGTTGGCTTTAATCCTTCCATGCCAAACTTCTTAATAAGTTCTTTCGCATACTTGGCTTGGTTGATTAGGATCCCCTCATTAGTTTGCTTGATTTGAAGTCCAAGGAAGAAGTTAAGCTCCCCCATCATACTCATTTCAAATTCACCTTGCATACACTTAGCAAACTCTTTGCACATATTATCATTAGTGGCACCAAAGACAATATCATCAACATATATTTGAATAATGAGCATATCTTTACCTTTGGCTTTAATGAAAAGAGTAGTATCAATTTTTCCACGAGTAAAGCCATTGTCAAGCAAGAATGAACTAAGTCTATCATACCATGCACGTGGTGCTTGCTTCAAACCATATAAAGCTTTTGAGAGTTTAAAAACATGATCGGGGTATACATGATCTTCAAAGCCGGGAGGTTGTTTGACATAAACTTCT
Organism: Rhododendron vialii; assembly: GCF_030253575.1. NCBI lineage: Eukaryota > Viridiplantae > Streptophyta > Magnoliopsida > Ericales > Ericaceae > Rhododendron > Rhododendron vialii. The sequence goes on from NC_080560.1 coordinate 10,322,919, forward strand.
TCATTTATGAACCCATTCAAAAATGCACTTTTCACATCCATTTGATAAAGCTTGAAATTTTTGAAAGATGCAAAGGCAAGTAATATGCGAATAGCCTCTAATCTAGCTACCGGTGCAAAAGTTTCTTCAAAATCAATACCTTCTTCTTGATTATAACCTTGAGCAACAAGTCTAGCTTTATTCCTAACAATATTTCCGGATTCATCTAGCTTGTTACGAAAAACCCATTTAGTACCTATAATAGTGTGATCAAGAGGCTTAGGTACTAATGTCCAAACTTTATTCCTTTCAAATTGATTTAACTCATCTTGCATGGCCAAAATCCAATTTTCATCATCTTGAGCTTCCGGAAAGTTTTTAGGCTCAATTTGAGAAACAAAAGCTTGATTTTCACAAAAATTTCTATGAGACGAGCGAGTGGTTACCCCTTTCGAAACTTCTCCAAGAATCAAGTCCTTTGGATGGTTTTGCACGAATCTCCAATCCTTGGAAAGATCTTGGTTGTCTCCCATGGTATCTTGAGGTTGATTAATAACTTCATCTTCTTTGATTTGAGAGCTTTCTACTTGAGTATCACCATCAACTTTTTCTTGAACTGTCAAGTCATGAATCTTATGTGTAATCTCTAAGTCATCATTATCAACAACATCCTTAGTAGCACAAGGATTAGATTCATCAAAGGAAACGTGAATAGATTCTTCAACAAGATTAGTGCGCTTATTATAAATTCTATATGCTTTGCTAGTAAGAGAGTAACCAATAAAGATGCCTTCATCCGATTTTGAATCAAATTTACCCAAGTTATCTTTTCCATTGTTTAATACATAACATTTACAACCGAAGGCATGAAAGTAATTAATGTTGGGTATTCTACCATTCCAAAGCTCATAAGGAGTTTTCTTGAGGATAGGCCTAATTAAAACTCGATTCAAAATATAGCATGAGGTATTAACGGCTTCCGCCCAAAAATATTTTGGCAAAGAGTTTTCACAAAGCATAGTGCGGGCCATTTCTTCCAGAGTACGATTTTTTCTCTCTACTACTCCATTTTGTTGAGGAGTACGAGGTACGGAAAAGTTATGACCAATACCATGTTCATCACAAAACTTTTCATATAAAGAATTGTCAAGTTCTTTTCCATGATCCGTACGAATGTTAGAAATAACAAATCCTTTTTCATTTTGAACTCTTCTACAAAGTTTAGTGAAATTAGGATAAGCCTCATTCTTATGAGCTAGGAACATCACCCATGTATATCTAGAGAAATCATCAACAACAACAAGACAATAATAGTTTCCACAAAGACTTGGAGAGCGAGTTGGTCCAAACAAATCCATATGAAGTAATTGCAAAGGTCTAGTAGTTGAAACAATATTTTTGGACTTAAAAGAAACCTTGGTTTGTTTTCCTTGTTGGCAAGGACCACAGAGTCTATCTTTTTCAAATTTGATTTTAGGAAGACCTTTTACCAAATTTTTTCTAGAGAGTTTTGAAATAGCATCCATACTTGCATGTCCTAGGCGCCTATGCCAAAGCCAACTATTTTCACTCAAAGCGGAAAAACATTTTATATCACAATTACTTAAATCATTGAGATTAAAAACATATACATTTTCAAATCTTTGTCCAACGAAGAGTGTCTTGTTGCTTTTGTCATTTTCAATGATACATTTGGATTTTTCAAAGATAACACGATTTCCTCTATCACATAATTGACTTATGCTAAGAAGATTGTGTTTTAAACCATTAACAAGTAAAACATCTTCAATAATAGGAGAATTACCTATATTGCCGATTCCTATGATTTTACCTTTGTTGTTGTCTCCAAATGTGACATGTCCACCATCTTTAGACGAAAGAGAATTGAAAGCCCTCTTGTCACCGGTCATGTGTCTTGAACATCCACTATCAAGGTACCAACTTCCTTCCTTGAGAGAACTTTTGAAGCATACCTACAATAGCACATCAATTCTTGACTTTTGGTACCCAAATCATCTTGGGTCCTTGAAGATTAGCATTGATACGGTTCTTAGGAACCCAAACCTTTTTTGCATTAGAAGATGAGTATCCTTTCATAGGACATGTAGGAGAAATATGACCAATTTTACCACAATAATGACATGTCAATTTAGAATGGCTAGAAGGAGGAACATCTTTTTCAAAAAGATTTTTGTGTTGAGTGGGATTATAACCAATTCCGGCCTTGTGAAAAGAAACCATTTGTTTTCCAAGAAGAATGTCTAAACTTTCTTTTCCATTAGTGAGTTTTGAAAGAGAATTAGTTAAATCATCAATTTGTTTTTCTAAAGATTCGTTTTTGGAAGTATCCTTCAAATACTCTTTTTCTTTTTCCAAAGAGGTTCTTAAACTTTCATTTTCTTCCTCCAAAATATCTTTCTCTTCAATTAAATCATCTATTTCTAGTGAAAGATCTTTAGCAACCTTTTTAAGAAATTTGTTTTTAGAAACAATCTTTTCAAATTCTACTTTCAACTCTTTATAGGCAATAAATAATTCATCAAAGGAATAGGATGAGTCGAGATCTACCTCGTTTTCTTCGATGGCCATGAAACACAAGTTAGCGACCTCTTGTTGCTCATCGTCCTCATCGGAGCTACTATCGTCACTATTGTCCCATGCGGCCATCATAACTCTCTTTTTGTCCTTCTTTGAATATTTTTTTGCATATGGACATTCACTTTTGATGTGGCCGGGCTTCTTGCACTCGTAGCAAATGATTGGATCCTTTTTACTATTTTCTTCTTTGCCTCCATCTTTTCTTGAAAATCCTCTGCCTTTGTGAGATGCTCTATTTTTGAGGAGTTTCTTGAACGTTTTTGTGATGAGCGCCATTTCATCATCCTCACTTTCGTTGCTTGAATCCTCCTTGCTTTTTGATTTGCTTGTTGTACTTTTGAAGGCAAGATCCTTAACTTTCTTCTCTTTTTCACCCTTGAGGTTGTGATGCATTTCCTCCGTCATGAGAGATCCCATGAGCTTGTCCATCGTGTATGTTGAGAAATCTTTGGATTGTAGGATGATGGAGGTGGTAGTGTCCCAATTGGTTGGCATGGAACGGAGCACCTTCCTTGTCATTTCGGATTGATTGTAAATCTTTCCAAGAGCTTTTAAACCGTTAGTAATACTAGCAAATCTAGCAAACATTTGAGATATAGATTCATCCGGTTTCATTTTGAAGAGCTCATAGCTATGCACAAGAATATCAATTTTGGACTCCTTAACTTGACTATCTCCTTCATGTGACATTTCTAACTTATCCCATATTTCTTTAGCCGATTCACATGCGGAAACACAATCATATTCATTGGGAGTAATAGCACAAAAAAGAAGGTTCATAGCTCTATAGTTCTTTTCTATTGAAGCCTTTTCCAAATGACTCCACTCATAATCTGGTTTAGGCATAGTCTCTTCTCCAACTTTCTTAGTAGGAATAATGGGACCATTTTTGATAATTTTCCATAGATCATAATCCGTGGATTGAATAAAGATCATCATTCTATTTTTCCAATGAGAGTAATTTTCTCCGGTGAACAAGGGAGGTCTATTGGACGATTGACCTTCGATACAAGAAACATTACTAGTGGTTGCCATGGATCTTAACTCTTAGATGGTTAAATCTACAAACAAGAGCCGAGGCTCTGATACCAATTGTTACCCAAATTATGCAACCTAGAGGGGGGGTGAATAGGATTGCTAGTAATAATTACCAATAAAAATTTATCTCTAACAATATATGCAAACAATAAGTATGCAATCAAAATAGAGAGATAGAGAGATAGAACCCGTTTATAGTGGTTCGGTCCGGATTTGTCCACGGTCCGGCCCTACTCCACTTCTCCTCAAGCAATTACTTGAAGGTTAGACTAATCTTTAAAAGATTACAACTTGTAAGTCTTGCGGGTGCTTACAAGAACCGAATGCCTCTAGCTTTCCCGAGGAGCTAGCACAACCGCAAGAATTTTCTCCGAAAACTTCTCAAAAACAATAACACCCAAATTCCAACCCGAATTTGGTCTTCTAAGCTTTCAAGTGTTTGACTCAAACACTCACTTAGGAAATACAAGTATGTGAAGAAGGTATGAAAATTATCGCTCACGACTTGTACAAATTTTCTCTCAAGAATAATATGAAAGTGGAAGAACAATGAGAATTTTTGGCTTTGATCTTTTGAGAATTTGCTCTTGCAATAATATGGAATGTTGTAGCTTGTGTATGTACTCATTAATGAGTTCTTGATGCCTTATATAGCCATCCATATGCTTCCTAGCCGTTGGAAACTAGCCGTTGGAAACTAGCCGTTTGAAACTAGCCGTTGGAAACTAGCCGTTTGATAGAGTGGTCATCCGGGTGGTCGTCCGGTTGTCACAGCTTTCTGTTCAGACAGCCGGCTTGTCAGCCGGTTCGTCAACCTGTGGCTCACAATTTCATCTAAATAAACCTTTAAAGCATGTATTGAGCTCAATAAAGTCTTTGTAAATATAAATCATGAATCCAAGAGACTTTATGCTATATTTCAAGGTCACGAAAATATTTAATTCGGGAATCGACTTTTCGATAATTTTGTATTTGCCGAATAAAAATATCATTGAATTAATCATCAAAATAATTAATAGAGATGCATATAAATTTTCACAAATTATAATGCATACATTTTTCAACAGTTATATATTAATATAGATATAGATCTTATATATTGATTTTTGATTTTCCCATAATTTTAGGAATGTTTTCAGTCCTCCACAAAATAGGGGATTTAAGGTTTCCATTCTCCCCAAAATCAGGGATTCCATACCCAATGTAAATACCGCAGCCTATTAAAATCCTCTCTAGAAAAAAGCCCTACCCAATTTACCCCAATCTCACCCCCCACAGCCGCCGCAAAAATGCCCGTCCAAGACCTCACACCTTCGCCCGTCGCCGCACAAAACGGCGCCGTCAAGAGCAGCGAAGCCGGAGACGAGACCTGGGTATGGGCCCAGATCAAGGCCGAGGCCCGCCGTGATGCCGAGTCGGAGCCGACCCTAGCCAGAGCTACCTCTACTCAACCATCATCTCCCGCTCAAGCTCTCTGCTGCTCCATCCTCCTCTACAACCTCTTCCTCGACACCCTCTCCTCCTCCACCATTGCCGACCTCCCCGCCGCTCGCGAGCGCGACCTCACCTGCAGCTCCTTCTCCCACTAACTCTTGAACTACAAGGGGTTCTTGTCCATCTTGGCCCATCGCGTGGCGCATAACTTGTGGACCCAGAACATGAAGCCGTCGGTTACAGATACGGCTGAATGTGAGGCAAGCAAGAGAGTGGATATTGTAAAGGTGTGTACTACAAAGTTTTAGATGAACAACAAGAGGCTGTGGGTCCACATATTGTCGACGTGTTCGCAGTTGACATACACTCCGGTGCTAAAATCGGAAAGGGAGTTTTGTCATGTTTGTGAATTGATAATGTTTTGTTCATCTACCTCGATTGAAACCTACACTTCTCAAAATTTGTCACATTTTATGATTCATGTCATGTTTTTTATTTGATTATGTTTTCTTCATTTACCTCGATCGAAACTTACATTTCTCGAAACTTGTTATGTTTTTTATTTAGATCATGCTTTGTTCATCTACCTCGATCGAAACCTACACGTCTCAAAACTTGCCATGTTTTCTGATTTTGTCATGTTTTTTAATTGATCTTGTTTTGTTCATCTACCTCGATCAGGTTTTGCCATGTTTTGTGAATTGATCATGTTTTGCCATGTTTTTCGGCTTACACATTCGTTTTTGTAAGAATCGTGTTTTCTTTTTAGATTTTAGGGGAATGAAAATATGAGAGAGAAGATTAGGAGAGAGAAAAAATTCAAAAGATTAGGTGAGAGATATGTTTGAAAAAGGAGAGAGAATTGAGATAATTAGAAAAGATAAAAAAAAGAAGAGGGAGAGAGATTTGAAAAATTAGGAGAAAGAAATGGTAGTTTAGGATTTAATTGAATTTGAGGATGTAAAGATAAGTATTTAAACACATTAGGATGAGCACCTAAATAAGTAGGGTAAAAGGGATGACTAATTAAATTCCCTTTTTTTTTTTCTTTTCTTTGTCTTTATTTAAAAATAATAATTTTGCATTTATTAATTTTGTGCTTAATTTTTATGAATTATTGATTCGCATCGTCAAGATAAATCAGAAAAATTAAAAAATTATTGCTTTTAGATTTTTGGAAATATTCAAACTAAAACCCAAAATTCATAAATTCATAAACTTTTACTTTTTTGACTCCTCTTTTCAAGATGAATTAATAATTCACAAAAGTTAGGCACAAAACGCGAAAAAAAAATTAAATAAAGACAAAACAAGAAAAAAGCCCCAAAAATCTTAACAGAACTTAACCTTACTTTGGAAAATACTACTACTATAATTTTAAATTGTCTTATTTTAACCTTAGCAATTCCTCTCCCAAAATAATGGTCTCAATTTCACCATTGAAAATTTATAATTACTAGTTTAAAACCTTTTTTATATGGAACATGAATATTTATTTGATAGAGTTCTCATAGTTTTACTATACAAAAATTTTAAAATCCTAAAAAGTATTATAAATAAACAATATTCATGGGTTTTTAGTAAGAAGTTTGAATAGCGCCATTGAGACAATTATTTTGGAACGGAGGAGTATTATTTTGAAACTTTAGAAAAAAGCTATTACTTTTCAATTGAGATGGCTCCAAGCATTAAACAATTAACTTAAAAATTATTTAAAAATTAAAAACAAAACTAGGTTAGAAAAAAAAAAAATCGAATGAAAGCACAATGTGGTACACATAACACAGGTCTGGCCCTAGGCTAAAGCCCAAGGGATCTCATGTCCCAAAAAATGTGGGAAACTAATTTTTGCACATTATAAGGTCAAATTATTAGAAGACAAACTTAAACTCCATTTGGATAACAACACTAAGGGAGCCATTTCAAAATCCAAAGGGTAACGGGCCCAACTTAAACTTACTAATAGGAGTAAATCGCCCAACTTAACTTATTAGGGAGAGTTTCCGCTAACTAATAAGTTATTAACAATTTTGTTGTTGTCCAAAAATGATAAGTTATTTCTACTAACCTATAAGCTATAGATAATACATGAAAAGAAAAATAGAGGGGAAAACAAAGAGGAAAAAGTTAGTGGGTTAGTATGAACAACATGACAAAATATAATAACTTGTAGTTCAATGATCACATGTGGTGGATGCATCAACAAGTAATGCATCCATTCAATAACCAAAAAAAATTGCCATTCACAAATTTCAAACCCTCATCTCTTATTTTTGGAATAACAAGAAGAGAGGGAAGGACATTAGAAAAAAGCTAAGATGAATAAAAGACTAGGGAGACAAGAAAAAAAAATAAAGATTATGAGAGACAAGGAATAAATTAGATATTCAAGAGGTCAGTCCACTTCTTATAAGTTTTCTCCCCTTTTCCAACCAATTTTCGATGATCCGAGCCGCTCAATGTGTTCAAAACGTGATTTTAAGGGTACCCGCAAGAAATCAATAAAAAAAAAGACCGGGAAGGGCTTGATTTGAGCAGTTTTTATTTGAACCGTTCGATAAAATACAAACAGGATCAAGCCCTTTCCGGTCTTTTTTTTTGCTGATTTCTCACAAGTACTCTTAAAATCACGTTCTGAACACATTGAACGGCTCAGATCATCGCAAATTGGTCGGAAAAGGGACGTTCTTACCGTAATACGGTAAGGACGCCCTTATAAGAAGTTTTGTGTTCAAGAGGTAATCATTCTTTTACTTCTTCTCTTCTTTGACTTATTACTCCTTATTTGCTCTAGGGTTAGGGTTATAGTTTGGTAGTACTTAAGTAATACATTATACATGATTGAATTTTAAATTTCTAAATCTAGATTTTTTTTTTAAACCTAGTAAGTTTGATTAGCTGTATTGATCGATTGAATATAGCTAATTGTCCAAGTGAATTGATAGGATTTTTTTCGTGTTGGATATATGCATTTGTTTTTTAAAAATTCATTTATGTTTTATTGTTGTAAACATTTTCGAAGTTCGCCTTAGGCTTTGAAAATGTCAATTTCTGCCCTGAAAATGTGGATTGTCTTGTCAATGAACATATGTTGCCATGCCACGTGGGACTATCATATTAATTTAAGAGTTTTTCTCACTTGACAATGAATAATATGCATATAATATTAAATAAGTGTTCAAATTAATTCCAATACACATCTCACATTTATCAATATACTTCACGGATATTAATAGTATATTTTTTTGATGTGAATACACCGTTTACACAATTATTCACCGCCCTAAAAGTTGTGTTTAGCATTTTTCTTAATTAAATGTTCTTAGTGAATAATTTATACACTCTAAAACTTACAAAACAAATTATCCCTATCAACTATGAAGGATATAAATATTTCGAGTGGACTCCACGTACGGGTTTGAATATAACCAATACATGGAATCATGGATTCCAGATTAGTAATTCATTTAATGGCCTGGTGGGAATTTTCACCTCACTTAATTAACTTTCAATATGAAATTGAATTACCTAGCTAATTGGAAAACTTCATAAAATTTAATGTAATCATAATGATGACAAGTCACAGGAACCGAGTCCACAGAGGAACCAATGGACCCTCCACTTCTTCCAAGTTAATTCCAACTCAATAAGGTCCTTCGAAGTCCATTAAAGCCCAATCTTGGAGTAAGCCGGGCAAATAACATATTATTGTGTCATCATTTAGGGGTTTTGTTGGAGTTGGAATTCTGTCATGTGATCCAAAATGAAACCAATCATGAGTGGTTGTGTTACTAGGAATATGCATCACTAGGAGCACTATAAACAAAATACATGGGTGACAGCTCAACATCTCACCGATCCACGACTTGATGAATTGTTGGCAATGCAATAATAACTCGCGTGTTACATCATAAGAAACGAGTTTAAGGGGAGTTTTCCAATTTTGAATACACACGTATATAGTGGGTGAACATTACTCATTATCGATAATGGAATATTACTCACTTTTCGTGAAGTTCACACCAGATTTTTATTTTGAGATCAGAAATATTTATTTTGTGGGGCTTATTTTTTAGCAATTTAAACAAGTCATTCTTTTTTTATAATTGTATTTGATGGAATTAACATGTGTTTGCTATCAATTTTTTTCCAAATTTAAACAAAAAAGTTAGATAGTTTGATTAAGCACTTACAGATATCTAATCAAGATACTATTTTAACAACCATGATTAAAATATTAAGACGTTAAACAATGAGTTTGACTAGTGGAACTGAGACCTAGTATGGATCCTAAATAAAGTATATTGGGATTTGTCCCACATTAGTTAATTATCTCCTCCAAACTAGTATATGGGCATAGCCGGCCTCGCCACTCTTAGCCAATTAGTTTGGAGTTGAATGCTTTAACAAAGTAGATAATATTTACCCTTTTTAAATTATATTGAACAAAATATCATTGATACCGTAAGCAATAAACGTAATTGATTCAAGTAAAACTAAAAATATAAACAAAAAAGTGCCGCGGGGCTCGTGGCCCCGGTAGCCCTACATTGGCTCTACCATTGATCACAGGTTTGTTTGACGATTCGAACAATCAATTTCATAAGTCTCTATGTGTTTAACGTCCTTGCAAAAAAATCAACTTCATTGGACATTGATATCCAATTGAACAAATCATATATTTGTTACAAGTGAAATGGACGGTTAGAGTCTGTCTGTGTATTTCACTTGTGACAAAAATCATTCAACTAAGATTTTATTGATCTTCGATCAACTTGATTTTTTTTGAGAAGACGCTAGACCCTGAGATGTACTAAATGAACGTTTTGGATCATAAATTGAGACCGTGATGATTCTTGTTTTGCGTCAAATGAGTCACCACACTAGAAACCATCACATGAGAGGATCTTGATGAGTTAAAGTTAACTATCAAAGCAAAACTCTAGAAAATTCCCTTGGAATTTATCGAGTTTTAGGCTTGTAGTAAATGAGCCGAGCTCAATACTTTAAAGCTTAGCTCGTCTCGAAAAAGCTCAGCTCGTTTGTATGTATAGACACTTTAAAGCCAAGCTCGAGCTCGAATTGTAGGCTCATTTAGTATTTAGTAAACAAAACGAGCTCAAACACTACAAATGTCAGCACGTTTAGGGCTTGGGAAATTGCTTTTTGAAGTAGTACTAGAAATAGGGGTGTGCACGGGTCGGGCGGGTCGGGTTTGACCCCGACCCAACATGTCAGGTAACAAATATTTTAGGCCCGCAAACCAAACCGAACAGGTGCAAGAACCGTCCGCGAGCCCGATTCTTTATGTCGGGTCGGGTCCGACCAAAAACCAAATTAATCTTTATGAATTGGTCGGGTCGGGTAAGAAACGCACCAACCCGAACCCCCGAACCGAAATCTAATTTTTAACAGAAAATTAAACCCGCACCTGTCCGAACCATGCTCGACCCCGCCCGACACCCTTCGGGTCGAGTCGGGTCGGATCCGCGGGTGAACGGATTTTTTGCACAAGCCTAACTAGAAACAGTTGCAAATGGACTCGACATCTCTCTTTCTCTCTTAATCTCTTAATCAAAGAAGAAAGAAGAAATTAAGGAATTGTTTTCACACGAGGCCCCCCACAACACAACTACCCAACTGCCCACACGGACGGCCATCTTCCAAAGAGGTTAATAAATCAGTTTTAAGTGTCTTTCGACATCACCATAAACCATAAATCAAATCATGAGCTTAAATATTGTCCCGCGCTGATGAGATTTGTGGACCCTAGATATATATAGTCGTCTCGGTCCACGTACGTATGTAATTGGATTATGGATACCCGATTACAAATAAAATCACCATAATCTTGTGCTCCAAATCTTCAAAGTCTCAAAATTAATTTTGACAGTGAAGGCCAGCTAATTCAGGGTTAGATGAAGAAACATACCACACGGAACTGATTTATAACCTGTGGGCTCTATACTATTATCGGAGTAACGTGGATACGGACGGGCGCTCTGGCTTTTATGGTTTCCGATTGATGCAAAATGTGACTTGTGTAAATAGGCTTATGGAATACATAACCAATTTTCAACACGTTGAAGTTGAAAAGACAAAAATACAAAAAAGAAGGGACAAAAATACAAAAAAGGAAAACCAGCCAAGACTTAAGTACCACGAGATAAATGGTACGCATCATCAATGAATAGATGCTTTTTTGCTTGAAACGTAAAGGGATCTTCAACGATGAAATTCAAACTACTTAAGACTCTCTTCCGCTAAGGTTTTTATTTTTTAAGTGCTTAATTTTTCGCTTTACGAGACATGTCATTCTCTTTTAATCTTTTAATTTGACACGTAGGTTATGAGAAAACCCCATTGGCTCGAGCAACGTTTGTGGGGCCAACCAGGAGAGAGAGAGAGAGAGAGAGAGAGAGTGTGTGTTTTTTGGGCTTGAGCTAAATTACAGAGGGCTAGAGTGGACCTATTCGGATAAGTATAAACATATATAACTGCTGTTTGTTGGAGAAATGAACAAAAAAAACCAGCTAAAACACCAACAACCTTTTTCTTGAATACCATGTGCGAAAGAATAGTAACGTTTCTTGTTCTTAGAAAAGCCAAAAACAGAAAAAACCAAAGAGCAGTTACTATAGCTAGCTAAATCTTGAAAGCATGTTGAAAGAGAAAAACTTTTTTACGGAAATTTCGTAAAGAAGGTTTTCACGGAGGTGATCGATCTTATTCGTTTAAAAGTGTTTTGGGCGGTTCAGATTTTAAATAAACTATTCGCGTGAATAATTTATTTAAAATCTGAACCATTGATTAACGAGACGAACAGTGGGATGGGACGGCACGGAAACCTCTTTTGCGGAGGGTGCGTGAAAAAGGCAACCTCATGTTGAAACCATCAATGAACCTCTTTTTTGTGAGATTCTTGTAGTAAGTTGGGGTCAAATCAAGAGTATGAATATTATTCAATGTTTTAAGATCTTTAATTGTACGTGCAGTATATCTATGTAATAATCTTTATATATCGATAAATGTAAAATGTTACCCGACAATACCAACCGGTATGATATTCAGAGAATCTTAGATGAAATTCACCTCACGAAGATGTATAAAATCCATCAACAACAAAGATTTTTGAGATATACAAGTCTTTTAATATCAAATCTAGGTGAGTTTAATTCACTTTCTGACATTTATGACATTCCTTATTTCTCTAAAGAGCACTCTCCGACCACTCCTCTTTTACGTATGTGTCGCTCCCACATATTTAATTGTGGAATAAATTCCACGCATATGTAGAGAAGAGTGGCCGGGAAGAAGTCGGTAGGAGTGTACCTAGACTTATTGGTTTGTGTCACCCTTATTTCCCTCTTTCATAGTAGTAATTTTGCCCTACGTCCTAAGGTTGAAAATATTGCTCATAGGTCCTATCAAAACACTTTACTTCCCACAAAGCCCTCAAATAAAAAAACACACTTAAAACACACTTAAATCACCCTTATATATTACTAGTACACTATTTGTAATACTATATGACGACATACATTTTCAAAATTAAAATTCTAATTATGAATTAATAAAAACAAAGAAATAATTGCACATTCGATTGTCCAAAAATCTTTTTTTAAATAGAAATTTTGACCAAAAAAAAAATCCTAATAGTTTTTTTACACCTCTCAACAAAATATTTGTATAAAATAAGATAATACCAACTATTTTTTCTAGGTGAGGTCACATGAGATCGTCAAAAAACTCACTCACCTACCGGAGAAATTTATATATTTATAAAAAATACAAGTTTACCAAATTGTTGTAATAGATTTCTTAACTATTTTATCAAAACAAAGAACGGTATCAAAAATGATGAATTAGTAAAAAATGGAGAAATTTTATAAAGTGAGTTGATTTATCAAAATATAGAGTTCCTTTACTAGAGAGCATGAAAAAAATGATTATATCTATCACATCCACATAAAAAGTTTACCTTCCTTGGTCAATGTACGAGTAAAATAGTTCGGAGAATTAAGCCCAGTGTAGTGCTATGAGGCGTGTTTTCTATAACAAAAGTCTTCTTTAACAAGGGCACAATGAGGGGTTCCAATGACCTGTGGATCCAACCAAACCCTATGGCGACAGAAGAGTTGGCTTTAATCGCAACGAGTTTATTGAACAACAGTCACGAACAAGGATAATTTGAGCCCAAAAGGGATTGCCAAACCAGAAACAATTGGTCAGAGATAGATCTGATGGTAGTGATTTCAATCATGGGCGGTGGATGAGATGCGTAGATTGGTGGGATTGATTGATGTTTGCTGGGGCTAGACACGGTAATAAAAATTGAGCTAAAGACGATAGGGCTGAGAGGGAATTTATAGGCGTGATGGGGTCGTGAATAATGGTAGTGGACGGGTGACAGTTGTCACGAAGGTGGCACGACTACTTGGTAGCATGATAAAGGGTTAGTGTAGGCTTGGAGCGTTGGTTGGATTTTGGAGTTCGAGATTGGAAAGGTTAACGTAACGTCAATGATGGCAAATAGATCGATGGTTGACAAATCGTTTAATAGATCGTCCAGTACTTATGGAGGACGACGAATATCTTCTATTCACCTGTTTAAAAGTACTTATCTCAATATTTACTCTCAAAAGAAACTTAATAATCATCTCTTATGCACAGACAGTTACGTAAATGTAAACACGTTTAAACTCGCATGCATGCTTGAAATGGTCGTGCATCCTCATAAAAGATCATGAGGAGTGTACTACTATTTCAAATTTTGTGAACTAGTGGATTTAAAACACAAATAAATAGAGTAACTTAAGAAAATACTCCTTTATTGCCAAAAAAAAATTTGTGCCAAGGAGCTAGACTTCAACAAGTCGAATTCCAAGGTTATTTTTTGCAATTTCTACTATTTGGTAATTTTAGAGAATTTTCAGACTCTTGAAATTATAGTACGAGGTTGAAAGAGACCAAGAAAAAAAAACAGAGAGAAAACCACGTGCTACTTTCTGTCGAAGCCATGAATGAGCCGGACCTCGGATAATTCTGAAAAGTTGAGAGGGACAGATGCTTTCTCATTAATGACACTACTCTTACATCTTTCACACACAGATGCCCCTTGAATTGATTTTTGTCTCTCTCTCTCTCTCTCCAACTTCTGAAAGTGGACGGTTAAGATGTGCTCACGGCTATATAAGTGTGATTGCAGCGCACCTATGCTTCTCCATCCATCTCCTGTAGTACGAGTCTAGCTTCCTTTTCCTTTTCCTTTTATCGGAAAGAAAAGACATGGGTTTCCGTTGAGGGAGACCTCACGTGGGTTTCCTCACCCTTTTCGTGGGTTTCAGTGGGTTTCTTTCTCTGTCTATCATTAAACTGCACGAAACACGAGCGAATTTCAGGCACTTAATCCGTCACTGTCTGTCAGAATAATTGTTTTATGATCAAGTCGGGTGTTTTTGCTTTGCTTTTAATCCTCGTTGCTTTTTTGTCAATTGGGTCGTTCGGCTTTGGGTTTTCTTTAAGGGTACTGGAGAAATTGAATTGGCTTTTACACAGCTTTGTCTCGCCTAATTTTCAGGTGAATTGACGACATTGCTAACGAGAATCCCTTCCCGTAAATTTAGAGACAGAATTTAGCTCTCTCTCTCTCTCTCTCTCTCTCTCTCTCTCTCTCTCTCTGTTTTTCCCTCTGTTCGGTGGGGTTCCTCTGTTTTCAGGGTCTTGAGACAGAACCAGTCAAATCTCTCTCTTCCTCTGCACTTCTCTCTCTCTATATCTAAACATGTTTCGAAACAAAGGTCCAATGCAATCAAACCTTGAATGCCTTCTCCAACGGACCACACCAGTGGTCCCATCCAAAATCCTACCCAAGGTTTGTTTCCTAATTTCACTTTCTTCATTAATTTTGATACAAAGACATGAATTTGGCTCCTCTGCAAGTCTGTGTTTGGACTGCAGCGAGTCATTTGTGTAATCTCAGTTAGCTGTCCAAAAATATTTAGATTTTGTTGAAAGACTTCACGGCAAGAGTGGTTTCTTTTCGAGAGGAGTCTTTTTAAAATTTGAACCGTCGAATTTCAAAATCATTGTGGTTTTGTCTTATTATAATGTCTTCTTTTTTGGCAGAGTGAGATTAGAAAACTAAATACCCTTTGGCACCCTTTAGATAGGGAAGAAGTGGAATACTTCACATTGTCTGATCTTTGGAGTTCTTACGATGAATGGAGTGTTTACGGCGCCGGAGTTCCGGTCACTTTGAATGACAGCGAATCCCTAGTTCAGTACTATGTCCCTTACCTCTCCGCAATCCAAATCTTCACCAGCAATTCGGTGGTGACCGGTGCAAGGTATAACTTTCATTCTCTACACTAGTAAATTTGCCAAAATCTGGAACTAAAGGTTAGTTGTGTGATGGCCTCGATTTTAATTGGGTCCCGCTAGTGATCCCGAGAGATTAGACCAGTAGTCGAGATGCCCGTTAGAGACATGAGTCATCAAATAAAAGGTTACGCGTGTGCTGCTATAAGAATTTTTGTGTCTAGCTCAAATTATCTTTTATCCATTTTGCGTACTACCGGTACATTTTCGGCTATTGGATAAGATAAAATCTTCTTTCTTATCTCATTGATTTCCCTCATAATCGTGAGTTGTAAACTTTGAGGTGACTTTCCTATTAGTTAAGAATTTGAATTTTGAGTTGCTTGGGACATCCAAAGGTAATCAATAATTTACCTTCTATAGCACCAAAATTCATTTTTTTTTTTTTTTGGCATTTTAATGATATCGGTCTAGATGTCAAACTATGAATGAAACTGAGAATTGAAGAAATGATTCTTTTCCGCACGAATCGTGTTGAATTTGTGAATCGAACAGATTCCGTCTTGATCATATATAGAGCATATATTAAAAAAAATCAGTGTATGCTTTGGATGACAAAACTATATTTCAAAATTGATTATTTTGGTCCTAAATTTTACAGAAAGTCTACACACACAGCAATCTGTGCATAGATTGTGCACAGATTTTGTTGTGGGGCCCACCATGGGTCCCACACAAATCATCCAAACCGTTTATTAAATGTAAAATATTTTTTCAAGGGCTCACGTAAAAAATAAGCTCAATCCGATACCTATAGGTGCTCGATCCAACCATATAACTTTTCATTATCCGAAAATCTGAATGAAAAGTTAGATGGTTGGATGAAGCACCTATAGGTATCGGATTGAGCTTATTTTTTACAGAGACCCTTGAAAAAATGTTTTATATTTAATGCACGGCTCGGATGATTTGTGTGGGACCCATGGTGGGCCCCACAACAAAATCTGTGCACAATCTGTGCACAGATCTGCTGTGTGTGTAGCAGCTCTCTAAATTTTAACAAAGCTTGTCTTGAGTGATTATTGCATTGTCCAATGGAAAAAAGACAAACACAAGAGATGTGGCTTCAATGAACGCGTTATTTCGTCTCCTTTCTTCATCGATAGAGGTTTCGAATAACCGTTTTTTAAGGTCTTTAAAATTATGTGCCATATTTTTGTCTCTCTCTATCCCGCATTATTATTTTGTCCTGATTATTAATCCGTACTTGTGCGAATTTATGAAGACAAGAATCTAAGATACATCATTCAGAAAGATAAAAATTTCGATACTTCAAATCAAAATGAGAGATTTTTATGCAACAATGAGAAATTTTGTACTTCAAATCTAGAATGTCACACTTTTTCAAACATCCCTCTTGATGACTTTGAACTATTCTTTTGGCAAGTGAAACATGTTGAATAGTAAAATGCTTGTTCAAGGTACAAGCAATAAAGTTGCTCCTCTCTCTAACAGCTTAAACTTTTAGATGAGTTGTGGTCAATAATCTAATAATGCTCTTGGGTTTATCGAATTGAATCGTATGACATGCATTGTGAATCTCAAAATTTCCAACTTCAAGCAGTTCACCCACATCTACCGTTGGATAGCTTGTTACATCGAAAGGAATAGATGATACGTATCATGAATTGTATGGTTCTACTGACAAAGATTTCAGTACTTATGGCTTCTACAATGCAGTTTGCGACAACACATAAGCCTGTGTCCTTAGAGTGCCCTGTTCTCTATCCAGATGAACTCCTGACCGCGCGATCGAAACTTGAGATTCACTAGTTTCTACCTGATGCATTCCTAGCCGCACGATGAAGCCTTGAAAACCCATGTATTCCGAGATTCCCTTCACATGCGCAAGGAGTTTATTAGGACATGAGAACATATAGGGTCTGTTGCCGACAAAAAAAAACATAGGGTCCGTTTGTTCCAATGTCTAAGGTGACATCAAATGTTTGACGAAAAATTTGTTGGCCGGGATTAAACATCGATGGGTATATAATCTCAGAAAATGTGGAATATACAGCACTATGGGGGTTTGGTATTATTAGGCTGATCATTATTAATCTGACAGAGTAATCTGCCCTGTGAGGTTATACATCCTTTCAGGTTATTCCATTCAAAGAAACGGGTCCATAGTGTTTTGAGTCCTGCCCTTTAAACTGGTTAGGTTTGTCTAGCAAATAGTCCTGACCTTTAAACTAGTTAGGTTTGTCATGTAGCCGACCCCAAGTGATTGGGACGTAAAGCTCGGTTTGGTTTGGTTTGGTTTGGTAATTCTTCCATAGTATCACTTTCTAAGCTTGATTTTGAGGTACTATATCAAACGAATTCATGGCGAGTCTTGCTCCTCAGGGAAGAGACCAGTACGCATTCTGAGAGAACGGACTCATTTAGTGACTCACTCAGCTATGAGAGCGAGAGCGAGAAGCTATCAAGATCCGATGGATGTTCCTCCGAGGATGGAGTGCTTGAGCAAGAGATCGCATGCCATCCCAAGGACAAACTAGGTTACCTTTACTGTCAGTATTTCGAGATAATAGCTCCTTATGGAAGAGTCCCTCTCATGGATAAGGTATTGTTTTATCAGTTTCTTTTCCTCTTTTGCACAATTCAAAGCTTACTTGTTGATTTTCTACTCACTTTACTTCCATTGTTGTTTGCTCGTTTTTTATCTCTCTTTTGGGTGTCCGGCCGAAATCTGACTATTGTTCTCTGAAGCCATTGTGAATGTCTTTCAGTCAACACGCTTCTTCTTGCTCCATTCCATTTCTGAAACAACTGGACGCCGAAATTATGCATATGTTGAATTCATTTTTTCCATGTCTTTATGGGTTATTATGAGGATATTTTCTTGTCTTTGAGGTGGGGTTGGTTGGTTTCCTTATTGATCTGGTTTAGAAGGGAAGAGAGATCTGATTCCATGTTTTTTCTGTTACCTTGCTTTCAGATTACTGAGTTAGCTCAAAGATACCCCAGATTAATGTCTTTAAGGAGTGTGGATCTCTCACCAGCTAGTTGGATGGCAGTTGCTTGGTCTCTCTCTCTCTCTCTCTCTCTCTCTCTCTCTCATATTAACTTGAGAGATATGGTTTCCCCTAGAACATGCAAGTCAAGAAAAGAAAGGAAATTGTCTTTTATATCTAAGAAAGTAGGAGATACGCCATCAGTTTAAACCGGGGCTCCTAACATCTGTGATAAGATTTCTTTTCAAGATTTCCAGAAGGGGTAAAATTGATATGAATAAGTAATCGGATGGAGAAAATGATTTTCAGGTATCCAATCTACCACATTCCCATGGGAAGAAACATTAGGGACTTGTCCACATGCTTCCTCACTTTCCACACCCTTTCATCTTCTTTTCAAGGTATTCTCTGGTCTATTTACCTCACCTTTGCTTATATTTTCTCTCATTGTCACCTATCTTAACTTTTGCCTTTGCCTGAATTGGATTTCCATGTAAATATCTAACTATGCATCCCTATGTCCCTATCGGTGACAGATTTGGACCTTGAAAGTGGCTTGGAGGGTGATGAAAAGAGGAAGCGAACGCAAGGGGAGGGAATCTCACTATCTCCTTTTGGCTTGGCCACCTACAAGATGCAGGGCGGCGTTTGGGTGTCCCACAACGGTGGCCGGGACCAAGAGAGGTTGGCGTCGCTTTTGAGCGTGGCAGATTCGTGGCTAAGGCAGCTGAAGGTCCACCACCATGACTTCAACTACTTCGTGGGGTATCGTCGTGGCTGAAAGTGACTCCAAACTAGGTTTTAAGTGGTACAAATAACCCTTTTATGTAGTGTTTTTTGGCCTTCGGTTTTGTAGTGGTGCTAATTTTGAGGAATGGCCTTGGAAAAGAGTTTTATGGGACCTTTTCTTTTAATTTAAGTTTTGGCCTACTTCATCGATCTCTTGAGATGTCCTCACTCGAGTGGCTTTCTTGGGAGGTTTTTTTCCCCTCTGGAGAGATAAGGCAGCTTGTTGAGATTAGTACCGGATTAGGAGAGAGAAAAAACCCAGGGACTTTAAAAAGCTCTGGTGAAACTGTTGTCAATTTCTAATTGAGTAATGGAGTCCTTGTTTATAATTGCCCTTTTATTTATTTTATTTTTTTCTGTGTGCATTAGGCTTTTCAGATTTAGAGATGCTATAGTGCTCAATGTGTAGTGTGGCATTACAACCGTCAAAAGTGTTTTCAACGGTTCAGATTAAAAAAAAAAAAACTCTTCCCTAGAAAAGTTTGTTTTTAATCTGAACCGTTAATTGATGAGATTGATGGCTGTCAGCCGCCCTACAGGCGCCATACTCAAGGGTGCACTACAGCATCCCGGGTCCAGGGTTTTCTCAGATCTTTTAGTACAAACTTCACATACATTTTCCATTAACTCTTCTTTGAATTTCAGAATTTGGAATCAAAATTTGAATCACAGCCTATGGGTAGTTTATTGATGGCTTTTTTGTGGAGGGGTGGGGGACAAGGAGAAATTATTTGGTGCTCTTGGAGCATTGCTTTCGGACCTCCTGTATCATATATTTGTGTGGAATCCACAATAAAATATATGAATTCCACAGAAGTGTGTGATGAGGGAGGCCCTTCGGGCATTGCTCCAGGAGCACCAAATAATCTCGGGGTCATAACTATTTCTATAGCAATCGCAAAACCCCAATCTAGCTAGTTTTGCAGTTGAAGGGAAAGATTTGGAGGAATATGTGGTTATCAAGAAGTTTAGCACTATTCCAAATGATATTTGTTGACTTTTGGCTCATATTGAAGATTGAAGCTCATTCTACGTTGGTTATTGTCAACTACCATGATGAGTCAGAATCTGACCCTTCAAATCAGTCCCATTAGTCGAGCCCCGCGTGAAGGTCGGGACCGTTTGGACCAGTGAAGGTAAACAATTGCCGGTCAACTATCTTGCTCCAACATTTATGAAGGAGCTTTTACGACTTTGATCCATGGGGCATTGAAAGTTTTCAAACCTCTCTTCGAAAATGAAATCTGAAACCTCTCTTCCAAAATAAAATCTGCTACCCGTGATTATAGGCTAAAATTGTTTCACTTTTAATGTATGTATGTGTTCTCTCTTTCTTTCTCTCTCTAACTTAATGGTCGGAGGGTCCACGTCCGAAAACACAGTCGGTCATTGGACTTATCTTGCAGGGTCCTTTGGAGCACTTGGATCGGTCATACGGTTTATGGCATCATCTACTTATTGCACCGTAATCAGAATGAACTAGTAACATAGAAATTACGAAGTGAGAAGAATTGGGTCTTGTATGCGGTTTGTGTACTCTGAGAGAGAGAGAGTGTGAGTGTCTTGGAAATCTCTCCTTCAAAAGTGAAATCTGCTGGGCAATTGTCAAACCGTAAGCTCAAGCAAATAGACACAAAGACAACAACAATTACAATGCGCTTCGAATGAGGGCATAATAATAAGGAGCGAGTCATCACTCTGCGAGTGCAAGTTCGACTCTTACCACCAACAAAAAAACACTTGAAGCCACTAGAAATTTGTTCGGGCACCGGTTAATAAATAATAATTAGTAAAAAGGACAACGTTCTTGGAAGTATCGCTAGCAAGGTATGTTCCCACATGACAACCTTGGAACTTGGGTTTCCATGAATGTCTCCCTTAAAAAGGTTGTTCAAACCCCAAGGGCGTGTTTGATTGCAGATTTCGTTTTGAAAGGATTCGTAATGAGGTGGGATTAGGATTGAGATTGAGAATAAGGTAAGATTATTAATAAGGAGATGAATCATTTATTCATATTTGCTTTGCACAAGATTAAGATTGAGATTGGAATTAAGAATGAGATGGGATTGTAAAAACATATTAGTTTTAGCTAGGATTAGGATTGAGATTGGGATTGAAGTGGGTTTTTAAACTGATTTTGCTCAATTCCATGGGATGAGATTCGTAATAACACCCCCCATGGGTTGACTAATCCCATCAAATGGGGGGATTGGTATTCCCATGGGATTTGTAATTCATGGGATAAAAATCCAACCAAACACACTTCTTGAACTACACTTCACTTTCAGAGTCCCATCCCAAGCCCCAGTCCGGCTATCATATCAAACACGCCCCAAGAATACTGGAAAGCTTCTGGCACACCGTTGTTTCTTTTTATTTCCTTAAAAAAATGATTGAAAATGTTGTTGCCCATCCGAATAAAAATGCCCCCGATTTACGGATTAGAGTCATTCCACATTTTCTTTTGTATTAAGGACAAAACTTCCAAAAAGTCCTAAAACTTAAGCGGAACTCAACCTAAGCACTTTTCTAGCTTAAATTTTCAATCTAAAATTTTAAAGCAAGAATATATTGAATACTTGGATCAGGTACTAACTGATATTTGATTAAATTAATTTATTATAGTACTCCCTCCGTCCCAAATTGGATGACAAATTTTTGATCTTTGTACCAATTTCAATTCCTTATATCTTTCAACATGAATATCAAAAAATATGCAATATGCATCTTGTTTGATAATTCTTGATTAGTTTTATTATACAAAGTTTTCAAATTTGTGAAAAACATTATAGATTGAAAGATATAAATAACGAAAAATGACACAAATTTTAAAAAATTGTCATTCTTTTTTAAAATGGAGGGAATACATAGAAGAACAAGTCGTACGATAAGAACACATCCAATCAATGAAGTGGGCGCTCGCGATGGGCCACACACGTAGCCAGTAACATTTACCCTCTTTTTATAGTCAGCGAACAAAATAAAACTCACTCCCTTTCTGCCTTTCAAAAAGCAAAAAAAAAAAAGAAAAAAAGAATGACAAAATAGAATTCATCTCTTTGTAGTTTTTGGTTGCTGTTTAATACTGTAATAACTAATAGCGTGCGCCCGCCATGGGAAAAACAAATGAAGTAGGTATATTAGCTACGCATATAAATGTATAATATACGAATCATCATCTTGCTTGATCACCAAATAATTATGTTCTCCTCAATAACACCATGAGCAGTGCGCTAGTAAGAAGCACCACCCTGCGTTTTCGACGGCCGCCGGACGGCTACGAGCCATTGGATCAGAGCAGGAGCAGAGGAGCCAGCTATTATCCCTATCAAGGCAGGATAACTCGATCGCGGCGAAAGAGAAGGCAGATTTTTCTCAAAACGTACAAGCTGGCCTCAGTAAACTCCTCGGCAGGGCAATCAAGCTGTACGTCCAGCAAGTTAACGGACTCGGTGGCGGTTAAAGTGAAGAAGATTGCAGCGTCCGTGGTGTCGTTTGTCCGTTTAAATTCGTTGCGATCCCGCAACAGTCAATCGGCAATCTGTTCATCGTATCCGTCTGGAGTTCACAAGTCAGGTGTTTAGCTGCTTTGGGTTGTTTTTGTCCCCGATAACCACGATTTGTTAATAGAAACAAGAGCTGGCAAGCATGCCGGAAAAGCTCAGGCATAGATTTGAAAACAAGGTTCCAAACTAACATGACTTCGGGGATTCAGGAAAAGCTAGCTCTTGCATAAATTTGTCATTTGTGACCGATCGAACACACTACTTGATAATCAATCCGATCCCCTTTCAGCCGTCGTGCCTTTTCAAATCAACAAATAGCTCTCTTAACTTTATTGCCCTGCATTAAGTATCCCAGAAATGTAATGAAAGAGAGATAATTGTGTTGTAAGCATTTGCATTCACCAGCTTATCGATCTTTCGAACTAGAACTTTGAACAACTGGTTTCAGACCCGTATATACCAGTATTTGTTATCATAAGGTTGATACCTGTTACTATTTCGCGATGAGATCGGTAAGATACTAAAATGTGGCACTGATATGTATGCACTCACGGGAAAAAACCTGCAGCCAAGGGAGGTCGGTAAAGAACTTCGTATCATGGACAGGATATGATGAATTATGATATGTTATGTGCCTACTAACATTGGAAACCATCTAGAATCAAATATTGCAGCACCTGCATTGGCGAGACCAATACGGGGTCAAGACCTTTTCTATCACAAATTTAACCTGTCTGATATAGAGAAGCTAAGAAAACAACAAAAACTAGGAATTCCATACAAAATGATCAAGAGACAAATGATGTTTGGATTAATGGGCATGTCTAACTCATGGGCAATGCCATACAAACATAACTTTGGAAAAAAAAAATTCTTCCCAAAAATGTTGTTGCCTTTCGCGACTAGAATTCCAGAAATTCCACCGCCACGTCATTTGTTTATCAGTTTCCCTAACCCAGGAATTCCTACATCGAGGGAGAGGGATGGATTCTGTTAGCCAGCAAACCAAGAAGTACCTAATTTAGGCAAAATGTGCCAAGACAAGTGGCAGCCTGTCAACCCATCTATTCCTGCATCCAAGAAGATTGGCAGTTATAGGCTCAAACAGCCACCAAAAACAAGGTTGCCCGGCGACAGGGTAAGCCTACGCAGATGGCCCATTGAGGAAGGACGGATTTCTGCTGTCTTGCATCTTTGCCCTAAGACATAGCTTTAAGGAAATTAGAATTTTTATTCAATTCCTCACTATCACATCTCCATTCCACCTCTTCTTGTGTTACCAAATCTAATTAGAAAATCAGACACCTTGATCATTTATTTCACAAGGCCACCTTTGGTTAATATATTTCTATTAGGTTCAATACTAAGATCGATAGATTCCCCTAGTTTGTGGGATTTAGAGGCTTACCACCTATGGCATGGTAACTGGTTAGAAAAATTGAGAAATCATATCCCAGATCCAAGATTGGTTCAAACGAAGCATCAGACATGGCGGCCAGATTACGTAGTTCATCCCTATCAATGTTCCAAAAGATTTTGAGCAAATCCCAGGTACGACAAATAGTTAGAAAACATAATGGGGAATTTTGTCATATTAGTTTGATTTTATCCCTGTGCACATCGTGCAAGTTTGGGAAGTTATCTTATGTTTATGTGGTATGCAAAAATTTATATATCTTTGTCAAGTAATCTCGAAGTCTTCCTTCTTCCTCGATCAAATGGACGAGGAAAACAAGTTTACAGAACCAGCAATGTTTTCGTAGATGAATTTGTTTTCTGTCGTCATGAACAACATAAAGACCAGGAATTCTATAGTCTAGGGTACATATCTTGAGATCATTTAACTATATCATACGCATAATATATGTTAATATCATTCAGGAGGGTATTTCGAATAAAATGACTTTGGGGCAAAAAGGGAATTTCCATATTACCTCCATGCCAAGGGTAGAATTTTCTTATTCACAATCAAATGTTGGCTTCTTCTTCAAGCAACGTAAACACTTAAATAGTCCAATTGTCTAGTTGGGTTGCACGGTGCACCCATATCCCATAACTAATTTTACAGCAGAAGGCCGGCCTGGACAACCTCTTCTGTTGTTCTTAAGGAAGTTGCAAAGGCATTGATTTCAAAAGAAACGCGACAATGAACAAAGATAGAAATGAATTTGTTCAATACAATATCCCTTTCCCGTTTTCTTGTAGCAAATTTAACATCGCTGATGTGAACGCCATTACTGTCACAGGCAACTAAAAGTCAAGATGTATCAAAGGTTGAAAAGGAAGCAGAGTACTCGATAAAAGACAATTCCAGTGGATGGGCAGAAAAATTTATGGTCTCGATGGAGCTCAGGAGAAAGTTATTAACCTTTAGAGACACCATTGATCTTCCCCCTTGTGATGATGCCGGCCCCCTCCACGAGGTGATTCTTTAGTTTGTGTATCAACAAAGCAAATAAGGCTCCCCGGCCTAAAATTGCACTGCACTTCTAAATTCTGTTTTTTGCATCTACTGGCAGTTGGTGGTGGGAACTGTAGATGATCTCCACAAGTTGTACCCGAAGGTTGTTCCCTGCACACCAGTAAAAGAAACTGCAAATGAGGTTTGTACTAATACTATTGTTCTTGTTCCAAATGCATGAAATGGTAAACTGACCAAGTGACATGCTCAAGTAGGGACTGGTTCACCTTTACAATGCTTTGAAATCTATCGGAGATTCTTGGGCCAATAGTCACAAATGGGTAGCTAATTTTGGGCCCAATGCAGATGGGAGCTTGGAGAATAATAATTTGGAGCAACTTGGTGAGCTTTCTTGCTTTCTTTGTTTCCTTTCCTTTTTCGCTCAGATGGGGAGCATGTACATAATGTTTTTCGGGACTAAAAAAATTCAAAATTGCCGCTTTGAAGCTGGAAGAGTGTTGGCAAAGCTCAATTACATGATTAAACTGGCACGAGAAATGTTTGATGTAATGGAGGAAGACGAGAAAAGTAAGGGAGGGATAGGGGACTCGGCTTTCGGGGATATGTTAACAGAGTCATATTCAGACATCAAAAAGACATGTCCTTCTCCAGTATCCCCAACTTCAGCCCCCCCTGAGCTGATAAAGCTCCGTGAATATGCCAATGTTTCCAACTCTGAACCTCTTCTTCTGCCTCTCAGACTTCAGGCCGTGGAAAAGTGCCTGTCATTCCACATTCTCCCTCACGTATCAGCTCAGGGTCCTTGTGCCTCAAATAAGAAGAGAAGGGCAGTTGACGAGCCAAATGAAGAAATTCAGGAAAGAAAGAGTATCAAAGAATCACCAAGTATAGCAACCAGTGGAGAGCCAATAGATTCCAAACCTCTAAAATGCATGCCAAAAAGTTCAAATTCTAAGACAAATGTTTCACAACAAACAAGGAAGCCAGCTACAGCTGCAGCATCACCGCCGTTGCCACCACCCCCACCACCATCCAATCAACCTCCACCTGCAGTAGCAGCACCACTATTGTTGTCAAACTCGGCCTCAGATGTAGTAGCACCTCCACCATCTATTGTGCATTCAAAGGGTTCAGTGTTATTGCCACCCCCACCTACAATGCCAGACAACGGAGCTGCTCAACCACCTCTACCACCCATTGTGCAGTCACCTCAACCAGCACCACCAACAAATGGAGCTGCTCCACCCCCTCCACCTGCACCACCAGCAAATGGAGCTGCTCCACCCCCTCCACCACTCATTCCACATTCAAAACAATCAACGCCGTTGCAGCCACCAGCTATACCACTGGCAAAGGGAGCTGCTCCACCACCTCCTCCACCCCTTGGAGCGGGAAAGTCCCTGCGTCCAAAGAAAGCAGGTACGAAATTGAAGAGATCAACGCATATGGGAAACATGTACCGAGTTCTCAAGAGAAAAGTGGAAGGTTCTAATTTGAATGTTAACAAATCTAAGGGGAAGGGAACTCAGGTTGGGGCATCTGCTGGTGGGAAGCAGGGTATGGCTGATGCCCTAGCTGAGATGGCAAAAAGGTACGCGTGTAAACAACCTTAGGTACTTAACACAGTATGTTCCATAATTGTGACGGTAGTATGAATATTTCTTTTGGTGTCTTAGATCAACATATTTCCAACAAATTGAAGAAGATGTTGAAAAGCACGCAAAATCAATCATGGAAATAAAAAGTGCGATTAGTTCCTTCCAAACAAAGGATATGGCCGAGCTTCTAAAATTTCACAAATATGTGGAACAGCATCTAGAGGAATTGACAGATGAGACCCAGGTAAAGTTTTTTTTTTTTTTTCAATCTAGTCCACTTAAACTAGCCAGTGAACTTTAAGCCGTTGAATCAACATTTTCCAACTCCTTCAAATGCAGGTGTTGTCAAGGTTTGAAGGTTTTCCATCAAAGAAGTTGGAATCATTGAGGACAGCTGCAGCTCTTTCCAAAAAATTGGAAGGGATACATAGTAACCTGGAAAATTGGAAGGTAGAGCCTCCTCTGAGCCAGCTCCTCGACAAGGTGGAGTGCTACTTCAACAAGGTAGAAACTTTATTTCTAATGGTACATCAACATCTTAATATCTTCTCAGTGTGAATGCAAATCATTGATTGAGAAAAGAATAATCCTGCGAACAGATCAAAGGAGAAATAGAGGCACTGGAGCGTACTAAAGACGAAGAATCTAAGAAGTTCCAGAGTCACAACATCCATTTTGACTTCCACATCTTGGTACGAATCAAGGAATCCGTGGTGGATGTCTCTTCAAGCTGCGTGGAGTTAGCTCTTAGGGTAAAAATACCTATTTATGCTTCTGACAAACACTACATCATTCACCTTGAACAATTGTGAAGTTTGAGTTTAACATTGTGGTTCATACTCAAGGAACGAAGAGATGCATCAGAAGCAGCTAATGCAGAATTGGGTCCAAAAAGCGAAGGCAAAAGGCAGGCATGCGTAAAAATGCTTTGGAAGGCTTTTCAGCTTGCATTCCGGGTCTATAGCTTTGCAGGTGGACAGGATGATCGTGCTGACAAGTTAACCAAAGAGCTGGCTCAAGAAATAGAAACTGCTCCACACAATGAGTAGATGTGAACTTAACATATTCTCCAGCTAACATACTCGCTACTCATACTTTTGTTTTATAATTATGAGATCAAACCTTTTGATCAAGTTCAAGGAGCAATCGTACTCCAGGTACCACTTTTTTATGAGTTCAAAACTCAGCATATTGTTGTGTGCCTCAGAGATTCTAAATAAAGGTGAATATAGTTGGATAGATACAAGTTTAAGAAAACAACTGTACTGCGAATGCTTTTGTCTACCGAAATGCTACTGGTACATACAATCTATGCACAGATTGTGCACAGATTTTGTGGTGGGGCCCACCACGGGTCCCACACGGGCCCACCCGGAAATCTGAATGAAAATTTAGATGATTAGATCGAGTACTTATAGATATTATATTGAGCTGATTTTTTACGGGGACTCTTGAAAAAATATTTTACATTTAATGAACGGCTCGGATCATTTGTATGGAACCCGTGATGGGCCCCACTACAAAATCTGTGCACAGATTGTATGTACCAGTAGCATGGTTCGTCCTATAAAAGACCAACTGTGCTATTCACACAAATAAATAGGTACAAATCGTGCACAGATTTTTGTGTGGGCAGGCCCACTAAGGGTCTCACAAAAACGATTTGAGCCGTTCATTAAATGTAAAACATTTTTCCAAGGGCTCTCGCAAAAAATCAGCTCAATCCGATACATATAGAGGCTTGATCAAAACATCAAATTTTTCATTCGGTTTTCAGGATAATGAAAAGTTAGATGATTGGATTAAGTATTTATAGGTATCGGATTGAGCTAATTTTATGCTAGAGCACTTGAAAAAATGTTTTACATTTAATGAACGACTCGGATTTTTTGTGTGAGACCCGTAGTGTGTCCCACACAAAAATATGTGCAGGATCTGTGTACAAAAAGTCTGTGTCAACATACTTATCCAACGACAACTGCTAACCACACTTATATCTGTGCATAGATTTTATTGTAGGGCCCATCACGGGTTTCACAAAAATGATCTGAGCCGTTCATTAGATGTAAAATGTTTTTTCAAGGGTTCTTGTAAAAAATAAGCTCAATCTAATACCTACAAATGCTCAATCCAATCATCTAAATTTTCATTCTGATTTTTGGGTAATGAAAAATTAGATGATTAGATCAAGCATCTATAAGTATTGGATTGAGCTGATTTTTTACATAAACCCTTGAAAAAATATTTTACATCTAATGAACGGCTCGGATCATTTGTGTGAGACCTGTGATGTGCCCTACAATAAAATCTGTGCACAATCTGCACAAATGTATGTGCACAATTTGTGAGTTGTAACTCATAGACAAAAGGATACAGCGAGGGTTTAAGAAACAATACGTACAGATACTCCGGTTTGTATTCGTCAAATGCTTCGCAAACCCACAGTTCTGAATCGTTGCCTACCTTTCGCAAACCCATACTTCGAAAACCCTAATTTCTTACTTCACTTCCCTTTACTATCCTGTTTTTGGCGACTTCAACTAGAATTAACTATCAAACGTCATGAATTGGTGAGTTTTCCATTACCCGATGCATCGACGCCTTGCTCTGTTTGGTCATCGATTACTCACAAATTCATCACTTTTCACACCAAGCAGTAGGCCATTATTGAACACCCAGTCTTATATTTTGAACCCTAGGGTTGATGGGTTGGCTTTGTTTAGAGTATTTATGTTCACTTCTACTCACCCAACAAGGGTCCTGGACCCCGATGACCCATCCACCTTGATGAAGGAGGATGGAGTCGCCGTCTGTTCGCAAATGTGGATCAAAAATTTCCGTGAACCCGATAAGACGGTGACAAATCTGACCAATTATTTACGTCGATTTGAGTTGTGGGTTTTGGCTTATCAGAAGGTCTGTGCCGATGAGATGGGTGCTTATATGCCGCGAAATGCCATACAGAGGTCAGCACTGGAGGACTTGTTGGCCTTAAGGAATGCAGTTCTTGATAGTAGGTTTAAGTGGGGAGCTAGGTTAGAGTTCTTTATCAAGTCTCCAAAGGATAAGACGGAGTATGAATCGTTGTCAAAGAGGAAAATCAGGGCCATTTTGACTACTACGCAGCCAAGCCCATTTCAGGATCGGATTGTTCAAGAGGTTTTGTTCATGATTTTGGAGCCGATTTATGAGGCTAGGTTTTCTCAGAAGTCGTTTGCGTTTAGGCCCGGGAGGAATGCCCACACCGTGTTGAGAGTCGTTAGGAGGAGTTTTGCGGGGTACTTGTGGTACATAAAGGGAGATTTGAGTACAATTCTGGATGGCATGAAGATCGGAATGGTGATAAGTGCTCTAATGAGGGATGTTAGGGATAAGAAGGTGATTGATTTGATAAAATCGGCTTTGGTTACGCCTGTTATCACCACTCCACACAGTGAAGGTGAGAAGAAGAAGAAAACGAAGAGAAAGTATCAAAAGAAGAGGGTTTTAGCAGAAGATGAACCGAAGCCTGATCCGTATTGGCTGGATACCTTTTTTGGGTTTGCGCCTGAGGAGGCTGAGAAGCTTCCTTCTTGGGGACATTGTGGGATTCTTAGTCCCCTTCTGGCTAATGTATGTATTGATGAGTTAGACCGTTGGATGGAGGATAAGATCAAGGAGCTCTATTGTCCTTCAAAGAGCGATGTCATTTGGAATAATCCAGACGGGGAAGTGGAACAAGGAAATACATCTTGGCCGGAATTTGTTCCGACAAGTGGTCCAGATAAGACAAGAAAGATTGACTATGTCCGTTATGGGGGCCACATTTTGATTGGAATTAGAGGACCCAGGGCAGATGCGGCAACTCTGAGAAAACAGTTGATTGAGTTTTGTGATCAGAAATATCTCCTGAAGCTTGACAATGAAAGCCTCCCTATTGAGCACATTACTAAAGGTATAATGTTTCTTGACCATGTACTCTGTCGGCGAGTTGTGTATCCAACTCTTCGGTATACTGCAACCGGTGGGAAGATCATCAGTGAAAAGGGTGTGGGGACCCTGTTGTCAGTTACAGCAAGTTTGAAACAGTGCATTAAGCAATTTAGGAAGTTGAATTTTCTAAAGGGTGATAGGGATCCAGACCCACAACCTTGTTTTAGAATGTTTCACGCCACCCAAGCTCACACAAATCAACAAATGAACAAGTTGTTGTCTACAATGGTTGAGTGGTACAGATATGCGGACAATCGGAAGAAGATTGTAAATTTTTGTTCTTACATCATTAGGGGATCACTCGCAAAGCTCTATGCTGCCAAATACAAGCTCCGATCGCGAGCAAAGGTGTACAAGATTGGTGCGCGGAATCTAGCTCGACCTTTGAAGGAGAAAAAAGGCCAGTCCCCAGAGTACCATAATTTGCTGAGAATGGGTCTTGTTGAGTCAATTGATGGGCTTATGTACACCAGAATGTCTCTGGTACCAGAGACTGATTACTCTCCTTTCCCTAATGGTTGGAGACCTGAACATGAGAAAGCATTGCTTGAGTACATAAGGCTAGATGATCCAAAAATTCTAGAGGAGCACCGGAGTGGCTTGAGAGAACAAGGTCTGGTTTCGCCTCAGGATTACGTCTCAATGCTTGTTTGGAACTACAAGAGGAATGCTATTGGACCGGATCAGCTTCCCGCAACAGTGAGTCATGGCAATAACATAGAAAGTGTGAAATCAAACCCCGAAAATGATGATGAAATGAATAGATCTGAGGGAGATCGAGAAGAAAGGCGTCAGGCGGCACAAATGTGAGATTGAATTTGTACTCTGTGGTTTTGAAGTGTTTTTTTAAAACCATGTACTTGGGTATTTCAACTAGCTAGAGGAAGCAAGACACAATGATTGCTTCTGCTGTGCTTTATAATTCAATATAATTATGGAAGCATAGGATAGGTTGTATAATTCTAAAAGGATTTATTTCACTATGCCAACAAAACGTTTTACTCCATTAGCTACAACTGCAATATTTTGATTAGCAAGTTTTGAATCTCTGTTGGGTGCTTTCAGTTGCATCACTGTTTATAATCCTTTCACCTCCCCACATCATATAGTATAAAGATCAGTGGAGATGAAGAGCACATGTGGGCAAACTTCTGCTTGTTGAGTGTTTTCTTGAGCACTGGATCCTTTTTGATTAAAATGATTCTAAAAGTTTAGTGTGGGTGTTTTCTGAATTTTATCTGGATTGACTTTGTATAGAGATAAGAGGACCTGTGATATAACACAAGAGCCCGGATAGAATTTAGAGCATATTGTAGTATAAAATGCTCTAGCCTTTACTTATGCTATATTGTAAAGTACTTAAGTTTTTAGGATTTTAATGGTCTAATCAAATGACAGCGTCTAATCAAACGACAGTGTTTAGGTAGTCAAAAGAAGGAATTTGAGAGGATCTTAATGGGCTGTTCTTATGTGCAAACAGTACATGATAACTGTAAGTAGGGGGTTCCTCTGAGCACTGGATCCTTTTCAAAACAGTACATGTAGTGTTTTGTTGTCGTATCTGATTATTGGTTCTATTAGTTGCTACAATGTAGTCACACTATGCTTCTCATATTGTCCAACTGTTGAGATATTTAGAATGAATTAGTCCAAGACGGTGATTTGATTGAGGTAGAAGGATTAGAGGGATGAGAGTCATGAGAGAAAGCCCAAAGGGAAGTGCTTGGAGGGTATGCTCCTTAGCCAGCAGGTTGCTTTTTAACTTCAACTTTTGCTTTTTCTAACATTGTGGATGCATCGGGTTGGGGTGTATTCTTTCAGGCCATCAGCCCTCCTTCCTATTAGAAGTAGAACATGATAAGGGATATGGTAATGCGGGATTGCTGTGATCATCTTTGGAGGTTGAGATGGTGTTGCTCTTTTGCTGCCAAGTGTGATTCTCTGTGAAGATGATAAAGTGAGTTATATTGCTGTGGGAAGCTGTTCATTTTTTTTTCCCTTGTTGCACTCTTGGCTCTTCTTGACACTATTCTTCGAAGTTATCAGGATGGTTGGCGTTTATGGTCAAGAATTTGGCCACTTATTTTGAGCTATATTAATTGGAGCTGCATCCCCTTCTAATCCTTTCATTTGAACTGTGAACATAGCTGTAGCCTTTATCTCTGAACTTTTCGAATTAGCAATTGAAAAATCACTGCTTGCTTCAATGACATGACTATCTGACCCTGTATGGTAGCAGGGTATGTGAAGTCTTCTCTTGTCACTTGTGGCTGCATCAATGTTCAGAGCTCTTTCTAGCTATAAACTGCTGCTTCAGAAAAGGGGTTTTGTTATAGAAGCAGTCAATTGTGTAAACTGTATCGGAGGTAATTAACAAGAAAATGGAGAAGAAATATGTTTCCTTCAACATGTTTGGCAAAGTAGGAGAGAGAGAGACCATTTCCGGTTCTATTTTTTTACTCTTTTCTTCCAGGATTGTTGGTTATAAAAAAGCATTTTACACTGACAGATGGATTTGATCAAGTCAATATTTTGGGATTAACTCCGTAATTTTGTCCCGAATTTGATGTTTTTATGAAATTGCTTCCTTTATAGATAGTCCATATGTTCTCTTTGCCCTTGGTGCTACATCTCTGGCTTGGGCCAAAAGTAAATAGCATCTCTAGCTCGATTAGAAGAGTTATAGAGATTGTGTGAACTTACAACTTTCAAATCTCTTGCTCAAAAGATGCTTAGATGGAATTAGAATGGTTAAAGTCTGAGGGGCCTTTTGTCTGTGTTTGTTGGGGAAATTTTTTTTGTTTTGTGGGGTGGGGGTGCTTTTTTCTTTGGTTTTTTCGTTTCTTTTTCTTGTTTTCTTTGGTTGTATCTCCTTTTTTTGTCGTTTCTTGGGGTGGTTTGTGGTGAGTGGTCCGTCTCCTTTTTGGTCTTTGGGTTTGGGTTGGCCTGGCTGGGGTAGGGTGGGTTGTGTTGTCTCTTTTGATTTTTTTTTTGTCTCTGGTGTCAGCCTGGTGTTTGCTGTGGGTCTGGGTCTTAGGCCAGGTTTGTTTTTTGTTTTTTTCTTTGAGTCTCGTTGGTCCTTGTCACTGCTGTTTCAGTGGCATTTGCCTCACCCCTAACATCAATGCTGCTCTTTTCACCTCCTACCTTTGGATGGCTAAGAGCTCTTAGTCTTTATCTTATTCATTCTCTTATCAACTCCAAGCTTTGGAGGGCTAAGAGAGGTGGTACCATTGGAGTGATCAGCCTCTATCCGGAAATGATTATTTGCTGCAATTTCCTATCCTACTGCTGGTTGGTGCTACCTAGCTGGTGATGCTGCTGCTGTTTGTTTCACTTTATCCATCCTCTTATCAACTCCATCTATGGGAGGGCTAAGAGGTCATGCGGACAATTTCAATTTGCAGAATTCTTTAATTATGCCTTGAAACTTTATGGAGCTGTCTTGTTTCAATCTCTGCTGCTTTATTTGGGAGCTGTCTTCTTG
This sequence comes from Rhododendron vialii, assembly GCF_030253575.1. NCBI lineage: Eukaryota > Viridiplantae > Streptophyta > Magnoliopsida > Ericales > Ericaceae > Rhododendron > Rhododendron vialii. Next base: position 10,357,079 of record NC_080560.1, read on the forward strand.
TTGTTGTGGCTAAGAGGTTTTCCTATTCCTCTTGCTACTGCCTGTTATCTCCGAATTTCTGATGTTACTATCCAACGGTGGTCTCCTTGCTGTTGGTATCTTTCTGGGATGGTACTGTTGTCTATACCAGGTGTTTCTCTGTCTCTGTGATGGATTGCTATGTATTTCTCTTTTCAACTCCTTTCCTTTGGAGGGCTAAGAGAAGCTATGAAACTGATGATCAAAGAAGTGAAGCGCTGAATCTGTCCTAAATACCTTGCATACTGAAGTGAAGCATGCTGTGTGATAAGTTGTGTTGTGATCTGGGTCCTCTTTCCACATTACTTAGGTGTTGCTTGGGGATGTATCAATCAACAACGTTGATCTGCTGCTATGAGGGTGCTATCAGTTTCTGCTCCTTTGGCTTCTTTTGGTTTAGTGTAGTTTCCTTAGTTATGGCCTGATGTTTTTTGACCTCAGAGAACTCAAAATGAGTTGAATCGACTTTATTTCCCTCCAATTTATGAAGGTGCTGTGGATTTTTCTCAATTCTAACCCTAGACTGAGGCTTGAATTAGTGGACAGATTTTGACGGACTTGTTTGTGTATTTTTAATTGGAAGTTCGATTTGTTTTGATATTATGTTACTTGATTCCCTTTGCCGTGATATGCAGTTCAGTTGTAGCAATTTCTTCGATCCTAGTGTCATCTCCGAATTGACACAATGATTTCCTTCGAAATGAACGACCGCAAAAGTAAGTTGAACATGAATTAATTCTCTGTACTATGAATGACCTAATTGTTTGCCCTTATGATTCTGATTTTGTGATTCTTGCTATTTGTAAATGAACTAATACTAGCTTTTGACATTGTTTCGATGAATAGTGGTTCTAAATCATCTCTGGCTAGAATTGATCTAAATCATCTCTGTCTAGAATTGATCTAAATCATCTCTGTCTAGAATTGATCTAAATCTGATATCATTGATGGTGTGGTCCGTGTGGAGGTTTTTCGTATCACTTCCCTTAGTTTCAAGGCATTGGCCAGTTGTCATTCTGAAAGGATTCATTTAAAATGTTTCTTCACTAACCTGAAAGTTGATTTGGTATATGTAGTTAATGATTTGGACCTATATCAATGATCTTCTTATGAATCCAAAAGAGTGTGTATACTGTATACCTTTCCAGTAGTCAGAGTTGCCTTTTCTGTTCCTTTTTTTTTATTATATATCTGGTGGTGAGGTTTGTCAATGTATCGAGGAGGTTCATTTTCCTGGGATCAATGACTGCACAATGGTGTTCGATCAATGGAGTTATTCTCTGAAATGTGATAATGAATTAATAGTCACCTTCCCTTGCACTCTTTTCATGTTGCCTTGGAACTTTAGATTTACTGGCACTTGTTAAATCTTGGGGCATGCTTACCATATCAGCGACCTTGTAAGCGTGGAATACTAGCATTTCTTGATAGAGGGGAAAACGCGTGCATTAACACAGACAGTTTTTGTACTATCTATATACACATGTAGACGATATGGGACACTCACGGCTGCTTGCTATATTTTTCTTAGTGTCACTTCCATGCCAGAAATTAGGTGGTCACAAGGACCTTTAAAGGTAGGTTCTACTCAAATTGCTATAATTTTTGTGGAGGGGTCGTCTGATTGCCCTCTTACATTCACGCACCGAACTTGCTGAGGAATCATGTCTTGTTGGACGAAGGATTCTGCTTTGTTAGTTGTTAGTTCTGTTGAGCTCATGCTTCATGCGATTTAGGCATTTAGCTTTAGTTGAGGGACACATCCTTCGATTTTACTTTGGTTGACTGTCCCATCTAGTAAACAAAACCCTGTTAATGTTATTTCCGTTAATTTGCTTGTATTTAGATGCACTTAATCATGTATATTCTTCATAATTATTTGTTTATATTTCAAAGTTTTGATCCCCTAAACAATTTTGCAACTCTGTTATGAAACAGAGATTGGGCTTGGATTGACAGGATTTGGCGTATTTTTCTCATTCTTGGGAGTCATTTTCTTCTTTGACAAGGGACTCCTTGCCATGGGAAATGTGAGTGACAGCTTCTCTTTTATTGCCCTTTCACTGCTCACCTTCCATTTTTTGGTGCATTTCCCATTTAGCTTATTGTTGATCTGATGCCTGCTGCTTGCCGAACATTGGGTTATGTGGTGATACTCGATCAGATACTCTTCATCTCTGGGGTGACATTAACCATTGGATTGAAGTCTTCAATGCAGTTCTTCACGAAGCGTAGCAATTTCAAGGTTTATACCTTTTGCCTTTTTCATATAATGATGTTCCTTTTTTAAATACCACCTTATGGCTTTCGTGTTGTACAGGGAACAATTTCTTTTGCTTTGGGCTTTTGTTGGTTATGATAGGATGGCCAGTATTGAGAATGATTTTGGAAGCTTATGGATTCATTGTTCTTTTCAGGTTTACTTATTTAAAGAAAATAAAATTTCCCTCCATGATTACTTGTGCTCTGCTCATATTGATGATTGTAATTGCTGATGAGTTATTTTTTGCAGTGGCTTCTGGCCTACATTGGCAGTTTTTGTGCAGAAGATACCTGTTCTTGGATGGGTTTTCCAACAGCCATTTGTTAGATCGGTATGTTTTCTTGATATGCAGCACAGTGATTTCAGTAGGAATTTACAGTGGTCGCTCTCAGTTGTGTTCTTCTACAAAGCTAATTTTGTTACTGATTCTGTACATAATTTAGTTTTGGAATCATGGGGCCATTTTTGTCTATCTGCATTGTTTTTCCTAGTCATACTCACATCATAAAGAATAAGGCTGCCGTACTCATCCAAGATGCATAATTTTTTTTACTGCCTTCAGTGAATTTCCTCCCACATAATTTTGCTTGAATGAAGTACTTATTTCCTGTTGAAAACAGTGATAATTTGCTTGAATTAAGTAGAACATTAATGTAAATAGTGTTTTTCTTCTTGTGAAGTGGAATATCTGTGAAGAAGTTTCTTGATACTCCCTTCGTCCCATTTTGTTGCACCTATATAGGGAAATGAACTATTTAAGGGAATATCATAATTGCATTGACTTTTTGCTGATTTTACCATTTTACCCATTGACAGAATATTCAATTTTAGTAAAAGATCAAAATAATTGAACAAGGCCAACCATCTTTTCACCTGCCATAACTCAAGGGCGGGAAGTTTCCCTACAAATTTGAAATTTTCATTATGGTATAGGAGCCTAATCTTTTCTTATCCTGTCATGTCATTGATTCTTAACCTTTTAAAATGTAAAAGAAGATGAGGGGCAAAATGGTAATATGGACATCCAAAAAATGTAGAGTTTTGAAGCAAGAAAATCATTTTGGGACATCCCAAAAAGGAATAAGGGCACAACAAATTGGGACGAAGGGAGTATTAACAAGGCAAATCTTGACATATGCCCTGTACTATTGTAATGGCAGATAGTATGAAGTTTTTCTGAAGTATAGACTAATTTGTAGCTGCTAAGGTTAGGGCTCTTTATTCCCTTGTGATTCATGATATCCGTGTTTTTAATTTTGCTTGTGTATTCATGGAGTTCATTATTATTCCTTCTTAGACAAGTGGATGACGTAAAATTGTTTGGAGAACTAATGAATAGATACTTGCAATTCACGTATTCTAGAGTTGGTGACATTGGTTGAGACTAACCGTTAACCTATGATGGTATGATGTGATTTAGGCCCTAGTATAGGTGCTTATGGATAATCTTTTGTGGCATCTCTTGGCCTACTTCTCCAGATGTTTGTAGCGCCCACCTAACTTGTTCAAACATACCTCTGCTTGAGCATATCGTAAAGACACATCAGGTATTCACAACTTTGTTGCAAAAATCTCCACCTACATGTGTCCCCCCTATTCCTCAATTGCTAATCTTCTATGTTATCAGTGAGACACCTCCAAGTATACTTGACCAAATCGCTTAATACACTCCCTTGGCTTGGCCGACTGATTCTACACTTTAGTCTTGTCTTCAATGCTATCTTCAGCCAGTAGAGTGAAGGGTTCATCAAAGTTCTCAATTCCCTTCCTTTAGGAAATTTGAAGATGGTTAGCCTGGATTGAAACACGAAAGGCGGAGGGGCCTGGGTGATAAATACTTGCTGACTAGTTATCAACGGCAAATTTGGAGGAAGGAAACACTTGATCCAAATGAGGAATTGAGGAGATAAGAGCAAGTTCAGCAGGCTAGGCCGCTAGGCGAATGGGTTAGCTTAGGTATTTTACCTAGTCAAGACTCAAAACTGAAGGTGCAGCATCCTCAATAGAACCTAGACATTTTGGTTTTGTGAACAGTAACTCGCCACTTCTATTGAGCCATTCCCTTGGGAGAGAGTAAATTATCATTTTCCTTGAATACGTTTCTCTCTTACCCTTTACCTGGGTATTTTCTCTCTTCACTTTGGTGCTGTCTCTGAAGGACTGTCTCCACCGAACCAAGTTTCCAGCCTGAAATCTGAAATGCGACGACATCAGGAAGGCAGATTTGCAATGGTTCACGGGAAAAAATTGCAGATTTGTGCTCCGAAGAAGCTCAATTTGCTGGGTGTGTGATTCAGCGGAGAAGCCTCTTCTCTCTCTCTCTCTCTCTGGCTGTGTGCTTCAGTTTGTTGTTTCTTGTAAGAGAAAAACTAGTGTTTGATACAATTGGTTTGTAAATCTGAGAGTTTTTCTCGATCAGTTTGTCAATTCCCCAACTGTTGGAAGCCATGGGGGATAAAAGTACTTCAATGGAAGTGCAAACCCAGTTTTCAAGAAAACCAATTGCTCAATCAAACAGTATTTTGTTAACCCAGTTTTTGGAATGGGGAAGAAGAAGAAAAGAATATATATATATATATATATATATATATATATATATATATATATATATATATATATATTGATAGAGGATAAGTAAACATAGATAGTATTGTTGGAGACTTGGAGTGTTGAAAGAGTCTAGGCAGCTAAAACAAAAAAAATGTGCACTTTTAGCTAGGAACTCTTGCACATTCTCTAAGATGGAAGTGGTATTCAAACTTTGTTGTGGATATAGCGACAGATGAGTTCACCGTACGTCTGGAACAAAAATAACTAGCAAGTTCTGGGCCTCCGTGGTATAACCATTCTACATGCCATACAAAAACTACGACGCTGGCTGGCTTGGCTCCATACGGGGGAAAGGTTCAGTTCAGAGGTGAGGCTTGCTCTCCTAATTCAGGGTTTACACTTTACAGGCCATATCTCTCCGCTTAAAAAACTTGAGTTAAGAAGTTGAGCCCCCCTAAGAAACCCCGAAGGTGAAGTAGAGTTGAAAGGCGCGAGATATATGTCAGAGCTGTTCGGAGTTTTGTTTTGTGTCTTTGTTGTGTTGGTTTTCGGAAGCTTACTTTAATTGAAAGGTTGCCCCTTTACCTTTCAAGACTCAGATGTCAGAGAAGGACTGGTTTGGTTAAGGTGTCAGGTCAAAGTTAGTAAGAATAGGCCAACCCAATTAATGTAGGAGTATTTTTGGTGCAAACTGAGTAGAACAAAACTCCAAACACTGCAACACCAGAAGTGAACACACGACCAGCAAAAGAAACCACCGAATAGGAGAAATTTTATTTTATTTTAGTTAGTCGTGTTGGCAACGTAAATAAAAATCCAATGATGCACCAGGCCTTCATATATATGCAGAGTCAGTCCGTTGCTGGGAGTAGTGATGATTTGATATTAGTAAAGGTTGAACTTGAGGAATGGATAAATAATGGCTGAAGCTAAGAGCCTATCAGGAATATATACTTCAAGATAAAAAATACGGAGTATTGTATATTACTACTTTTTTTAAACTGGAATTACCTTGATAAAATCTGATAAAGAAAATTTAGCACTTTCTTAACCCGATCCTTTTCATCAATTCTGAATGAACTGCAGAGACTCCAAAAAGAAGATCACGGATGCTGAGGAGCTTCTTAAGGATGCCGACGGAAACTAATACTACCTATTAAAGTGGGTATTAGAGATTGGATCCAGTTTTTATTGTTCAAATCCAGAGAAACAAACTTGACCAGATTTCTCTCCATTAGAGCAAAACTAAGAGGAATTGAAAACCATTTGAAACGTTGTTATAGATAATGTAATAATATGCTCAATTTTCCAAGGTATGTAATCTTTTTTTTTTTTTTCTGTTAATAGAAAACGTTGGAGACATTTCATCATCCCATAAAAAGATCACGTACTCGGAAATAAACCTCAGTACACTAACACTTCATGGTGATAGATTCCAACATGCTACTTCCTTCGAAAAATCTTACATTGCGCCAACTGTGTTTGTCAAGAATGTATTCAGTTTAGCATTTTCTTTTTTTTTTTTTGGTTGGTAAACAATAATAGGTGCTCCTAATTTAAAAAAAAATCCCCAAATAGCTTACGATAGTTACTGCTGAGATAACATGGAGATCATTTCTTTTGCGCTCAACAATGAACTCAATTCCGCAACTCCAATTCTGTATTACGTCGGGTAAGTTCAACGATATCTGAAGCTATGAAAGCGCCAATCACATAGGAACAATGGATGAACTAGAGCATCAAAAGACCAACAACCAACAAATACTTGAGCAGGGTGAAAATTAGGGTTTCATGGAGGAGGTCATACCATCTAAAAGGGTTAATCCAGCGTACGAGGATCCCTTCACTGCGGGATCGGACAAGGGTTGGATCTATAATAGCCTCACTCCACAAGCGGAGGACATATCATTTACCGAAACAAAAACTGGATGAAGATGATAGACCACATACAATTTCCTAGACGGAGAATATCAAAAAAGATATTACTCCATTGCGCAAACATATGCCAACATGTTAAATTAGTTGAAGATTATGAACTGTGAATAGAAATTGTTCAGGAAAATAATAATCTATCTACATTAATTTCTTATGTGCTTTGGTGACCTTTTCTAAATAATTAGAATTTCTCATTTTTTTTTTTCGATGCTTACGTTTGTGAGGAGGAATTGACAAAAAAGCAATTAGATTAAGTTAAACCAAACATAAGCTCAATCTAATGTGAGATGAACGTATCGAGGCCAGATTTCTTCTCATTGAATCTGTACCTTTTGAAAAATGGGTCCTTGTGAAATAACCACATCGTGATTGGGCTAAAGAATCTATGGAGCATCCATTTTAATTGCAGTTTCACCTTTTCTCATTTGCCCAAAATACTTGCACGATCACCAAATAAAAGGAAGCCCTTAACTCTGCAAAAGCTAGCATTGCCTATTTTCCTTATCAAGTCTCAGAGAACCACACAACCAAAGCTTGGACACAAAGAAATACCAGAGACCAAGTCCAAACAGAAAACCAAAAGACTTCACAATCTCAAGATCCAACATGGGTTTTGCAGACAAATATTTCAACATATCCCGCCCAACTCCCACAAGTCGAAAGCATCAAATCCCACAAGTCGAAAGCATCACATGCGTGAACAAGCAAATAACACAATGGAAGACTAAAGAACGGGGATCGAAATTGGTCAGATATATGCTTTAACCACCATAGGCCAGTTGTAGAGCTGATTGCCAGCCCTAGGGATCATCCAGGATCATCACAATTCTTCTGTTTAACTCACAATGTTCACATGCCGATGAACAATAAAAATTCGATTGGATACACTAAAAGATTAACAATAGAAAACAACAAACTGAGTGTTTGGGTTTAGGTTGGCATGGATTATGAAGACACTGGTACTATCTTAATGAACCCAACATCGATGCTATGGATTGAGGTTTCTTCCACTGTCTTTTGCTTATGATGCCTTCACAAATGTCCAATAAAAAGCGGAGCGAACTTTTATTTGAAGCAGGTGAAACTTCTGGAGCATTGTATAGGCACGAAAAAGCCCAGACACCTAGTTCAGATTACGCACAAGGATGGACATGGTAGAGATGACTTTCATATACACCTCCATAGAAAAGAAAAGAAGAAGAAAAAGAACCAAGAGGACAATAGTAATGGTCATACACAGCTTTCTCACTTCACTAACCAGACAAAGCCTTGTTCCCCATGAATTGGGTTGCCGACGCAGGATTTTTTTTCTCCATTCTGCTCCAATGCAAATGTTCAAAGCTCGTAACCTGGAAATCTAGCATCAGTAGGATTAGTCATGTCCAGGAAAAGATAAGCCATGCCTCCAAGTCCTTCAAACATAGAATATGGGTGGTCTCCTCCATGCATCTCTCCCTCTGATATAAGGCTGTGAGCTCTATCAAGGAGAAAGCCAGCAAATGCCTTGGCTCTGTATAAGAACTCCCTATTGCCCGTCAGCCGGTAAAGTGAGAGAAAAACGTATGTGTTCCCACTCACGCCATGACAAAGCCCAACTCGTTTGAGTAGACCACGATTCCATACTACCTCTGCTGCGTTTACGGCAGCTTCAAGGAACTCCTTGTCTCCGAAAACCTTCACATCAGAAAAGTAAAGTGAAAAACCTTACAAGAACAACAACAGAGAGTGGGATTCCTCTGATGAAAATTAGATCGTGGTCTTGCCTTTCCTATATCTGGCCTTTTTGCATGCAACTAAATGGAATGACTCCAAGTTTTAATTTGTTTTCGTTTCTATGTACTTGCAAAATACTCCCTGTTGTGACTAAGATTTCAACCATCTGGCATATCGCCATAGTCACATAGATATGCTATGTCTAGGAATATTATCTTGCACCTTGACATTCCAAATATACGTGTAATGTCCTTAGTTCGTACAAGAAATTCTACTAACAAACCACAAATGAAGCGGAATATCATGCGATAACCTAAAGTGACAATTGACTAAATATGAAATTCATGTGTCCCTCCAGCATAACCCAACATTTTTCATCACCGCTAATCAATTTGAAAATGCAACAATGAATCAACAAGAATAGGAGAATCAAATATCCAATTAAAATTAATTTTCCAACATTAGGACTTACTAGCAAGATAACGAACTAGACTAAAATCACACTACCTCAGTGGCTTTGACAAGTGTGAGGACCACGCCAGGAGCACCATGGCACCAATGCACGAGACAATCTCTCTTTCTATCTTGTTCACTGGAAGGGTAATTTCCACTCGGGAACCGATGCTTGATCATGTATTTGAGTGTATGCCTAACCTCCTCAGCTTCACTTGGACTCAGTTTCACGTGCATCAAAACATGCATAATCCCAGCCAATCCATGGGCAGCACCCCAGTACTTTTCACCATACCATTCAAACATCAATGGGCATCTTTCCCTGGTCCCTAATACTCTCCCGCCCTTGAAAATGTCAGTAACAACCGCACCCTATTGCATAACTAACAAAATGTCACCTATTGACTCTTAATAAATCAAAACCACACCAACTAAAATGATATGCTTGATATGTAAATGGAAGCCTTACAATGTAGTTAGAAGGGATTGTACCCTCGCCTATATGTTTGTTAAGGAATAGACATGCATATAGGAACCCGACTCTTCCATATAGCAGCTCATCAGGGAGATCTTTCGGCAGCTTAATCTGTTTTCATGGCTCAATTGCAGTAAATTAATCAACACCCACAGGCCACAACTAAATCCCACATGACCTGAACATTGCCACCATAACAAAGCAAATCCAAGATACCTCTTTAAACTTGGCTAAATAGTAACGTAGCAACTTGTCATCACCCAAGTGTTTAGCTGCAACAGCACCAAGGGCACAAACACCGCCCCGCCCGCATATAAACGTCACATCCCTGACATGAATACATCGCATTAACACCTTATAACTCAACTGTAACCCATCAATTCTCCACATAAGCAATGAGCACATCACCAAGACAAGCTCAAATCTTCACTCAAACCCCAAAGGCCCTCCACTAATTTTTCTCAAGCCCACATCAACGGCACACAATTGTTAACTCAAATCATCCAAAGCTATACTTTGTCCTATTAATTTGAAATTTTACCATTTTGTCATACTCCCAAAAATGTCCCTCCATCCCAAAATGTTTCTCCAGTTCGCAAAACGAGGGCTTAAAAATCATACGATTTTTCAAGAAAAATTTTGAACATTTTTCAACGATTTACTAGATATTAGTGAGTTCTTTTAATTTATGAAAAAAGTTCAAATTTTTTCTTAATTTTTTCTTTGATTTTTAAGTTCTCATTTTTTGAGAACTAGACAAACATTTTGGGATTGAGTAAGTAGCTTTTACTCAAATTTATGCTTAAAAATGTGTTTGCCTAGGAGAGTGTTCCATGCCAAACGTAACTTTACTCAAATTTACTCCCCATTTGAATAACCTAGGCCTTAGCAGAGAGAAAATGCTTAGAACATACATCAACTAGGCCACGGTGGATAGAGAGAGTACTTGGAGTGGGAGGAAGCAGAGTCACAGGCCTTGACAATCTCCGCGCAGAGAGCGAGATCGTCTCTGATGTGATTGACTTGGTAGGCTTTGAAAAGCAAAAAAGCGGTCCCGAGAGTGCCGCTGTAGAGCGTAAAGTCTCGCACCCTTCGTTCGGCCCATGTTTGGGCCACCACCTGATACACAAACACAAACACATTGTCGGCATATATGTACTTAGGGAGAAAGAGGGGGGAGGGAGGGAGATTACAGCTTCTTTGAGATCCAAGCCGGCCCTTTTAAGCCTGCTCGAGAAAGAAGAGTAGGGCATCGAGAGAAGCCTCATAAGCGAGTCTTGAGACCCGATAGTGACTTTATCTTCTTCTTCTTCTTCTTCTTTCTCTTCCACGAAATCCGCCATGACGTTGGGAAAGAAACGATCGGCCATCTCTGCTTACGCCTAGTACCCACCGACCAGTTCGATTGGGAGAGCTCAGTCTAGAGAGAGAAAACGGAAAGAAATCCTTGACTTGAGACCTTCCGCTATTTTGCCGCCATTGTCAACGCTTCGCCCACCTTGTAACACCTGGTGCTGGTCTGGACTCCAGCATTATCTACAGACACGTGCTATGGGCTTGGCACGTGGCCTGCTTTGAGAACAGTCCTCGGCCCACTACGTGGCCCAATGTTCATAGCTTTAAGATCTGAGAAACGACACCGCTTCTAGTTAATTTGGTCTTTGGCTAGGAATTGACTTTATACTTTGTTATGCAGAAAGGGTGCTATCCTTGGACACAATACCTTGTGCTTGGATCATGTTTATCCTGATAGATTGCAAATTAGTATTGCAATCTATCTTCAACTACAAAGAATTGCTATGTGCTTGGATCATATTTCTATCAGTTTTCTTCATTCATCGAGGAATTCCGCATTGCAGTCTCGTAGCTTTTAAGGGCACGCCTAGTTTGGAAAGTTCAAAATCTTCACAACTGTTCTCCTTCAAATGTAATTTGAAGGCTGGATCTGGAGTTATGGTATTTGTTTTTGCAGAACATGCCTGGGGATGAATTAGTTCTTTTACTCTTAGCATGGGATTGAGCTCGGCAATTCCAATCTAGGTAGCACAAGATTGAGCATGCATGAGAACGTGTAGTTGATGTGTTTTGATTACAATCTTACCACAAAAATGAAAGAACCATCCCTACAAGCAATAAAACCAAGATCATGCGGCTAAGTGCAACGCACGTCGTCCAAGAGCAAGTCCAATCGTGGGATGAAAAATGAGGGGATAGAAAAAGAAAATTGAATTCTACACTCCATTTTTTGACATCTACACTCATTTTTTTTGTCTTCTAACAAAAAAATTACACTTTTAACACTAAAATCCAAAAAAAGAAGTGTAGATGTCAAAAAATGAAGTGTAGAATTCAATTTCTTAGAAAAATGAGGGGATGGATGGTTATTTTAGTATGAAAAAATGGTTAAAAATTAGTTTGATGGATAATAGGATAAACAAAGAGTTCTATAGTCAACTAACTTTTCCTCCATCTTATTTTTCCCAAATTAATTCAACTAGTAATATTTATTAATTAAATGACTGCCAAATGAGGAATTTCAATTTTTTTTAACTTCCATCCGAATTTTTCATCCAATTAATCTTCCTCCACCTAACTTTCATCCAACCACCAACCATTCTCACAATAATTCTATAAATAAACTATTACAGTCTTTCAATCACCACATAACCATTACACTCTTCTCTTCAAACTCTCATCATGAACAACTTAACCCAAAGAATATTGCATGGAGAATTCGACGGATCTTCCTCCGATGAAGAGGGGTCTGCAATGGCACAACTCATTATGGCCAGACAATACCGGAAAATGCAAATAAGACACAACCAACAAATAGACCATGTTGGTTCCACAAGTGTTCGAACTTGGATCTCCCGAGCCAGAGTTGGTGCGGACAAATGAATCCACACAGAATACTTTTTTCGAAAATCCACTCCATGGCGAAAACTTGGTTCGCCAACGTTTCCGCATGCCCGCTTACACTAATGGAAACTGAATCATAGTACAGACTGTACAGTTAGTACTAGCACGGTTGGTTGGTGCTGCTGTTGTTCGCTAAAATGTGGAATCAGAGAGTAGCAAAGGCTACAGTAGCATACATATCGAGGGAGTTCTGGCTACCAAAATTAAAAATTTCTTCACCCATGTGGGAAGATTAAATCTGCTCCCTTCGTCCCTATTTAATAGGTCTTTTTGAAAGTTTTTGTCACTTTTTAATTGCTTATATCTTGCAATATATAATATTTTACGTGATTTTGAAAACATTGTCTAATATAACTAATTGAACTCTATTCAAACAAGATCCATATAACATATAAAATTTCTTATCGATTTAAAGAAATAACCCGTTTTTTATCCGCTTAGAACAGAACGAGGGACCGTTAATTAAATGGGGACGGAAGGGGTAGTTTTTAGGTAAACAGAAGAAAATTTCTCATTACAATTTAGTACTCTTGGAAACTCAAAGTAAAGAACCGATACATTTCAATGGCAAATGAATTACATTCATAATAACGTAGTAGTACTAATACTGGCAACAACAACAGATTCTCTCTTACTATTATAGAGCCAGTGGTAGCAACACTGGAGAGAATACCACTTGCCATGGTATCATATATTCGGATTGGTGATTGGCAATGATATGCACAACACGTTGCTGCACACACCACTGCACAGCGTCATCCCCCAATTCCACATATCATAACCTGTCATAACTTCAATGGCACCAATACTAGTGATAATAAGAAATGCCACTACTACAGCTAGTCAAAATATACCATGTAGTTTTTCATTGGTAGTCTCGTCGAGGCTCTTAGCCATTTGAGTTGTTAGATGATTGCTCCAATCTCCAACTTCACCTTTCCTAAAGAACATATCATTTTTGATAACTGCATCGCGTGAACCATTTTTCACCTCCAAGTTGCTCAACATCTTAAAACTACAAAGTTCTATAATTTCCTCCGCGACCCACTCCCTCTTCTCCTCCATGGAGAAAGGTTGCCCCAAAAACTTTGCCAATCTCCTTACATTTATTGATGTCTCTTTCTTTAATTCTTCATATCTCAGGAAGAAAAATCTTTGAAGACATTCCAGACTAGCATTCCAATAACCGAGCACACGGTCCCAGAAGGGTCCATACCAAGATAGACCTTTAGAGCAAGTTTACTAGCATTGCAAAAATGCCTTTTTAAGCTATTATACCAAAGAAAAACAAAAAAAACCTAGCTGCAGCAGCTGAGGTAAAAGCAAAGGTAAAATGGATTTGATAAAACGGCTAGGTATTAATACCCAATCACTGTTCATCATCTACCCTTTAAACAAATAGTTTCTCTCTCCTCCCTCTCTCACCCAAAGCACTTTTCCCCTTCTCTCTCACACACTCCCTCTCTCTAAAAGTAACTATTTTAATAAAGAATAGGTTAAATAGATAGTGTTGGTATAGTGTTAAAAAAGATATAAAAAGGTAAAATGAAAAAATTACACTGTTTACTAGCATTTTTACCTAACAACTGGTAAACTTGCTCTTAGAGAACAACTTAAATGCCTCTTCCAACAAAAGAGGAGGAAGTTCTTTGGATATCATCTTGGCCATATAAAACCACATCGATATCAACACGTCTTTAGAATCTCAACATACATATACTATTTTACAACCAGAACACAGGATGGACTTTGGCAATGACATGTAAGGAATGTGTACCGCAAAAAGACGAGGAGATGATAAATTCTCAACATCGGCAATTGGGGGTTGCCTGAAAAGCCTAAGCTCTAAGAAAGGAAGGAATGCCATCATGGGGGTTAGTGGTGAGAAGAGGGTGAGTGGAATTGGTGTAGCAAGTTCTCTTCATAATCGCAAAAATTAGGGCTTTGAGCCATGTTGTACCAGATTTGGGTGTGGAGATCAAGAAAACATCGGTGGGGCGAGCCTGAAAATGTTCCTGAGCAAACATGATACCTTCCAAACCAGCCAGGCGTTCGTACCAAAAGCCCTCGTACAAGCACAAATCAGATACCCAACCTTTTTCCTTTGGAAGGGTTGAGATTAGCTCTCTATATCTTTCATAGCTTCTCTCCACCTTTTTTACGGTTTCATCCCTCCCTTCTTCATTGATTTTGCTCAAGGAAGAATATTGGGAAGGAAGAGAGGAGGCTGCCATAGCCAATGATGCCAATAAACTTAATTAGCTCTCTCTAGATTTGGAATTAGAAAAAGAGGGCTACCCTACCTCGGCTAGCTGTGAGCAGAATTATTGGAAGGACATATACATCTTATATACAAATTTTAATACCCTATCCGTACAAATGGGCCATTTTTTTAATTTTTTTAATTTTTTATATATTATGGGAAAATGCTAAAGGGCACAGGAAATGTTACCGTTTTTCTATACCCATTGACGTGGAATGCTGCTTCAAAACAAATCAAATCAAATCAGTTTCTAATGTGCTATTTAGAACTTCAATTCAAAACCATTGGTTTCCTCCGTTATGGATGAAAATGAAATGCCAACAGCGATCTCATTGTATTAGGAGTGTGCTTCTTTTCTTTATGGGAGCGAGTTTTCAAGGAGATTCTAACATGAGAGCGCGGGATCGGGGAGCTAGTGTGGATTCAGGGCCATACTACTGTTGGTTGTGTAAACTTAAATAATTAAGAGATCGATAAAGAAGCAAGATGAGAGAGTGATGGGAGAGGTGGGCCAATGTGTTGTTTGGCCTAAGGACATAATGGAGGATGGGAGTTAAAGAAGAGAGGGCAGAAAACGTGGGAAACCCTTTGGGATTTCCCCCACCTGTGAGTTGTGTGTGTGAGATTATGAGTGAGAGAGTATTGTAATTTTGGGTTAGTTCAAACAAAAAAATGTAGCGAATTTTTTTTTTCCTGACGAACAAGATCATCCCAGATAGCAGTGAGTTAATTTGTGTGATAGATCTCTATTAATTTCCCATCAACTACTCCTGCTGGTGATGCTAAAGTCTTTCGTATGTCACGCATCCCATGTGTTTGATTTGTAAGATGAATGCCTTACTTTTAAAATTTATCCGTCTTTTTTATTTGTCATTCCCTTTCTTTTTTGTGGTACATTTTTTTTTTGAACAATAGGACAATCTCATGCTCATATAGAATAAAAAATTGCTCAGAAGCTACAAACACCCAAATCCCGAAGCTCTCCGTTGGGTAACAAAACCACAACATTCGAGTTATCCATGTGGGTTGGATAGACACTCACTTTGCATATGAAAAGAAGTTCCCCGACAGGGATTGTTACAGTTGTCACCTTGTCATTTGGAATTGTCACAGTTGCAGAGCAGGGTGTTGTAAAATTCAGCATTTTGCATTGGTCGTAAGTATGAAAAAGGCTTCCAGATTAGATTAGGAAGCTCAAGGTATCTCATGTTCTCAAAAGCAATCAACCAAGAGTTGGTCCCGTTCTACTTTTGATCCTTAAAAAATAAGGGGTGTTTGGGAGGCATGGTTTTACATTTTTCAATTCCCATTTTTGGATTTTGGGTGTTTGGGAGAAAGAGGGAAAATGAATTTTGGGTAAAATGGATTTTGCTGTAACACTCCTAAAATTTTTAAATAAATAAAAAATTGGAAATGCTAATTTCTAATCCGATAATTAATTAACTAAGTTAATCAATCTAAATGTATGATTAGGTTTATAATAATAGTAGTAAAAAAAAAAAGAAAAGGAAAACAGTGCCTAATTTAATCGTGCATATACATTACGCATACTTAGATATATATAAATAGGTAAAGAAGATATCTTTACTTTTTCTCCTTTACTATACATACCCATCCATGTACACATGGATTTTTTTGAAAGCCATCAGTAACCCACAAATTATGGCTTCTGCTCTTATCTCTTTCGTACCTTGCTACCCTTTTTCATTCCATCACTCCTATACTTATCCCCCACACTCCTACTATCTCTACACTTGCACTCTCTCTCACTTCCTTATAAAGATCCAAAAAAAAAAAACAGTCCGGTTCCCAGGCTGTTCTTATTTTTCTTCTCTAAATTTTTGTTTGCCTTTTTCCTGCTTTCGTCAGTTCCATTTTACTTGTTTTTTCGGCCGAATTTAAGGTAGATTAATCTCTTCTCTACTTTCTCCTAAGTATATAAATATGTTGTTATATTAGTTATAATGATGGGAATTGAAAAGAACCAAACCCATGCACTGTAAAAAAAAAATCAAAATCAAAAATTTTCGTTTTCGGTTCAGATCTGCGTTTTTCGTGAAATTATTCATATGGAAATCTGATCCGTTCATCTTGTTCGTCTTGTCGAGACGATTCCGGAAAGGTATAATAAGCCCCTTTTCGATCTTGGGATTAACCACACGACCCGGTCAAAGTTCCGGATTAAACCATATAGATATATGTTATATATATATATATATATATATATATATATATATATATATATATATATGTATGTATGTATGTATGTATGTATGTATACCTGCGTACAGTACCCGTTGAAGATGACTGACGTCATCATGAACCCCATCTCTCAGAAGTACAATTTACCCCTTGTGTTTTGGTTGTGCTAAAATTTGATCCTAAACTATGTGGAATTAATTGTTTTACCTCCTGTGTTAAAATTTTAAACTTTTAGGATACATCCATGACTATTTCTTAGGGATCTGTGATTTATGTTAACCTCTATAGGATTTAGTAACTAAAAGTATTAAGTTTAGAAAAGAATAAAATTTATTTATTTATTTGTTTTATTTATTTTGTAGTGTTATTTTATTAATTGTAAACAAAGGCCCAAATATATTAATAAATTTTTTGTGTAGTTCATAACTTCAGTAAATACATTGTGGATGTAGAACATGTTTAATTTACTGGAAAGTAAATGTTTGACAATCAGAGAAATAATAACATGATGTATAAGTTTAAAAAAATTATTAAATTACTTATTTGCTAAAATTTTCCTGTTATAAACATAACAATTTAAGGGCATCGGCCCGCTCATAAAACACTACACGCCTTACTTTCTCGCACCATATTAAATGTTATATTGTTGTCTCATTGAAATGTATCGTGTTTGAGCTGTTGTTGATTGTATCATGTTGTAGGTGCTAGAATGGACTTAAGTTCGTTGGGGTGGTTTGAGTAGTGAACACATAGACATGGTTAAGTAATGGATAAAATGGTAAAGTTGATTAAGGATGTTGGATACCGCTAAACGACCCCGAGTACGGAAAAGTACTCAGTAAGTGTGTGTGTGGAGGACGGTAAAGGACTCCGGGTACAGAATTTGGGATACGGTAAAGGATCCTAAATGCGGTATAGTGCCCAGTGTGTGTGTGAAGGACGGTAAAGGACTCCGGGTACAGAATTTGGGATACGGTAAAGGATCCTAAATTCGGTATAGTGCCCAGTGTGTGTGTGAAGGACGGTAAAGGACTTCAGGTACAGTATTTTGGGAAACGGTAAAGGATCTCTGAATACGATATAGTACCCAGTATGTAGAGTTGGGAGACGGTAAAGGATCCTGACAATAAGATAGTGCGACCCTAATGCTGAGTTGTCATGGAGAGTTATTCCATGGGAAGGTCAATGTTGGTGGATGTGGGAGGAAATGATCTCGTGGAGAGAATCCTTAGATTTCATGTAAGATAATGGATAGTGAAGGAAATGATAATGTGTTATCATTCTGTACCTCCTATGAATTGTTATATTGTTAATTTGCTAATTGTAAGGTAAGGGGTTAGTAGGGTTGAGATTATCTACTAAGTTTCAAAACTTATTATAGTGCCGTTGGGCTGGCGCTTCATGTCAGGTAATACAGAGACCGAGGAACAGAATCCGCAGCAAGATGAATAGTACCATGGTGAAGACCTCTCAACTGAGGAAAGAGAGTTTGTTGAGCCTTGGAGGCCATACCCTTAGAAGCTCTGTTAAATTGACGTACTTTTATTTAGATTTTCATAAGTGTTATCACATTTGTCAAACTCTATTTCATTTTGTTGGTTTGTAAGATAATTAAGTATGTTTGAATTTGGTATTTAAGGTTTCCGCTGCTAAACTCTGTTTAATAAAATTTTATTTTTTATATATCAGTTTTATGAATTATTAAATCAATAAAAAAATGATTTAATTAACGTGCCCAAAAATCGGGGCGTTACAACTTGGTATCAGAGCTTTAGGTTCAAACCCTTGGCCTTGGGTAGATTGGGTAGCACTAGGTTTCATAAGTATATGTATTTAATCGTACAGTAAATACACTGCCTTCTCACGTGCCAAATTATTATTGTCATATTTTTTTTTGTATGAAGATTATATCATTTGAACATTAAATTTTAAAATGTAGGATGTCGAGCTCTTCTTCGCCAGAACCATATGTTACTCATTTGTTTTGTTAGGACCCAATCATTTGTTTTGTTAGGACCCAATGAAAATTTGTTTCATTATTCCAATAAAAATTGTTTCGTCACATCAGCGTTATTGCGTTCGTCAATATATTACGCTCTTTAGGTATGAAAATGGAAAACCCCCTGACAAAAATAATAATAATAATAAATTTTGTATATAGATGGTGAGAACACGAAACGGAGCCCAATCAAATAATGATCGGAATAGCGGACCGCAACCCAATGGACAAGGAGCACAACCAGACTTAGTTCAACTGATGCAAGCATTTGTTGCTGCTGCTGCTGGCAACCCTCAACAGCAACAACAACAACGTGGACCACTAACCAGGAGTAGAGATCAACTTCTGGATGCATTCTGCAAACGTCGTCCTCCGATCTTTTATGGGGAAGCAAACCCTAGCGCTGCAGAAGTATGGATCAAACAAATCTCTAAGTACCTAGAAGTACTTAATGTGACTAGTGCGGGCGATCGCATTGCCTTAGCAACCTTTCAGATGCAAGGGGAAGCAGATCATTGGTGGGATTTGATTAAGACCACTCATAATTTGACAACTATGACCTGGCAGATGTTCGAAAACCGTTTCCTTGAAAAATACTTTCCAGCACCTGTGAAACAAGCCATGGCTCAAGAATTTATGGACTTAAAGCAGCGTTCCCTAACAGTAACCCAATATGCTGCCCGTTTTGAAGAATTGGCACGTCATGCCAGTACCGTAGTACCCACTGATGTTGCAAAAGCTAGGAAGTTTGAATGGGGTCTGTCCCGCTCTATTCGTACTAGTGTGGTCTCTCATGAGTACCCCACCTATGCACAGGTAGTGAAATGTGCACTCATGATGGAGCGCGAAAACTCTGACTCAAGGTCAACATGAGAGGCGCAAAAAAAGAATGGCCCCTCGTCTGGAGGACCAATCCGAACAAACAACAACAAGACTTTCATAGCTCAAGCACCCTATTACCAAAGCAACCCTCACCCTTTGCAGTAAACCACTCAAACCTGGAAAAACCCGAACCCTAACCCAAATCAGAACCAAATTTCACTTCAAGCGGGAAATCTGTACCCTAACCGCAAGTGTTTCAACTGTAACCAGGAAGGCCATTTCAGGAACAACTGCCCAAAGCTTGCTGGATTGGGAAATTTTGGGCAAGGGGGACAACAGCAATTTCAGGCACGGCCATCAGGGTTGGGGAACCAAAATCCGGTTAATCCGAACCAACAGAAGATTGGATGGAATCAGCAACAACTCCATCCTTTTCAAAACAATGCAAGCGGACAGAACAAGCCAACAGGAGGCAGAGTCTTTGCTCTACAAGGCACTGAACAAGATACTGAGGAGGAGTATGACCCGTCAGTGATACAAGGTACTCTTATACTATATAGTACTTGTGTTCAAGCATTATTCGATTTAAGAGCTTCGCACTCTTTCATATCTATTGCATGCGTCTCTGCTCTTGGACTAAAAACAGAACCTCTAGGGACAACAATGCATGTAACCTCTCCATTAGGGGGAAAAATTTCTGTGGGATTAATTTGTAAGGGGTACGAATTAGAAGTATCTAACCTGAGATTAACTGTCGACCTACGAGTAATCGACATGACAGAATTTGATGTCATACTTGGAATGGACTGGCTATCTGCGCATCACGCTGTCGTAGACTGCCATCGGAAGATGGTGACAGTGTATTCATTAGACGGTACGTCTTTCAAATTTAAGGGGGATAGACAAGACCCCTCCGCAACAACCCCACACCGATCGAGGTGGCATGATAAGCTTTCAGGGTGGCTTGCAAGCCTCAAGCTAGAGGAGACAGATCGTATGGAACCCGGTCTTCCTCACATTGTGTGTGAGTACGAGGATGTGTTTCCTGATGAATTACCTGGACTGCCTCCACGTCGGGACTTAGATTTCACGATCGAGTTGCAACCAGGCACGGCACCAATATCCATGGCACCATATAGGAAGGCACCGGCGGAACTACGAGAGTTGAAGACTCAGTTACAAGATCTGGTGGATAAAGGTTTTATCAGACCCAGTACATCACCATGGGGAGCACCTGCTTTATTCGTCAAAAAGAAAGAGGGAACACTTAGACTCTATATCGACTACCGCCAACTCAATAGGGTCACAATCAAGAACCGTTATCCATTACCTAGAATCGATGACTTGTTTGATCAACTGAGAGGGTCAATCTGCTTCTTGAAGATCGATTTACGGTCTGGATACCATCAGCTACGAGTTAGAGATAGTGACATACCTAAGACAGCTTTTCGAACCCGTTATGGCCACTCTGAATTTGTGGTGATGCCATTTGGATTAACCAACGCTCCTGCTGTTTTCATGTGTCTGATGAACAAAATTTTCACGCCATATCTGGACAAATTTGTGGTAGTGTTCATTGACGACATTCTTGTATATTCGCCAACAGAGAAGGAACACGAAGAGCATTTGAGAATCGTATTGCAAGTACTTCAGAATAATCAATTGTACGCAAAGGCCAGCAAGTGCGAATTTTGGATGAAAAAAGTCAAATTCTTGGGACACGTGGTGTCAGAGAAAGGAATCTCTGTGGATAACAGCAAAGTAAAAGCTGTCATGAACTGGAAACGACCCTCAACGGTGTTTGAGATTAGAAGTTTCTTGGGATTAGCTAGCTACTACAGAAGGTTCATTCAAGATTTCTCAATTTTGGGAAAACCAATGACGCGACTGACCCAGAAAGGGGTTAAGTTTGAATGGAACGAAATATGTGAGAAATTGTTCCAAGAACTCAAGAAGAGATTGACCAGTGCCCCCATACTAATCATTCCCGAGCGGAACGTGGGATATGCAGTGTACTGTGATGCATCCAAAGATGGATTGGGAGCTGTGCTCATGCAAAATGGAAAGGTCATCGCTTATGGATCCCGACAACTGAGGCCGCATGAGAAGAATTATCCAACTCACGATTTGGAATTGGCAGCAGTAGTATTTGCCCTTAAATCCTGGCGTTACTATCTGTATGGAGAACAGTTCGAGGTGTTCACTGATCACAAAAGTTTGAAGTATCTATTCACTCAGAAGGAGCTGAATATGAGGCAAAGCAAGTGGATGGAATACATAGAGGACTACAGTTTCACGTTGTCTTATCACCCTGGGAAGGCCAATGTAGTTGCTGACGCTCTCAGTCGCAAAACTCGAGGACAATTGGCAAGTATGGCTATCAAGGAATGGAAAATGATGGAAGCCATTAATGAGTTTAGACTTCAACCTACTATAAGTGCAGAAGGAGCCTGCCTTTTTGCTTTTGTTTGCCACACCTGCTTTACATCGAGAAATTTTTTTGGCCCAAACCTTTGAACAGGAGTGTGATTTTATCAGATATCAACTAGAAAAACATTAGCAGGATGGGCAATTCACTCCGACAAGAGTCTCCGTTTCCAAGAATGAATTTTTGTACCTGACATTGGTACACTTCGAGAAGCCGTACTGAAGGAGTTTCACCATTCCAACTTTGCCGTACATCCAGGAAGTACAAAAATGTACCAAGATCTTCGTCGTCAGTACTGGTGGAGCGGAATCAAGAAGGATGTAGCAGCATATGTCTCCGTATGTCTCACTTGTCAGAAAGTTAAAGCTGAACATTAGAAACTTGGAGGAACACTTCAACCATTACCGATACCTGGATGGAAGTGGGAGCACATTACTATGGACTTTGTCACAGGACTACCTCGATCACCTAAATCCAACACTGCCATTTGGGTAATTGTGGATCGATTGACTAAGTCAGCACACTTCCTTCCTGTACGTATGACGGATACCATGGAATCATTCAGTAGACTTTATATTCAAGAGATTGTACGACTGCATGGGGTACCGGTGTAACGCCCCCAATTTTGGGTACATTAAAGAAAATATTTTATTACAAAAACAAGGTGAGTCTGGCTCATTATTACAACATAACTCTCATAAGAGTACTTTTATTACACAAGGGAAGGGAACTAAGGTTTCTAACTACAGCTCCGCCTGCTCCTCCATCTGAGCTAGCTCTTCAGCTCCAAAGGCCTCCAAGGTGTACTGCTCACCTTGATCATCTACAAAGTCTGACACATTATACCAGCGTCGCCACCGATATAATATGTCAGGGTCACCAAAGGTAACACCATGAGCTACAAAAGCTCAGCAGAACAAACCCATACCCGCTAACCCATAACTTACAAACAACAGGTTATACAGCCATCGATTTCCACATGATACATGTATATACAACTAACAATGACACATCCATATTCGTTAATCATCTATCGTTGGTGTCCAAGATTTCCGTGTTTCTCCTACGCGACTCGTCGTAGACCGTGTCAACATTTTCATTTACAAATCAATCTTTCAAAAACCATTTGTTTAACACACCCAACCTCGGTTCCGCCGTTCCGGGTTCCCGAGTATCCTCACAATGGTTCCGCCGCACCGGGTTCCCATTGGCACACAAAATCTTGCATTGGCTCCTCTCCGCAGATAACCAAGCCATACCTCACCATGATTCCGCCGGTCCGGGTTCCCATGGGAACGCACACAACCTCACAATGGTTCCGCTATTCCGGATCTCCATTGGAACACACACAACCTCACAATGGTTCTGCTTTTCCCGGATTCCCATTGGAACACACACAACCTCACAATGGTTCCGCTTTTTCCGGATTTCCATTGGAACACACACACCCAATTCACATTATGCCACCAAAACCGGTCATAATGTAGTTTCAAAAATATTTTCTTCCTCAGAAAATATTTCCTTTCATTAATCACACCCTAGGTGCCATGTTTCTACTTTCTCGATTCTCGTGTCTCGTTTACATGCAAAGACTCCGCGGTATGACAAAAGTAAGCATGAAACATTCTAGCAAGATCATCCAATTCTATAATATACCACAAGTAACACATTCGATTTATGTATGCAAGCTCATACTCCTTGGAATATCAAAATACGAATACTTCGATTCACATGGTAACGTTTTAACTTTCGAAAACCGTTCTTTCTTAAAGATCAAACAACATACGTTTTACTTGGAATAAGTAAGTAAGTGAGTAAGGATAAACTTAGAGTTAGGGGTAAGAATAATCTACCTTGATCCGAAACTAGTCGGGGCCGAATAAGCTAGTTGGAAGTTTTCTACAGGCGGTGAAACTCGCAAATCTGGACCAAACTTTGGATGGCAGTAACTCGGTCAATATTTGGCGAATATGATCGTTCTTGGGTCGAAATCGAAGCTCTCGAAGTACTCTACAACTTTCGTGAAGGAAGTTGATCCTAGAAACTACTGTAGGTAGGAGAAAAATGGTGATAAAGGAAGAGACAGTATGCTTTCTGAAAATGGATATCCGAGATTTTTACTGAACTTCGGATACGAATATCTTTATCATTTCTTCACCAATTAGGGTGGTTCTTGGGTCTAACTTGAAGGTCTCGAAGTGCTCTACAACTTTCCCGAAGGAAGTTAGCTCTAAAAACTAACCTAAGAGGGATAAAACTAAGGATTTTCAAAGGGCAGTAGGCTGCCTGGAAAAACAGAAATGGTTTCTAGAGAGAAGTGAGAGCAAGAAGTAAAGGTGTGAGTTGAAACTTGAGGTGAGCTTGCTATTTATAGTCAAAAGTCTTGGCTCTCTCTCCCTCCATATGGCCGGCCATATCTCTCTCTCTCTCTCTCCCATGGATTTGTTCCATTGAGTGGTCATTTCAAGTCTTAAATCAAATCCTAGCCTTTCTTCACTTGTCATTTCCATCCTAGGCCAAATCTTAGGCCATCATGAAGGGTTTTTGACTTGTCAAGTCTATGGGGAGGTTGCTTGCAAGAAAGAATAAAATCATTGGCTAACTTTGTACTTTGGAAGACTAGAATGGGTTGGCATGTAGTAAATAGGCTTAGGGCTATTAAGGTTGCTTGTGTAAGTGTCCAAAACACAATCACACACTCCACCTCCCTCTCCCATTCAGCCTTTCTCTCTCTCTCTCTCTCCATCCGCCCCCCCCCCCCCCCCCCCCCCCCCCCCCCCCCTCTCTCTCTCTCTCTCTCTCTCTCTCTCTCTTGTGTCTATATTCATCTAAGAAAACCTAGGAAAGTAAGTCTAGGATTATTAGGTTTAAGACTAGAACATAGGTGTGCATGCATGGCAAAGCTAGCCTTGCTTCCTTTGGAAGCAAAATGATGGGATTCTTTGTATGACTTGTCTTGTCATGCTTATTGGCAAGTCCAAGGTCTATTAACCAAGGGACAAAAATTCCCTTAACAATTATGGACCAAGGGGTAAAGGAATATTGGTAATAATTAGGGTTTGAAATGACTTGTTATGGGAGTAAAAATGATTACTCCTATGGTCTAATGGTCCTATAGGGTTTGGAGGGGTTCATAAGGCTCAAAGATGATCTAAAAGATCCAATTAGGGTTACGGTAATATAACTAGGTGAATCGGTGGTCCAGTTCCTCCACCTAATCGGTTGGAAACTAACTCTACTTGCCAAGTAGGATTTCTAGTCAAGAAAAATATTTTTAAGGACTTAAATCTAATTATGGCTGATTATTAGAAATTAAAACGGACTTTTGAAAGTAATACCAAGTAATTAAAATAAAATTCAAATATTTAACGAAATTTTTATTTACTGAAAGTCAGGGTCGTTACAACCGGTATCAATTGTATCCGATTGCGACCCGCGCTTCACGTCAAATTTCTGGCAAAGTCTGCAGAAAGCATTGGGAACAGATCTTTGTATGAGTATAGCCTTTCACCCTCAAACAGACGGACAAACCGAAAGGACGATTCAGACCTTAGAGGATATGCTTCGTGCCTGTACCCTGGACTTTACGGGAAATTGGGAACGTCATTTACCGTTAGTCGAATTTGCCTATAACAATAGTTATCAGGCCAGTATTGAGATGGCTCCGTACGAAGCCCTATACGGACGACCCTGCTGATCCCTTGTCTGTTGGACTGAGCTAGGAGAAGCAAGCCTATTGGGACCAGAACTTGTTAGAGAGACAACAGAAAAGGTCAGAATCATCCGCCAACGACTTTTGACCACTCAGAGCCGACAGAAAAGCTACGCTAACAAGAGGACTAGACCACTATCCTTTCAAGCTGGAGAGCATGTATTTGTTAACATCAAGCCACGACGAGGAGTTATCCGATTTGGAAAGAAGGGGAAACTATCGCCCAGGTATATCGGACCATTTGAGATTTTGGAGAAGATTGGAGAGGTTGCCTACCGCCTAGCCCTGCCCCCACAAATTGACAGAGTCCACAACGTTTTCCATGTGTCTATGCTTCGCAAGTATATGTCACACCCCTCTCACGTACTCAACTGGGAGGAGGTCACACGTAAAGAAGACACAACCTTCGACGAACAACCTATCGAGATACAAGATTGTAGTGAGAAGAATATCAGAGGTAAGACGATAAAACTCATCAGGATCTTATGGCGACATCGGGGTATAGAGGAGTCAACATGGGAGAGAGCTGATACTATGCGCACCAACTACCCGTATCTATTTCCACCAGAAGGTATACTTTAATTTCGAGGACGAAATTTTTTTTTAAGGGGAATAGGTTGTAACACTCCTAAAATTTTTAAATAAATAAAAAATTGAAAATGCTAATTTCTAATCCGATAATTAATTAACTAAGTTAATCAATCTAAATGTATGATTAGGTTTATAATAATAGTAGTAAAAAAAAAAAAAAAAAGGAAAACAGTGCCTAATTTAATCGTGCATATACATTACGCATACTTAGATATATATAAATAGGTAAATAAGATATCTTTACTTTTTCCCCTTTACTATACATACCCATCCATGTACACAGGGAATTTTTTGAAAGCCATCAGTAACCCACAAATTATGGCTTCTGCTCTTATCTCTTCCGTACCTTGCTACCCTTTTTCATTCCATCACTCCTATACTTATCCCCCACACTCCTACTATCTCTACACTTGCACTCTCTCTCACTTCCTTATAAAGACCCAAAAAAAAAAACAGTCTGGTTCCCAGGCTGTTCTTCTTTTTCTTCTCTAAATTTCTGTTTGCCTTTTTCCTGCTTTTGTCAGTTCCATTTTACTTGTTTTTTCGGCTGGATTTAAGGTAGATTAATCTCTTCTCTACTTTCTCCTAAGTATATAAATGTGTTATTATATTAGTTATAATGATGAGAATTGAAAAGAAACAAACCTGTGCATTGTAAAAAAAAATCAAAATCAAAAATTTTCGTTTTCGGTTCAGATCTGCGTTTTTCGTGAAATTATTCATATGGAAATCTGATCCGTTCATCTTGTTCGTCTTGTCGAGACGATTCCGGAAAGGTATAATAAGCCCCTTTTCGACCTTGGGATTGACCACACGACCCGGTCAAAGTTTCGGATTAAACCATATAGATATATGTTATATATATATATATATATATATATATATATATATATATATATATATGTATACCTGTGTACAGTACCCGTTGAAGATGACTGACGTCATCATGAACCCCATCTCTCAGAATTACAATTTACCCCCTGTGTTTTGGTTGTGCTAAAATTTGATCCTAAACTATGTAGAATTAATTGTTTTACCTCCTGTGTTAAAATTTTAAACTTTTAGGATACATCCATGACTATTTCTTAGGGATCTGTGATTTATGTTAACCTCTATAGGATTTAGTAACTAAAAGTATTAAGTTTAGAAAAGAATAAAATTTATTTATTTATTTGTTTTATTTATTTTGTAGTGTTATTTTATTAATTGTAAACAAAGGCCCAAATATATTAATAAATTTTTTGTGTAGTTCATAACTTCAGTAAATACATTGTGGATGTAGAACATGTTTAATTTACTGGAAAGTAAATGTTTGACAATCAGAGAAATAATAACATGATGTATAAGTTTAAAAAAATTATTAAATTACTTATTTGCTAAAATTTTCCTGTTATAAACATAACAATTTAAGGGCATCGGCCTGCTCATAAAACACTACACGCCTTACTTTCTCGCACCATATTAAATGTTATATTGTTGTCTCATTGAAATGTATCGTGTTTGAGCTGTTGTTGATTGTATCATGTTGTATGTGCCGGAATGGACTTAGGTTCGTTGGGGTGGTTTGAGTAGTGAACACAGACATGGTTAAGTAATGGATAAAATGGTAAAGTTAATCAAGGATGTTGGGTGCTGCTAAAGGACTCCGAGTACGGTAAAGTACTCAGTGAGTGTGTGTGTGGAGGACGGTAAAGGACTCCGGGTACAGGATTTGGGATACGGTAAAGGATCCTAAATGCGGTATAGTGCCCAGTGTATGGGTGGAGGACGGTAAAGGACTCCGGGTACAGGATTTGGGATACGGTAAAGGATCCTAAATGCGGTATAGTGCCCAGTGTGTGGGTGGAGGACGGTAAAGGACTCCGGGTACAGGATTTGGGATACGGTAAAGGATCCTAAATGCGGTATAGTGCCCAGTGTGTGTGTGAAAGAAGGTAAAGGACTTCAGGTACAGTATTTTGGAAAACGGTAAAGGATCCCTGAATACGATATAGTACCCAGTGTGTAGAGTTGGGAGACGGTAAAGAATCCTAACAATAAAATAGTGCGACCCTAATGCTGAGTTGTCATGGAGAGTTATTCCATGGGAAGGTCAATGTTGGTGGATGTGGGAGGAAAGGATCTCGTGGAGAGAATCCTTAGATTTCATGTAAGATCATGGATAGTGAAGGAAATGACAATTTGTTATCATTCTGTACCTCCTGTGAATTGTTATATTGTTAATTTGCTAATTGTAAGGTAAGGGGTTAGTAGAGTTGAGATTATCTACTGAGTTTCAAAACTCATTATAGTGTCGTTGGGCTGGCGTTTCATGTCAGGTAATACAGAGACCGAGGAACAGAATCCGCAGCAAGATGAACAGTACCATGGTAAAGACCTCTCAACTGAGGAAGGAGAGTTTGTTGAGCCTTGGAGGCCATATCCTTAGAAACTCTGTTAAATTGACGTACTTTTATTTAGATTTTCATAAGTGTTATCACATTTGTCAAACTTTATTTCATTTTGTTGGTTTGTAAGATAATTAAGTAGGTTTGAATTTGGTATTTAAGGTTTCCGCTGCTAAACTCTGTTTAATAAAATTTTATTTTTTATATATCAGTTTTATGAATTATTAAATCAATAAAAAAAAAATAATTTAATTAACGTGCCCAAAAATCGGGGCGTTACATTTGCAATTTCTTGTTTCTACAACAAAACAGAAAATCTGGAAATAGAAGCTTTTTGGATTTCCATTTTCACATTTTTGAATTCAGCCATGCCAAAAAGACAAGGCTACCCTTTCTCTTTTTGGATAATTCTCATTTTTGCCATGGTTTTGGAAAAGTAACAACAAACAATAATTGAAATAATAAAAATATAATTAAAAATAAAAACGGGGGACACCAGTTCATGAATCATGACCGGGGGCAGAATTTCACGAATCATGACCGGGGGCAGAATTTCGGAATTAAATTTTAAATAAATTGAGCCCAAACATTATTTATATACAATATACACCATTATTAATAACCGGGGGCAATATAATAAAAAATCAATCCATAATTCCTCTTCATTCCATATCTTCCAAAGACTACTCTTACTGTAAAATGCATTCTGCACATATCATCCAAACACTGTACTAAATACAAAATACATCCTGATCATAATTCCAAAAGCTAAAAAGACAAAAAATGAAAAATGAAAAGCCAAAAAATTGACTCCCAAACACCCCCTAAGTACTACTTCTAGAAACTCTGGTGATGGGTACGTACGTGTATCACGATGCCTTTGTCAGTGGTTGATTCTTTAGAATTCTATTGCGTTGAGTAATAATGTACCTGGTTATTGCATTTTTTTCCGGATCTTGAATCAAAGAATTCTATTGCATTCTATACTGACTAATGTACCTGGTTATTGCATTTTTTCCGGATCTTGTAGCCTGTAGGGCCTTTATTTGTAATTTATAGCAGAAAGTCTACACACACATATACTTTGTGCACAGATTGTGCACAGATTTTATTGTGGGGCCCACCACGGGTCCCACACGAATCATCCGAGCCATTCATTAAATGTAAAACACTTTTTCAAGAGACCCCATAAAAAATAAGCTCAATCCGATACCTATAAGTGCTCGATCCAACCACATAACTTTTCATTAACCGAAAATCTGAATGAAAAGTTAGATGGTTGGATGAAGCACCTATAAGTATTGGATTGAGCCTATTTTTTACGGGGACCTTTGAAAAACTGTTTTACATTTAATGAACGGCTCAGATGATTTGTGTGGGACCCGTGGTGGGCTCCACAAAAAAATCTGTGCACAATCTGTGCACAGACTGCTGTGTGTGTAGCAGCTCTCAATTTATAGTTAATTAGTTACATTCGGGTGAGTCTTGGTGGATGACCGAATTTACACTCTAAAGAGAGCCACCAAGACTTGCCGAATGTAAGATTGTGAATTCTTTTTTCGAATGAATTAAAGCAAAATAATAGGAGTATTACGTCTTTACGCTTAACCTAGACTATACGGTTCTAATTAGAGGAAAAAATTAATAATTTACTCAACCATGTGGGAAGATTTAAAACTAGTTTTTTTTTTAGGTAATCAGAAGAAAAATTCTCATTACAATTTACTCCTGGAAATTACTCAAAGTAAAGAACCGATACATTTCATTGGCAAATGAATTACATTCAACAACAACAACAGATTCTCTCTTATTATAGAGCCGAGAGTAATAGCAACATTGGAGAGAATACAACTTGCCATGGTATCATATATCATCATAACCTGTCATAACTTCAATGGCACCAATACCGGTGATAATAAGAAATGCCACTACTACAGCTAATCAAAATATACCATGTAGTTTTTCATTGGTAATCTGGTCGAGACTCTCGACCATTTGAGTTGTTAGATGATTGCTCCAATCTCCAACTTCACCTTTCCTAAAGAACATATCATTCTTGATAACTGCATCGCGTGAACCATTTTTATTCACCTCCAAGTTGCTCAACCTCTTAAAACTGCAAAGTTCTATAATTTCCTCCACGACCCGCTCCCTCTCCTCCTCCATGGAGAAAGGTTGCCCCAAAAACTCTGCCAATCTCCTTACGTTTATCAATGTCTCTTTCTTTAATTCTTCATATCTCAGGAAGAAAATTCTTTGAGGACATTCCATACTAGCATTCCAATAACCGAGCACATGGTCCCAGAAGGGTCCATAAATAGAGAGACCTTTAGAGAACAACTTAAATGCCTCTTCTAACGAAAGAGGAGGAAGATCTTTGGATCTCATCTTGACCATATAATACCACATCGATATCAACACGTCTTTAGAATCCCGGCATACATAAACTATTTTACAACCAGAACACAGAATAGGCTTTGGCAACGACGTGTAAGGAATGTGTGTCGCAAAAAGGCGAGGAGAGGGCAACTTCTCAACATCTGCGACTGGGGGTTCCCTGAAAAGCCTGAGCTCTAAGAAAGGAATGCAATCATGGGGGTTAGTGGTGAGAAGAGGGTGAGTGGAATTGGTGTAGCAAGTTCTCTTCATGATCGCAAAAATTAGGGCTTTGAGCCATGTTGTACCGGATTTAGGTGTGGAGATCAAGAAAACATCGGTGGGGCGAGCCTGAAAATGTTCCTGAGCAAACATGATACCTTTCAAACCAGCCAGGCGTTCGCACCAAAAGCCCTCATACAAGCACAAATCAGATACCCAACCTTTTTCCTTTGGAAGGGTTGAGATTAGCTCTCTATATCTTTCATAGCTTCTCTCCACCTTTTTTAAGGTTTCATCCCTCTCTTCTTCATTGATTTTGCTCAAGGAAGAATATTGGGAAGGAAGAGAGGCTGCCATAGCCAATGATACCAATAAACTTTATTAGCTCTCTGTAGATTTGGAATTACAGAAATAGGGATACCTCGGCTAGCTGTGAGCAGAATCACATCTCTTATATAGAAATTTCAATACCCCATCTATTCAAATGGGCCATTTTATTTATATCTTATTAGGTTGTCCCACAACACCTTACGCACCTCGACAATCCCATGTGCCATTTACTGGGGGGTAGCTAGAGCCGGAAAAAGTCCCGTGTATGTCGAACTTATAAATCAAGAAAACAGCAAATTCTTAAGTCTCAAACCTTGACTATCAAACCAATTTCTTGGAATTGAAATGGGTCCATCTTTAATAATCAAGACGTCGGTCACATAATTCTCTAGTAAGACTGTACACACTTGATTAATATGCTCTTGCGAATTTTAATATTTTGTCATATTTTCGAAAGACACTTTCATGTTGCCGCTTACACTCAACCACATGCATTATGTGACTCAGATCACGACATGCTCCATTAACCAATTCGGAAAGAAGCTATTCATATTGGAATTTTTTTTCCCAAGATACAAGAATGTGGGTGAACAAATTTATACTCTTAAGAGAGCCACCAAGACTCACCGAATGTAACAATCGTGAATTATGTTTTCGAACAAGAAGAAAATACTACGGCCTTGTTCGTTTCTAAGTTTAGAAAAAATTTAGTTTAGTTTTGTAATTATTATTCTATTTTCTCTCCAACAATTACCCAATTTTTCCAATTATTACTCTCATTTCACTCCCCACTTATTACCCCTCTTTCCAGTCATTACTCTATTTCTCTCTCTATCCACTACCAAAATTAAAATACCCAAAACTACCAAATGAACAAAGCCGTCTTTACTACTTAACCTAGACTACGGATCTAATTTAGAGGGAATTTTTTAAATTTTTTTCTCAATCATCAATCTTTCAGCAGAGGGATATAGTAGTTGCATTTGTTGTTGTGAAAAGCATGTTTGAAGAAATTCATTTTTTTTCTCTTTGCATATCCAGACTCAACTGCTTTTGATTTTATCATGAATTTAAATTTCGTATGGTTGGCAAAACGAGTGGTTTGTGATTTTAATTGAATTCTTTTCTCGAATTGAAGGAAAATAATACGTCTATAATATCTGGTGATGCAGTGGTCGCATTCTTGTTGTGGAAAGCATGTTTGAAGGAATTCTTTTTTTTTTTCCTCGTTGCATGTCCAGACTCAACTGCTTTTGATTTTATCAGGATTTTAAATTTCGTATGGTTGGCAAAACGAGTGGTTTGTGATTTTAATCGAATTCTTTTCTCAAATTGAAGGAAAATAATACGTCTATAATATCTGGTGATGCAGTGGTCGCATTCTTGTTGTGAAAAGCATGTTTGAAGGAATTCATTTTTTTTCCTCTTTTCATATCCGGACGCAACTGCTTTTGATTATTTTATCGTGATTTTAATTGAATTTCGTACGGTTGGCAAAATGAGTGGTTTGTGATTTTAATCGAATTCTTTCCTCGAATTGAAGGAAAATAATATGTCTATAATATCTGGTGATGCAGTGGTCGCATTCTTGTTGTGAAAAGCATGTTTGAAGGAATTCATTTTTTTTTTCCTCTTTGCATATCCGGACGCAACTGCTTTTGATTTTATCGTGATTTTAATTGAATTTTGTATGGTTAGCAAAACGAGTGGTTTGTGATTTTAATCGAATATTTTTCTCGAATTCAAGGAAAATAATACGTCTATGTTATTAAACTACACTGCGGATCTAATATAGAGGGACAAATTTTATTTTTTCACAATCATCAAATCTTTCACTAGAATGATTGGAGTAGTAATTTTGCATTGAAAAATGATAGATATACATATACACACGAAAAGGGGTGCTCCGATCAAGCACCCTACACACCTCGGATGACGTTGATTCCCGCGTTGGGCCCCTCGGTTTTTTTTTTTAGAATTTTTGGACGGCTCGGATCGGCCGTCCGGTGGCCGGAGACGGCCCGCCGGCGGCCCTCGGTCCGAAATCCCTTCCCCATTTCGGTACCTATAGCAACACTCCCCTTTTGCATTGTTGTTGTCAAAGCGTGTTTGAAAGAACACATTTTTTTTTCTCTTTTGCATATCCAGACGCAAACTGCTGTTGACTCTATGGTTATTTTAATTGAATTTTGTTTGGTTGGTTATAGTAATTTTTTATTTATTTATCCGCATTGGTTATTTATATATAGTAGTATAAAGATTTCTCCCAGTTACCAGCAACATTACCACATTGTTAAATTTTGTATGCGCGCACCCTCTAATCATAACCATAAAAAGGCGTAAAATTCATCAAAACTAGCAGAGTAATATTTCACCTAAGGAGGCGTAACATTCACCAAATATTGGCATAACATTCACTAAAAAGTAATGGGCGTGTATTGTGTAGCATTCCCCGCACTTGTAAATTGAAATTCAAAAAGCAGACTAAACAAATTTTTAGCAGTGCATGGGCTCAAATAGTATCATTACGCAATTCTTATATATCTGCTAATTACCTTATGGGATATTTCTCAAATGAGAGAAATTTATTCATGGCGGAATCTCACATGTCCATTCGCGCAATTAATGGCTGAGATGTATTTTCAATTTTGACCGGTAAAAAAATTAATTTTTACCTGTCAAAATTGATTTTTCAATCTCCGAACTATCCAAATCACTTTTGCACGCCTGCGATTTAGTGCCATAAATCTTCTTCACGGAACGCTCCGTAAAGAAGTTTTTCTCTTCTCAAATATATGCAAGTTTGCTTATTATTTAGTTGAAGTAGATGAGTTTTGAAGCTAAACGGGCAGACCTCAATACTCCTAGGGGCTCAAAATTAAGGATCCCAATATCACAGCTTAGTGTGAGTTCCACATTCTTCTTGGCGGTGGACATGAAGCAAATGCATGTAAGTTCTTCTATCCTTTGGAGAAAAGCCCAGTGGCACTGAATTAATATGTTGTTCAACAAACGGGAGCCATTCTGAATAAAGACTAAATGCAGCTAAGACATAAACCAAGGGATGTCAAAGGGGCGGATTTGGTTGAACTTGGGCCGGTATATGAGTTGGGTTTTTAACAGATCATTAGTCCATTTACAATCCAATTAGTTAGATAATTAGGACTCGTACCCAACCCAACTCTATTCATAAAATATGAAACCCAACACGTACGCCCATTAACTCAATTATTATCTGCAGTTTCAATATACATCCAATGTATATTTATGCATTGGAAAAAATATCACGTGGCGTTAATAACTTTGGGTGACACTAGTAATTTTTGGGTGGCAGTAGTAATTTTTTGATGAGTGGCAATAATAATTTTGGAGTGGCATAGCCATTTTGAAGCAATTTGAAGCAGTTTGTACGTTTGTGATCTTTTGGGACTGATTTATTTTATGTTTTGGGCTCTTTCCTTGGGCTGTACTAGAGGGCTTGGTGAGGTTTTTCTTTTCTTTGGTTGTAATTTGTTAGATAAACCTTAGAGTGTTTGTGAGATCATTGCATCTCTTTGTAAACCCATTTATAAACCTATTTTTCCGGTTTTGATTGTGGCCGGTGTTCGCATTTCAGATTTTATTCCCTACATTATTGCGTTTCTGGCATGACTTATATACTTTTGGGAATTTGGTCTATTCTTTCCCAACAGTAAAAAGGAACCCATGCATGTCAAGGAAACCCTAGAATATAAAAGGAAGAATGGATTCCTTAGGTAGGTTTTGAAGATGTCACTTAGCTTAGATAGCAATATATAGCAAGAGCTCTTTGCTTATGGAAGCAAGAGCTTTGATTATGTGAGGGGCGTGGTTAGTAGGCGTGTACTTATTATTTTCGGCAGCGAAAAGTTGACAACCTCAATTGGTTAAGTACCTTGATTGACTGCAATAGAAGTGTCTTGCTCTAGCAATGGCTCTGGGTGTTGTAAATTAATTTTGTTTAATTTGGCCACTAAAAGGGTGTTGTAACCTAGTCCAATGAAAGAGGAAGAGGAATGCTAGGACTGAACTCCGAAGCTATGCACCATGGAATTAGAGCCCTAATCGTTGGGCTAACTACGTTACAAGTCAAGCTCCCTTGTCCTTGTATAGATACGTATGTACCGATATGGCGATATCTGATCAAACTGATTTTTTTGCCGAGATATTCTACATTATGAGATGTATAAGTTTAAAGGTTTGAATCTTGGATGTGGTCCGGGCTATGGCCCACATAGGTGGAGGTCGGAGAGAACGAGTATAGTAGGAGAGGGGTAAAGATTCTTCAATCATTTCCTACACTGTTGCCCTTCCCCCAACAAAACAGGAAAAGAAAAAAATGAAACTATTGTTCCACAGGGTAGCTTTCTGCTCAGTCATGTTGCTCTCCTTTTAAACTTCTAATTAACCTCAAATGATTTTCTTACTAATACCCTACAATTCATACCTTCCATTTGATTTCTGTTGAGGAATGATTTTGTAGGGTCACAGAATCAACAAATAGACAAATCTATAACAGTCTATCAAGCCTCCTTAATTTTGGGAGGATTCAAGATATGGCCAATCCACATGGGGGGGGGGGGGGGGGGGGGGGGGGGGGGGGTAAGGGAACATATCCAGAAGTTGGTGGGGACCTCCCCTTCACGTGTAGTCCACTAGTCCTTGCTATCCCCCCACCCAATGGGCCAAAATTAGTTCCAGAGTGTTTGAAACCCTTTTGCATGTGAGAGCTATATAATGCGATTTCTCAGCTTTGTACACAGTACACTCATGTGTTTCTGACATCTTCGCTCTGTGGAACCCCTCCCGTCCATTTTCATGTGTGGAATGATCTGGGTACATGGAAATTTGATTCCGTTTAACCGGATATAGTAATGCTGCCAAACACCTCCTGTCAAGTGGATGTTGAGCGGCCAATCCGGTCAATAGACCCGCTCGGCAGCAAGATGCTTGACAGCATTCTTGGGTTCCTGGATATGAGCATTGGCTTTGATTGTACATTCATATATGATGACCAAAGTTTTAGTATCAGGTTAAAAGATGTATATGTTACCACATTGCATCCCGGCACTACACATTCCCCGAACACAATTGGATTCAATGTGGCACCCAAACTCAAGTATACTAAGCTAAAAATATCGATCTCACCCTATCAAATGTCAATAATAATTGCATACATTGGTCCAGGCTCATTAAAAAACCACATGGGACTGCAAACTTAACCCACAAGATCATACAACAAACCTAGTGATTAAAAGAAGACAGCTCTCTCTCCCCTTTGGAGAGGGCAACACGAACACTACAAATTGACCTACGCTAAAAACACTGCTCACAACAATACTTCAATCACGCTTCAAGAAAGACCGATCGAACGGCTACTTTCTTTCAAAAAAATAGAAATAAATAACCCACAACGACTACTTTTCATGTCATGGGCTCATGGGTGAGTTGAAACCCAGGCCACCAAACAATTCGATCAAGAGAAGTTGAGGCGAGAGGTGTAGGTGGCTTTGGGAGACCAATTGCTCGGAATCACATCTCTGGCTGAGAGGGTTTGAGCAGTGGAAAGAGTGGTGAGTTTCACTGAAAATGGTCCTCTCAAGGGTCCAGCAGTTATGCACCAAGTCGCACCCCATATGTGCTGCATTTCTACCCACTCTGTTGAGCTTGCCTGCATAACCATCATTGTAATTGAAGGTGAGTGGCATAAAAAACCCGCAGATGATGAAAACACAAAATATACCGCCAACTAAAGCAAAAGTGAGCTTTATTTTTAGAGTTTTGTTATGGCGGTATGTTCTTTATGGTGTGACACACAAGTGGCTTTTGCACTTTTTACACTGATCCAAGAGTAGAATATACAAGTAGGAGAGAGAGAGAGAGAGAGAGAGAGAGAGAGAGAGAGAGATGGGAAAGTGCTTTTCAGCAGATGGCACGTTGGCTCTAGTTATAGACTGGGCAGACATTTCTTTTTCACCACCTAGAAAAGAAAAAAAAAATTCCTTTGCCGTTGCCCGTTGGGGAGTATTCGCATTATTCGAGATATGCCTTTGCAATATTTTAGTTCCTTTTTATGATAGAAACTTCTGATTTACAGAACTATCCTCTAGTTTTCTGGTTATTACAGAAAACTTCCCAAGCACTGTCTTCCTGGTGTGGTGTAGTCTGGCGGTGACTATGCGTCTCTTTTTTTCTATAATGGGTTTAGATTCTCTCGAGTAATTGTTCCGGATAGTTCAACAATATTTTACGAACAATGCATGAATTAAACTTTTATCCGTCAGAGTTTCATGTGAATCACACTTGGGAAAAAAAACTCCAACACTTGTTGGATTGAAGAGGATCCGTTTTCTTTTTTTAAACCTTTAGTAAGAAAAAACTTGTGAAATAAACGGATCCTTGATTCCTTACGACAAATGTTCTTATTCTGTTTTCTCTCTCCTTTGTTTCTGCTTATGTTTCGATGGAAATCAATCAAAAGAAGAGCGGATGGAAAAAAGAACATAGATATATATATCTACCTCTTTTATGTGCATTGATCCAACATCACCATCTCCGCCCTCGAATTCCACCAGCAGAGAGAGCCAGAAGTCCGTTGATCCTTCATTCACGTGGAAGGCGATATTTTTCCCCGGATATTTACATGGAGTCCTTCAATCATATAAACCACACAACTTAATTTACCTTCAGAATTTAACTTTCTAGAACGTCACAGATATTTGTTTGACCCATGAATAGTAGGGCCTAAATGTCAAAAGAACAGTGCTGGGAACACATTTATTCAGATTATGTCCAGAGTTGCCAAGCCGATTCACGCAAGTAATGCGAATGCAATATAAGCCCTACAAGCATCGGACGATTTTGCACAAATATTGTGTGTCGACCGAATCTCGGCACCATATATAGTTTTGCTATTCTCTTGTGAAAAGGAAGACATGCACATGGCCTCTGCTATTTTGCTATTGAATAAAAAAGATTTAAGTGTCTTCGGTTAAGAAAAGATAGAGAACATAAATGCTTTTACGTACGTGCCCAAACACAATTGTGTTCGTAGTTGTTTGATGTGCGTAACGCTAAAAGAGCATTGAACAATCGTATGGACTCCGAGTTCAATTGGAGTATTTGTTTTCCTATCCGTAATAAAAAGTTACATTGGTAGTTGGCATCAAGCAGTACCACAAATTAATTAACAAACTATAATAACAACCACTAACTGACAAAACAGAAAAAAAAGACCGTTAAAAGCACCAAGCTATTTGTTTTTTTCTGAAGTCCAATAATACTAACACTTTATGACTTTACAGTATACAGTGTAAAAAAAAAAAAAGAGTACTTTTTTAAATTAGGGGAACGGGGTCTTTTGGAAAGGAGAGTTATTATATACGTACCGGCGGTACATGACGGAGATCTGGCCTCGGTTGCGGAGCTGGTTACCGTCACCGGCGATGGCCATGCGGCCGAAGGCAGCACCACCGAGGTCAAATTGGGTACGGCCAAGGGAGCAGCCGGGGCACTCGTCGGTTATGATAACGGTGACGGCCCTCCTGGAGCAAATGGACTTGTCAAGGCACTTGATCTTGTAGCAGGCCCCACAGCCTTCCCCTCCTTTGAACAGAACTGGACTCACTGCTCCAACTCTGGCCCGTAACGGCTTCACGTCCACTAGTGACCCGTACCCGCATGCCCCTCCTGTGCCCGACCCAATTGAAACATTAATGGTGTCAGACTGTCAGTGGTCTTTTCTAAAACTTCAAAAAATGTTACTAATAAATAAGGAACCTACGCGCACATCGAACAATTCTGAAAACAGATATGTTTAGATCTATGCAGTACCACCTGTATTCGTAACATTTATGATGTTAACGTTGGAAAAAATTGTTGGCCTCTACGAGGTGTGTGAAAGAGTATATGCATATGACAAAAAAAATGTGTTATTTTGCAATTTCACTTGTCTAAATAGGATGCTGGACAATCCCAAGTGCTGATCAAGTGGACATGACAAAATTAATAACATCAGATTGTATTTTCGAAATTCCACGTAGGCAAAAGATTTCAAATATATCGAGTCATTGGATGGTTTGTCCGGTCGTTAACTTTAGGACTTCGGAACTAGTCGAAATGCACCCAAGCTGATCCGAACATCTAATTATCTAA
The DNA here is from genome assembly GCF_030253575.1 of Rhododendron vialii. Taxonomy (NCBI): domain Eukaryota; kingdom Viridiplantae; phylum Streptophyta; class Magnoliopsida; order Ericales; family Ericaceae; genus Rhododendron; species Rhododendron vialii. Next base: position 10,396,909 of record NC_080560.1, read on the forward strand.
AAATAAATAGATAGCGTGCCGCACTGTTATTATGTCAATAACAGGGCCCTTAATATTTAAAATTATGAGCAACTATTTTAGCTAGAAACCAAAGCACAACAAAGACGACACATCATTGCCATTTTACCCATAAGAATTTTGAACAAAAAGGTAGTATGATGTTGGTGTCGAGAAGCGCTGAATAATTTCCCATCGAAACTGTGTTCTGTGGGGGCCAGAGCCCCCAGAAACGGAGCTTCATATCTATTCCAGTCAAAACCAAAATTGGGAATGTGCTACTCCACAGAGAGGGATGGAAGTCATCGTTCCGTCGTGAACGGTCTGTCTGCCCTTGACCGAATTTGGGAGAGTATAAGTTAAAGTGCGAGTAAGCTGGTCGAGATATTCCGGACCGTCCATAAAAAAAATGAGAAAGATGAAACTTGAAGAAGTGAAAGCAATGTGAGTTAAAAATGGGTGTTTGAAGTGGGGACGTACCGTCGCTGCCGTCGCCCTCGGGGCTGCCGTACCACGTAGCGGCGGCGGGATACCAATGTGGGTCAGATACAGGCCCGGCGGAGGCTACCAGAAACTGAACCAGCACCACCAAACTAAGAAGCTGAACAAACTCGGCACGGCTTTCCATTGACTAGGTTAGACGAGGGTCAACTCCACTGCACTTGTCTCAGCTCCGTCTGTTTCCCGGCCGGTGGAGAAATCGAGGAACTGAGAGAGAGAGAGAGAGAGAGAGAGAGACGACAGTTTTTTCCCCCTTTAATTATATTGTTGGTTTCCACTGAGGCCCGAGGCCTTCTCTGTTGCTTGTACCGATATATAGGCTGGGACAGTTACGTACATACAAACTTATGTATTTCCCATGTATCTATAGATAGAGAATAAGGTGAAACTATATACTATTGGGATAGGAGTAATAAAATAAAAGAATAGAAAGAGCCAGTTAAGTGGTTAATTTTACCATTAGCTCAACGACTTTTAAAAGTATGTCTTATTATTTAAAATTTGTTCATAAAGTGAGCCAGTCCCATAAGGAGAATTTTTTCGGTGCCAGTTGGGTATCACATTGTGTCCGCTCAGGCGCATCTGAGCCATCTATTTTGATTTTGGACGGCTCGAATTTGGAGAGAGAAAGAGGAGAGAGAGTGGTGGGATGAGAGAAGAGAGGGGGTTTCAGGGTTTTAATCTGGGCCGTTCAACACACTTTTAGACAATCCAAATGGATTGCTCAAACATCACGTGAGCACGGTTTTGTAATACCCACCGAGTACCCAAAAAAATTTGTCCCATAAGAGATTTAACCAAATCGATCATAAACCGATATCGAATTGAGTAAACTTTCTAGACATCATCAATTGGATGAATATAGCAATAGTTGTTCAAACTTGATTCAAAGGCTTAACGAGCCGCTAAAATATTTATTTAAACTTTACTTATACATCCAACGAACTCGTGCCCGGCGAATTTTTAACAAGCGGAACACGAACGCAAGCAGTTTAATTGGTTTGGCACCCACAATTCTCTGTCGATTGGCTTATTGTTTGACGATAATGCCAACTGCACTGTTCCGGTCCCTAACGACAGTTGGGGCGTTAATTCCGCTGGAGCGTACGTGTATCGTGAGACACTTATTGCCAATGGTATTTTGGTCAGATTGATGTGACAAATCATTCTACTCCATCCGTCCCTAAATAAGTGTCCGGCGTGCAAAATTAGGCTTTACAAAACATGCATATTTTCTATTAAAAAATTTAATTTTTTTTCACAATCTAATAGAACTCATTGCTATCTATTGATTTGTGAAAAAAAATTAATTTTTTTAACGAAACAAATGCATCTTTTTGAAGGCCTAGTTTTGCGGGCCGGACACTTATTTAGGGACGAAGGGAGTACCATTTAATCTTGTTCTTGCACTAGGCAACCACTGCCTAGTGCACTTAGGCTCCGTTCCGAAACCGGAAATAAATACTACTTATTTTTTAAGAAGGTAATTTCAAGCTCAAAAATTATAAGTTTATTGAAATTTTAAAATATGCATTATGGATCTTGTTTGAAAGATTTCGATGAGATCTTTTATACGATGCAAAAAAAATTAAAAAATTAATTTTCATTTACTTTATTTTTGAGTTTGAAAATGTGAAATAAACTGCTTATTTTTTAAGAAGGCTTTTGAAACGGGCCTTAGTTGCCTATATCTCCCTTCCTTCAAGAGGAAATAGAGATTCAAGCCCCTTCATGGACGGTTTGGGATAAGGGTATGAATAGTTCATGCACATTTCTGTACTAATCTAACATACTCAGCTAACTCCTGCAATTATACTGTGGCAAAAAAAGAGAGAGAGAGGGGCGAGAGTGTGAAAACTGACACAGAGAGAGAGAGAGAGAGAGAGTGAATGAGGAAAGTGTGAAAACTGACAAAGAAGGAAGACATTTTATGATGCCGTTATCGACAGCGGACTACTAGAGCTGCGCATGGGTGAAGGGTTTTAGGCTGATTTTGTTGACTAATTAATCCTAGGGCAAAATTCTCAACCTCGCCCTCCTCAACTGGAGTATTAATTAGTACCTTAATTACAGATCTATGCATTGGGAATCAAATGTATTAAGAAATTCTGCGTTCTAACGTGATCAATTGTTGGGATTTTTCGGGGGAATGAATTTGGGGCATTCGAAGGGTCTTACGAGGCAACTGAAAGATTCCCTCCTTGGTTGAGCAGTAATTAGAGCTTCTTGTTAATATCCCGAATTCTAACAGTTTCTTGTATGAAATCAGGTTGTGCAACTCAAAGGTCACGCCCATGGCTATAAGATGGCGTCTCATTTCTAAGTTTGATACTAATATTTCGGAATCCATACAACATATTTTTGATATTCGTTCTTTGTGTGTGAGAGAAAGACAAACTAAGTGCTAAACAAACATTCCGAAATTGTAAGGTAAAAACATAGGGGGGGAAAGGTTTAGCAAAAGGGGGGCCAGAATCCATCTAATTGCACAAAGGTCATAAAAGTGTACATGGCAACCACCGGTAATAATAGAACTCACATCGATCAAAGATGCAAAGGTGGTAGAAGAATGATTGGTGTTTTCGAACTTGGAATGACTTTTGAGGCATGTGGATCCTCAGACGGAAATGCAGAGGCACCGGCACAAATGTGTCTAGACCCGTTTGAAGCATGTGGATCCTCGTACAGTAGATATGAGGCACACATATATCATACGGGTCTAGACACATTTTGTATCCAAAATGTGCACTTCTATCTGTGTTCGTATCGTTTATTCATTTTTGTGTTTGACTATCCCAACATTGGCAAATACATCATTGATTACTCACTTGATTTTGGCAATATGGCTAGGTACTATTTGTCGGTGTTTGCTACAATGCATCAAATGGCCAAAACAATTATAACAAAGTATAATAGTGTGACTTTTGAATAATTAAATTTGAAGTTGCTTTTGACACAAAAGCCACAACCAAAACTGTCCCAAACATATTGACACAATTTTCCGGACTGGGCCCACTGGGGGAGCTGCTGTCCCGGCTGAGGGGGCCCCGCTCCGGTTTTGCTCTGATAATAAAAAAACATCCACTTTGCAGAGCTCGTCGAGTTGAACAAGTATGCAAAAAATCAATTTGATCTGATATCATTAAGTGTCTAATCGGAACACATATAACTTGCCAATAATGGGTTCTAGTAGATTTAATCCAGTGTTTCGGATCCATTCTTTTCTAGACAAAAAAGTTTCGATTAGGCATTTAATGATATCCGATCGAGCTAATTTTTTTCATACTTGTTCAACTCGACGAGCTCTACGAAGTGAACGTTTCCGATCATTGGAGTGAGACTAGGGCACGACTCCCTTGGCCGAGACAGCAGGTTGTTGTCCCTATAAGGGATAGTAGCTCCCCCAACTCTCAATTTTCCATACTTCAAAAGTCACACTATATCAAAGTCATTCGATACAGGTGAGTTTCTTAGTGCATTCATGAGACTTACGTGCATAGAACGATTGAAAACATCGTCTCAATGCTCGAACTCATTCTCTCTGTCTCTCTCTCTCCAAAAGTGGAGATACCTTTGCAAATAGAAAGTGCCTAAAGGTATAGTAAGGGGGTGTTTCCACTAACAAAAAACACTAAAAACTTAATTCATTTTGTCATCTCGTTTTCACAAATAATATTTTTTTAGCATTTTACCATTCGTTTCCACTAACAAAAAAATTGTCAACCAAAACTTTTTTACTACAGTAACTACTCACAAATCCATTAACAATTTATTCACTATCGGAAACATTTAACAACTTCTCAATCACAAATAAAAATATACAAATTTTTCACTACCATAAACACCCCTAATAAATCTCGAAACTATGAGTGATCGAGTTATTGTAAGAAAATTGGGGCTAACCACCATGCATTATTGGCTAGTTAATGCGAAACACTGTGTGGTGGGTGCGCCTTATCCACCCAATAAGTGGACCACTCACTTGAATAGACCAAGTCTAAGGAGCCTTCATCACTCAGATGAGAAAATCTTCTTTATGGAGCACTCAATCGTGACCACTTTTGGACAGTCAAAATGTTAATAAAACTTTTTAGAAGAAGAGTTAATTGTGACTAGTCATAATCGAAAACGAATCTCAGTCCTTTTTTTTTTTGGTCAACCGGACGAATCTCAGTCATTGATTGCACGAATAGACGGCTAAAATTGCGTCGCTCCGCGAACAGGTTGTTCACGGAGCCTCCGTGAAAAAGACTATCTCGATTACATGTAGCTCCCTCTGTCCCTCTCGTTAAAATTTGCAGATAGAATTTGTTTTACTTTATTTTGCACATCTTTTTAATTTTTAATATATGTGTACCCGCATCAAAAAAAGATTATACGGAAAATCGCGGGACTCTGCCGCTCGACAAGGAAGGGGCAATCAAGGAGGGAGGCCGAGCAACAGGGTCAACATAGGGGAGGGGCTGATAGGAGCTTCAGGTCGCCGTGGGAACAAATCGCCAAAGCCGATCGGCTACACGAGTTGCAGATTACCAGAACTTCCATAGCTGCAGAGCGCCGAAGCTATACACGGTGGGGCATCAGAGATGCTTGTTATAGGCGCAATTCCATTGTACTTGTATATTTATGTCGCGCGGTAAGTAAGACAAGACATTGTTTAGTGAATTAATAACGTAATTTACATTTAAAAATAGATTTTCAAAAATATGGAAACATGCCTTCATGTTTTGTCACTCAAAAATTTTAATTATTCCGAAATCACTAGTGTCTTGTTTGATTTCTCATGGTTAGTGCTCAAAGTTAGAAGAAGAGTTGAGTGGAAAATTGTTGAGGAAGAACAATTTCAATAATTGGATGAGAAAATCTTTAAAGCTCAACTATTGAAAAATGCAAATCAGATTTAAAAATGAAAAACGAATTCTCAGCACCTAAGGATAGGAAGGTTCTTGTAGGTCGTTTATGGGATAGTACTGGAGTAATATTTTCCAAAGCAGAACTTTTGAGAGAGGAGATGCCCGTAGATTATTTTATAACGAAATTGATTTTCAACGCTTCCCGTTTTACCATCTGCACGCAATTTTTTTTTATTCATGTGAATTCACTACATTACCCTTTTTACGTGTAAAAAAGTGAATTGTTGGGAGGGTAACATGGTAAATTTACGTGAATAAAAACAAAAACAAAAAAAAAGAGGAGTGCTAATTGTAAGAAGAAGAGTGCAAAAATCACTATTCTCGTAGAAATAATAAATATAAAACGAATCAACACGTTTAATCACGATCTCCTTAGTAAAAGATCACTTCAAGCAGTGAAGATTATATTTTTAATCATGACGTCATGTTATGTTTAGAGTATGATTATCGCGTTGTTAAAGTAGCCATAAAAGGTGGATATAATCGCGTTGTTAAAGTAGCCATAACAATTGGAAGAAGATTCTGTGACACCCCTAATCACGATGCTTAGTAAAATACGACTCCAAGAAGCGAAGATTATAACTTCAATCATGACGTCATGTCATGTATAGAGTATGATTATCACGTGATTAAAGAAGCCATAACAGTTGGAAGAAGATTCTGTGTGATTTTTTTTTTTTTTTTTGATCCGCAAATTCTGTGTGATTCCATCCAGTTTTTTTTTTTTTTGTCATACGTTATACATCAACGGAGGTTAGCGGAGTGTTAGTATGTTAGTCAACGGGGAATTCAAAGGCTATTTATAGCCCTGAACTCCAAACCTACTCCCCATGGGACTCGAACTCAGGTCACCATTGGAGAGAGAAATGAGACAACCAACTTGACAAGCTTGGTTTCTCAATTCCATCCAGTTTATAGCACTAAAAACTGTCCCAATTTCTATAACCAAAAGCAATTACTTACTTACACCAGGAATAGTTTTTTTTTTTTTTTTGGTAATGCAGGGTGTCCCGGGTCAACTTGTGCGCTCCTCGGACTAATCAGGAATACTTTAGCCAATGCAATTAGCATTGGTGTCCACAAGGCCCCAAATTGCAGCTACTGACCCCGGGCACGACTATGGGGACTCCAGACCCATGGAATGCGTAAGTCACGCAAGGAGTCAATCACCAATAGGCTTTTACCGCCCCACTAAGGCACGAGCCGAACAAAGTCTCTCTCATTCAACATCTCATTCACGATACTAATAGTACAAGTGGTTAGGCTCTACGACTGAGTGGGAAAGCACCCGAATCAACCATTTGAGAAGGCAACTTCGAAGGAGAATGAAAAGCTTGACAGATTTAACATTTTTCTAGTTCACTTTCTACCTTTCATTTAATGCATTTCAATTGTTTACGGGAAACGGTTTTAAGAGAAGGATTCCAGAATAACAGGGAATTCTACTGTTCATGCAACTGTTGTCAATGCCCTCTCTTTCAATACATTCAGTATATGTTCATATTTAGCCTAACCTCGGCATGCTTTTGATCTTCCTTCATCATCCAAATGAGGATCTTCCCATTCCAAATCCACTTTCACCTGTTTGTCTGGAAAGATAAAGGAGAAACAAGAGATATCATCAATGTGCTGGTCCGACTGTAACAAGGTAGCACTATTTATAGCCGCAGGAAAATGGTAAAGACGCAATTTGGCAATAGAATAACCGAATAATGGGTCAGTAAACATGGAAAATAAACTGATTTTCTTCTTAAGATAAACTTGCATAAAGAGTTGCTATTGGATAGTTACTATGCTTATGAATAGAAGTTTGATAACATGGGTTCAGTAACACCAGTGAAGATACAAGGTTTTCTACCTTCTTTTTAATACAAGGTTTTCTACCTTCTTTTTAATACAAGGTTTTCTACCTTCTTTTTAGCATATTTTGTTAGGGCTGAAGCGAAGATATCAAGGAAAACGTCCAAAGGTCAAGCAGAACAGATACAAGTACGGACGAAAGTAAAAATATTGACTATTGAGTAAAACGGCGTATTAAAAGGTAATCCAAGTGGATTTGTCTAAATTTTCCTAGTTCATCACTAACACTGGGACTTTAAAAAAGGCAGGCAATATAATAATCAGCACAACAAACCATAGTGGTTACGATTTTTACGTAGATCCAAGGACAGGAGATAAATATTAAACAATATTGAAATGGTGCAGTAAGAAATGTTAAAAGTAGGATTCTTGAGTACGACAACTTTAAAAGTTAAAAGAGATGAAATTTCGAGAGAAACACAGGTCAAGGAAGGACTCATGGCATATATAACTTGGCAAAATAGGGCCATGATAAACCAAAATGATAGGGAGGGCGAGGGGGAGCATTCATGTAGGTCTAACACAGTTAAATGAACAATGCACACCATTACCTTATCATTGATTCTTACATTCCAAGAATCATTCTTGGATCCATAGATAGGGTCACCAACAGCGTAATGTGGATGAACATAATTCTTCAAGAGTGGAACCCGGTCTGGAATATAATCATCATCGCTGTCATAGCATCTTTCGGAATGTGGTCCTAAATTTCTCAGAATCGTAGCCAGTAACATACACAGACACTGCAAGTGAAGAGCATTGACACTTAACCACATGAGATCAGAGAGAAGGGAGGAAAATTCAGCACATAATGAATATCCATGAGCCTTCATGTCTAAACTAAAAGAATAGGAAAACAAAAGAAAGATACTAATTACCACGAAGAGCAGGGGCGGGGGGGTGGGGAAGAGAGACAAGAAAGAAAAAAAATGATTACATAGAGGGTCCCCACTTGGTAAAAACCTACAAATTCACTCTTAACAGACAAAAAGATTAAAAGAAGAGAAGTGCAATTAGAATGGAACCATGGATCAGAGGCTGATACAGTCCACTAACTAGTTGCCAACGATCAATTTGTTTCAACAATGTGAGCTGGAGGATTAAACCAAAGTAAGTGTGAGAAAGGCAATTTAACTGAGAGAAGTTCTAACCAAACAAATCTCAGTGGTCTTATGTCACACTAATACTCTTTGGTGACATGTTTATTTTCTTTCCGTGTTTTGTCTAATGCCATGAAATAAGCTAGTTAGTAGCATTTAAAAGATGATTGATCAAAAATCCTGACCACCTCTCTAAAGAATCCAATAGCTCTCAGGATTCCGCATATGTCTTTGTGCATCTGTGCGAGCTCAATGAGAGAGAGAGCGAGAGAGAGACCTGTACACACACAACCGACAAGCCAATCCATTTGCATATCTTGAAGTTCTTCTTGACGAAGTCTTTAAACTCGTCAAAATTGCCAGTTGGATCCGCAGGGAAGTCCTGATGTCAGGCAACAAAATACATGAGAAAGACAACATATAACTCATTAACATGCATCCTCAGTGCAGGAACCTTTGAATCATTGGATCAAGAATGACTTGTTTTAATTGTAACATACCTCCTGCCATTTGTGGTTCAGGAATACATCAGCAGTCACTGCAGCTTCCAGCACAAGAAGCAAGAAGACAAACACCATATACTAAAACCCATCAAGGTCATCAATGTACCAAATCTAAAAAGTGCGCAATAACTATCATCGTCTCATATAGTTCTCGACAACAACCATTTCAGAACGAGTGAAGAAAAGCATCATAATCCACTTGCCAAAACCAAATACATTTGCATCACAAGAATTTGAGGAAACCACTCGAATGTTCACCAAACAGGGCAAACAGAACTGAAAAGAGCACTAAGAAAGTTATATAGGTTTCGGTCAGTCCCAACAACAGGGGTTCTCTAATGACATGAAGTACACACTAAGAAAAGATCCACAACAATATTCCGATTTAATAATAAATTGCATGCCTAAATTGCATTCAAATGAACAACAGGCAAAGTTTTGATGTCAGCTGCTCATTCATTGTCTAGCCATTTCATTGATTTCAAGGCCTTGCGTGGCTACAAGGTAGCACTGGCAGCATGGGTTAATAGACGATCATGGTCTCTATGTGTGAGAGACTTGAACTCAATAGCACTACATGACATAAATAGTGATGTCAGCTCTGAATGTGAAGCTTCTAACAAAAACTTCTAAACTCTGCCAATTAGAAAATGGAACAAGGGCAGTAAGCCTGCAAGTCAAATACGATTCCAGAGAATCCAGATCGATCGATCTTAGTTCTTGAAATTTAAGAGAAAAAAGTGCTTCAGAGTATATTCCCAACCCACCAAAGTAAACCTTGATTAAATACAAAGAAGGAATCAATGAGACGATTCAAGTAAAGGATACACAATAAAGGCACCAGCCATTAGAAGTCTCAGCAGCAATATGGCCTGAGCATGTGATCACACACAAAGTGACACCAAGGGCAAGAAACGTGTACATGAACCTGCATTTTAATTGGATTTAAATAAACACATTTCGTGCAGATAAAAATGTAACAGGCGCAAAGTAAGCATTTGAAAGTTGAAACAAAACCAAATTCCAACATCTCAGGTCTACATATATAATTTCCTATATGATGATATCCCTGTAAAGGATTTTCGCAATCCGGCAAACTTGACATTCAGCAGCCACAGAAAAACTCGAATTGGGTCACACAAATGCAAGTCAGCCACAGCCATATTTGAGAAAAAAGTTTAGCTATGCATTCTCAATACCAAAAAAAAATCTTCCATTTCCCCCTAGATGCACTGTCCTCTACTTCCCTCCCATTTCTCAGTAACCAGGCATGAAGTAATCAGAGAAATAGTTAAAGAAAGAAAAGGTGTATGGAAAAGCACCCGAATAAACAACTTTACTCTCAAAAAGAAAGATGGCCCCCACTCTTGTAACAAGTTAAATGATGAATCAAAACTTTTCGCAAAAGAGCACATCCAACACTAAGTGATTTCCCTTCCCAAAACCCCTAATTTTGCACAAACTTCCCCAAAAAAAACCATCTCCAACCCAAGCCAAATCCCTAGCTGACCAAATTCTCTGTCAAATATGCCAAAGCAATTGGCTCAGGCCTATTTTCCAGCGCCTATCTATTCCCCTCCTGAGGGCCCCCACAAAAATGGGTGAAAAACAAATCCTCACCATCTCTCTTTCATCCACCAGAGCAACATTGCAGATCATAAATATTTCTTTTCTTGTTTTTGGAAATGCAAGGTGTCACGGGCCAGCTGACGCGCACCTCGGACTAATCCCCACAAACTCTCCCATAGTCATTTCACATGTAACATGTTTATACAGGAATGAGGTGGCTCCGACAGTTGTTGTCTAAGAAGGAGCAAACTCCTAAGACCATGCCAAATTGCCAATACACAAGCCCAATTTGTTTTTCTTTTTGCTTGTTATTGCATTATTTATCCCAAACACAAATACTCACCAAAGTTTCGAATATGTGATAAAAATACAATGACAAGCCAAAAAAAAAAAAGACTTGTGTATTTGGAAAACGTTGAAAACTTTATAAGGGAGATGAAAAAGCATAACATACATAAATCCATAGACACAATCCATATATATTTAATTATTTACACACACATGGTTGTGAGAATGGATGGGAAAGGGTACCAAGGGGCAGGAGTATCGGGACCGACGAAAGGGGAAGGGCCATCGTCCATATGCCTCTGCCAATCCCTAATCATCCAGAGACCGTAGAGTATCATAGCAATCCCAGTCATACCAACCACCGAATTCACCAGCTTCAGCAGCGATTGCATGCAGCTCCTCAGCATTCTCCCCATTTCCGAATTGCCCAATCGATAGTGGTGGGTTGAATTGCAGACCAATTGGAAAAAACCCCAAACCTTGCGTGAGGATTTAGGGTTAGAACTTGGAAGCAATTGCACGGAGATGGAGGGTTGAGGAATAACCGAACAGCATTTCTGTTGTTTGTTTCTGGCGCTTTATATAGCCGATCATTTCGCTTGTTTCTTGCGCCTTTTGAATTTCAAGTTTTTCATTCTTCTTATTTCCCTTTTTTCTTTTTTTTTTGGAAAATAATTTTGGCACTTTAATTTTTTATGATAGCACTCCAAAATTTATCTTTTAATATGTCTTATTATGTATAATATTTACACTAAAAGGCAAATTTTAAAGTGTCATTATAAAAAAAAAAGTGGAGTGCCAAAATCATTTTTCCTTTTTTTGACACTTTTTTCCCTTAAATTGACATATCTAATATTTTTAATTCGACAAATTTTTTTTTTTAACCACACCGCACAATTCGTTTTTTGCTACAGTATTAATTTTGGACCAGCATTGTTTTGCGCATTTCCTATGAAACTTGATTTTCACACTCCTTTTTTATCCAAATGCACTCTTTTTATTTTATTTTGTAGTGATGTAAAATTACATGATGACACTATTCATACGTGAAGGAAAAAATGAACGAAGGGTAGTTTTGTAATCCTACCAAATAAGGACAAAAAATAGAGTGCACTTGGACAAAAGGAGAGTGAAAATCAATTTCCTTTCCTATTGTCCCAAAATGGAATAGGAAAGATTTGAAGATTATATACTAACAAAAGAAGTTCCATTTTGCACTGTTGTTTTTTATTCATAGGAAAGTGAATAGATGCTGACTCAAAGTCATCAATTCCTTTACGTGCAAAATTTTTCCCTAAATAACCGAACATCCGAACCAGCTCCAACTACTTTCCGACGTTTTTTTTTTTTTTTTAAATAAAGAATTATGTACTTACACAAAATTTATTTACTTTCACACTGTTTCCAAGGATAGCTGCCATCTCCCTCCTTAATATGAGTAAATTGATGATAGGAAAGAATAAACAAGCGAAATATGAGATTCAGGTTTCCATTGCGACGGCATTCGATTAGGGATACCAGAAGGTATTGATATCCAACTAGGGTCGAATTGTCTTTCTCCAAAATCATCTGAAGTCAGGGTTTAGTAATTTATGGAGTAGTACTGCATTTGACAAGATCTTCAAAAGACCAGCAAGAAGCGTAAAAGTAAATGAGGGAGGTTAAACCAACGGATTCATCGACGAAATGACTCTACAAACGGAATGGATGACGCGACTCACACGATGCTACATATATAGATCAGATGCTTCATCAATTTGACGGGGAATAAAAAGATATTCTCGCACATTGGCTCAGGCAGAAACAAATATACAAAACTGCTACTCTCATTTTTTAGAGGAGATGAATTCATATGTTTCAAGCTCCATGCTGCCAATTACTCATCAAAATCCAAGTACATTCTATAAGCACTCCGATCCGGAGAGTAGTAACCTGCTATCAGGTCGTCGATTCGAAAACCCAGTTTCTTGTAGAGCGTCATGGCCGGAGTTCTGGAGGGATCGACGTGGAGTGATATGCGTTGGACACTCCTAGTTCTGCACTTCTTAATTGCTTCATCCAGCAGAGCCTCTCCATGGCCTTGCCTCCGATAGCCCTCCTTCACTAAATTTTGTCCCCGTCAATCAAAAAACACAGGGTATAAGAATCAAAGTGGGTCACAGAGCGAAATAACATTGCAGACATTTTCAGCAAATAAGCAATCCATCTTTCTATTCTAGGATATTCAAATACCATCCTATTCTGGTAATTAACTTCTTTTCTAGGATGACCTCCATTTTAACCAAAACTACCAGACTCTTGTTGCATTTTCTGTTAGTTCATGGTACTTGGAGGGGCCGAAAGTTTTCAAAATCGTTTCTCCATAGTATTACAAAGCTGGCAAAGCATCACAAGTCACAACTGCACAACCAGAACCCTGGCTCTACCCCATTACTACGAAGTGGAATAGGTAAGCCAAAAGAAACTTAATTGGCAAAAGAGACATGAAAGTAACTAATGAAATACATAGATGTGTCTCGCGTAATCATCAATGCAAATTCTAGAAGAAATGAATGAACAGTGACATACTGTGGTGGAACTTAAACTTGCGATTTTTCCATGTTATTGGGTAGCCTTATATCTTCCACCAATATGCATCATTCGAACAAAAGCTCAAGCTGATACAAAACAATCAGTTTTCTAGTGTTGATGAGTGAACCAAGTTACTTGAGTTCGTGTTAGCTCGGCCAAAGCTTGTTACACAGCCAAACCAAGCTTGACCAATATTTTTTTTTTGAAAGCTTGCTAAGCCTTCAAACAAGCTCAAAGAAACCACAACTCGGCTTGTTTGGCTTATGGTGCATAAAAGCAAGCTACTTGAGAAACCAAGGTTGAACAATCACATGCTCGGCTCGTTCAAATTGTTTATCAATTATCAGCTGCCACAGTTTCATATACCTACACATCTGAGCAACTTATCACAGGATGAACCATTAGTATCACCTTTAAGATAGCGGGGCACCTTTCCGCCCCTATCTCAATCACTCCGCTAATCATAGTACCAAAATTGATTTCAACAGCACTAATGTGCAAAATTCTAGTTCTGCAAGTAGCTTCTTTGAGTTTTCTTGAACTGCCCAAATTCACAGTTCTTGGACAAATTAGGTACCAATACGAATTCAGTCAACTCATCTCAACCCTTCTTTATATTTCACCTATCTGTAGTGTGTTCGAAATATAGGGATCAAAAAGTCCGGGGACACAACTTTAAAACACAACAACTGCAGCCATTTGATGTATGTAGACCCACAACTTTGTCTATAACCGTTCGATGTTTGCAGATTTATAGCACCACCTCACATTGGTTTCATGGCTAAAGTTCTTTTATCTCTCTACTGTTTCAAATGTTTGCAGATTTATAGCACCACCTCACATTGGTTTCATGGCTAAAGTTCTTTTATCTCTCTACTGTTTCAATATATTATCGCAATCCGATTCAGACTTGGCAACCCTTCTTCTACTACGTATCCTTCCTTTGCAAAAGAAAGAAAGAAAGAAAAAATACAACGTAGACAAAAGTTGTGGGTCTATATATCGAACGGATCTACACACAGTTGTCTCGGGAGTTGTATTCTTATGTAGATTCCACAACGAGGGTTTTTTTGCAGATTCACCTAATCAATCTCCTGTCCAAAAATTCACAAAGAGGAATCTATTCAAAACACAGAATTATTTCACTAGCACATACTTCCACCAACTTAAAAAAAATCCCCCATTCATGTGGGACAATATCACATCCACCGTATACAAATTCGAACAGATACAGGTAGCAAAATGAAGAAGACAAAGGGAGTTGGGGATCTGAACCTGCCAATTTGGTAATGGAAGCACAGAGTGAAGAAGGCCACGAATACATGACATAGCCGGCGACATCTCCGTCGACGTCCGAGTAAAGCAACCCGCTGTTCCTCCTCTTCAGCTCTTCGTCGAACGATCTAGCGAGGGATTCGTGCTTTGGGAATATCTTCTTCTCCATCCTCACTATCTCGTCGATCACTTTGCTCCATTTGGGCGCGTTTCTCTGCAGCTCCACCACCGCGCAGCTCCCCATCTGTTCTTGCGTTCAATTGACCGACCCACTTTTCAAATTTCTCATGTTGTAGTATTACTTGTATATATAGTCTATGGTGCAAAATGGGCTTGGGCCCATCGTGGATTCAATGATCAAAATTATTCATTTTATTCGGCTGGTCGAGGGGCAAGTATGCTGAAAAATTGCACACTGATCGGACATTGGTAAAGACATGAACGAGTCACATGTGTCTTGCGGAGTTTAGAGGCTACTACGATGTTGAGACTAAATTGGCTAGTATAATTTGGAGGTTAGTACTACCGCTTGTTGATGTCCAATTAAGGTGGTTTTACATACGAGTCTCAAACTCGATGAGCCAAATGAATGAATGGTTAAGAGGAGGTTTTGAAAAGGAAATTGGTAAAAAGTCCAGAAGGTTATCTCATTGATATTAAATATTGAGTGCAACAGTGACACCATCTTGTTACATTATTGACCAACAAGTAAAACTTAGTCATATAAGACTTTGGTGAGATACTTTTGTCTCTAACTGAACATTGCCAATGAGAATGAGACTTAAGTAAAACACATTTTGTTTTGGGTCTAAATCAAAAGGCTCGGTTGTCATTTCCACAGCATAGAGGCATGATCTTTTTCTCTCTTTTGGGCCTAAACGGTTGGGGTTTTATTGAATACGAATCAAAAGGTACATCAATGAAAATGGTTATCCTGTAAACAGGAGGTTTAGCTTATCATGTTGTAACACTAAAGCCACGCAAATACGAATTAGCTCGCAAAAGAGTACTACTATTTGCACCGATGGTTTTCGTAGGGAAACAGTACCGACGGCCATCGGACGGCCGATCCGAGCCGTCCAAAAAATTTTAAAAAAAACCGAGGGGGCTCACGCGAGAATCAATGGCATCCAATCTGTGTAGGGTGCTTGATCTAAACACTCTTTTTTCGTGTATATATGCAAAATATATACAAGAAAAAGAGTGTTCAGATCAAGCACCCTACACACATCGGATGCCATTAATTCCCGCGTGAGCCCCCTCGATTTTTTTTAAAAAAAATTTTGGACGGCTCGGATCAACCGTCGGGTGGCCGGAGACAGCCGCGCATGGCCGTCGATACAATTTCCTCTGTGCAAATATCTTTTTCGCAAAAGTTGGATAGGAAACAGCTACTATGAGACAAAGAAAGAGAAGGGACATTAGAAAGCAGTGGCAGACACGAGGGGGTGTCGGGCGCCAACACAATTCCAAACATTTCACGCGCTATACTAGTTTTCAAGTTAATTTAGAAAAATACAACGTGATTGATTCCTGCAAATCCCGTTAAGTGTAAAAAGTGTCGAAAACATCTTGTACAAAAAAAAAATTCTAAGACTTATCAATCAACTTTTCTTTTTTTTTGGCGGCGCATATAAAATTAAATAGCACGGTTTCGCACATACACACACAATCTTGCGTCTTTCTCGGGCCTCACGAGTAGCAACACATACTTATGAATTAGTTTTTGGCAAAATCTACCAAGTGGTGCTATTTGCACCGACCATTCCATACCGACGGTACACTGACGGCCACGCGCGGCATGTACATATATACACGAAAAATAGGGTGTTTAGATCAAGCACCCTACACACATTGGATGTCATTGATTCCCGCGTTAGGCCCCTCGGTTTTTTTTTAAAAAAAATTGGACGGCTCGGATCGGCCGTCCGGTGGCCGGAGACGACCGCGCGCGGCCGTCAGTACGATTTCCCTACATTTTTGGTCGGTACATATAGGATTTTCGAAATCTACCTTCAGTTCTCTGGGCTACTATAAGAGCCCGTTTCAGAACACCTTCTTAAAAAATAAGTACTTATTTCACATTTTCAAACTCAAAAATAATGTAAATGAAAAATAATTTTTCAATTCTTTTTGCACCGTATTAAATATCTCAATGAGATCTTTCAAATAAGATCCATAATGCATATTTTTAGATTTCAATAAGCCCATCATTTTTGAGCTTGAAATTGCCTTCTTAAAAAATAAGTACTTATTTCGCGTTCCGGAACGGGGCCTAAGGCCATCCACAGTGGTATAATCAAAAATGGATAATCAAAAGTTGACACATCAGCTTTTGATTATTCATTTAAGAGGTTGTTAAACTTAACAATGTTGACGTTCACAATAGTCACATATAGTCCATAACCAAAATAAAGGGTCCACTATAATTTCACACAATCTCTCTCTCTCCCTCCGTTTCCCGCCACTCACTTCCCTCCATTACGTTTTACTTTTGGGCAAAAATTTATCGAATATATGGTGTTCTTCCTAGAGTTATCTATCAAAACAACACCGAAACTTTTTTTCTTCCTATCGTTGTAGCCTATATCACAAATCCACCACCCTCTTAATCTTTCAAAAAAAATCAGATGTGTTCTTGAATTTGGAAAAGAATGCAAGGTTCTTCATTTTTTTTTTTTTTGGGCAAGGTTCTTCATTTACTCAGCCATAGGGAAAGGAACAAAAAAGAAATAACCATTTTTTAGTTGAAAAATTCATTTTTTTTCAAAATACTTGGATAAAAAAAAATACTTTTCTGATTCCTCTCGTTGAAACGAATTAATAACCCATAAAAGTTTGGCGCAAAATTAACAAATGCGAAAAAAATTCAAACAAAGAAAGTGGCTTGTGGGTTTGTTCTTCGTTTGTGTGTGTAGTTTGTGGGTTTGCGCGCTCGAATTTCCAACATTAATTTATGTGGTGTGGGATTCACAAATTTTGATTATTGAAAAATGTTGCTAGTTTTGATTATTCAAAGCTCAAAATTTGATTATTTCTAAAGATATTTCAAAGTTTAATTATACCATTATGAGTCATTTTTTGCACCAATATTGTGGATGGCCTAAGTGGTCTCTTTATCTCTTCAATTTTGTACGTTTTCTGAGAGTTTGTGACTTTTTGCAGGTAAAAAGGTCTACTCCCAAAATGACGGAAATAACCCACCATTCACTATAAATAACAAAAAGAGTACGTGGTTATTTTTCCCACAAAATCACGCACACTTTCCCACGAAAGTAATTTTTCCACCTTTTTGTTTTACTTTACTACTAATAGTTTCCTTTACCATTTTAGGCTGCGTGCTTAACATCATGTATACTAATAAATACTATAGATAAACTAACTCATGAACGGTACATATTTTTTGTTTAGCTATCAACTTTTTCTTCTTTTATAACTACACTAATGATATTTATCATCAATTAAAATTTGCATTTTTTGTCTGTTTAATTTTTCTTATACAGTTTTAAGTGCTTCAATTTTAAATTCGTTTGAATCGGTGCAAAAAATTTATTTTTTGATCATTTTATCTTAAAGGGTCATAATTAATTTTAGTCTGTAGGGCTCTTATAATTAAGTATTTGTTCTTTATTTTGGACCCTATAGAGCAAATACTTGATTATGATAGTTCTAGAGACAAAAATTAATTACGACCCTTTAGAATAAAATGATCAAAAAAATAAGATCTTCGCGCCCATTCAAATGGAATAAAAATTGGAGCACTTGATTTTTTAGACTTTTTGTATATTAAAAAATATGGTTAAAAAATTAACTGCCCCAATTTTTAATCCGTTTGACCCGAGGCGAATATCTTATTTTTCTGATCATTTTATTTTAAAGGATTTATGATTAATTTTTGTTTATAGGATTGTTATAATCAAGTATCTGCTTTACAGGATCCCAAATAAAAAGTAGAGACTTAATTATGAAAGCTTTAAAGACAAAAATAATATTTTAATAAATAACTCGTGAGATATTTGTAGTGAACTTTTTTTTAAAGGAAAAATGGCTAATTGTTTACTTGAGTTTATGCAAGCTTATTTTGGTGTCCAAATTTGGTAAACAGTAAGTCTGTTCACAAAGACAAATTGTACACAGATTAGGCACTGATTTTATTGTGGGATCCACCACAGATCTCACACAAATAATTTGAGCCGTTCATTAAATATACATTTTTTTTAAAGGTTCCTGCGAAAAATTATCTCAATCTGATACCAATAGATACAGTCGAAAATCTGAATAAAATGTTGGATGATTGGATTAAGCACCTATAAGTATCGGATTGAGTTGATTTTTCACGGGAATCATTGAAAAAATATTTTACATTTAATGAACGGATCGGATCATTTGTGTGGGATCCGTGATAGACCCCACAATAAAATCTGTGCACAATCTGTACGCAAATGTATGCGTGATTAGCAGCGTTGTTTGGTAAAATAGCTTTATTTCGAAAGTCAAAAAAAAATACAAAAATAATACTCGCACAATAATCTAAACACAATACTAAACACAACCTCTCACATACATGTAGACTTCACACACACTATTATGTATGGGTCTATATATATGTGAGAGGTTGTGTAGATTATTGTGTTTAAATTATTATGTGAATAACATTATTGAAAAAAATATTCGCACTAAAGCTTTGGAAAGAAAATTAATCAACCATTGGTCTTTGGAATAGTTAAAAAAGGAGGTGCATCTCAGATGGAAAAAAAGGGTAATAGGGTCAATTTGTCTTAACAATTCATATCAAGTCAATCACATGAGAGGAAAAGGCCGGCAATACTTTGAAATTGGGCGGAAGTACAGCACTTTTTGGGCACGATACATGTGGTTTGGGTCCCTTCTCCCCCTACCAGACACAATTCTTATACTAGTACTAGTTTCAAACGAAACATAAAAATATCTAGATACGTCTGAAAAGACAGGTTTCGAATCTTTCCCAACTCTTTAGTAATCAAAAGATATGATTTGAAAAGTACTTGGGCTTGTCTTGCAACTCTGGTTTTTAGCAAGTGGCACAATGGCAACCTAGCTTGTAGGAATGAGATTCACAATCTTTTGATCCACGTTCATATGTTGAAGTTTAAACTTATGTTTAGAATATTGTAGGTTTCACATTAGTATTTTCGTCCAATGTTCTAGGTATCAAACTTTTATAGGATCTGGAGGTGTCAAACGATCGGGCTGGCACGGCACGGTTGTAGACGGACACAACACGAGCACGATACGAGTACGAAAGGGCATGGCACACCAAATACTAATTTTAATACCAAAAAAAATATTAATTTCTTATTCGGTAATGTAGCATAACATTTTTACCCTTTTCGAAGTTCTTTTTTTCTTTTCGACGAAACACAGTTGGAGATGTGCCAACATAGGCACGGCACAAGACAATACACGATTAAAAAATGGCATGGCACGGCATGACACAATTAAGTAAATAGGTCGGCACGGCCCGACACGATTAAAAAAATAACATGGCACGACACGATAAAGTAAACAGGCCAGCACGAAGCACGATTGGAATGGAAATAAACAAGTCGGGCTGATATGTCACTGTCTGTTGACACCTCTAATAGGATCAATTCATATCGAGCCTTACTTCAATCGACTTTAATTAAATGAGACCTTTGTTAGTGGAGGATGGATTTGGTTATCAATGATTGCACAATATACACGCTCAAACACCATAAAATATCAAAACTTGGGTAGCTTTTGAATGTCTTTACACATTAAGATGGTCAAAAAGTATGCATTCGAGTTTATCCAGCTGGGGAATCACTTTATATACCCACTTTTTCAGTGATAATCCACACCATCAAGCATATGAGATTAAGTGGAAATGTGTCAAAGTTGAGGAGACTTTAATAATTTACCCAATTTCTTATTACCCCTCTGTCAAGATAAAACTTTTGGCCCCGTTTGGCTAACAAAACTTATATTGAATTAAAAGTAATATATTATGAAAGAATGACTTGTCTGTGACAAATAAGTATTTAAAAAATAAAAATCTCAGCGTAACGGGACTTAAAATTGATAGTTGTACTGTAGTCTTTTTTAAGTTTGTGGTTTGCATGAGTGCAAAAAAAATGCATGGCACGGGCCCACGAATTCAATCAAGATAGATACTTCCTCCGTTCCTATTTAATTGTCCACTATAGTTTTACGTGTATTTTCAACGGCTTATATCTTCCAAAGTATATTGTTAAAAATATGCAATATGAATCTTATTTGATAGATCTCAATTTTTTCTATAAGGCAATGATTTCAAAAACAAAAAACATTAGATATAAGCAGTTGAAAATACACTCAAAATCGTAATGGATAATTAAATATCAACGAATGGAGTATATTGAAATTTGTTCTCACCATCCATCTGCTCAGCCGTATCCCAACATATTTTACATTTCATCGATATCTATTGAAGTTTTGACTCCCGACAAATAAAAGAGCTTTTATATGATTAATAAACATGTAATTTTGGACTTTTTAACGTAGTTTTCCATGATATTTTTGGAGTCTTCGAATCTCTACTATCGATGGACCTTAAAAAGCACAACATGAACAACATTAATACAACAATTTGGGGCCAGAAAGATGGAGTATTTATTTATTTAAGAAAATTGATTTTCACACTCATCTTTTGTTCAAAGGCGCTCAATTTTTTGTCATCAAAGGCACAAAAAGAAAAAATTTGTCATCATTCATCTAGAATTATAAAATTACCCTTCATATATTTTTCATTTACACATGAAAAGATAATCTTGTAATTTTGCATCACTACAGGGAAAAAAAGAAGAAGAATGCATTTGAGTAAAAGAAATCTGGGGGTTATAATAATAATAAAAAAAGGGATCCGGGGAGCTTGATATCCATTAGACAGCATATGTGTTAACTCCATCTGGACCATCAATTTCGACAACGGACGGCTCAATTTCATCTCAGCCGAATAGATTTCTGTCGTTTATCCGTTCATTGCTAAAATAAAATCTGAGCCGTCTATTGTAGAAATTGAACGGCCCGGATGGGTCAAACCGCTTATGCTTTGTTTGGTTTGTAATTTGAGTAGTGTTTTGGATAATAAGTAGATAGAGAAATGAGAATAATAATTAGAAAGATAGGTAAAAGAGAAATGCTAAGTGAGAATAATGATTGAGTTAAGAAAATATCTTTTGAGTAGAATTGTGAAGTGAAGAAGACTTTAGGCTCCCCAATTTCGAATAAAAGGAGGGTTTGAGAATCAATTTCCTTTATTTAACCTTCATAACGGTCCTTTTTTGTGTGTGTGTGGACATCGAGAAATCAAGAATCACGCAGCTTGTAAAGCACAATCAAGTGGTCCCAAGAGGTAACGTTCAAGACTTAACAGCCATACAAAGTGCGGTCCAAATCACAGACGTTAACATAGATGCTTATCCCATGTCGGCCTAATGGTTTCGTCCGGGTTTTTTATTTTTATTTTTCTCGATAAAGGAAATTATTTTTACATTAAATATGGAGTACAGAGTACAAACCCAGAAAATTACATCAATTGTAAGAGTCCACGAGATAACCAAGTCCAACAACTCAGCTAATTCTAGAAATAAGTCTATCGTAGGATAGAAAAAAAGAATAAAAAGCCTTCTGAGGGAAAAACACCTACACGCAGGTAAGGAGACTCGAACTCCTAACCTCCTAGTAAAATGCAAGAGTCCAGTTATTCGGTGAGTTTGATTTCTTATTTATTTGTATTAGATTTTTTATTTCTCGCAAATTTATTAGTATTGCCATAAATACTTTGTTTTTAATCGGAGCAAAAGAAAATTAATCAAGACGCACGTAATTTGGCCAGAATACTCTTTTAATCCGCCCCCGGGAAAGAAAAAAAACACTACTCGTCGAGATGCTTATCCCCGCAATCAACGTAAGCAACGAATAAAATGGTAGACGCCGCCACGTGTCCAAACTGCAACGATGCGTTGGAATCCCACATTAAAATCCCCCTTATAATCCCTCCCAACGCCATTCCGTTCTAGCAGTTCTCTCTCTCTCTCTCTCTCTCTCTCTCTCTCTTCCTAGGTTTACTCTGTTCTTTAGCCGGAGGAAAGGGAATGGGGAAATTAGAGCAGCAGGTGAGGGTCAGGGCCAGGGGGGTCACGATCTTCTTCAAGAGGGGTTTCAAGGTTGTGGGAGACTCCTGCAAAAAAGGCTGGTACAAGGTCAAGCACATCAGACGTTGATATACATGGAGATCCATACATATATGTATGCAATATATATATATATATATATATATATATATATATATATATATAGGGACTCTTCTTGTTCAGTATGATATTTGATGTTAGGGGTTGAAAGTTGAATTAGGGTTTTTTTTTGTCGAAAATTTTGGATCCTGTACTATGAATATCGAATGCTCTTTAGGGTGTTCGTTTTTTTCTTTTGCTTTGGTGTATTTTGTTGCTAGTGTTTGATTCTTGGTTTTGTTAATTATTGTTAGTAATGGATTTTATTGGCTTGACTGTTGTAAAATCAAGTCGGATCGCTCTTTTTTTACGCTGTTCTGATACCGCTCTGTTCCGAATGTATGGATTGTGAATAGGTTCTTTTAGGTACTCGCAGGTAGTAGTTTCGCGTAGGATAAATCATCTTTGTTTGATCCGATATAAATCTTGGATAAGTTCATACTTCGATTCATCTTTGTTTGATCCGATATAAATCTTGGATAAGATCATACTTCGATTCGTATTTCGTTGAAAATTTTTGCGATACAGATATGTTTTCGCGAATTGTGAAAATGTTAATAAAAAATTATTGGGGAGTCGTGTTCACGTTGTCGGGCGTCACATCAAAATAAGGTGGTGTGGCATTTTGGACGGTTCTAAGTTCACTTGTTGTGGCCTCGGAGTCTTTAAATTTACTTTAGGTCTTCAAAAATGATGACATCATCACTATTTTGGAGATCAATCTTTAAAAATAAAAATGGGTGTTTCCAAAATTCTTCCATAATAAGGTTCAAAAAGTTGATGAAAGATGTAGTGAATTAAAAAACCTTTCATTAATATAGAAATTTCGAGCATTATAGAGCTTGGTTGGAGTTGATCTTACTTAGAATTGTGGTCATATATATATATATCTGAAAAGCTACGTGCACAGCATGCTGTGCACAGATCCCGTTTTCTTCCGCCTCGGGTCGCGCAAAGATGATCGGAGCCACTCATTTTGTTCAAAATATGTTGTTTAAGGTCTCTGTAAAAAATGAGCTTCGTTCGATATCATTAGAGGCGTTAACAAAACACCCAAAATCACTTCAGAATAGCGGCTCCGATCATCTTTGCGCGACCCGAGGCGGGAGAAAAAGGCCGCTGTGCACAGCCTGCTGTGCACGTAGCACAGCTCTATATATATGGGTCGGTTCTATGGACTTAAGGAATTACGAAACATTTGACCAAAACAAACCGATCAAGCCTTTGTTCGTCGATAGCCAAATGAGTTTTAATTGTGTTACGGAAACACTAAAAAATATATATGTTCTACACAAATTTGGTGGTTCTGATTATTTGTGTGAAACTCTAAAATAGATCCCACGCAAGATTGATGTCAAAGGTTGTTATTCATCGTGTCCATAGAACCAGCTTACATGTATCACTCCCATACCCTCCCAAACCTATACCTGCGCCATTACCCATCGTTCAATCTTTTCCCCCCGTTCCCCGTCTTTCTCTCAAATCCCCAAATCACACAAATATAGGAGAACCGACAGGAAGCGTAGAGAATCAAGACTTTTCGAAGGATCTGATCTCTCAAAACAGGGAATTTATTCATCTCACCACAAGTGTAAGTTCATTGTCCTATCTTTCTCCATTATCACAGGCCTTCTTTCGTGTCAAGCAAATTATTTATCAACTTCCGTCGAGAACAATGGCTGACCACTTACTCAAAAAAATCGAGGAAAACAACGATGGCCGACTTACTCGATGAGTTAGTGATTGAAATCCTAGTGAGATTGCCTGCAGTTTATCTTCTTCGATGCATATCTGTATGCAAAATCATGGTATTCTCTCATCACAAGCCCAGGTTTTATCACCACGCAACTCAACAAATCAGTTATTGCTGGCAGCGGAAAAGCAAACAACGAAATGCTTCAAGGCTGGACTTGCAGCTTTGATAGGGCAGAAAAACGTTATCTTTTGTATGGTGAGTATGGAAGATTTGGTGAGGAGTATTCGGAATTGGAGTACCCGCTCGAAAACCAACTCGGGTATTACCGGATACTAGGTTGCTGCAACGGGGTGGTATGCCTATACAGAAGAACAGATCACCCCAATATTTTTCCTGTGGAATCCATCAATTAGAAAGTAAATCTGCGCATGCCGTCCATGCCACAAGGCCTCCGTAAGTTTGTTTTAGGATTACTTATAACATGGTAGATTCAATTATGAGCAAAGTACCTCCCAAGGTTGAGCTTTACACACAAGGCACGGGATCGTGGAGATGCATTAGTTCTGCCCCTTCTATACATGGCGTTGGCTTCAAATGGTCACACGCTTTCGTGAATGGAGCCGTACATTGGCTTGTAGATGATTCACGCGTGAAGTGTGGTGCTCGCAATTCGATAGTGTCGTTTGATATGGGTTCCGAATCATTCTTGAAGATGCTGCTACCTCCTACTCTCGCCAATCAATACTTGCACTTTAACTTATTTGGAGAATCCCTTGCTTTGGTAAATAGATATGTGCCCCGAGGAAGTTTTGGTTGCTGCATATGGGTGATGAAAGAACTTGGAGGTGCAAAATCTTGGACTAAATTGTTCAGTATTAATCTGCCAGGAGTATCATTCAAGACTATAGGACTTAATTTCTCACACTCTGTGTTTTTTTTTTTACCTCTATTTTTACCTCTCTAGATAAGTTGATTTCCTTTCAAAAATCTTCTTCATTTAGCTTCGCAGGAAAATTTAGAGCCATGGTTGTCTGACTCTTTTTATGTAAGGCCTCCTGCTTCTTGTTGCGCTCTCTTTGGGTGTGTGAAGGATAAATATGCCTTTTAGTTGGAGCATGGTCATTATGTTACCAAGTACTAGGATTTGTGACCAGAAGTAGTTAAATGCTTTCGTTACCTATTGATGCGGACCATACAAAGGGGTCACGGGTATTTGGCAAATTCATATGGTTGGAAGTTATGGCCTTTTGGACTGGATGGTTCTAAGGCCCGAGCCTTAATTTGGCACATGTTGGATGAACAGGTCCAACTTGGGATATTGGCTAGGCATGGACTGGATTCTCAGAAGTATCTTTTGGATTCTAGTCAAGTCAAATGTCTCTTTAAATTTTAGTCAAAGTCTTTAGAGTCAATTAGTTGATCAAAGAGTCATTTGGTTTTTTCATGTCATTAATGTTAAATATAGTCGAAGAGTCAATTAGTTGATCAGAGAGTCATTAAGTTTTCCATGTCTTTAATGCAGTCAAGGAGTCTATGTTCAATGTGTCTTTGGGAGTCTAAAGGTTATTTATTTTTGGAAAGTTCTAGAGTCAAGTTGAAATGGGTATAAATAAGATTGTAAGCCTTATGGCAAATTATGTTGAATGAATGAAAAATTGAGTAGTTTTCAAGCTATTAGATTGTGTGATGCAATCTTTTCTTTGGTGTGATGCCAAAGAGCCACTAGGTGTGATGCCTTGGGTTTTCTACGTGTGATGACTAAACCTATCCTTCTCTAACCCTTCATCTCATTCTTCTTACAAATTACTATTCACGTCCACTGTTCACAGCCCCAAAAAAAACAGCCCTTTTATCTTTGTGTTTGATTACACTTGGCTCTATTTCAATCTGTCCTACATCACCTACAAAGTACATCAAGAGAAACCCTCAACTTCTACATGGTTTCAAGATGAATACCTTTATAATTCTCGTGAAACTGCTTCAACATAATTTAGTCGATTGAATGAATTCGTTGACAAAACCGATCAACCCTAGCCGTTTCTCTTTGGAAGAGGAGTTTGCATGTAATAGCTTCAAAAGTCCTCGGTGCTGTAATGATTAGTTTGTTTGGGTTGAGTCAAGAGTGAAAGGGGAAGAAGATGCTTGTTATGTAGATCAGAGGCAATCTAATTATACGGTTGTGCTCTTTGTGGAAATATTGCTTGTATCAAGAGGTGAAAGAATGAGAGTCCCGCTCTAGCGAAATATATATTTTCCTGTATTGTGTATGATGTCTTTATTTCCAGGTATCTGCAAAAATAGTGGTATTTCATTTTGTGTCTTGTTGCTACTCTGAAGATGGGTTTTAGGAGTGGTTATGATGAGTTCGCTGCAATTGTCTCGAAAATCAAGGGGTATCGATTTGAATAGGTCAAGGGAATGGTCGCAACATTTTGGCTTAGATTATATTGAGAATTGATGGAAAGTTCAATGGGTGTGTTCTCAAAGTCTGGAGGGGCTTTTGGAATCTTGATTCACCCGCAGATTTTCTAAGCTGGAAAGAGTATGTTGGGAAGTCTATTTTGTAGCATTATGGTCATTGTGTTTTCCAAGGTATGAAAGACAACTAGGATGAAAATGAAAAACTAACGAGTTTTCTTCACAAGCAATCTTGGCCAACATGTCCGAGGCTTAGATGTGGTGTTGATGAAATGGAGCAACATCTCAAATAATCCTCACAATGAAACTATTAGAGTGTTGGATCAGAAATTTGATTAAGCAATACTCCAATAAATATATATATAAAGCATTGTTCCCTCCCCTCATGTAATTCTTATGCTTCGAGAATCAAACCAAACACACAAACAACTTAAAACATGGAGAGAAAATTTCATCTATTATTGAATTGCCTGCAATAATAGATTACAAAAAGCTTTTGAAGGAGGTGGACTCACTCCGAGCTCAACTCAGTCTACTCCCTCTCTCACTCTCTGGTTCTCTATCCTCATAGCTTTCTCACTACTACTAGAAGCAAGCTACAGATTTATAGGTACAAGGGGAAGCCTTCCAATGGCAATCAACAGATTAGGCACACCAAACAATGCCTCTTCAAAGCTTTGTTTTGTTGTCGCTCTGCGACAACTATATAAAACGCCTTCTAGAAGTGCACAATTTGATGCACCATTTAAGAGCCACACTCGACAAAAATATGTTAGGATTCTCACAAAATATGTTTAAGATTCACACGATTGAACATGAGACCTACACATCCGTGTTACGATAGGAGCGTTGCTCTTGAAGTACTGAAGGTGTTACAATCTTATTTGCTGATCAATATTGGTGATTAAGAAAAGAAGTTGGGTGGTTGCATGGTTTCTCTTGGGGCGTTTGTTGAGTAAACTAATTTTGCGTTATTGGTAATATCGAAAGGTTGTTTGTTACGTTAACAAATCATTACTATCATGGAAGACTCAATTTGTCAATGGATGTAGATGCGTAAAAATTAGATGCATGGATATAATTTAACTAACGTTCGTATAAAAATTAGGACCGACATATATATAATACAACATTATTGTTTTCTGTGAATACCTTCTTGAGCATTGCTCTTGAAGTACTGATGTGAGTTGTATTGCAATGTTCCAGGACAATTATACTTCGCATGCTCTATTTCATTCCTCTACAAGGACCATGAATTTTAGGCACACCTTTGCATTTTCCAAATACATGGGGTGATTTTGAACATTATCGTGCTTGGTCTATAACTTACACAGATTTCTTATCTTCAAACATTGGGGAAAGGCATTATTTAACATATAAAAAGAGCAAAAGAAGCAAGTTTAATTTGTTATAATCATTCGTACTACAATCAACATAGACTCATCACAGCTCACGAGAACAAGAACAAGAATAATACACTTCCCAATATAGAAAAGCAAGTCCACGCAACCACTCTATTCCATAGGCACAACTAGATATACACCGCAGTAAGCCTCTATGCAACACTTAATCTCTCATAGGTACACATAGTGGTATCAAAATGAAATCCGTAGATTCATTAGTAATAGCCTTAGAAAAAGGTATGTACATTGGAACTCCCAACAATTAAGTGGGCAAAAGAGACATGATAAACTAATGAAATACCCACATGTGTTTCACATATTTATCAATCTTATTTCTACTAGAAATGAATGAAGAAATGTTCACGAGTACGCTACTCTGGTGGAAATTGAATATGTAATTGTCTTGAATTGGAATTGGTTAGCCTTATCTTCCAACACTCCTTTTTGTCATTGGAGTGAAAGCTCTACGTGATCCGAAACAATTAGTTTGTATACCCAACAGTTTCATAGCAACTAACTCTAACAACCTTTCCCTCCAAAAGCAAGGAAACCTTCCTAAACCCAATCCTTGGCCCTTCAAGGACGGAAAAACCTTATTCCACACCCCTCCTCCTCTAAATGATCAAGAACCGAACCCTACTCAAGAACTGATGGTGCCAAATGTCTTGATTGAAATATTGGTTCATAATTTAAGGGTCTAGATGGTCGATCGAAGAGTAATTGGCGCGAGGTACAAGGGGAATGGTGTCCATTGTATTTGGATGGAGTGGGTTGGGAAGAATTATTTGGCGCATAGGATCCCAAATTACACATGACCAACTTAAATGAGTTTTCAAAGGCAAACGTAGGAAATTGAAGAGAGGTACATGTATGGGCACCAACTGCGACATTCGTCAACAATCATTTCTCCTTGACAGGGATGTGGGAGCTCTACTGAATGCCATCACTGTGAAGCTTGCGTGCTCCAGCAGAAACAAAAAAGGGTACTTTCTAACTCTTAGTTTTACTTGAATTTGCTTCAAAAGCTTTATTATTTTCTCCATTGACACCCCTTTTGTCTTTATTAATGTTGAAATTACAAAAAATAAAAAAATTAAGTCATGATTAAAAAATTGAGTCATGATTTGAGTAATTCAAATTGGTAAAAGAATTTAAGTCTTACGTTGCAGAATTTCCACGTCACGTGTCTTTAGAGGTCTGGATGAGTCGCACCATACCGCTTGATTGCTACTTCGCACGATCACTTAGTAGTAAGAGGTATACTGAGGCTGCTCTAATCTGAGAGTGCAAGGGTTCTGGTAGGGGTGGAACATAGGTGGAGAACACAATTAATGAATCCCCAGGTTTTCTTTTACCTAACACAACTTTTCTTTTGATTCTTAATCTGTCTCTCAAGAATTTCACTTCTGTTGTGTTTTAGATGTTTAGTTACAAACTAGATGGAAATTATAGATGGATTCAAATCTTGGTTAAAAGTTTCAGAATTGCTCGAGAACAACACGGTCGGCTTGCGGGCATCAGAAGAGCCAGTGTTGAATTTTATGAGGTTGTTGAAGAGGGTCGTCTCCTTTCGCACTCTTGAGGCTGTCGAAATTTGATTTCAATAGATTCTCAACTCTGGAGGAAGCTTGGTGGCAATAAATATCTTGGATGACATATTATTAGAAAGAAAAATTTACTGGTGAAAATGGCATCTTATGGTGCATCAAACAAACTAACTAGCAGGAGTGGGAATCATGGGGTACGAAGATGTTTAGGAGAAGCGCAATGTTGGGCTAGTCGAGATTATTCAGCAAAGAAGGTAGTAAGGAAGGAGAAACTGGGGTGCAGAGAACGAAGGGTAACGAAGTCTATGTAAGAAGAATGGAGAGAACCTTTGCAAAAGTGGTCACAGGCAGAAGCAAATTCCAAGATAATAAAGGTGAAGGAAAAGTTAGTGAGAAGTGAGAACGAGTTGCTTGCTCTTCACTCACCAACATCAATTGAGTGTTAAAGATCATCACCAATTCTTATAGGATTTTTCAAAAACTTTTGGATACTTTAAAAAACATCGCAAGTTCTCTAGAATGCTCGAGAAAAACATCTAGAATATGCTAGAGTTTTTCGGAATGTCAACACCTACACACTTAGTACTAGGAAAAATTATTCAATGCGGAAGGAATATTACATTGTAGTGTCTCAATTCATGTATCGATCATACCCGTTACTTTTTGTTAGTGATTTGAGAAACAAATTAGCATTCGACATTTGATGAGCGGTGGAATATTGTTTGAAAACCACCAAATAATATTTTTTAATCATAACCTTTTCTGTCTCTAGATTTGTCACATGTTTACTTGTATATGTACTTATCCATACATATACCTACATAAATATATAGCTAAAACTTTAAACAATTATAACTTTTATTGTGCATATCTAATTTTGCAAAAATTAAAAATAAAAGTTTCTGGAACATACTCAACGAGATCTTTCAAACAAGATTTATCTTGAATATGAAATTATGTATACGTAAAAAAAAAGAAGTTATTTTATTTCCCTTAACGAATAATTCACACCCCTTCTAAACAATTCACATCATCCAAAATGAAAATACTCACACCCCTCAAATGCAGAATTCACGCCCTCTCTACACAATTCACTCTCCGAAATAGATAATTCACACACTAAAATGCAAAATTTACCATTCACACCTTATAATAGGCAATTCACATCCACTATAATGGACAAGTCGCACCCTTTGAACTTCTGTTGTATACAATTCATGTCCTTATACAACAATTCACACGTTACAAAATTCATACCCATATACAACAATTCACATTCTCTATAACAGACAATTCACATTTATTGAATTCCTTTTGTACACAATTCACACTTTGAACTTCTATCCCAAGGGGTTGGCCTGGGTTTAAGTCTTATTGCTGAAAATTGCAGAATCCCTCCCCCTATCCCCTCCTCTTGATTGAAAAAAAAAAAAAAAAAACTTCTATCCCGAAGTCCAGACCAAAGACTACATGGGCCGAGTAGAGAACTCCACTGACAGGCCCAATAAATTTAAATCTCCTCAAAACCTGTATTTACAGGAACTGAACACCACCTAAAACACCCTCGCTCTCTCGCTCTCTCTCTCTCCCTGTGGGCTGTGGTATGATGATGATGATGAAGATTCCCCAATCGTGTATACCAATTTCACGTACCAGTCAATGTGGCATTTCTAGGGTTTTCAGGGTCCTATTTTGCACCACCGGTACGGTGACTCCCTCTTCGTCAAAAGACACTCTTTATCGTAGTCTTGTACAATTTGGGAAACCTACGCCTGGGTTTTCGATTCAAGGAGTACTCGACCAATGGGTGGAAGAAGGAAGAGCCTTGGAGCGTGAAGATCTTAGGGTTACCATCAAGCAACTCAGGAAATTCAAACGTTTCAAAGAAGCCCTGAAGGTATCCCTTTCTCTGTCTCTCTTTACGTACAAGTTGATTTGCTGAAACCTTCTTTAGCTGGGAAGTGAGCGCTGCAATACGGTTTTAATTATTTAATTATTTGACCGAGCCGAGCTTGGGTTAGTTGTAACTCGACTCATTTTGTAGAGGCTCGGCTTGGATGAGCCTCCTTTAGTAAACGTAAGGAATGCCGATTAAAAAAAAAAAAAAAAGATGTAATCGCAAGGACTATATTTTTCATTTTCCCCTGCCAATTGACACCAAAAAACACACCGACGATATCCTCTCTCTCGTCTTTCATTTCTCTCGACAACCTTGTAAGTATCTCGTCTCTCTCTCGTTGCGTGTGTATTAGTGTATATATATAACTGTATAGATACAGTTATATATATAACTATATGTAAATATCTCTCTCGGCATGTGAACTTGTGTAATGGAAAACTTTAATCATTAATGGAATTTTAAGAATTAAAAATTACATATAATATATTCTTTATTTACTTTTATATTCAATGTATCTCCCAACGTATCGTATTCATCTTTTTGGAAAAATCACGTATCTACATATCCATATCGTATATTCATATCCCGTATCCGTATCTGTGCTTCTTAGCTAATAGATAGAGTCAATTGCAATATTTTTTTTTCTAGCAAAATAAGTAAATCTTGCATTTATACTAAGTACTTAGTAGATTTGGGTAAATGTTTTTCGAGTATCTTTGCTACTTTGCTACTTTTTCTCTTTTGTAGTTGCTATTCTCTTATTTCTTTTGGGATTCATATGCTTTGGAGGTTTTATCCTAATTCGAACGTGTTCTTTTCTCAATAGATGATAAGAGTGAGGTTCCTGGGAGGTTCTTAATTTGAAGCGCAGGACCGTGACAGACGCAGAATTCCAAACTTGGGTTGGCACGTTAATTATTTATTTTAACATATGAAAGGCAATATTGGTTTTATCAATACAGACTAAAGAGATACTAACAAAAAGATTAGCATATATATTTTTGATCGATCTATTCAATTACTAAGATACGGTAATTTGTTGTCATAACTTCATACAATTTTGTGCATCCCTATTCATTTTAAAGGAAATTTTATATTATAAAAAATTAAAAATATTGCTAAAATTAATATTATTTTGCCAAAAACTATTGGTTGGGAGGGTGTTGGATTGTCCACAAGTATGTTGGGTGGGCGAGCTTATGTAATTTTGATGTTTTTGAGAAAAAACTATAATCCTAATAAAAATTTGAAAACTGGGAAGGGCAGTTGTTTGGTCCCATCCTCTCGGTCCGTCCTTAGGGACCGAGGTTATGGGGTAAATTCATCCACGGCTGCCTAACAGAAGAACCTTGCTACTAAGGTTTGTGAATTGCTGATATTGTGTTTACAGGGAATGATCTTCCATAGACATTTGATTATTAAATAGCAATGCAGCTTATCCGAAAAAGTACCCCCAAGTAATCTAGCTGTCTTGAGACACTTTTGGGCAATGGTTAACATAGTGGATTATCTATAACAGCAAAGTATGATGCCTCGAGATTGTTGTGTAGTTGTGAACTAGCAATTATAAACAAGGACTGCAAGATTTATAAAAGAAAACAAGTTTGGCTTCAATTGAATTTGACCATGTCGTGATATGTCCCATTATGCAAATCCAACCATCTCTTCTTACAGATTCTGAAAGTATAGTATTAGATTCTCTAATGTATATTCAAAATTACAAAGTTCATTTCTCATAGCATGTTCACTTATCAAAAAAAAGTTTTCAAGTTTTCTCTGTCATTTCATGTTTCTTATTATCATTGTCAGGTATCTGAATGGATGAGCGATAAAAGATTTCTTGATCTGTTACCTGGAGATGTTGCGGTGAGGTTGGATTTGATATCGAAGGTACACGGCCTAGAGCATGCAGAGAAGTATTTTAGTAACATTCCTATCACTTTAATAGGCGTACATGTGTATGGTGCTCTGTTACACTGCTTTGCCCATGCAAAAAACGTAGAGAAAACAGAAGCCGTCATGCAGAAGATGAGGGAGCTGGGCTTTGCTAAAACAGCACTTACTTATAATGTCATGCTGAAGCTCTACTCAGACATGGGAAATCATGACAAACTAGATTCCCTGATGCAAGAGATGGAAGAGAAGGGCATAGCTGGTGACAAATTCACATATAATACTCGGTTAAATGCATATGCATATGCTTCTGATTTAGATGGAATGGAGAAGCTTCTGATGAAGATGGAAGCTGACCCTGTGGTCACTATGAGCTGGCATGCGTATGTTGTGGTAGCAAATGGTTACTTGAAAGCTGGTGCAGTAGAAAAGGCTTCATCAATGCTAAAAAAGTCAGAGCAACTCGTTAGGGGTAAGGAGAGAAGGTTTGCGTACGAAGTTATACTCTCATTGTATGCAAGTATTGGGAACAAGAAGGAAGTGTACCGTATATGGCAACTGTACAAGACATCCGGGAGAATCTACAATATGAGCTATATTAATATGATTAGCTCAC
The DNA here is from genome assembly GCF_030253575.1 of Rhododendron vialii. Classification (NCBI taxonomy): domain Eukaryota; kingdom Viridiplantae; phylum Streptophyta; class Magnoliopsida; order Ericales; family Ericaceae; genus Rhododendron; species Rhododendron vialii. The sequence continues at coordinate 10,431,232 of NC_080560.1, forward strand.
TAGTAAAGTTAGACGACCTTGACAGCGCAGAAAAGATATTGGAGGAATGGGAAGCTGTGAAGGAGAATTTTGATTCTCGAGTTCCAAACGTTCTTATCAGTGCTTTTTGCAAAAAGGGTCTTTTAGGAAATGCTGAATTGATTGTAAACAGGCTCATGGAGAGTGGCATGGAGCCGATCGCGGCCATATGGCAGCACTTGGCAGCTGGATATCATGAAAATGGTGAGGGTGAAAAGGCTTTGGAGACGATGAAGAAAGCAATTGCGGCGAGTCATCCGGGATGGAAGGCAAATCTTGCAACTGTGGCTGCTTGTCTAGAATATTTGAAAGGGAAGGTAAGCATAGAAGCGGCAGAAGAGTTTATTGAATTACTGAAGGAAAAGGGTTGTATACCAACGGAGCTTTGCGACAAATTCGTTGCGGAGTGCCAAGTTAGAATCCAATGCACATGATCACATGGGAGGGGATAAGCAGGTTCCGAAGGGAGAACAAAGCGGTAAGGAGTGGAAGGGAGAAATTATTAGCTGAAGTCATTCTGAAAATGAAGCTTTAGGTTTCCATTTCGGTTTCATTGGCATGGAGGTATTTCCATTTCAAATTTATCCTTCACATATGATAATGGGAGCAATAATGTGCGCAGTGTTGATTTTTTATTCAACTCAAAATAGAAAATTCCTCAATGCTTATGCAGGAAAAACCTAGTGATTTGGAGCAATATGTCAGAAACTAACTTCTTCCAAGGACACGGCTGCTCTAGAGAGCCACATCCAGACAAGGCGGATATGGATCAAGAGGCATGATCTCTTCAACATAACTTCAGAATATCTTCTAGGATAACTTGTATCTCCCGGAGTTCTTCATGAATTTGGTATTGGATTGACGCACTTGATCAAAGTATGATGTTGAGAATTAGTCTTTCTAAAAAATGAATTGGGTTAAGTCCTTGACCATGGTATCTACTGGCCCTTTTCCAGTTTGAGGATTGTGATACCATTTCCGGGGAAGACGTAAATTTCATGATATAATATTGTACTTGTGATGTATGAATATGTCATACTGCTTCTGATAATTTATCTAGTCAAAGGGAGAGAAGCAAATCACCTAATTAAGCAGTAAATTCCTTCATGACTCCCTATGCATTAGAAGTAAAAGGGAAAAAAACAGAGCAACCATATCTTCAACGTCTACAACTGTTATAGAAGAAATAAAAAATGGAATTTACTTTTCGAGGATATTTAGCAGGATGTGCTTTTACACCCTGAACATGCGTGAAGGTTATATACATCAATACGAGCTATTCAAAGGTGAACTCCAGTTATTTGGCATCTTCCTGTTTGTTAATGTAAATATCTTCTACCTTTGCTTCTTGTTTGATTATGGACATCGTTTTTTCCTTTCTTTTTGTTTTGTTTCGGATGTTCCTATCCTATTGCACCAAACTCAGGAATTCCTAGTTTATGACCATACGGACATTAAAGATGAATATATATAGTTTTTTTTCTTCTCAAATTCGGAGAAAAAGTCGAGAAAAGTGAATGCTGGAGATGCTCTAAAAGGGTAACGATGGGTGTGGCCCGAGTGAACCACATGGCGGTGCCCCAGTACCTCCGAATATTTGCTCGCTTGTTGTGCTTCGCTCATAGCAGGGTCCCCAAATCCCTTTTTAATAGTGATTCGCCTCCGCCCAGAGAGATACTCGACAATTACTTGGATGTAAGTTTCACCTTAAAAGTAGGCCACCAGCTAGATTGTTTCTAGGAGGCAGCTGGAAAACTGTTTTTCTATGTTTGTTTTGGGTGGTTGGATCATGACTTCTGGAGGAGAATAGTTAAGTGCCTGTTAGGTTGCTTACCCCATTTTCCTGTGCTCAGCAGTGACTGAAGAATCACTACTGATGTGATGCTCACTGTTCGAAACAGGATTAGCGGTATTGGAATACAAATCAAAATCTGCCACATTGTTAGTATTAAATTCTTGTTCCTTTTTTTTAGGTTATAAAGTAGTGACAAATGATTGGCTTGAAATTCTTGTTCCTTTTTTCTAGCCAATAGTTGGCCCAATACGTATGGAAGTAGGTTGACAAAGACAGGACTGGGATGGACACGGATACGTGTACGGTGTACCTCACACGAACGCTCAGAATTGCAGTTTTGTATGGACTGGTGCTGATATTTACCATGAACATATTTGGTAAGAGTATCTCAAAAAGCACAAATATCCTTTGAGGAGTTTTTTCTTGTTAGTTTTGCTAATCATCTTAATCTTATCACGCAACCGATGCATGTATCCAAATCAAAGTTGTGTTCAATTATTCAGAAGGGCCTGGGTAGTCCAAAGTCTCGATGGTAAGTAAGTTCTCGCTCTTTCGGTCGAAAAACGTCAATCAAGGAATAATTCAAGCTGTTGATCTAGAACATATACTCAACCATACACTCCCCTTTTGTGGGTCTATCGCGAACCGACATTAATAATTCAAACCATTGATCTCGAACATTCTTGGAGAAAAATATTAAAAAATCAGCTTGATTAAACATGGATAGGTATGTGAATAGCTTGTAAAAAATGATTTTAAGTTGGAAATTGAATTTTGTCATTCATTTGGTCATGCATCTTCCTCTCTTTCTCTACTAAATATGGAGAGAAGGGAGGAAACAATGGCTAATCTTGAACACGTAAGAGAAAATGGCCATACCTGTATCGAACTTAGAAAGGACGGTTTGAGATTTATCTACTTCTGCCTTCCTTGCATGGCTGGGTGCTACAGTCTCCAAGTTTTGGTCATTTGGGCGGGAAGTTGCACAACAGGATTACAACTTTTGCAAATGTAACCCTTGCTAAACACAATCCTTAGCCCTTCAAGGGGCGAAAAAACCTTATTCCACACCTCTCCTCCTCTGAATGATCAAGAACCGAACTCTAATCAAGAACTGATGGTTCCAGGTGTCTTGATTGAGAACGTTCATGATTTAAGGACCGAGATGATCGGTTATGGAGTAATTGGCTCGCGTACAAGAGAATGACGTCCATTGTATTTGGATGGAATGGGTTGAGAAGAATTATTTGTCGCATAAGGTCCCAAATCACAAAGTTAGGGTGGAGACTTTTCTTTTCTCCTATGGTTAGGCGTAGACTCATACAGGATCCGAGCCCATCAAAGCCTTTATGTCCTTGGGATACAAGTCTACGCCTATGCCATAGGAGAAAGGAAAAGTCATCACCCCAACTTCATGATTTGGGACCCTATGCGACAAATAATTCTTCCCAACCCACTCCATCCAAATACGATGTATGCCATTCTCTTTTACCTTGCGCCAATTACTCCATAACCGACCATCTTGGCCCTTAAATTACGAACCAAATTTTCAATCAAGACACCCGGCACCATCATTTCTTGAGTAGTGTTTGGGTCTTGATCATTCAGAGTAGGAGGGGTGTGGAAGAATGTTTTTCTGTCCTTGAAGGGTCAAGGATTCGGTTTAGCAAGGGTTACGTTTGCAAAAGTGGTCATCCTGTTGTGCAACTTCCCACCCAAATGATCTCTCAATGCTTGGAGACTGAAGCACCCAGCCATGCAAGGAAGGTAGAAGTAGATAAACCTCAAATCGTCCTTTCTAAGTTCGATACAGGTATGGTCTTGTTCTCTTACGTGTAAATGAGAAGCCATTATTTCCTCCCTTCTCTCCATATTCAGTGGAGGAAGAGATGGACGGGAGGTGGTGGGTGGGATGATCCCAGCCCTTGATTTAGGAGAATGTGAGTTGGCTGAATCTTGGCCACAAATTGGACCAAACAGGTTTTTAGGACACTGGACACGATCTGAGCCCCCGCTCTGAAGACACTCCTATCTTCAATTACACATGACCAGCTTAAGGGCTCGTTTATCGGACGGATAAGGTTTTGGGTGGATATATTATGAGGGGAATTAACTTATATTTGGTTTGAGTAGTAGTTGATATGAGTGGATAAGCGTATGTAGATAACAGTGGATGATGTATGAATTTACTTAATTGCCCTCATTAAATAATTACATTGGGAACACAAAGAGGTTTGAGGGTCAATCTAAGGCCCCTCCAAGGACATAAGCTCTCCCCCTCTCCCTTACCCCCTTCCTTCTCCCCCTACCAAACACCATCTTCGTCATGGACCTTATCCCTCCCCCTCCCTTATCCCTCGCCCTCTCTTATCCCCTTCTTTTAACACCCCAGCAAACAGGCTCTAAAGGAGTTGTCAAAGGAAAACACAAGAGATTGAAGAGAGAGCTACATGTGAGGGCACCAACTGCGACATTTGTCAACAACCATTTCTCCCAGGCAAGGATGTGGCAGCTCTACTGAATATCATCACCGGGAAGCTTGCATGCTCTAGAAGAAACACAAAGGGGGTACTTTCGTTTAATTTCTCATGGCTAATGATATGAATGAGCCTTCTGATATTACTACTGTGAAGCTTAACCTGCATCCTTGGCGTTTTTGATCTCAAATATCCATTCCTTTGTCATAATTAAACTTGATTGACAAACTATGTCATCTAGCATACACAAGTCCAGAATGCATTGAAGGCAAACAATTGTATGAATTTTGTGGATGCATCACTTACTTTGTGCTCTACTGTTGTGATTGCAAATCCTAGTGAAATCAGTGTGTCAAATCCAGATCCTTCTTTGTGGAAAGCTATTGATAGTCAACTTCTGTTGCAACCTAACAGCATATGATACAGTTTTACTAGCCCAACCTTGTATCTTAGCAACAATCTTAGTAATGAGCCCACTGCAATCCCTTAAAGACGGCTTAGTATAGACTACAGGTACTCCCACGTATTTCACAGGGAGGGCACCATTAGGAAGATGTTTGGTTTCTTTTAACCTTGCAAATCATTTTTTGGCTGCTTTTCATACGTATTTTGAACATTAGTGAAGGACATTGGGAACACTAGTGCTTATTGTCCCATCACATGTAACGGCATTTGTTTTAGCATTAGCCTCTATATTTTTCTTGCATTCATTTGAATTGGAGGAACCTTTGTGAAGCTTATTTCTACACACTTTTTTTGGCATAAGATTTTTCAAAGGAAGGTGCTGATTTTGTGAACCATTTTGACTTGTATATTTTCGTGAGATCATCCTTGAAGATCTGATTTTGCTTTACTTAGTGTAAGTTTGATTTCATGGAGTGATTGATGTGAGGGATATTATTTGGATATACTCTACTTTTGGTAAAGGACTAAAGGTTATTTCAGTCTATTGTCTTCAATCGTAGGAAGGAGTAAAAATGGAATCAACATTTTTCTACAATGTGGATGAATAAGTTTTAGTGTTGTTCTTGAAAAAAATCTTTGTTAATTGTGCTTAGTTGCTTACTCACTCTCATGGGTTTTGAGTTTGCAGTACTATGGGACAATGTAAAGTATGGAGTCAAACTAGAGGGACTAAATGTGGGGCGGGGGGGTGGGGTTGGGTTGTTTGAGTTTGCAATACTATGGGACAATGTAAAGTATGGAGTCAAACTAGAGGGACTAAATGGAGAGAGAGAGAGAGAGAGAGAGAGAGAGAGAGAGAGAGAGAGAGAGAGAGAGAGAGAGAGGGAGGGAGCGAGAGAGAGGGAGGGAGCGAGAGAGAGGGAGAGAGAGAGAGAGAGAGAGAGAGAGAGAGAGAGAGAGAGAGAGAGAGAGAGAGAGAGAGAGAGAGTGTTTTGGTTTCCTTAGTGTAAGTATTATTTTGTGGATTGATTGATGCGAGGGATGTTATTTGGATATACTCTACTTATGGTAAAGCCGTAAAGGTCAAACGTTTATTTCAGCCTATTGTCTTTAATCTTAGGAAGGAGTAAAAATGGAATCAACATTTTTCTACAATGTGGATGAACAAGTTTGAGTATTGTTCTTGATAACATCTTTGGTAATTGTACTCACTCTCACTCTCATGGGTTTTGAGTTTGAGTTTGCAGTACTATAGGACAATGTAAAGTATGGAGTCAAACGAGAGAGAGAGAGAGAGAGAGAGAGAGAGAGAGAGAGAGAGAGAGAGAGAGAGAGAGAGAGAGAGAGAGAGAGAGAGAGAGAGAGAGAGAGAGAGATTATCTTATGCTAATCTGATCAGGGGTACTGTAAGAATTTATATCGACAACTTACCACACTTGGTGATTACAGATTTTTTTTTTAAGTATGGGGCAGTAGTTGATGCTTTCATTGCAAACAAGAAGAGTAAGAGGTATCAGTCGAAATTTGGTTTCATTAGATTTTCAACTTTGGAGGAAGTTTGGGGGGGGGGGATAAATTTCTTGGATGACATTATTGGAGAGAAAAATTTACTGGTGAAAATGGCATCTTATGGTGCGTCAAACAAACTAACTAGCAGGAGTGGAAGCCATGGGGGTACTGAGATGTTCAGGAGAAGCGCGATAAATTTCTTGGATGACATTATTGGAGAGAAAAATTTACTGGTGAAAATGGCATCTTATGGTGCATCAAACAAACTAACTAGCAGGAGTGGAAGCCATGGGGGTACTGAGATGTTCAGGAGAAGCAAACAATTGGGCTGGTCGAGATTATTCAGCAAAGAAGTTAGTAAGGATGGACTAGGAGAAACTGGGGTGCAGAGAACAAACTGTAAGGAGGTCGATGGAGGAATGGGGAGAACTTTTGCAGAAATGGTCACAGGTTAGAAGTGAATTCCAAGATAATATAGGTGAAGGAGAAGTTAGTGGGAATGAGTTGCTTGACAGAAGTGCAATGGCTACTCTTCACTCACCACCATCAATGGAGTCCATCAAGGAGGTTCTGCATTGTGAAGGAGTCCCAAATATTCAAGTAAGAGACATGGGTGGTCTTAATGTGATTGTAACTTTTCCATCCATTCCTGTTATGAACTCGATGATTAAAGGGGGAAGTCTCAGCTGATTCAGTAAGTGGTTTGCGGATATCAAACCTTGGTGTCTAGAAGAGTCAAATTCTGGGAGAAGAGCCATATGGCTCTCTTGCTAGGGGGTGCCCATTAGTGTTCGGAATGCTGCAGCCTGCAAGTTTTTTTAAGATTGGACAGAGATGGGAGAGAGGTAATAGCTCTGGATGATGCTACAATGAAGTGCTTATCTTTTTCTTCATGGAAAGTTATGATCACCACAGAGGTCTGGGAAGTGGTGAACAAAGTAATTCAATTAGAAATCAATCCTAAGATGTTTGATGTGGGGGTGGTGGAAGAGCAAGTGGTCATCACTGGGCACGTGGTTGAAAATTGCAGCTCCAAAGGTAATCCAGAAGGAGATGACAGGGTAACATGACTCAGTTGATGAGCTGGACTCAAGACCTGTGATACGGCACCAAGTAGGAGTGGTGTGTAACTGAGGTGCTGAGTTGGTGGAGTGGCTTGTAACTGATAAAATCCAAAGCCAGGAAAGTATGTAAAGAGTGAAGTAATTAAGTTGGGGAGAGTGAAAATCCAACTCCATTTTCAATAATTACAGAGTAAGACCCTCAAATGTGCATGTTTTCGTATTTCATGTTGCCTTTGTAATGTTTGAAACTGATTCTTTTATGTTGCGTTGATGTTGGCAACATAGAGGAAAATGGATGAAGCTAACCTACATCATCAGTTGCAATGATGCTTTGTGTTGCTTCTTGAAGAAACAAGGTACTGTCAAAAAAATCTTCATGAATAGTTTTTTTTTGGGTTGGTTTACAAACTTTGTGGACTAATACTTCGAAAAATCTTGAAATGCTTTTACTTCTTGATAATACTTTTGCCATTAATGGATGAAATCTTAAATTCAAGGAGGGATCCAGCATTTATGTTCTTATGAAATCAACACTTCATTTTTATTATTGTCACAGAGAAATGACTAGCTCTATACCTTTCCACAGCTTTGAATCACACGCAAGTTCTACAGGTTTTTCTTTTCCTTTACTTTTTTGATTGCATGATGTAGGGGGTACTAACTCCGAATTTCCATTTTCAACGTTGCATTTACACTTCATAATAGTTCATATACCTAGTTGAATATACTGCTTACTTGGGCAATGCCTTTTGGACAGATCACAGGCTTACACCAGTCACTTGCCTCGGAAAAGTATCAACAAGAGCAGTTTTTGATTTTTTGATACAGCTTTCTGTTTGGACACTTTGAAGAGAGAGCGGGAGTGGGAGAGAGGGAGAGACTTGACAGAGATCGTAACCCACAACCTGTAAGTTCATTCTCAGCAAGTCAAGCCCATAACACAAAGTTCTTATTTTCTTCTTCTCTTGCCTTCCTTTTGTCGTTTCCTTTTGAATTGCTCATTACTCCCCTTTTTCGCTAGGTCGTCTTTCTCTTTTAACTTCTCTTCCTAGTCAATTGCTTTCTTCCTTTTGGTAATAAACCCATCTTGATAGAAATCAATCAGGCAAAACGTTTGGTTTCTCTAAACCTTGCGAAATCTTTTTTTGGCTGCTTTTCATTCATATATTTGCCATTAGTGAAGGATGTTGGGAGGACCGGCATTTATTGTTCCATCAGATTTTATGGTTTTTAATTTTGCATTAGCATTCTGCAACACTTTTGAAAGGGCAGTTCTGCTATTTCAATACTTGTACGTTCTACCATCATAGTGTCTGTCTATTACTCCCACGAAGGTATGCATTCATGGGTCAAAAAGTTTGACATCAACTCAATATCTGTTTCTATTGTTTTCTGGACATAAATTTGTTGTCTTACAATAGGTATTTTGTTTCCTTTTGTTTGTTTCATGGCCATTTATGATCTTTTCAGTTGTAGTTTTTTTGGTTATAATCTTCATATCGCTTGGCAAATATTTGATTTTGCCGCCATCTTTTTTTTATAGTTACTTTGCGTGAGTATGAATTTGAATATCATTAGGGCCTTGACGGAGATCATGAGGATGTGAATGCTCCAGTCGCTTCTCCCCCTTCTTCTCCTATATTGGTCCCTCTTGCACTCGTACTGCATACATGGTGATCATTATTATGTCCAGTTCTTTGTATGGTTTCTTTCATGCCCTTTTGTGCTATGAACACTATTTGGATACCCATGTCTCTGGTAGCTTTGAGGTCCTTGTGCTGACTGCTGAGTAAAAAAAACCATTTTTTATTGTGCCATCTCTTCTCTCCGCTCCTTCTATGATGATGTTGGGTATTTCTTTTCCTACTCATGGTATGGTGTTTAGCTCGATGTTGGATTATGATGCTTATAGTGTTATGCTGGGGGGCTATCGTTGATGGTTACAGAAAACGAAGAGGGTGGTTTACCATGAGCACGAAGTGCCAAAAAGAGCTTCAACAGAATGCGCCAACACACAACAGACACGTGTACAATACTCGAATCAAATACTTATTCCCTCAAATATGCCTTAAACATGTGTTAGCAGGTTGTTAATTTTTTCCCCACCGATTGTAATATTTATCTCAATAGCTTTATTCATTTTCTTCATGATCTCTTGCACGCAAGTATAAACAACTCATACAGGAAAAGGAGGAATGGGCTGAACTAAAAAGACAGGTGCAGTTGGGTTGGCAATAGAAAGAAAGGGTGGTAAGAAGTATTGGATGAAGAAGATGAGTGAATGCAACGGTAGAAAATTGAGTGCTTCTTGTGCACTGTCATGGTGTTTCTTAATTTGTTAGTTTTCTACTTCAAGAATCTCAGTTTTGCTTGTTTTGTCTGCCATTTCAGAACAGAATACTACTTTTTACTAGTGGGTTTCAAGTTTGACATTACAAATACTAATCTGTATTAGATTCTTAGTCCCATTCCGGTCTGTTTCGTTTCAATCACTTGGCAATATGCATTATCACTGACTATCAGAATTTGAGTTTTGGTGAAACTGCAGCACTGGGTATATTGATCTTCTGGCTTGCTCTTGTTTAAGTTTGGAAAGTTGGAATTTGGTCTGGGTTAATAGGGTTATGTATCCAATTTGGCTGCTGAAATTGATTATGAAGTTATCTGAAATTGATCACTTTGTGTGTGTGTGTGTGAGATGATGTTTAATTAATATTTCACTTGCGTACAGTTTGAACGACGGATAGGAGGCCCAGTCAAATAATTTCACCACTGTTCTTTCTGGAAAACCAAAATATCATGGGCTAGCAGGTCCTCCCAAGCCCACTATTGTCACAAATTTGCGTTGCTCTTTATGGATCATTCTTTATAGGGCTGCCCAGCGGATTGCTCAAACCGCCCAAACTGACCAATCCACAACCAAACCGATCCAACTAAACACACTCACGGACGGTTTGCGGATGAGCAGAACAACAATCAGCGACATGCAGATTGGATTGGTTTCCAATCGGTTCCGTGCTTCCAATCCGATCCGCACGGAACCGATCCGTGGACACCCCTAAATTTCTTTATATGCAACGTTCATTGGACTGTACCAATTGTTTATTCTTTTTATTGGGTTATGTTTGGGTTTTGTGCAGTTGGGCTTTGTTATTCTCCTATGAGTATTATAAATTACCCGTTACTGTTTTGTATTATATTCGGTTTTTTTTTTTTAGTAACTCTGTTTATTTTTATTGTTTTCCAGTATGTTTTTTGAGTTCTCCATTTCTGCTCTTCGCTCACTTTGAATTTTTTCTCCTATAATTTGTATGATTTTGTTCTCCGGTGAGATTGTTTCAGATTTTTGTGCAACAACAATGATTGGATTAAGCTAATAGAGTTTTACACAAAGTAACAGACAGAAAATATAGAGTTTACAAAGCATAAATAAACAAGGCCAAAGCGTCTTGCTATTCCCTGTAGCGGCCTACGCCTCCATAACAAAGTGGCGAACCGATGGAGGTGCGTCCTCAGTCACCGCCAGATCCTCCGCCTCATGTTTTGTTTCAAGATGCGCTAGATTATCCGCACTTTGATTGGCTTGTCTGAATGGACACCATCAGATCCTCCTCCTCATGTGTGCCCTCAGTCACCACCATACCCTTCTCCTCATTTTAGAGTCCTGTCCTCAATCAGAGCTTTGTTGATGATGTCAAGCTGAAGGTCCGTCCTTGATCAAACTACCAGTGTTACTGCAACTTGCAAGTCGGTTTCGATCGTCACATTGTTAAGACCGTTCTCCAGAATTATGGTCAGACCTGCATCTCAGTTTGACATAGAATCTTAGTACCAAACAAACAATTCATGTAGAAGTACACAATCCACGCTCTCCTATAACAAACAATTTACACCCCCCCAAAAAAATTATTTTTTTCCACTTAATTTCATTATTTTTTTAACGGATAATTTTATGTTTAATATAGATTTTGTTTAATAGATTTTATTGAGTAGATTCTTAAAATATATATTAAAAAAAAAGAATATACTATGGAGTATATAATAATTTGGGAAAATAACTGCCTAAGACGTGTTTTGATAATTAATACTCGCTAAGGACATTTTCAGCATTAACAAATATTCTCAGCATATCCTTGATGAGTATTAATTATCAAAACACGTTATTAACCATTTACCGTCATTTTCCACTAATAATTTTCACAAAAGTGGTTCTGCTTGGACTTCTATCCCGACTTTTGTAAAAAAAAAAAGAAGAGTAATTGACGGCCAATGACGTGTTTTGATAATTAATACCCGCAAATGACATTTTCAGCATTAACAAATAGTCTCAACATGTCCTTGACATGTATTAAACATCAAAACACGTCATAAGCTGTCATTTTCCCCAAAAAAAAAAATTTTAAAAATGACGGATAATAACGTGTTTTGATAACTCCAGAAGCCCTTACCAAGAATACATGGGCCGAATAGAGAACTCCAGTGACAGGCCCAATAAATTATATCTCCTCAAAACCTGTATTTACAAAAAGTGAAGAACACCTAAAAGGCTAAAACCCTCTCTCTCTCTCTCTCTCTCTCTCCCCCTGTGGTTTGATGATGATGATGAAGAAGATTCCCCAATCGTCTATACCAATTTCACGTAACAGTAAATGTGGCATTTCTAGGGTTTTCAGGGTTCTATTTTGCTCCACCGGTACGGTGACTTCCCCTTCGTCAAAAGACACTCTGAATCGTAGGCTTGTACAATTTGGAAAACCTACGCCTGGGTTTTCGGTTCAAGGAGTACTCGACCAATGGGTGGGAGAAGGAAGAGCCTTGGAGCGTGAAGAACTTAGGGTTACCATCAGGCAACTCAGGAAATTCAAACGTTTCAAAGAAGCCCTGGAGGTATCCCTTTCTCTGTCCCTCTTTACGTGCAAGTTGATTTGCTGAAACCGTATTTAGCTGGGAAGTGAGCAATGCAAAATGGTTTTAATTAATTATGTCTTGTTTGAATGATGTTTTAAAAAATTTTGAGTTTGATTTTTGGGTAATGATTGGAGAGATAAAACAGGGTAATGATCGGACATAGGAGTAATTAGGCTTCGTTCCGGAAACCTTTTTAAAAAATTAGTACTTATTTTGTCACTTTTCATTCAAAAATAAGAAGGGTCATTCCACAAAATTCAAATAAAAAGTTCCTTTCACATTTTTAAACTCAAAAATAATGCAAATGGAAAAAAAAAGTTCAATTTTTTTGCACCGTATTAAAGATCTCAATGAGATTTATCAAACAAGATCCATAGAGGTAGGAAAATTATTTGCGTAAACACATAATTTTTGAGTTTGAAGTTGCCTTATACAAAAAATAAGACTATTGCTATGATAATAGGTGCTATGATAATAGGTGCCGGCAGAGGGAAATCGTACTGGCGGCCACGCCGGACCGTATCCGGCCACCGGACGGTCGATCCGAGCCGTCCAAAAATTCTAAAAAAAAAAACGAGGGGGCCCGCGCAGGAATCAACGGCATCCGAGGTATGTAGGGTGCTTGATCCGAGCACCAATTTTCCGTGTATATATGATCAAGCACCCTACACGGAAAAGGGGTGCTCGGATCAAGCATTCTATACACCTCGGATGCCGTTGATTCCCACGCTGGCTCCCTCGTTTTCTTTTTATAGAATTTTTGGACGGCTCGGATCGGCCGTCCCGTGGCCGGAGACGGCCCGGCGTGGCTGCCGGTACGATTTCCCTCCCCGGCCGGTCGGTACCTATATAAATTCTTCCAAAATAAGTAGCAGCCTTCTTATTTTCAGGAACAAGCCTTCTTATTACACAAAAAATAAGTTCTTATTTCGTTTCTGGAACGAGCTCTTAGAAGAGAGAAATAAAAATAATAATTGGACTTTGGAGAGAGAAATGAGATTAATGATTGAAAGTAAGGGTAACGAGTGTTTTTTGAATTGGAATTTTTTTTTCAAAATGGCATCCAAGCATTAATTTTTTTTGACTGAGCCGAGCTAGGGTTAGTTGTAACTCAGCTCGTTTTTAGAGGCTCGGCTCATCTATAGAGGCTTGTGTAATAAACGCAAGGAATGCCAATCAAAAAAAAAGAGTAAACACTAGCAACTGTTGAAACTATTCGAGCTGTTGGCGATTTACTCAACAAAGGATTTTGATTATTGAATTTATGTAACCGAGCTGTTGGCGAGCAGCTCGAGGCTCTGCTCAGCTTGGTTTTTTCATCAGTGAACTACTCGAGCTGCTCATTTAGTAAACGAGCCTAGCTCAAGTTAGTTGAAACTCTGGCTTGTTTGTAGAGGCAGGGGCCAGGGCTTATGTTTAGAGGCTTCTTTAGTAAACGCACCGAACTTGAACAGCTCGACACTAAACGAGTCGTGCTTGAACACGTCAAAGCTCGGCTCGGCTTGTTGCCAACCCTTATCTTGGAAGACATTTCCAGTCCTTTACTCAGAATTTGAGTAAAAGCCCCATTAATAGAGAACCCTTCAATGGCTAAACCCATTAGGCATGAATTGGAGTAGAAGTTTCATTAGTTGGAAATTTTAAGAGAGAAATTAGAGTAAACATTAGTATGAGTCTCCTTTGATTTGAGCAAATGATATTTCATATAGGTTTGAGTCAAGTAGTGGAGTGGGTTTTAAATAAAAAGTGTAGTTGTGACTTGTGAACTAGCAATTATAAACAAGGACTGCACGATTTATAAAAGAAAACAGTTTGGCTACAATTGAATTTGACCATTACGTGATTTGTCCCATTATGCAAATCCAACCATATCTTCTTACAGATTCTGAAAGTATAGTATTAGATTCTCTAATGTATATTCAAAATTACTAAGTTCATTTCTCATAGCATGTTCAGTTTTCAAGTTTTCTGTCATTTTATGTTTCTTATTATCATTGTCAGGTATCTGAATGGATGAGCGATAAAAGATTTCTTGATCTGCTACCTGGAGATGTTGCGGTGAGGTTGGATTTGATATCGAAGGTACACGGCCTAGAGCAAGCAGAGAAGTATTTTAGTAACATTCCTATCACTTTAATAGGCGTACATGTGTATGGTGCTCTGTTAAACTGCTTTGCCCGTGCAAAAAACGTAGAGAAAACAGAAGCCGTCATGCAGAAGATGAGGGAGCTGGGCTTTGCTAAAACAGCACTTACTTATAATGTCATGCTGAAGCTCTACTCAGACATGGGAAATCATGACAAACTAGATTCCCTGATGCAAGAGATGGAAGAGAAGGGCATAGCTTGTGACAAATTCACATATAATACTCGGTTAAACGCATATGCATATGCTTCTGATTTAGATGGAATGGAGAAGCTTCTGATGAAGATGGAAGCCGACCCTTTGGTCACTATGAGCTGGAATGCGTATGTTGTGGTAGCAAATGGTTACTTGAAAGCTGGTGCAGTAGAAAAGGCTTCATCAATGCTAAAAAAGTCAGAGCAACTTGTTTGGGGTAAGGAGAGAAGGTTTGCTTACGAAGTTATACTCTCATTGTATGCAAGCATTGGGAACAAGGAGGAAGTGTACCGGATATGGCAACTGTACAAGACATCCGGGAGAATCTACAATATGAGCTATATTAATATGATTAGCTCACTAGTAAAGTTAGACGACCTTGACGGCGCAGAAAAGATATTGGAGGAATGGGAAGCTGTGAAGGAGCATTTTGATTCTCGAGTTCCAAACGTTCTTATCAGTGCTTTTTGCAGAAAGGGTCTTTTAGGAAATGCTGAATTGATTATAAACAGGCTCTTTGAGAGTGGTGTGGAGCCAATCGCGGCCATATGGCAGCACCTGGCAGCTGGATATCATGAAAATGGTGAGGGTGAAAAGGGTTTGGAGACTATGAAGAAAGCAATTGTGGTGAGTCATCCGGGATGGAAGGCAAAGATTGCCACTGTGGCTGCTTGTCTAGAATATTTGAAAGGGAAGGGAAGCATAGAAGCGGCAGAAGAGTATATTGAATTACTGAAGGAAAAGGGTTGTATACCAACAGAGCTTTGTGACAAATTCGTAAAGAAGATGCGGAGTGCCAAGTTAGAATCCGAAGCATGTGATCTCATGGGAGGGGATAAGCAGGCTCTGGAGGGAGAACAAAGCGGCAAGGAGTTGAAGGGAGAAATTATTAGCTGAAGCATTCTGAAAATGAAAGCTTCAGTTTTCCATTTCGGATTTGTTGGCATGCAGTTATTTCCATTTCAGATTTATCCTTTAGATATGATAATTGGAGTGATAACGGGTGCAGTGTTGATTTTTTATTCAACTCAAAATAGTAAATTCCACAATGCTTATGCAGGAAACTAACTTATTCCAAGGACACGGCTGCTCTACAGAGCCACATCCAGACAAGGCGGATATGGATCAAAAGGCATGATCTCTTCAACATAACGTCAGAATATCTTCTATCAAAACCTGTATCTCCCCGAGTTCTTCATGAATTTGGTAGTGGATTTACGCACTTGATCAAAGTATGATGTTTAGAATTAGTCATCCTAAAAATTGAATTGGGTTAAGTCGTTGACCATGGTATCTACTGGCCATTTTCCAGTTTGAGGATTGTGATACCATTTCTGGGGAAGACGTAAATTTCATTATATAATATTGTACTTGTGATGTACGAATATGTCATACTGCTTCCGATAATTTATCTAGTCGAAGGGAGAGAAGCAAATCACCTAATTAAGCAGTAAATTCCTTCATGACTCCCTATGCAGTAGAAGTAAAAGGAAAAAAACAGAGCAACCGTATCTTCAACGGCTACAACTGTTATAGAAGAAATTAAAATTGGAATTTACTTTTCGAGGATACTTAACAGGATGAGCTTTTACACCCTGAACATGCTTGAAGGTTTTATACATCAATACGAGCTATTCTAAGGTGAACTCCAGTTATTTGGCATCTTCCTGTTTGTTAATGTAAATATCTACTATCTTTGCTTCTTGTTTGATTATGGACATTGTTTTTTCTTTTCGTTTCGTTTCAGATGTTCCCATCGTATTGCACCAAACTCAGGAATTCCTAGTTTATGCCCATATGAACATTAAAGATGAATATATATAGTTTTTTTTTTCTAAAATTCGGAGTTTTAGTCGAGAAAAGTGAATGCTGGAGATGCTCTAAAAGGGTAACGATGGTGTGGCCCAAGTGAACCACATGGCGGTGTCCCAATACCACTGAATATGTACTTGACTTTTGTGCTTTTGCTCATAGCAGGGTCCCCAAATCCCTTTTTGATAGTGATTCGCCTCCGCCCGGAAAGGTACTCGGCAATTACTTGGACGTAAGTTTCACCTTAAAAGTAGGTCACCGGCTAGATTGTTTTTCTATGTTTGTTTTGGGTGGTTGGATCATGACTTCTGGAGGAGAATAGTTAAGTGCCTGTTAGGTTGCTTTACCCCATTTTCCTGTGCTTAACAGCGACTGAAGAATCGCTATTGATGTCATAATCACTGTTCGAAACAAGATTAACAGTATTGGAATACCAATCAAAATCTGCCGCATTGTTAATATTAGGGGAAATTATACTTTGCCCCCTTAAACTATCACCCGGCCACACTTTGCCCCCTACAACTACTCAATCGAACACTTAACCCCCTTTAACTATTATTTTGCTGCCACCCTAACCCTTCCATTTGTTGTCTGTTAGGGTTTTGGATGGAAAAATTTTCCAGGCATTATTTTTGAAACCCAAAGACAAAATTACCCTTTCCTTCTCTTTCTAGCATACACAACCATCTCAAAGATGAAATTTTCCGGACTTTACACAAACCCATCTCTCTCTATCTCTCTTTCCATTGACCAGTTCATTTTCTTCTTCCCTTAGCGGAATACAATTCCAATCCATACCATTTTTTTTTATTTATAAAATTCGATTTTTGGTTAAAAAATTAAGTGTTCCAAATTTCAATCCGTTTGAACAGGTGGAAAATTTTTAGTTTTCTGATCATTTTATCCTAAATGGTCATAATTAAATTTTGACTATAGGGCTCTCGTTGATTAGCCCTAAGAGATATTTGATTTTACGACTTTCTTAGGATTAATCAACGAGAGCCCTATAGTCAAAATTTAATTATGACCATTTAGGATAAAATGATCAGAAAACTAAAATCTTTCCACCGATTCAAACGGATTGAAATTTGGAACACTTAATTTTTTAACCTCTTTAGACAGTTTATATATTAAAAAATATGGTTAAAAAATTAAGTGTTCCAAATTTCAATCCGTTTGAACCGGTGGAAATATTTTAGTTTTTCGATCATTTTATCCTAAATGGTCATAATTAAAATTTGATTCTAGGGTTCTCGTGGATTAACCCTAAGAAAGTCGTAGAATCAAATATCTCTTAGGGCTAATCAACGAGAGCCCTAGAGTCAAAATTTAACTATGATCATTTAGGATAAAATGATCAGAAAACTAAAATCTTTCTACCGGTTCAAACAGATTGAAATTTGGAACACTTAATTTTTTTTTCCTTTTTAGACAGTTTATATATTAAAATATATGGTTAAAAAATTAAGTGTTCCAAATTTCAATCCGTTTGAACCGGTGAAAAGATTTTAGTTTTTTGATCATTTTTATCCTAAATGGTCATAATTAAATTTTGACTTTAAGGCTCTCGTTAATTAACCCTAAGAAAGTCGTAGAATCAAATATCTCTTAGGGTTAATCAACGAGAGCCCTAGAGTCAAAATTAATTATGACCATTTAGGATAAAATGATCAGAAAACGAAAATCTTTCCACCGGTTTAAACGGATTGAAATTTGGAACACTTAATTTTTTAACAAAAACTGAATTTTATAAATAAAAAAATTGGTATGGACTGGAATTGTAGCTTTTAGGGTTGGGGAAATCGTATTGTGCGTTGGGGAAATCTGTAGGAGTATCGTGTATGTATATCTACCTGTATTGTGTAAGGGTATTTACGTAACTTAGCTCAAAACGTTAACAGAGTTAAAGGGGTGGCAGCGAAATCATAGTTAAAGGGGGTTAAGTGTTCAATTGAGTAGTTGGAGGAGGCAAAATGTGGCCGGGTGATAGTTTAAGGGGGCAAAGTATAATTTCCCCTTAATATTAAATTCTTGTTCCTTTTTTTTAGGTACCAAAATAAAGTGGTGACAAATGATTAGCTTGAAATTCTAGTTCCTTTTTTCTAGCCAATAGTTGGCCCGATACGTATGGAAGTAGGTTGACAAAGACAGGATTGGGACGGACACGGATACGTGTACGGTATACCTCACACGAACGGTCAGAATTGCAGTTTTGTATGGACTGGTGCTGATATTTACCTTGAACATATCTGGTAAGAGTATCTCAAACAGCACAAATATCATTTGAGGAGTTTTTTTTTTGTTAGTTTTGCTAATCATCTTAATCTTATCACGAAAGCAATGCATGTATACGAATCAAAGTTGTGATCAATTATTCAGAAGGGCCTGGATATTACAATGTCTCGATGGTAAGTAAGTTCTCGCTCTTTCGGTCGAAAAATAACGTCAATCAAGGAATAATTCAAGCCGTTGATCTCAAACATATACTCAACCATACACTACCCTTTTGTGGTTCTATCGCGAACCGACATTAATAATTCAAACCATTGATCTTTTTTTGGGTAAATAAATCATTGATCTTGAACGTTACTAGAGAAAAATATTAAAAAAAATTAGCTTCATTAAACATGGATGGGTATGTGAATAGCTTGTACAAAATGAACAGTTTAAGTTGGAAATTGAATTTTGTCATTCATTTTGTACGAGTAACTCACATATCTTTTGATATTCAATCAACCTAATTTTTTACATGAATGTTCTTCTCTAGTGAATGTTTGAGATAAACAGTTCAGATTATTAATGTGGGTTCGAGATGGACCCACAAAAGGAAAGTATGGAGAAGTACGGTGGATTGAGATGGGGGGGGCTGGGTGGACGGAGAAATGATAATGTCAAAACTGTTTTTGTTTGTGCCAAAATTCTAATGTATAAAAGTCTTGTACTTTGCATATTGTACAAAAAAATTATGCACTACAATTTTGGCACAAACAAAAAACAACTGGCCACCCATTAGAAAAGGACGCAAGGGCACCCATTAGAAAAGGACGCAAGGGCTAATTAGAAGCGACCTTTTGGCTGCTTTCCATTAGTAAATTGGCCTCTTCCGGGAAAGGTGGTTCTCCACCACCGCCATGCTGGTCATCATCAAGACCACCACCACCAGTGCTATTTGTCCTTCCCCTCTATAATAAAAAGAGAGCTAAGAGAAGACAGACAAACTGAAAGGTACACTCATGGCCTTTACATACCCTCATCGGATCGTGCATCCAACGGCTTAGATCTCATCTTAGCAACTAATAATCGAAAGTCGTTCTTTGCCGAGATAGATCCGAGCCGTCGGATGCACAATCCAACGACTCAAAAGTGCGCAGCATGATACTGCTCACACCACTGCCCAGCACCATTCCCAATTCTCTTTACATATAGATCTGGCCGGTAATGTTGATAGATTTCAATTTAATTCAACCCTTTTATAGCGTGTTTGAAAAATATGGCCCATTCAACCACACATTGAAATTTGGAATGGCTTGAAGCTTTCATGTGGACTTTGAACCCCCTTTTTGTCCACCTTCTGGGGACCTTTTCCCTCAGGAAAGAAACAAGAAGAGCTCGCAGGACCACCCACCATGAACATTATCCATTTGAATGGTGTCAAATGGTAATCTAAAGATGAAGCTTCACTGGGTTAGTAGAAAATTATTGAGTTTGATTTTCTGCATTTCTTATCTTCTTTTTCCGGTGCTTCGGGAATAGCTGCAATTCTTATCGAATACTAAAGCGTGTGGCTCATTCTTGATTTCGTCTATTACGAACAGTATAGCCATCCGTCACGTTATTCATAACAATAATGTTTCAGCCACAGATGTTCGGACTAAGATTCAGATCCCATAGTCCTTTCATGGAACCCACATGCATCGAATGGTTTCAGACGCGTTTGTACTGAGATGTCTTCATCTCGAGCACTGTCGAATTCATAATGATCTTCAACTATGTAATTCTAGGGTTTCATGTTGTTGGACTAACAAATAGAGATCATGGAACACGATCTTCCAAAGCTTAAGATGACACCAAATAAACAGCAAGAAAATCCTCAACCACCCTCGATTACATTCAAAATATGGATTACAATCTCTACAAGCCCAATGGACTGCTGCAGACACCAGCACAGTAATGCAAAAGCTCCGTCATCTATCACATCCGGCCGAATCCGTGTATCGTTTATTTGCTCATAACATATAGTACAGTATATTTCACAATGCGTACAATGTGCAAAATCAGAACGAGAGAAGGCACAAGACAATACAACAGCAGAGGAAGAAACAAACTCGGCTGAGCGATTTATCGGCCTCCATCATGTACCTTCTCAACCTCGGGCTACCCCTCCCCGCGAGTCGATAAGAATTCGGACTATTACTATACATCGTAGTTTCCGAGTTCTCAAACAGCCTCGCGTACACCATCTCCCCATACATCCCCACCATTGGGTGAAACCCGTCGGCGGCCATAGCCGCGCTGCCACCTGAAGTGAGCACAGGCGGAACCGGTTGCATATTCCTCCGCTGGTGAAGAGATGGGCGAGATCCGCTGATTGCGTGGTCCCCACAAGTGGGACTCAGAGGCCGCCGCGGTACGACGATTCCGAGATGTGGTGATTCTTTGCCCTCAGATCGGCCCCGGCCGTACAGTGGGACCAGGGTCTTTTGAGAAACTTCGGATTTACACACGGGGCATTGCGGCTCCTGTTGGGTGTAGTCGGCGTTTTCGTTTGAGACGCTCCGGAAATGGATCCATTTGTAGATACATGGCCAGCAATAGAGGTGGCCGCAGAGGGTAACCACTGGTTCGTGCACGAGGTCTAGGCAAATGTTGCAGTCAAAACCACCGGTAGGTTTATCTTCATGTGGAACGATACCGGCGGGGAGAGATTTCCACTTCTCCATGGAAGCATTGTCGTCTTCATTGGAAAGGTTGTGAAAGTACTGATCCAGGTCCATATTGCGTGCTTGAAAATGCGTCTTTGGGTCGTTTACTCTGTCGGTAATTGACGATTACACGCTTAATCCGCCTATTAGTTGCCGGCGTCTGGAAACAAAAAAGATAGTGCAAATGAAAAGTTAGGACTAAAATGACTGTAAACAGATGTGGAAAGAAGGAATAACAAAGAGATCATGGTTAACTAAACGAGCAATGCTACGTGCCCAGATCCGGACACTGAAAGGTGCTACAAAACAATAAAGGATTTACGCGATTGTACGGCTGCTGCGTACACATTTGTGTCTAGATCACATAATACATCGGAATGGTTCTCATCCCAAGTTTTTGTTCAAACTATTCTTGTCGCTTCAAACAAGAGGAATGCTAGGTACAAAGAAAGCTTACCCCAAAAGTATTCCGAAAACAGCAATCAATGGTTGAGAATCACTTTGATGATTGTATCACACACATCAAAGTGAATCTCAACCATTAATTGATCTTTTCGGGATAGTTTCGAGGTAAATTTTTTTTGTCCATAGCATTTATGTTCAAACAACGAAGAGTTAAACAATTATTACCTCTGAAGCTATTCTTTGTGCCGCATGTGTACACATTGAATTGCTTTTATAGTTATATAACTTATATGGATATTTCCACAAAGCTTTTATTATTATGGGCCAAAGCCTTGTCTGCTCAACTGCCCCAATCCAAACTACTCCGTATTTGATTTCAATAAGTGGGCCAGGCCGGGTCATCAGCCCAATAATTTCTTTCGAGAATGTTATATGTATTTTTGGAATAAGGGCAAGAACATAATTTCACATATTAACTCACCTAAGCAATGCTATATGTATTTAGATCGAGCTTGAGTTGAAAAAATCATCAAACATTGAATCAGGGATCATTTAGTAATCTTCACTTGGCATATTTGTTTATTTGAACGTGTTTTGGATCTACACAAAAATAAACAAATTGATAATCTCCGGTCGCTACCAAACAGGCCCATAGATATATATATTTTTGTTATAACGCATGTGTCCGGCCAGCTTTCGCGTACCTCATCTAATCTTGGAAGACCAATCCCACCGTCCATTTGCGAGAGTCCTAATCAAACTCTGTATGAATTGACTCCAAAGAAGTTGATAGCACCTATAGGTTTTGAACGGGGAGCAAACCGGCAAGTTTGAGGCCTTAACCACTAGACCAATTCCACCCGGCACCCGTAGATTGTCAAAAGGATCTTTTTTGTATGATATATTTCCCCAGTACAGCAATCAACCTAATAGATGTATTACCAACGCAGAAAGATGAACAACGACCTAACCCATATTTAAAGCGTAAAACGAAACTTCCTACTCTTGCTGCTCAGTTTACAAAAGGTTGACCTAATTAAATCAAGAAACATACGCTCCAACCTTTATTCCGCCCTAATTAATATAATCTTTGCGATAAGTGATAGAATCAAGTGATAACCTGCCATGTGGCATTCTAATTCTCTAAAGCTCGACCCTTTTCCAGTTTCCCTTTACAATTCAAAAGAGGGGTTCCTAGATCCTTGTACACCCATTTATCAACCAGTTAATGAAACAAACCCTGGGACAGAACCCACCCTAAAAAATCGGCTAGGGTGCTCAAGAGCTTATATACACACGATCAAGTTCATACTTAGCCGATGTGGTACTTAGCCGATGTGGAATATTAGGATTGTAACATACCATAACACTTCCCAACCGACGTCCAAGAGCTTATACAGACATGGCCAAGCCTATACTTAGCCGATGTGGGACATTAGAATCGTAACAGTTAATCTTTTCTTTCATAGGGTGTCAAGACCAGCTTGCGTGCGCCTTGACTAATTAAACTGTTTGCTTCAAATTTTTCCGAAAGGGTGTTCTCTTTTTTTCGGTAGTGAAGAGTGTCCAGATGAACCAGACTAGCCCCACCCACAGCCTTTTCCACGTGTTTGCATGAGATGAGGTGGCATCAAAGACAAATTGCTGTCGAAGGGAATCAACCCTACAAGACTAATTAAACTGTTTGCTTCAAATTTTTCCAAAAGGGTGTTCTCTTTTTTTCGGTAGTAAAGAGTGTCCAGATGAACCAGACTAGCCCCATCCGCGGCCTTTTCCACAAGTTTGCGTGAGGTGAGGTGACATCAAGAACAAATCGCTGTCGAAGGGAATCGACCCTACGAACTTGGGATGGTAAGCCTTGCTGAGACAAGTCGATTAACTAAAAGGACGTTGTTCTTTATGAAAAGATTAGGATTAGGCAGCTGAACCACAATCTTTGGAACGAACTAAACAATCAACAAAATCAAACTCAAAACACCAAGAAAAACATAAATTTTTACTCCACTGTTTAAAACAGAACACTCATAGCAAAAGATCTTCACCTGTTTTGCAGGAAAACTCTAGAATTCGTTTGGAGATCTGCCAGTACATACGTATAATCCTGTATCTATGTTCCATAGGTAAAGACATGAGAACAGTGATAAACTAGGGAGAATACGTACCGATGAAAAATCGTGTGATAGATGCACTCTCTGCGTGTATTTTTTTTGGAAGGTTTCGTAACAGATTCAATGGCGCACAAGAAATGCCAAAGTGAAAGAAAGTTTGAGAGAGAGAGAGAGAGAGAGATAAGTTGAAGGTGAAGCGAATGACGAAGGTAAGGCTGCGTAGTGAGAAGGAGAGGAGTACGTGCCCGTTCACTAACCTTTATTTATCCCCCAAAATATATAGTTGTAGAGAGAGAAACAAGAGAGAGAGGACCAAGTTTTGGTCCGGGTTTGTATTCTCCGGTATAGTCCAATTTTGGGTCGTTATGGGTCCGTTCCATGCCCACAACAATTATCAGAACAGTTCGCCTTTTAGTTATCACAAAGATGTATGTCCTCGGGAAAGATTAGCTTAGCTTGATTAGACACCGATTTAAGAGCATCCGCAATGGTAATAATTAAAATTAATAATCAAAATATGTCACGTCAGCATTTGATTATCTATTTAGTCCATAATTAAACTTAACAACCTCTATCTCCACATTGGTTATTTTTACATCCCTAACCAAAAAAACCCTCATAATACACAATGCACATTTGTCCAATCGCAAACGAGTTTCAATCATGCACCCGACCACACTATTATTCGTCTCGATGAGACGATTCCAATGTGAGGTGTTTTTGAGTTATTGAGTTTTGGTTATCGGTAAAAGTTGTTAAGTTTTGTTATTGAGTTTGGATAGAATTTGGTTATTTGCTAAAAAACTTATAACTTTGATTATTACAATGTGGGGTGTTTTTTGAGCATTTTTGTTAAATTTGTTTATCCACACTCATTTGCTTATTACAATGGGGATGCTCTAACAGCTTAGGTTTGTTGAAGACAAAATAAATCGTTTAAACTTTCATCGGCCATTTAATAATCGAAGTACATGAATTGTTGACATGTCTATCTATGTTCAATCATGCTAATTTTTTTTTCCTAAGACATACATTTTTCTGCGAGATCTAAAATGTGAACCATTCTGATTATTGGCTCGGGGTTGGCCCGCAACAGCCCAAAACTAGATCATACTAGAGGATACAAAATTGTACCAAAACTTGTCCAAACCTCTCTCGTGACGTGGCACTATTTTGTGAATGCAAATTTATGTTTATATTTTATACATATGTGAATAAGATAAATAATAACAGTAATAATATGGTGATCACATTTGAAGAGGTTTGGATGTAAATCTATGATCTCTTCAAAAAAAAGATGTAAATTTATGTTTGTAAATAATAAATCATATGGTGTTCACATTGGAAGCCAGTTTGTTCAAGATATGAACATCAAATAAGAATATATATATATATATATATATATATATATATATATATCCAATTTAATCGCATATATGATAATAGCAAATATTTATTAATACTATGACTATACATCTTGTGATATTTAAAAATTGACTACGTACTACCGCAATTTAAGAATTTGTTATCTTTGATTGTGATTGCCTTTTGACTAGGAAAATAAGAGATGAACGATTTTCATTTGTTTTTGTGCAAATGTGTTGTGGTCGAAGAGTTTTCCCTCAAAAAATTACCCGGAATTTATCCTAGGCTTTTCCTTTTTAAATTC
The DNA here is from genome assembly GCF_030253575.1 of Rhododendron vialii. Taxonomy (NCBI): domain Eukaryota; kingdom Viridiplantae; phylum Streptophyta; class Magnoliopsida; order Ericales; family Ericaceae; genus Rhododendron; species Rhododendron vialii. Next base: position 10,456,664 of record NC_080560.1, read on the forward strand.
AATGAACAATGAACCTTTTGTCTTTGTAAAAATTCATTTCGTTGCATATTAGGGAATTTTATTTACACGGGATTGAGTAGTAAGCCAGTTTATTTCTGGCATAAGTATTGTTGGATTTCTTGTTCCTCCTTGTATTTTTATAGATAATTAAAAAAAGGAACAAAATGCAGATAAAATACTAGTGAATTTAAAATTAGAATATTCATGTCGTATGCCATGAGCACCGAAAAAAAAAAAAAAAAAAGAAAGATATGAGCTGACTCCGTTCTCGTTTCTTTAAAAAAGAACTTTTAGAAAAAGAAGGTAATTTCAAGCTCAAAAATCTTATGTTTATACAAATAATTTTCCTACCAACATGGATCTTATTTGATAGATCTCATTGAGATTTTTTAAGCGGTGCAAAAAAATTTAAAAATTATTTTTCATTTTCATTATATTTGAACTTAAAATTATCTTCTTTTTGAAAAAGAAGGTTTAAAAAGAAAATGGAACTGCTAATAATTTACCTAGATTAATTGTACTCCAGTACTTATCATGAGTACCAAACTTTGTTTGGTGAATAGTTTAGGTCTCGATTTTTTAATTAATACTTTTGAAGAAAAGTTATAAGATAGGAGAGCATGATACAAATGCTGAAATAACAAAATTAATAGTGTAAGCATAGAAACAGCTATGGGAACTTGGGAAGGGGCTATAATATTAGTTTGAGGATACTGACTCGGGACACCTTGCATTATTCAAAAAAAAATAGAGAATTTTGGCACAAATTTTGGACAAAAAAATTGAATTATTTAATCAGGCACTTAAGCTTATTTTCCGTGGGAATTTTGGACTAAAAATTTAAATTATTTAATCAAGCACTTAAGCTTATTTTCTGTGGGGAATTTTGGACTAAAAAATTCAAGCACTCAAGCTTATTAAGTTTTACAAAAGGAAAGAATTTGATCACCAAGGTGAGATCTGTTTTGAGTCCCACTTATATTTTGCGTTGGTGAACAAAATAGCATTTTCAGGATTAAAAAAAAAAAAAAAAACAAAATAACATTTCATTATGGGGCCCACTGTGACATCCCGCTTTCCGGTGGCCGGCGGTACTGCAGGATGGCAGGCTTTGTCCGGACAGGAGGGGGCAAGTCATGGTTTATAAGGAAAGATCCCTCCTACTTGTACAAGGCCTTTTAAAGTCGTGAGGGCGGGCCAAAGCGCATAGGAACTTCACAGTTAAGCGTGCTCATCCTGGAATAGTCCAGGGATGAGTGACCTACTGGAAAGTCTATGGGCTTTGAGCGTTCAAAGCGGATAATATTGTACAAAGATGGAGCGGGTCGTTACACCCACTCTCTTTCAAATTATATATCTACAATTCTTGTCATTTATTTCATAGTTCTCTTCCATTTACACGTCTAAAATCAAACAAACCAAAATAAAGCATGTGAAGGGAGGGAGATGGAGAATTCAATAATTTACCATTGTTTCTTTCAATTACAGAGTTACAAGGTTTGGGATTGTATTCATCTAAAACTTTAACAGAGAGACCAATATTGTACGATGTGACATACTGCTCCTGTTTTTTTGGATAACTTCGGATCAGATTACGTCATTTTGGGAGACCAATTTCACCGTTCACGGCCCCAGCTGATGCGAGAGTAAAACTTTCGTGTTAGAGAAGTGTGACTTTATTTCTCATGACATATTTTCGAGAATTGAGGTTAGATGACCAAAATATGTATCTTTGCTATTTTTAGTATTCACTTCGTTGTAAATATTATTCGCGATCGATAAATTAATTCGAAAGATTATATCAGCATATGCTTCTTGGTATTATAGTATTTACCAAAAATCAGAAAACCAACATATTTATAACCTTTTTACGGTCTTTCCTTTGCTTGACTTTGGGATTATTAATGGGGTGTTTGGAAACTTACTTTTTGGTTTTTGTTTTTAGCTTTTTGCCTTTTCAGCTTTTTGGATTATGAACAGAATGTGTTTTTGAGTATGGAAGAATGTCTGGGAGATACGTGCAGAATGTATTTTGGAATAGTATTAGTGTTTGGTAGATGAATGATGAAAATGAATTATGGGTTGATTTTTTACCAAGTTGCCCTTGGCCTTTATTATTGTGATAAAAGATATATGAATATTTATTTATTCCTTTTTTGTAGTATTTTTTTTGAATTTTCATACGTGATGTGTAACAGTGTAAGGATAATTTCAGAGCCTGAGCAAATGGAGAAGTTCCATTTCTCATTCCCTTTCCAATTCCGTGCAGCATGTGGCAGAAATCATGGGAGGACAAAACTGGTAAATAGATAAGAATAGTCAGGGTATTTTGGTAATTCAACATAAAATGGAAAAGGCCAAGACCTCAAAAAGGACCTTCTACCCTTATTCTGGGTCCTTGCCTCTTTATGCAAAATCAGGGAATGTGTTCTCCGAAAATGAGTTATAGAAATGAGCACCCAAACACTCAAAATGCAAAATTAAAAATGCAAAAATGCAAAAAGCACTAACCAAACATCCCCTTCATTAAGTAGGGAGCCGTGTAGAAGTCGGTTAGCCTTTATATAAATAAAATAATACGGAGTAGATTAGAAATTTATTATGGAGTTAATTAATTATGAGTTGTGACCAATAATTAATTCGGCCTCCAACTAAAGGGTTGGCTTGACCGCCATACCCTGCCACGTAAGGATTTGTCCAATTTTAAGATTTCGAGTTCGAAACTTATTAGATGTATCAACTCTAATGAAGTCAATTCATTTGAAAGTTTGCTCCGATTTTAACCGGATTCCTTCGATAGTAGTTGTACTATTGATCCTCCATAATTACTCGACATGCGCGTAAATTGCCTGAACACCTTAAATTACGAATAATAATTGTTTAGCTGGCCCTTCCAAAACGGGGCAATTATATATTATATACTTGTACGCATAAAATTCGGTCCCACGTGATTCATGTACCTGGAGTACTTTGGCAAAAAACAATACCCATAGAGGCTTTTCATTATTCAATTGACATGACTCTGGAGGGCATTTGAGTAGGTACAATTTTTTATTTTTTATTTCCAAAGAAGGAATTTTTTTTAACACTGCATCGATCTCCAAGGAGGCGGATTCTCTGCGGTGGACTGTAGAGAGTCCATGCTGTTCAATCACAACCGTTTATCTTTATATTTAATGGTCCAAACTTTGAGAAATTTTTTCGCCTTGGAATTTTTTTTTTAAATCTCGACCGTTCAAAACACCATTCAACGGCTGCGAATACTTCAACTGCACCTCTGCAAGCCTGGTTCGATCTCCAACCCGCCGTTAGACCCATTTGTTAATTTAGGGTTAGATTTTATCTAGTTGTGTCAACTTAGAGAGAGCTGCTCCAAATCAGCTCCATTTTTTTTTGGGAACATATTAGAAATTTATTAATATCAATAAGGATTACAATTTACCATGTGCCTTTTCTACAACTGAGGAAAACCTATTGCACACAAATTAGCTCCATTGAAACATTTAGGCCCTGTTTGTTAACCGGATTTGGCCTTAGGATTGGACTAACAGTCCCTTCGGATTGTGAATCCCATGGGATGAGCAAGCGCCCTAAATGAGGGTATTAGCAATACCCTCTTGAAGATGGTATTGGTAATCTCATCCCAATCTCTCCTCATTATCAATTCATTCTCATTACCAATCTCTTATATCAAGTCAATCCTATCATCTAATCTCATCTCAAACAAACATGATATTACTAATCTCATCATTTAATCTCATCACAAACAAACATACTTATTATCAATCCTTTATCATTAACAATCCTTTCTTATTACAAATCTCAATCATAATCCTATCTCCTTACGAATCTCATCTATCTATCACTGTTATCAAACGAGGTCTTAGGTCCCATTCCACAAATCTTCTTAAAAAATAAGTACTTATTTTCAATTTTTCAAGCTTAAACATAATGTGCTTACGAAAATAATTTTTTAATTTTTTTGATCGTATATCGAGATCTTTTAAACAATACACATATTGCATATTTTTAAATTTCAGTAAGCCTATTATTTTTAAGTTTGAAAATTACAAAAAAAATACTTATTTGAAAATAAGTATTTTTTTGAGTTTGTGAATTGTGTCTTTGTTATGTTTCTTTTTTTAAAAGCACTTGTATATGTTGCGAAAAACTTATAGAACTAGTGGAGAGGCATAGAGATCGAGAAGAAGATCGAAGATGTCTTTTTTTTCGATCGACAAAAAAAATGTTAGGTTGAGAGAGAAATACAGAGGGAGATTTGGACAGGTTGAGATACGTGTGCATTTATGTAAACTTTTTGTTCATCTTTTTATATTTTTATTATAGACGTCATTACACATTTTAACACTCACTTTAACTCGTGAAATGCAACACTTATCCACTCTCCAAAAGGACTAACAAATTCGTAAATACAGTCCAGAATTTCACTTTCACCACTTTTTTAACGTAAAAACAGACTGTCATCATTTAAAAAATCTTTAACTTGCAATACAACCCAAGAATGAGACATTTTAGTTGTTTATTTATTTTTACTAAGTCCTTTGATAATGACCAAAGTCTATTTACGGTTTGAAAATGAAGGATTAAAATAGGTAAAAATAGATTTCAAAAATATCCGCCGAGTAAATATTCTGGTCTGCTACCCCTTTTTCTACACTTCCGTAAGAGAGGTCAGTGGTTCAATCGTTGCGAAAAGTAAATATTGATTATTTGTTTTATAGTCTTAATTTCAATTGAGCTTAATAATAATTGTGGATTTATATAAAATCAGGAACAGTAATGGGGAGCAGGGCAGTGGCGTGCACTCCACTGCGGAGAATAATTTCGGGCCCACACCTAGCACGGACTCTTTGACGACTTTGTTTTGAACAAATTTCATATCAGATTATAATTAAGGTACTACAACTGCCCCTTGTCTGGGTATGATACGGTAGATTTCACCACACGTTCTGTATGTATAAATGTGTTCCCCAACTAAGAGCATCTCCAATAAGCTCAATAGAATCCTAAGCAAATTGTCTAGAAAAAGTGCACATTCTAACTTTGTCTAGCCACCAAATGTTTTTACTACCCAATAGCCTATACAAATCCTTACCCAAATCCCAAAACTCCCCTGATTTATAAAAAAAAATAAAAGGAAAAACACTCACCGCCGCCACCATCCCTCATCTTCGACACCTTCATAGCCACCATACCCCACCACCAGCTATACCCATCTCTCTCTCTCTCTCTCTCTCTCTGAAATAGCAAAACCCAGATGGAACCAAACGATTTTGCACCATCGTCGCCCAAATCGAAAACCCCAACTGTCTGACCAAATTAAAATCCCACAAACTGAAATCGGAAGACCTGGCCACAAATTAAACTCAACCACAAACTACAAACTGAAATTGAAAGTTGGAAAACCCACAAATTGAACTCAAACACAAACTGAATACCATAAACCAAACCTCAAACCCACAATGACGTCAGAGGACGACGGCAACGTTGGCAACAACGGAGCTAATGATGGCTAAACTGAACCCCGCCGGAATAGAATATGACGACAGGTGACGGCAAATCCCTTGACGACGGGTGACGCCATGCAGATTTGGTGGGAGAGAGAGAGAGAGAGAGCCGAGTGAACAGTCGATCGCCCCTTGTGGCGTGGCACTGTAGCAGTTCGTCGGAGTAACGAGGTTGGAGCAAGTCTACTGCGTGAGAGTTTTTTATGGTTTCCTCGCCTCTTTGGAGAAAATGACGAGGAGAGGAGCCGAAGAGCAAGTTGTTGGAGATGCTCTAACGCACAATTCTGGGTTCGCCATTGAGCACAAATCGTTTTTTACTAGTATGATTTGTCTCTAAAGTGCGGCCGGATCTTTTAATGGTACGACGCGTCTTACGGAGCATGATTCATCTCACCCGATTAACACGAAACAATTTAAAGCCGTTGCTAGAACATGTTTAGAATCTAGAAAAGCAAACATAACGAGAGATGGGAAGAAAGTATTTTCACAAATCAAATCAAAGTCTTACAACCATTGTTCGAATAATGAAAACCCTAAATCAGACTAAAAATACCATCACTCGAAATGCGAACTTCATTTACGCTCTAGAAAGAAGATTAGTCTGCCATTGGAGCAGGAACCATCCAAGATTAGTTTGCTCCCTTTTGCCTTAATTGCTTTGATTTTCATTGTCGTAGGCCGGGTTCCGTCGTCGGCCTCTACATCTGGGAGAGGCCGGCTGGGCTTAACGGCGAGGCTGATTTTTCGCTGGCTTGTGTGGTGGTGGTGATTGAAGTGGTTAGGGTTTTGGGGCCTAGTTTGGGTGGGCCGGTCCTCGGGTGGACCGGGCTAGGGTGCTTTGGGCTTTAGTTTATATTATTTGGATGTTGGGTTGAGCTTTATTGTTTTAGTTTTCTTGGACTCTTGTAGACTTTTGGGCTTTGCCCTTGTAATGTTTCTTCTAACTTTTTGTTGGATCCCTTTCCCTTTTCCTCGTTTTTAATAAAATTTCATCTTTTGCCGATCAAGAAAACCATCAAAGACGCCATGTGTAGGTTTGGGTTCCGCTGGGTATGCATACGTGTAAATACGTGTGAGCTGGAGAAGTGCGATTGGTTGATGATTAATGAGGGGAAATGAGAAGAAATCTTGTGGGGTGAGGGAAGGAGCAAGATGTACAGAAGAGACAAAGGTAGCATATCTCTTGTTTCTTTCCGCGGGGTTAACGTCCGACTTTTCCTAGATTGAATGGGTGAGGTCACCTTCTCTCTGGAGAAGAATGTTCTCCTTCCTTAAATTCAGTACTCACACACTCTCTCTCTAGAAAAAAAGTCAGTTCTGTCAAATCAGGGGGAATGTCAGGGGTATTTATAAGGCACCTAGGTGCCCTAGGACAGCGCTCCTATGAAATCCCGATAGGTGTCCCTCCTGTACCTTTGGGTCTTAGAGAAAACTCGTTCTCTCGCGGACTCTTTTCCGCGGGAGAGCTCAAATTCCCGCGACGCAACCTCCATCCCAAGCCACAAAAGTCTCCCCTATTCCCACGGAAGCAAGGTCGCGAACGGTGGCGATTGTTTACTCATCGCGGAGTTCCTTCCAGGCCCTGCCTTATGGCCTAGATGAAGCTCTAGAGACTCTTTAATCAAAGCATTTTCTTGTAATTGCGAAATCTCGGAGGCTCGTGGGGCTTTACCCACGGTGTTCTGCTGCTAGGTTGTCTTGGAATCCATTTTCTCTTCCGTGGATACCGCGCCTCCCGCGGAAGCCTTCTGCGGGCATTCTCTTCGAACTCTGTACACGCGTTTCCTCTCAATTGGATAGTCAACCATTCTCTTTTAAATCTAGGTTTGATCAAGGTTTTCCTTCCGCGCGGCCTCCGCTGCCACGTGTCCATCATTGACTGGCGGGTCAAATGGTCTTATGTGGTTAAAGATTAATAATTTTGACCGCACCTACGCCATGCATATTCTCTTGTTCTTGCCCTTTTAGCCCACACAACCCGTCCAGATGGAAGATGCAAGCTCCAAGCTCCAATTTCTTCTTCTAAAGCCTTTCCAACTTCTCCAACGGCTCCTCTCATCATCGCAACCGTCCAATAGTATAGCATCAGACCCAGCCCATTTCACGTTTACAAGCCTACAAGACCTGCAAATATGAGAAATAAAACACTAAATTCCAAGAAACAGAACAAATGGATAGCAAAGTATAAATTGAAGAGCTTAAAGAGTACATTTAAGCGCCTATCAAGCTCCACAAGCCTCCCCCACACACAATTGTGTAGAACTAGCAGGACTCGCATAGTGTGGTGGGCGCACCAACAATGCGTGGCACGATAAATTCCTAAAGTAATACTTCAAGAGGATTGAATAATTTTTCCTAGGACTATCCGATATCGTCCATGGATTCTAGAATGTTCTCGAAACGTGAGAATTCTTCTTCTCTGATACTTTATCAATCTTTGTTACCCGAAACTAATTTGTTTAAAAAGTCTTGAGGACCACATGAATATTCTCTAATACTTTAGACATGAATGATCTACCTTTGATTGGACCTATAGAATTTATACAAAATGCGTATCAGGGAGTCAGGAGAATTACTGGACGTGCGCGCAAGCTGATTCAAACATCAGTTATAGCCGACCAAAAACAAAATCCTGAGACCGCGTTTATTTATTTGGCAAGAAAGATTGAAATCCTAGACTTGTAACGCATAGTTGTATTATTGTATTTGCAACATGTGGGCCCGTAGAACAAATGGTATATACACTACAAGATATGAGGCTATTTATTAAAATACACTTGTGTATTATAAGAGTGAAAACAATGTGAACATGATAGTTAATTGACTATATATTTAACATGATAGCAACATTTATGAACAAAATAAGCACAACTGGACAACTAGAAGCAATAGAAAAACCATTATCGTACTAAAAGAAAGTAAATTGCTAGTATATCACTCCTTCCGTCCCATTTTTATTGTCCATTATTGATTTGTTTTTCTTTTTATGTCTTTTGCCTATATTTTTTTAATGTGAATCTTGAAAAATATGCAATATGGATCTTGTTAGATAGATCTCGATTAGTTTTATAATACAAAGTTTTCAAAATTATGAAAAACATTATAGATTGAAAAATGTAAGCAATTAAAAGATGGCACGCAATTCGAAAATGAACAATGAAAATGAGATGGAGTGAGTAGTGCTTGGTCGACTGCAGTTTTATACCTCAACATATTATGAAATGATGTGATGGTGATATTATGAATACTCTTTCGAATACACGGGTGTCTTGACCAACTTAAGCACGTATTTGTATTAAGATAATTTTGTTCCAAAAGAAAGGACAAATAAAACTACGTCACTACGTACGATAATTAATTCCGTAATATATGCAATAATATAATTAACATTGCCGAAGAAAGAAGCAAGCCGGAGCGGAAGAAATTATAAAGTAGCCTATATAAATTTTACAAGATATTTGAAAATATAGCAATTTGCCCATTGGTTAGCCATGCTCCACTTTGATTTAACTACACAAAGTAATTAATTAGGACCGATAAACAACCTAAACGACTCGAGTATGAGTTTGTATAAAGTTGTTAAAAGCTCAAACAAAGCCAAGATTGAACATTTTAATAAAGTTCATTAAGCTTTCAAACCAAATTTTAATAAATTCATACTCAATCGGCTCTTTCAATTTATGATGTTAAATATACAAGTTACTAGCTAAATGCAAATTTGGTCGGAAAAATTTGCAACCAAATGATGCAAAAAATATTGTTTTAGACATATGGATGCCAATCAAGTACGGACGTACGTTTCGGTACCCAAACAACTTGATTTTTTACACAAAATGATGCAAAAATAGCAATTGAAAAATAATCGATTCGGATTTCATTTAAAGACCATGACTAATTAATCGAACCAACCTTTATTTTTTGAACCAAAAATAATAATATCCAAAGCCAAGCCTAGTTTTTTATCAGATTTAATTGGTTACCCAAGACAGAGTCACATTTTTAGGGAAAAACATGCAACAAAAGCTAGTGAATTTTCACCAAACAGTGTCATGCACCTTCTTAGTCAAATCTTGGCTCCACCGCTGCTTCCAACTTGCCTGTTGTGAAGGTTGTGGACTCACGCCTTATTCCATCTGTTGGGGGTGATCGATCCAAGCTTCTTATTCCGGCCGTAGATTTGTTACAGTGTAGGACGTAACAAAATTGGAAAGATATGATCGAGTTGGGTTTTGACCTCATCCTCATGCTTCATGACGGCTCATGTGGTCATTGGAGTGTGGAAAGAAGCATGAATTCCTAGTCCTAGATATGGACATGCATCGCATTGTATTTGGGTACGTGGAAAGATAAAGATAAAACCATACATGCACGCACCACTGCCTAAGCACGCCACCTTCAAAAAGAGGAAGTTAGTTGAATATTCTGGACAGTACTACGGCTGCAAATGAACCAATTTTGTACGCTACCAGCTCGAGGCTCGACTTCTAGCTCGGCTCGTTATGGGTTTGGTTTGTTTGCTAACAAGTCAGCGGTAGAGATTGAATTTTAAACTCGTTTGGTAAAACGAGTCGAGCTTGAGTTATAAGTGGTAGCTTGGCTCGTTTGTAGGGATTTGGCTTGTTCATATAGAAGTTAGTTGAGTAAACGAACCGAGCTCGAACTCTTTAATGTTAAACGAACCGAGCTGACTAGTTTTGAACGAGATGAGCTCGAACATCAAAGCTTGGTTCAACTCAGCTCGGCTCGTTTGCAACCCTACTGGGCAGTGAAGTCTTTTTTGGTGAGTCCCATCAGACAAAGAAAAAAGGGGGTGGGGGTACCCACCCATGGGTTGTCAACATGGTAAGAGTGAATCTTCGCTTGCAACATAGCAGGGTTCGATTCCCCTCGGAGACAAACCATGATTTAAGTGGAAGGCCATGGCGGTAGGTTGTTGTGCTAGTCTCTCCCGAGGTTTGGATTGAGTAGTTGGGTCCAATAGTGGCTCGACTGCAGAGTTGTTCCTCGGTTAAAAAAAAAAGGGGGACCATTTAGAGGAGTGGAGAGAAAATTAGTCCATGAAGAAAATAGAGCACAATTAAATTTGGGCCAATCCAAAGTCATAACCCAAGCAATATATTGTAAAGGGAACTCCACTTCAACGGGAAACGAGACTAGACCCAGGTTCCGGCCCAAAGCCCACGTAGGTACTTGTGAATTGTGATAGTCGGAAGAAGTTAGAATGGGCCCAAATTAGTGGAGATTTGGTGGCTGAAACCCGGGTCTGGACTGGGCTTTGAAAACAAATAATGGGGGCCTCAATAAGTGGACATCGGGTGGGCCTAGAGTAGGGTCAATTTTTTAAGCTTCTATGAGACCAAAAATTGTTGTGCAAAGTACTCATATGTATGTTTGATAACCACACATTTTTTTCACCCGAACGTGGTGGGACCTTTTCAATCTTCGAATAGGTGTGGTGGGGTCCTTTACAGATAGTAGTGTGGTGTGAAGGGACAATACTCCTTAGTGGAAGTGATGGATTACCATACCTACACTTCCATTTTAGCACCCAAAAAGATCCCCACATATTTTTCAGTATTTGATGAATTGTGGCTTAAAATATTATTCGACTTAATTAGGGCAAGGATTAGACACATAATTAAAACTGAGTAGCTAGAGTAGCTAGAATATTAGAAAACCAATTGGACCTTAATTTTGCCCTGTAAACACCATCACCTATTTTTAGCATCGAGAGCAAATTAACTCTACTCAGTTTCGAGCATAGGAATCTTGAAAAAGTGTCATAGGAATGTGAAGTCATATCTTGAAGATTCCTACTTTTGAAACAGACTGAAATAAGAATGTATTTTTTTATACTCCTTCAACCAGGAGACAATTCTACTCTAAAGTAAGAATCTGTTCCATCATTTATTCTCTGATTATTCTAAATCCCTGGCTCAATTCATAAATAAATAAAATAGAGAAGTCACCCAAATTAAAATTTTAAATTATATGTTTCACAAGATATGATAACTAAATTAGAATTACTAGGCTATTAAAATTATATTACTTCAGGTATTGATTACTGGAAATTAAATTTTTGATAGTTCAATTCTCATTCCCACCCACTATTACAGGCACCCAAACATTGGAGTGATTATGAAGTGCTCTTGAAGCACCAAAACGTGGCACACTCCAGGGTCCTTCTTCAACACAATATAGGAATCATATACTTTGTGGTGAAACTCGTACCAATATATATGTAGCGAATAAGGACCTTAAAACACCACGTGGCTTTACTCGAAGACCTAATAATTTTCCCAAACATACGAACGTAAGTTACATAATTGTGCCTGTTCGCAGGATGGGCGAGGTTCTTGGGCCTGTGTCATGGGGTTGACTCTCACATTGAAAGTTTGGATTTGTGTGTTAAAAAGGTCCATCTTGCCCTTCTTATTTAGCAATTACCTAAGTGAATGGTCAAATAAAATTATCCTCTTCTCCCTCCACCAAAAAAAGGTCCTACTACATAATTGTGTAGGAACGGCATCACATTGCATGCGGAAGGCAAGCTGCAGCTATCATACTTTTGGTGTGACATATTAACGCATTTTGAATAGCACCTTATTCGTACGAAAGTTGTGGTTTCACTGCAACAATCATTCTATCGCCACACTCGATTACACACCCAATCACACACTCACATTCATAAAAGAGGTGAAACCCGCACACATTTCACATTCAGTGTGTCCCAACTACACACCCAATCACATACTCACATTCACAATAGAGGTGGAGTCCGTACATACTACACATCCAGTATGTGTAAGACCCACCCTTATTATGTTGTAAGTGTGTATTTGATTGTGGCGGTAGAATTATTGTTCACTGCAATGTTTGGTCAGACATCCACAGAACGCCACATCAATCAATTTGTTCAGTTCCTTCCACTCCTGGCTATGCTTTTTCCCTCCCCTAACTATCAACAACCTTTTTACTCATTATTTTTTACTAGTATAGTCAACCTCCACCTTCCACCTCAAATTGGAATATGCTTGTCTAGATGGATATTCTTATGTCAATCAAACTCAATAAACTTTCGAAGTACAGTGTAATATGTTACCGACGAAGTTAGCTGGTAGAACAGATGACATTTTTTTTTTTTATTAAAGTAAGAATATGAAAAAGAAAAAGAAAAAGAAGGATCTGTATTGTAGGTCTTATGAGTTCTCATTTGTCAAGAGCATGAGTTCTCATTTGTCAAGAGCACGATGTGACACAGCCACATGCTAGTACTCCGATAATTAATGATAATTTTTTGAAAATATACATAGTTTGACCCTGACATTTATTAATCAATTGATAGCTCATTCACTTTCTTAACAAGAACGTTGGGTTTTCCACCCTCCCTCTCACTAGTTTTTTAGTTATAAATAAAAATGAGACATCTCAATGCTAACTAAAGAAATAAAGATTTTGGTAGTTTTTCTTAGACCATAAATTACTCGTTCAAGCAGGCAGACACATCAAAACTTATGCTGCTCAGTGCCCGGCTTCTAGAAACCAGCAAAATACAAACTGTCAATGTACTCAACGACTCATTTTGAAAAAAAGAGAGTCAACGATGCTAAATTTTTGAAGCCTAATTCGGTTTAATACGAACTGTTAATATACTCAACGACTCATTTTGAAAACCACATAAAATCTATGTTTTGCGTTTTCTTTTCTTTCTTTCTTTTTTTGGATTGCTCTTCACATTTTGTGTTTTTGTTAGTTTCACCGATTTCCCAATACATTTGTAAATTTTACTCATGCACATGGTGCTTGATTTCACCATAACAGACAACCCCACAAAAAGAATACAAAGATTCAAACAAGCCCTTAATTTCTTATGATTAGGAGGAAGTCCAAAACCACATAAGTACATCTAACAAATTAGGAAACAACAACATAAGGCAATCGGATGGAGTACAATTCAGCTTCTCTCTCTCTCTCTCTCTCTCTCTCTCTCATAAGTTCATAATAATCTTCCAAAAATTGTTATAAATAACTCAGTAATTTTTATTATCTCAGGTGTTACAATTGACAAGGAAAAAAGGGGGTTATCTATGAGCAGTGACCAGTGTTTCAATGAACCTCAATCCATCGAACTTTGGCGCAAACTTATCCGAAGAAGCCCCAGAGTTATCGTTATTTCTGCTCGAATTAGCCTCCTGTTAAAAATCAAATGGCAAATTCATAAAACAAAATTCATAATTACATTTGCATAAGCAGAATATAGGCCAGCTTGACTTAAATTAATTTATGCTTAAGACAATGGGTATCATTGTGCCTAACTAATTTTTTAACTTAATCGTTTCTTTTGCAAGAGGAATTAAGAAAGGATATAATTACTTCTTGAAATTCAAAAAAATTAAAAGACAACCCGAAAGAGACTTAGGGCCCATTCTCCTATGTTCATATTTTTTAAAGTACTTATTTTTCGTTTTACGAGGTAGATCATTCTCTCACAATACATCACATTTAATTTAAAAAATAAGTAATTATTTGAAAAATAAATACTTATTTTAATTAGTGGAACACAACTTAAGGAAGTTTTGCCTCTCTATAACAATGAACGACTTTTTATAGAGTTCTCACCGTACATAAACTTCAACTACTTTATAAACTTTTGTTAGTTTTTAGTCTGTCGTCAACTTGCAAAATTAAAATGAGCCAAAGATTCATAGAAAATAATCTATAAATAAGATTGGACCAAACCTCCCTCAAAGACACTTGATACGAAATTTGTTCTCCTTAGGAATCTTATATTTACTTTTAGTCATAATTTTTTTATTCTTTAAATTCACCTAAAAAATAAATTATTAATTTAAATTTTTTATCGTGAATCTACCCGAATTTGAGAAAGGACAATGCCAAACCCAATTCCAATAATATCACAAAGTCACGCCGACCACATCCTAAGATTCAGTAGAGCGTCAAAAAATTCCCAGCAATTCCGAAAAAGAACACACCAGATGAGGGATGAGAGACCCATACTTTACTTATGGTTTTCCACCAAAAGCTTCACCTTTCTGTGTTTTTAAGATCTCGTTCCAAAAATCTTCTTAAAAAATAAGCAGCTTATTTTACATTTTCAAATTCAAAAATAAAATAAATAAAAATTAATTTTTTAATTTTTTTTTGCATCGTATAAAAAATATCATCGAGATCTTCCAAACAAAATTCATATTACATATTTTTATATTTCAATAAACCCATAATTTTTGAGCTTGAAATTATCTTTTTAAAAAATAAAAATTTTTTCCGGAACCTAAATCTTGGAAAGTGCTACAATACACATCTTTTATTTGAATGTGTATTATATACACTCTCATTAAAACACATCAAAATGTTATGATTTTTAAAATATTATGAATCTATTGCTAAAAAATTACGAATCATATTGATGAAAAGTTACGAATTTTTAGTATACAAGTTACGATACGAAATAAAATGTTATAAATTACCGGTTCTACAAATAATTTTTTATGAAGTGGCACAATATTAACCACACAATAGGCGCATATGGTACACACTTTAAAAATGTGTATTAAAGACTTTCCCTTAAATCTTTATTTCTACTTTTGACTCAGACAAATAAACTGAAGACTTACGACCAATATGACTCAAATTCGAGATGGGAAATCTCTGAAAACATTTTAAAAAATTACGGTTTTAGTTTGGTTATCCCTTAAGTGATTTTAAATCAAATTTTATTAATCTTTTTTCCTTTTCTAATTCCTCTGGACAAATTAGAAAAATACAGGCTACTTGACCAGAGATTAGAGAGAAAAGGAAAAAAAAAAAAAGTGAACGAAGAAACTATTAGGAAGTTATTATCTGAAAACTTGATCTCTAATCTGTGGCCGAAACCGTGGAAGAACCAATTAAATCAAAATTAGGGAGTTTGCACAACCGTTAGAACAAGTATCGGTATAGAAAGCGAGATTTACCTCGGAGCGAGATCCGTGTGCCTTAGATTTGGGCACGCGAGTCGGAGAAGACGGGGAAGAAGAGATGGCTGATGCTGCGGCGACGGACGCAGCGGCTAGAAGTCCTGTCTTCTTCATGTCGTTTGGAAGAAATTTCCGAGTCAAGAAATCTGGCGCAGCGGTTTGGGGAAAATTTCCTCTGAGAAAATAGAAGATTAAATTTTGAAAGAGAGAGAAAGAGAGAGTTGTTAATAATGCAGAGGGTCTTCGACGTTATTTATAGGGGACCTGGTCGGCGTTCGAATATTTACGCGGCAACCACCACCCATTTCTTTATTCGGAAACTCGATTCCAGTCTTACCCTTGTGTGCTCGCTCTTCCCTTAGAAATAACAGTGATGTTAAACACACAGCAAAAATACACAGATTTGTTATGGGGTCCATTTTGGGTCTTATACAAATAATTCAAGTTATTTATTAAATGTAAAATATTTTTTTAAAGACCTTTGCAAAAAAATAGATTTCGATCAAATATTTAAATCACACTGCTTGTTTCGATGAGAGAAATGAGGGCAAAAAGACCCAAAGATTTAGTATGGTACTAGAAGTTTGTCGTTTAAGGGAAAATCACATTTAAATTTAAAAGGGAAGTGATTTTGCCACTTTTCAAATTGTTAACGGCACTTTCTTGCTTTCTAGAAGAGTGCCAAATCAACTCATAATTATTTTGCTACTTTTCAAAAGTTAACAATTTGAAAAATGAAAATCAATTCATATTGATTTTGACACTTCACGGAGAGTGTTACTAACAGTTTGGAGAGTGGTTAAAAAGTGACCATAAAATCCAACACGTTCGACACTTGGAAGGGCAAACCAGTCAAGACGCGATTAGAACTTCATCAGGGGTAGTTCCGAAATAAAAGGCTGTAGTAGAGGCTTTGTCCGGTATTGTAGAGGTTGATTTTTTCGAGACCAGTTTCTTTCAAAGCCAGTGCTGATGGGCTGATCTTTCCAATCTGTGGCCAATATCTACGGCACACGTGTATGGTATGGATGTGGCCACGAGAGCCCAACCAGTTTCGCTAGTTGCTCATGGCCCGGATGAAAGACCGGTGGGGCCGGGGGTGGTGGAGTGAGATCCGGGGGTCTTGTAGTACACTTGCATGTTGTAGGTGCACCACGCGAGCCGTCCATCTTAGTAATCAACGGTTTGAATTTTAAAAACAAAAATTTATAGAAAAATATTCTTTTCTTTGGAAAAGCTTTCTTTTACTTGAATCATTAAAAACACTTTTAGACGTCTGAAATTACGTCTTACAGTTCTGTAGTGCACTACAAAATCTCCGATTCCGTTGGAGTGAGATACTAGACTTCCTGTTTCACTTTCACCAGTTATTCATTGGCCGGCTGGACATCAACTACTCCCTCCGTTTCATATTTATGGGGACTATATAACTTAAAAATTATTCATTTGAAAAAGTTAATGGAAAAAAAATGGATAAATTTTTCATTTTGCTCTTTTGAGTAGATTATTTTTTGAAAAGTCAATGAAAAAAATGTAATGATGATATCTCCATAAAAAAACTATTGTATGAAATTTGAATATTTGAAACGTAACGATGATATTTTTATAAAAAATTAGAGTTACAAAATAGAATACTTATAAAAATGTCTATTCTCGACGCTTTCATATGCATACACTTGCGGCATGACTCTCGATCCTCCGAAGATTTTTTTATTTGTGCGGTTACAGTTAGTTCACAGAGAAGCTGTCCAACCACCCTACGCCTACCACGTGTCCCCCCAACTGTTCTTGTCAACCTTTCTTGCCCACTACTTCAAAATTCGATTTTCTTTTATTAAATTCAATTTAATTTGATTGGTGTCTGGTTGGTTTTTGGCACAATTGAAGAAGCCCTCTCGCTGCGGATCAAAAAAAAAAAGAAGAAGCAAACTCAATAGTGGAAGACCTTGCAAAGTCATTGTCCTCTTACATTTGTTTTTCTAAGTTCCACGGTCAGGGGCGTTCGTCACTCTACACGCATTTTGACTAATCTCTTTTTTTCGATTACATATAGGTAGGCCATCCACGCTTGAAGTTGAGGATTTACAAGAAATTACTTTTTTGTGGCCTAACCTCTAGAATCGAACTTTCATAAATTGTGTATGAAGCAAACTCACCAATCAACCGGAACCTCATTGAACCGACATCGATGGCCATATTTATTCTAAGAAAGATATACTCCGTATATAATGTAGATTGAGATGTCCTAACTCTCTGGGCCATTCTTTTTCATCCCTTAAAAGATAAAGAAAAAAAAAGAAGATCAAGTGTCTTGTACTAAGTTGTAACATATGGCTACTGGCATCGGTTAAGAGAGCTTCAATTTATCGTGAAGTATCTATGCACGCTATGATACTGAAATACCAACGATTTAAAGAATACATATTCTGCACTACAGGGCACGTAGGGTATGGGGTATAACAATTGTCCGTGAGTATTTTCAACGGTCAGGATTCAAATAAATTTTTTTCAGAAAAGAGTTTAAAACACTCACAGATGATTGAGATTTGCCCTGTAGGGATCCGTCCTACAGGATCCCCGGATAGAAATGCTTGAGGTTTTTTTTTTATTTAGAAAAGCTAGAAATGCATAAATCAGGAATGAAAGTAGAGAGAATTTTTTCCAGGTCCATTATACCACTTTCCAAACCCACTAAGTCCATTTCTAAATTCTATAACCCCCTAAGTCCACTAACCTATTAGTAAAGATATTATAACCCTGGTTAGTCTAATATACCCATGCTTTCAAAAAATCTTTTATCCCGTTTTTTCCTCCATTCCTCCTTTTTTCTTGGATTCCTCCATTAGAAAACCCATCCCCCCTCCCCCCTTTTCCAGACGAACAAAACCCAGACGATTTCCCATTAGAAACCACAGACGAACTTCTTTGTCGTCGCCTTCTTGGTAGTCGGCAATCTTGGTCCTCGTCGGGCTTCTTCGGCGTCAGCCCTTCTTCGTCGTCCTCGATCGGCGAGAAGCACTCGATCGTCGTCGCCGTCCTCAAGCACTCAAATACCGGCGTCGTCTCCGTCGCCGTCGTCAAGCACTCGATTGCCGTCGTCACTCCAACAAAGAGATCAACGGACGAAAAATAGAGATCAACCCACGTCCCAGACTTCCTTCGTCATCGATCGCCCTTCGTCGCTGACATCGCACTCCTCCTCGCCGTCGTCCTTCGTCGTCGATCGTCGCCCTTCGTTGCTTTTGCATATATGTATATATAGTTTCTGATTTATATAACATTATATATGATCTACTGTCTCGTAAGACATTTTATATGATGTTCTGTTGCTTTTGCATATATGTATATATAGTTTTTGATTTATATAACATTATTATATATGATCTACTGTCTCGTAAGACATTTTATATGATGTTCTGTTGCTTTTGCATATATGTATATATAGTTTCTGATTTATATAACGTTATATACAATATACTGTCTCGTGAGACATTATATATGATGTTCTGTCGCTTTTGCATATATGTATATATAGTTTATGATTTATATAACGTTATATACGATCTACTATCTCGTGAGACATTATATATGATGTTCTGTTCAACAAATATATAGGGTTATATATGGTTATATCAATGTTTGTAACTGAGTCTAGTTCAAGGTATATATAGGAACTCATTAGCAAAGCACAATTGAACAGTTAATAATATATAAGTTACGGTTTTGATTGCGAGTAGATATGATTATATCAAACTTTGATCATTATATGTTCTACTTTATTGAATTGGTCCGCGCAGCGGCCTTACTGACTTATTATTTGTGCAATTGTTCAAGGAGTGAAGAGTATTAAGTTACATGTGAAATCGACCGTGAAGAAGGCGACGGCGACAAAGGGAAAGAAGTTACAAGATCTCCTCTTCTTTTTTTTCCTATTTTTTTTAGAGTTAGAAAGGACAGAATCTCATGTATAATGTTATAAGGCTATATGTTTATTTTTTGTCACACTTATTACGTTTTTTTGTGTGTATTTATTTATGTGGCAAAATAATACACATATAAAGTTCTTTGTTTGTTTTTGCATTGTAAACATATATAAGATTATTTATATATGGTTATCAGAAGTTAGCCAATGAAGCCGCTGCGCGGACCAATTCAATAAAGTAAAACATATAACGTTATATGTGAGTTTCTATGCTGTGAAACTCCAAAAAAATAGAACATATAACATTATATGAAAGCTACTGACTTGTGTACCTCCCAACAAAAAAAGAACATATATTGTTACTCGAAGCAAGTCATTGAGGCCGCTGCGCGGACCAATTCAATAAAGTAAAAATATAATGTTATATGAGAGTTTTTGTGTAGTGAAACTCCAAAAAAATCATAGAACATATACCATTTTATGTTAATTTATGTACGTTCAGATGTAAACGTGGAATGTTATATGTTCTTGTATTTTAATAAAAAAAGATTTCAAAAACTCATATAACGTTAAATGCGAGCCGATGAATGAGTATATAACGTAAAATGTAAGTATCGCACGTTAAATGAGAACTGATAAACGAGTATATAACGTTATATATGTACAATTACGTTATATACAGTGTATCAGAAAATGAGAATCTTCTGTCGCTTTATTCCAACGTAACTGCTGGGATTTCAAACGTAGAATAGATAATGGGCTAAAAATATGGGATTTGAATGGAAAGAGTAATCTTCTCTCTCTCTCTCTCTCTCTCTCTCTCTCTCTCTCTCTCTCTCTCTCGTTTGGACTCTGTTTCCCTTTTGGATATGGGAACAACGTGAATATGAGAGATTTTATAGGAGTGGGATATGGGAGATTTTATAGGAGTGAGATATATCAGATTAACAGTTTTTAAAGGTAAGGGTATTTTGGTCCTGAACTAATTCTTTTTTTAATTGAATTGGACTTAAGGCCTCACCAAAACCTAATTAGTAGACTAGAGGGGTTATGAAATTTAGAAGTGGATTTAGTGGGTTAAAAATATGCTATAGTGGACTTCCCAACAATTTTTTAATGAAAGTAGAAATGCTTGAGTTGACCTTTAGGAAAGTGGTGTCATTTAATTTGTGGCATCCCATTTCGGCATGGTGGAAAATTATTTTGATGGGTGGAGTATAATTGTTGGTCGTACATGCATGCACCTTTGTAGTCAAAAAGCTATATATATATAGAGAGAGAGAGAGAGAGAGAGTTAGGTTCCGGTGAGAGATCCTTCATTTTATTAAAATGCAGGACTCCCCTTCCCGATTGAATTTCGATGATCCGTGCCGCTCAAAGTGATCAGAACGAGATTTTAAGGGTCTCCGTGAGAAATCAGCAAAAAAAATGACCGGGAAGGGCTTCATCCGAGCAGTTTTCATTGAACGGTTCAAAAAAAACTGCTCGGATGACACCCTTCCCGGTTATTTTTTTTGCTGATTTCTCGCGGGGACCTTTAAAATTACGTTCTACACACATTGAACGGTTCGGATTTTCAAAATTTGATCGGAAAATGAAAGTTCCTCATTTTATTAAAATGAGAGATCCCTCACTTGAAAATTCCTCTATATATATAGGGGCCGGATCTATCTACACAAATCTTAACACAACTTTTGACACTCCATCTCAGCCATTAAAATCAAAGGTTGAGATTAGAACATAAAGTTGTACACTTTTTTGTCTCTCCTTTCTCCATCTCACCTGATCTCTCTTACCTCTGCTCTCTCTCTGCACTATCACAACGAATATACCACTGGACCAATGGTGCTTATTTTTGTCAATTTTGTAAAGCGCACAATCAAAGTTGATTTTTTGGTTTTTTAAAGAGAAAAAAGCGTGGACAGAATTGAGTCAACGTAGTGATCCTGATCAATTGGGAAATCCATCCGACCCAGAATGTTCGGATCTGAGCCACAGCCGAATTGAGTTAGCGTCTCGGGCTCTGTTATCAACCCCCCGCCACAGTGCAAGTTAAATTGAAGCCTCTTGACTAGGGCTTCTAGCTCGGTTGGTTGTGTATAAGTAGTTTGGTGTTGAGAGGTTCTGAATTTGAGCTAGAAGAACATTGTCGATATCTCGTGTTGTAATCTAAGTTAACTAGCATACCAACTTCTACTGTCTGGCAAAAAAAAATTGAAGCCTCCTCTTTCAACCATTTGGTCCCAAATATCAAACTCAAGACCGATAGGTGAGGAACAACCTTATGTTGTCTGCTCCAACCACCTGAACTACGATGTTTGGCTTTAAATACGCCCTATAGTTCCCACATATATAATCCGGTCTAGTTAGGAAACGTCATTTAGTACAAGCGATGTGAATCAAATACAATATATCAATTCATCAAGACCATGCCAACACAAATACTTCATCTGTCCCAAAATTTTGGTCTATCTTTCTTTTTTTGAATGTCCCATAATATTTGTTCATTTTGACTCTTCAAGGAGAAAATTTGCTATTTTATTTTTTGCCCTTTATCCCATACTGAAATTCAAACAGAAAAGTGGAGGGATAAATTTTGATGTTAAAAGGTAATCATTATATTGCATTTCCAAAAGAGGGTATATTCTGAAAACTCTTTGTACAAAGATGAACCAAAATTTTGGGACGGAGGGCGATAATTATGCAAGTTGAATTTCCTGTCTAACACTCCGTATTAAATAATTTCTTTGATGATGCACAAATATAAAGTTCTAGAATGCGATATCAAGCTTGGGTTAAACTAATGTTAACATCAAACTTGGATTATTATACTAATGGCTCTTCTGACTTCAAATAGAAAAAGTGGCCATAAAAGTATCCTAGCTACCATTACCTTTGTTTCACATATGTTTATCTCCCAAAATTAAAAAAAAGTAGGACCCGGATCTTAGTGATGATCTCACACAACCTACCAAAACCAACCCCAAAAAATTCAATTTTTTTTCTTTTAGTTGTTGCAGTCAAATGCATTAATGTATTATATGCATTCTCGTAGGCCCCACTTGAAGCGCAATGTCTCTTAAATATAGGATGTACGACAAATTATGTTATATCATTCGGCCCAATGGAGACTCTAGGATTTTGGAAACGTGAGATCATTCATAAGTATAAATTCTCTTATCAATTAGTATAAATAAATAAATAAAATCAATGGTGATGATAATTAATAATCTATTTTGACAAAAAAAAAAGAAGAAAGATCAACAAGCTTTTCAACTAGAAAATAGAAAATATTGAAAGGTTACGTACTAATAATCTTTTTTTCAGTTTTACCATTAAAAAAACTCAAGAACTTCTACAATTGCATTTTACGGGGTTTCGCCGAGTGGTGTCGCAACACCCTCAACACCACACATTTTTGTGTAGTCCATACTCACTTAGCGGTGGAATCCACAGAAAATGTGTAGTATTTACTATTTAGGAGTATTGAAGCACCACGTGACAGTGCCCTAGGATCACAAAATAACTTTTCTACAAAGGGTGGGGTGAGTTTCAAGTGGAAAAACAATGTAATAGGGTGTGGTCATTAAATTGTAATGGGGCGATGTTTTATGTTTTAACTATTGTTAAGTGTAGAAATAATCTAGTGTGGTGTCATCATCAATTTATCACTGTGTCATTTATTAATTTTGAAAAAAATCAATATATTAATAGTACTCCTTTTCCTACGTGGGGTCGACCCACGGATACCACGGTGGCGTCACACCACTGATTCAGCCGGATCCGATATATGTTACTTATATATTATATTTTTACGAAATCATATAAAAATGTGGCGTATAACAGAAAAACGCAGAAAAAAATTGAATAAAGACAAAATCAAAAAGTTGTGCAGCATAAGTTATTTATTAACGCGAACACCCCTTTAATTAGGCCGCCTCTTTTCAAGGAAAATGGCATTGGATAAGAAGAAAGAGTTCCTGAGGGCATCTCCAATCCAATAATCTTTAATCCTCCATTTTGGAGAATCAAAATAATTTTATATTGGAAAAGTGATTTTGAAGGATTTTACTATTTCTATTAACTCCAATCCATACATCTCTATTACTCCATTTTTTCAAGCGGAAACAAAAGAAAAAAAAGGAGAGATTTGGAGTTGAGGATCATACTCAGTCTCTCCAATCCAATATCCTCCATTGTTGCCTCTATTTCTTCATTCCTCCATAAATTTTTGACCCTCCAAATATGGAGGATCAAAACCAATCCTCCAAAATGGAGACAAATATGAAAGATGGGTTGGATTGATTAATTCCTCCAAAATGGAGGAATGAAAAGAGATTTGGAGATATAGAGTATGCATTGGAGATGCCCTAAGGCTATCCATTTCCAGCATGGGTAATGCATCAATTTGATCTTGAATATTTTGGCAAGTCGGCCTTATATACATTGACGGAGACAGAGTTTTTAATCTGAGAAGACGAAGGTACGTGTAAGATCTACTGATAACGGAGTAATACTTAGAAGACGAAGGTATGTGTAAGATCTACTGATAACGGATTTATACTTATCATCTGGGTCGCGGAATTCCTTCCTCCTTAGAACTATGCAAGCTTAAAATTGCATCACAAAGAAGTTGTTAGTCTCTTTCCTTTCCAATTTGTTTTCCATTTTTAGCTTGGTTTTTTTTTTGTGCTCAAAATGATAGTACAGGTATGGTATTCCGTCACCTTTGCTAAAGAGTATTGCTCCGTCACACCACAACACTATCCGTAAGGGATCCCACAGCACCTACGTTGCGGCGAAGCTAAATCCAAGACTAGACTTTTAGCTGTCTAGAACTTCCATAATTTGTCCAGGCTTGCCGTTCAAAAAATAAATTCGAGCCCAAGTTAATGGAGCCCAATAACCAAGCCCAAGTGACACTTTTCTGCCGTTCCAAAAATAAATTCAAGCCCAAGTTACTGGAGCCCAAACCAAAGCCCAGTCTATTCGGACATTTTAGTTTCTTTTTAACAAGGTTTTTTTTTTTTTTTTCCTCATTTCTTTTTAACAAGGTAAATCGTAATTTCTATCAAAAGTATTTCGTATCAAGCTTATCAAAACACGTTGTTTTCAAAATGTGAACCACATCGAGAATCAAATATTTTTTTTCGGTATTATAAATTGCTCCAATTCGATCAGTCAAATATCTAATATAATACTCATACAGTGAAATATATTCACGCCTTTAGATAAGGAACACTGATACAACGTGAAGGTCATTACTTTATATCTTCATCGATAATAAGGTGACTCAGGTATGAGTTAAGAATCACATGCTTTAATAGGGGTGATTATTGCCATAATTGGATGAGATGTAAAGTAATTTCAATAATTAGCTCTTATTTACAGAAAAGACAAGCATAATAATGTAAATTTCTGAGCCTTAGTTCTCATAATGATTAATAACAAACTTGAAAGTTAGGTTTTAAAGGAAACTGCAGGTTCCTTGAAGCCTTTGCTCATATTGACGCAAAATCCCGACTGATGTACTATGGAGTTCTCTAAATTAATCAAGGTGCACATAAATTGATTCATATATCATAAATCATAAGAATTTTGAATCTCATAGAAGAGACCTATCAGCAACTCTAATGAGATTGCATATCTAGGAATGGCAACAGGCATGGGATAGGTTTCCCCATACCCTGACCCCAAAATTTAGCCCCACCTTGACCAGGTAATGTATGTGTATCTCGATCCGCTCCTTTTTTCTCTATTAAGAAAACATATTGTAGACTCCAGAATAAGTGAGCACAAATAATAAGAGTTTACGAAATAACTATTGCAACTTAACTAAAATCTACTATTTAAAATCAAAATGAAAGAAAAAATTAATAAAATATGTGATATTTTAGTTGTACAGGTAAAACTACAAGAATAAAAATAATTTTTTATTCATAAAGTAATTTTCGGGACTGGTTATAGGACATGGTAATTTCTTTGATTTCTTCCCGACCTGATGCCTGAAAAATTTAACAAAAATCTATCCCGCTCGAGACCATGGGCGGGTTAAATTGCCATATCCAATATAACAAGTTCTATGACCATATTATGACACCAAATTTACAACTAGGAGTTCAATGGGGAGCCAAAATTGGTTGAAAAATGGAACAAATGGATAATTGGTTCTATATTGGAACCAATGATAACTATAGTCATTCTTGCCCCAACCATCATTTGCCAATCTAGACCCGAAGTATACCTAAAATTGGTTGGAATCTAGAAAAATCATCGAGAAAATGAAAAATCTCACCGGAAAATTGTGACGATTTGCAAGTGACAAGGGGTTCGATATGGAGTTAGAGATGGAGATCGAAGGTTGAAAATGAGATATGTAATGGTTGCATTGGTGTTGAGAAAGTAAAGAGAAATGTGGAGAAAAAAAAATAGATTAATTTGAAACAGTTTGGTTTTAAAATAAAACCAACCGCTAAAAAGATAATTCCATAATTTGGCACAAAATCATTGTTTGGTGCCAAATTATGAAACCAACCACCATTGGAGTTGCTCAACCCTAAATGAATATTTAGAGCCACACAAAAGTGGCGACATTTGACAACTAAAGGGAGGCAGGGACTGTCCTGTGCAGCACGGAGCTACACAGCAAGCTGCGCACTCGTTGGTGAAGCCTTTTCGGCATCGGTCCAATTATCGGAGATGTCCACCGCGTAGAGCTCGTGGAGTTCTACAAGGGTACCAAAAATCAATTTGATCAAATATTGTTAAGTGCCTCATCGGAACACATATAACTTGAAAAAAAATGAATCCTAATGGATACGAAACACCTGATCAAAACCATTGAATCCATTTTTTTCAAATTATATGTATTCCGATGAGACAATTAACAATATTTGATCGAGTTAATTTTTGGTTCACATGTAGAAATCAACGAGCTCTAGGCGGTGAACGTCTCCGATCATCAAACTGATTCCGGAAAGGCTGCGCCGGTGGCTGTGCAGCACACTGTGCAGCACGGAGCTGCACAGCACAGTCGCCAGATCCCAACTAAAGTATACACAAGGTCGGTGCATGACACGTATTATTGAAGATTATCCCCTTCTGACAATTCCACCCCCCAAAATACCCCTTTAAAAAACGTTTCTCCCCACGTTCCTTTTTTTGTATGCACACACAAAACAAAAACCCTTCCTTTTCCAGTCTTTTTTCACAAGTTAAAACTCTCTCTCTCTCTCTCTCTCTCTCTCTCTAGAACATCACCTCTTCTTCTCTCTCTCTCTCTCTCTCTCTCTCTCTCTCACCAAACCCTAGCTTTCTCTCTCCCAATCGGATAACCCCAGCTTCGATTTCACGATCCCTCTTCATGGCATCCGGATCGTCCGGCCGCAACAACAACTCTGGCACCAAGGCGTTCGACTTCACCACGGCCGACGACATTCTCTGCTCGTACGAGGATTACGGCAGTCAGGACGGTTCTAACGGAATTCACGCCGATCCTGCAATTGGGTCCAATTCTGCCAAGGTAATTGTGCTCTTCGCGATTTCTATCAGTTTCAGATGTGGTCGGATTGGTTGACTTTGAGTTAGGGTTCTGGAATATCCAGTTTGTTGGAGAATTATCAGTAGTTGCTTTGCGGTTCTTTGCGAAATTCGTGGACTGATTTGGATTAAGAGGGGTAAAACCGTAGGATGATCTTGTTGAGTCCATGTTGCCCTAGGGCCTCTGGATTAGACCTGTGATTGGATTAGAAATCCCTTGGGAGGCCATTTCTGGTGTTTGAATGTGACACTCTGTTATAGGATTACATATCTGTTGGACAAACAAATTGGGAGCTTTCAAACTTTTCCACTGCATAGCGGGTTCTAGTTATTCAGTAGTCCCGGAGCACCTGCTCCAGATCACTCCAAAACCATACGTTTTGGGGGGACGCACGACTAAGTGTATGGACCCAATGTAAATGTGTGGTTCTGGAATGATCCGGAGGACCACGTGACAGTGCTCATGGACTACTGAATAATTACTTGCATAGGATTGGTTTTGGGGTTGTGATTCTTTTGAACTTCTGTTGGGTGTTATGACTTATGCGGTCGTGCTGAATAGAAGTTCTAGCTGTTGTTTGAGAGTTAGAGCAGAGTGATGGCTTCTGGACGTTCTGGTGCAGTTTGGCCAGTTAAGTAGGCATTTGTTTTTCTGTGATTGCCGCCGTGCTTGTTGGGTAACCAAATTAATTCTTATGTCGATTTACTTTGGTTGCGTAATGTGTTCCTGAAAAGGTGGTGGGTAGGGAAATAGTTCTACATTTGGCTGGAATTGTGTTTGAGTTCGGGATGTGGCAACATTTCTTTCTTGTAAGGGAAACATGAACCTTGCTTTAATAGTTGGTTTTAAGTGAAATGGTTACAAGAAGGAAGAACTGCGTAGTTATGCATTTACCAAAGGCAAGAGGGTAGGATCCGATGTATGTTGTTGTGTTTGGAGTCGTGAGACTCGAGATTCACAATCATGTATTGAATGAATCTACAACCTTGTTGAGTGCAAAACTATTTGGTAAAGGTTAGGGTGACATGTAGAGATGGTAAGTTGAAGGTTTTGGTTAACTATGCTTATCACTAAAAGTACATGATATAGTAATGTGTGCGCGATTTGTAATTTTGGCTCTAATTATCTCCTGACTTAATAGTTCTGGATCAAATCATCCCTGAAGAAAGAATTGCAAACTGATATGGTTTCGATCTCCTGCTTATTTTGGTATTTATTGTTGGCTGTCTTCTACATATATCCTGTTAGTTTCTTTTGAGAACCTTCTTTCCGAGTTTCTGTTCACTAAGTAATGGATCCTAAAGAACGAAGTGCAAACTAATATGCCTTTGATATCCTACTTATTTTGGTAATCATTACAGCCCGTCCTCGTGTATATCGTTGTGTCTTTTTTCTGTAAGTTGTTACTTTCTTTGGAGAACCTTCTTTCAGAGTTTTTGTTCACCAAGTCATTGCCAACAATTTGTCTTTTGTTTAATACTTCTGGTCCTCCTGGGTATGCCAAGCAATTATAGACTTATAGTATTCTCTCTCTCTCTCTCTCTCTCTCTCTCTCTCTCTCTCTCTCTCTCTCTCTCTCTGTGTCTGTGTGTGTGCGCGCGCGTATCTCTTTAAGAATCAGAACCGGCTTGTGTTATTCGTTCATTTGAGCTTTACATATGGTTGCTGCTTGGACAATCCCTGCAAAATTTCAGGTTACTTCAAAAATCACATGTCCGCAGACTCGGCAGTAAATTTTAAACTTGGAATCTATCGTGTTGGAATCCTTGGCTAGTGCTTTAATGGCAGCTCTTGAAGGGGTTTTCTTCATGCCTTATGGTAGTCTTAGAATCTTTCGGGCAGCGAAGCCATTGTGTTATTGAGTAGTTGCCCTAGAATTTTATCATCAGTCCATTATTTGTTTGGGGGCACCTCATTAAACCTTTGTTTGGTTTTTCAGGTCTGTTTTATCTTTGTTCAAAATAGTCCAAGCTTGTTAAGTGCTTTGAATTTTTTTTCCTTCTCCAGAATGTTATTTCTTATGTTGTGGTGTTGCCAAACTTGCCATGGGTTGGGAACCTGGGGGGATGGTTTAACCCAACCAACTACCACGGAACGTTTGAACCAATCACTGCTGTCATCTAGCCTCATAAGAAAACCCCCTCTCCTCAAAGAAGTTCCAAAAGTGGTGGATGTGGACTGATGGCCCATCAGCAAAATAAAAGCCTATTCAGAAAAGTGCGTCAACAATTTATACGGGTCCAAAAAATAAGCACAAAATGTAATATAGCCTGTTGTCCAAAAACCAAATTACAAATGGTTAAGATTGAAGTCAAGTCTATCCCATTGACCTTACAAAGTAAGAACTTTCTAAATGATGTTTATTGCAATATGCGAGTTTTACCTTTTTCCATGTCGTCCATTATACCTAAGAAGCTTTAGATTGAGTCTTCTACTTGAATCTTAGTTATGATATTGATCAGGCTTTCTTGGGATAGAAAAATAAAGTTACAGACATGTAGTTCCAAGCACCTTACATTGAATTGCGTAAGAACTGGGTGTCTTGTTTATGCTTAATGCTTGTTTGTAGATTTTGAATTATATCTGCAGCCTTACAATGCTATGTTATAATTTGAGCAGGAATTCCATAAAAACAGGATGGCAAGATCATCAATATTCCCTGCTTCTGCCTATGGTCCTCCAGAAGATTCTTTCAACCAAGATGTGATCTCTAGTGTTGAAAAGACCATGAAGAAACATACTGACAATCTCATGCGGTTTCTTGAAGGACTTAGTTCACGTCTATCACAGTTGGAGTTGTATTGCTACAATCTCGATAAATCCATTGGAGAAATGCATTCGGATTTAGTTCGTGATCACGGGGAGGCTGATTTAAAGCTTAAATCGCTGGAGAAGCATATGCAAGAGGTTATTTTAACTTTTGGCTGGATATTTTTTCACCCTCCCCTTTTAATTGATCATGGACCAATAATTGTTGGTATGAATTGGCCATTAAGGAACTGCTGGGGTAATAGTAAAGAAGCAGCAGATAAGTTCTTTCTGGATGTCTTGAATACATGATTGGACCTGAGTATTTGTGCATACGCATTTTGTACAAATTGGCCATTAAGGAACTGCTGGGGTAATAGTAAAGAAGCAGCAGATAAGTTCTTTCTGTATGTCTTGAATACATGATTGGACCCGAGTATTCGTGCATAGGCTAATAGTTTTGTGGTAGAGTTACAAATCTCTCTCTGATTTATCCAAATGGCAAACCCGAGCACATGGACAAGAGGTAATCTGCTTCCTTGAATCACGTTTGCAGGATACTTCTGGTTCTAGGCTCAATATAAGGGAAGCAGTGAACACATATCTGTACAAATTGGTGTTGCGGTATTTGCTTTTAACCATTTTGTTGGAGAATTTGTGATAGTTTCACATATCAGCTGCATTATTGACTTGCTTTTTATTTGCTTCTCCTCTGAAATATGTACATTTATCCTTTTCTCATTCATTTCTATTGAAGCAATTAGAATATTCATTATATGTATGGACTGCAGGTTCACAGGTCGGTACAGCTCCTAAGAGACAAACAGGAACTTGCTGATACGCAGAAAGAACTCGCCAAGCTTCAGCTTGCACAGAAAGAATCCTCTTCATCCACCCACTCCCAGCAGAAAGAGGAGAAGGCTTCACCACCAGCTGCTGATCCGAAAGCAACCGATAACACTCCGGACATGCACGGGCAGCAATTAGCTCTTGCCCTGCCCCACCAAGTTGCCCCACAGCCTTCTCTCCCCAGCAGACCCATGGAGCAACCTCAGCCTGTGGCACCCCCTCCAAGTGTGACCCAGTCTCAGGCATATTATTACGCTCCACCCCAGATGCCAAATATACCAACCCAAGGCCCGGCCCAAGCCCTAGGCCCAGCCCAGGCATCTCAGGGTCAGTATCTACAATCTGATGCTCAGTATGGAGCTCCCCAAATGCAACAGCCAGGACAAACGCAAGTAAATCAGGCTCCACAGGTCCATCAGTTACCTCAGTATCAGCAGCAGTGGGCCCAGCAGTTACCTCAGCATGTGGGACCACCACAGACATCTATGCAACCTCAGATTCGGCCCCAGTCAACAGCAGTTTACCCTCCTTACCTTCCAAGTCAACCTCCAAACCCATCCCCCGCTCCAGAGACGCTCCCTAGCAGCATGCCCATGCAAATGCCCTATCCTGGAATTTCTCAACAGGGTGGAAGCCGGGTGGACACGATGCCTTACGGTTACGGTGGGCCTGGGAGGACTGTCCAACAGCAGCAGCCACAGCAGCAGCCTCCACCTCAGCAGCTCAAGAGCAGTTTTGGAGTACAGCCGGGCGAAGGATACACAGCTTCTGGATCCCACCCTAGTCTCTCCCCTGGGAATGCTTATATGATGTACGATGGGGAAGCCGGACGGACACATCATCCACCCCAACCACCACACTTCCAACAAGGCGGGTATACCCCAACAAGTGTTCCTCTTCAGGGCTCACAGTCAAATCCTAGTGGTTCTAGTCTTATGGTTCGTCCACCTCAGTTCATGCGAAACCATCCCTACAATGAGCTGATTGAGAAACTTGTGAACATGGGTTATAGGGGTGATCATGTCAATAGCGTCATCCAGAGGCTAGAGGAGAGTGGACAGCCTGTTGACTTGCATACCGTGCTTGATAGGTTGAACGGACATTCTTCTGGTGGTTCTCAAAGGGGATGGTCTGGGTAAGTTCTTTTATCTGTGCTGTAAATTATCCCTTTGCAGCAGCAAACATTGCGTGGTTTTAGTATATCGCATGTTGAATAAAGGTTTTATGTAATTTGCACGGTACTTTGATGTATATGGAGTATGAGAGATTGGGTCGTTAACATATCTATGACCACTTTCCAAAGATTAAGTCACTAGTTGTTAAATACCATTTGATATTTTGCTATAGGAACTCATTGTGTTTGTTAATGTACTTTGGGAAGTCATCTCTTGTTTGGCTTGATCTCATCAGATGGAATGGAAACTTTCATATTTGCGGTGGTTCAGTTTGAAGGTTTGAACCCATGATCGATGGTTGACTTTTGTGTCTGATTCTTGTAAGTTGTAGTTTAGATTTGGATGAGTCTAAGGCAAAAACAGGCTTCTAGTTCGTTTTGTAGGCTTTGGCAGAATGCAACTGAAGTGCAAAAAGACCATTTGTAGAATCATCTGTGAAAAACAAGATAGTACTCTATTAGTTTGGGATTGTGCTCTCTCTCTCTCTCTCTCTCTCTCTCTCTCTCCCTCCTGTGTTTAAAGTGGAACACTCTCTCTCTCTCTCTCTCTCTCTCTCTCTCTCTCTCTCTCTCTCTCTCTCTCTCTCTCCCTCCTGTGTTTAAAGTGGAACACTCCATTGTTCAATCTATCTGCCTCCTTTAAAGTGTTGCACTTCCCTGATAGTAGGTCACTTTGATTTTCATACCCTACAAAATTCACCCTCAAAATTCAATGGTCATGTGGTAAAAAAGGTTGAGATTTTCACAGAGAGAATGTAAGAAGTCAGAAGGGAGACCTGAACGACAATCCATTTCCTCTGAGTAATTATTCAGTGGTCTCGTGATCAAAAACACAAAATTTATTCTCCAAGACCACTAAACTGAATAATTCCTCCTTATCCTTCCCTTTTGAGTGAATTATTCTGCGCTCCTGAAGCACATTTGGTGCTTCAAAGTTTTCTTCACCAAACATTGGTGTGGAACCTATACACTTAGTGGTGAAGTCCAAATCCTTGTGTGGTAGAAAAAGCCCCTATAACACCATGTTGCAGTGCTCCAGTAGCAATTAAAATACTAGTTTGACATTATTCTCTCTCTCTCTCTCTCTCTCTCTCTCTCTCTCTCTCTCATTTTAGGTGGGAGTCCGGGGGTCTTGCTGGTGCAGTTTTGGCAACAAATGAAATCCCCCCTTAGACTCTTGGGTGGCCATGTGAGAGGACGAATTAATAGATAAAAAATATATCCACCTCTCATTGTCATTCCATGAAATTCAAATAGTGGTACAAAACTTCATTGAATAAATAGATTTTCCCCCACAAAAAGCCTAATCGCTTAAGCCTCTATGAGGGTGTTTGGATTTTGACTTTTGTTTTGAATTGTGCATTTTCTTCTCAACGGTAACTCATCGATGCACGTGGACTCTGATACCTTTGATTTTCATACCCAAATCAAAGGTTTGAAATTTGAACCTTTCCATGAGTTTTGAATGTGTCATTTAGGCTCCGTTTCAGAAATTTTTTTAAAAAATAAGCAGCTTATTTCACATTTTCAAATTAAAAAATAATGTAAATGAAAAATAAATTTTCAATTTTTTTTGCATCGTATAAAAGATTTCATCGAGATCTTTCAAGCAAGATTCATATTGCATTTTTTTAGATTTCAATAAAACCATAATTTTTGAGTTTGAAATTGCCTTCTTAAAAAATAAGAACTTTTTTTCGTTTACGGAACGGGCTAACTCTGAAAAGTGGATGTTGTTTGGTTTGTGGGATATGAAAATCAAGATTCACAGAAAACAAAAACAAAATAACATACTACTCCGTATTGCATTGTCCAAGTGCCCCCAAAATAAAATTCTGAGATGAAAGAGGAAGAAGATGAAGAAAAAAAAAAGTTTTGAGAAATAACTTTTGCACCCTATCTTTTACTATATATGCATTTTTTAAAATGTAATGTGATTTGAAAAATATATTCTCTATAATTTCAAATACTTAAAAGATCTTTACTAGATCACACTACATATAAGATGGTAGAGTGCAAAGTAAATTTCCTAAAGCTTTCTCAGCTTTCTCAACTCTCAAGTATTACTTCCCCATGGGAACAGAGGTTGTGAAACTAAAAAACCCCCCAAGGCTCTGGTGGTAGGGATGAGTTATATAGATAGTCTAAGTTTGAAATTTGGCAATTTTTTGAGGTAAGGTTGTAAGAAATAAATTCAATTTCTTCAAAAAAATCAAGACGTGCGTAAATTGATTCACGTCTCGTACCGAGGCATAGTGTTTTCAGCCTCAATAATGAGGTGGCGTCATGTGGTCAAAAAGATGAGACTTTAAGAGAACATAATGCAAGAAGTCAGAAGCCAGATCTTCCTTAACCGAGACCTGCTATGGGTACACCATTTGGTGTACACCAAGTGTACACCTCTTTTTATGGAACCCACTTAAGAGTCTCATACAAATGATCAGATCCGGTCAATATTTTTAAAACATTTTTTTAAGCAGTGGTGTAAAAATTCAGCTCCGTCAGATAGCGGTAAAGATTTGATCGATTCTACACCCAATTTCCTATCAACAAATCAGGCATAGAATCGATCAAGCATTTACCGATATTCAATAGAGTTTATTTTTTACAAGGATACTTAAAAAAATATTTTGAAAAAGTTGAGCGGCTCCGATCATTTAGATGAGATCTCTAAGTAGGTTCTATAGAAGGCAGTGTACATTTGGTGTACACCAAATGGTGTACCCATAGCAATTTTGTCCTTAACCCCAGTCCCTTTCATCTCTCTCTCTCTCTCTCTGTACTTCCTCTCTCTTAATCAGCACCTCCGTTCGCCGCGCCTCCACCCTACCGTAACCAAACCCCTCTGCCCCCACCCACCCACGCCAAACCCTGCTAACCCCACCCACCACGAAATCTCACCTGTCGCCACCACTCTCTCTCTCTCTCTCTCTCTCTCTCTCTCTCTCTCAGATCTGAAATGCCATGAGCATCCCGCGCCACCACCCCTCAACCCAATCCACATTCAACATTATCCCCATCCACTCCCCCCTCGCCGACCACCCCTCCCTCCGCTACCCCGAAATCCGCGCCGCCTCCTCCTCCCTCCTCGCCGTCCAAGACCTCCCCCGGCCCCCCTTCTCCGCCCCATGGCACGACCACATGGACCTCCTCGACTGGCTCTCCTCCTTCTTCTGCTTCCAACCCGACAACGTCCGCAACCAGCGCGAGCACCTCGTCCTCCACCTCGCCAACTCCCACCTCCGCCTCTCCTCCCCTCCCTCCTCCTCCTCCTCCTCCCTCGACTCCCTCCCCCCCTCCATCCTCCGCCGCTTCCGCCGCCACCTCTTGAAAAACTACACCCTCTGGTGCTCCTTCCTCGGCCAAAAATCCAACCTCCGCCTCGCAACCGATCCCGCAAACCCTAACCCTAACCGCCGCGAGCTCCTCTACGTCTGCCTCTACCTCCTCATCTGGGGTGAGTCCGCTAACCTCCGCTTCCTGCCAGAATGCATTTGTTACATCTTTCATCACTTGGCAATGGACTTGAACAAGATCTTAGACGGTAACATAGATGAGAACACGGGGAGACCCTTCGTGCCCCATTTATCGGGCGAAAACGCCTTCTTGAACCGGGTCGTGAGGCCCATTTACGAAACAGTTAGGGCGGAGGTGGAGAACAGCAGGAACGGAACCGCGCCGCACTCGGCGTGGCGGAATTATGATGATGTGAACGAGTATTTCTGGAGTAGGAGGTGTTTTGAGAAGCTGAAGTGGCCGATTGATGTGAGTAGTAACTTTTTCGTGACAAGTAATGGGAAAGGAGGGGGAGGGGGGAAGCGTGTGGTGGGTAAGACCGGGTTTGTGGAGCAGAGGTCGTTTTGGAACTTGTTCCGGAGCTTCGATAAGCTCTGGATCGCGTTGGTCTTGTTCTTCCAGGCGGCGTTTATTGTCGCCTGGGAGGAGAGGGATTATCCGTGGGAGGCGTTGGAGACTAGGGACGTTCAGGTTAGGGTTCTGACCGTGTTGTTTACTTGGAGTGGATTGAGGTTTCTCCAGTCACTTTTGGATATTGGAATGCAGTATAATTTGGTTTCTAGGGAGACTTTGTGGCTTGGAGTGAGGATGGTGTTGAAGAGTGTTGTTGCCGCAGGGTGGATTCTGGTTTTCGGGGTTTTCTATGGTAGGGTTTGGGCCCAGAAGAATCACGATAGAGAGTGGTCTCACGAGGCATATAATCGATTGGTTACGTTTCTGGAGGTTGCATTGGTTTTCATATTGCCAGAGCTTCTGTCACTGGCTCTTTTTGTTTTACCCTGGATTCGGAATTTCCTGGAGAACACGAATTGGAGGATCTTTTACTTGTTGTCCTGGTGGTTTCAGAGCCGAACGTTTGTGGGTCGTGGCCTGAGAGAAGGTCTGGTGGACAGTACGAAGTATACTTTGTTCTGGCTTGTGGTGCTTGCTACAAAATTTTGCTTCACTTACTTCTTACAGATCAAACCCATGATTGGTCCGACGAAAACCCTACTGGATCTTAGGAATGTGGCGTATGAGTGGCCAGAATTTTACCGCCACAGCAATAGGTTTGCAGTTGGGCTATTGTGGCTCCCAGTGGTCTTGATTTACCTAATGGATTTGCAGATTTGGTACTCAATCTACTCCTCATTTGTTGGCGCAGCAGTGGGGTTGTTTGCACATTTAGGCGAGATACGAAACTTGCAGCAGTTGAGGTTGAGATTCCAGTTCTTTGCCAGTGCGATGCAGTTTAATCTCATGCCTGAGGAGCAGCTTTTAAATACAAAGGGAACACTGAAGAGCAAAATCAAGGATGCTATTCACCGGTTGAAGCTGAGGTACGGGTTTGGGAGACCCTTTAAGAAGCTGGAATCTAATCAGGCCGAGGCAAACAAGTTTGCATTAATATGGAATGAGATAATTACGACATTCAGAGAAGAAGATATTGTTAGTGACCAAGAGGTCGAGTTGTTGGAGCTACCTGAAAATAGCTGGAATGTTAGGGTTATCCGTTGGCCTTGTTTACTACTCTGCAATGAGCTGCTTCTCGCTCTAAGTCAGGCTAAAGAGTTGGTGGATGCACCTGACAAGTGGCTTTGGTATAAAATTTGCAAGAATGAGTATAGACGTTGCGCTGTTATTGAATCATATGACAGTGTCAGGCATTTGTTGCTTGCTATTGTCAAATGTGACACAGAGGAACACTCCATCATCACACTTTTGTTTCAAGAAATTGACCAGTCAATTCAGATTGAGAAGTTCACAAAGACATACAATATGACTGCACTTCCCCAGATCCATTCCAAGTTGATTACTCTCCTTGAGCTATTGATCAAGCCTAAGAAAGATATTCACAGGGCGGTGAATGTTCTTCAGGCCCTTTATGAGATTGTTATAAGAGACTTCTACAAAGTGACGAGGAGCACTGATCAACTGAGGGAGGATGGTTTGGCCTCTCGTAGGCCCGCTTCCAGCCATGGGTTGCTTTTTGAGAATTCCATTGAATTGCCTGCAAGCGAAACTGAGACATTTTACCGCCAGGCTCGGCGGTTGCACACCATTCTGACGTCTCGCGACTCGATGAACAATATCCCAGCAAATCTCGAAGCACGACGCCGAATAGCTTTCTTCAGTAACTCTCTGTTTATGAACATGCCCCATGCTCCCCAAGTTGAGAAAATGATGGCTTTTAGTGTGTTGACACCTTACTACAACGAAGAAGTGATGTATAGCAAGGAACAACTTCGAACTGAGAATGAAGATGGGATTTCAACGTTATACTACTTGCAAACTATCTATGCAGATGAATGGAAGAATTTCATTGAGCGGATGCGAAGAGAAGGAATGGCAGATGATTGGGAGTTATGGACAAGCAAGCTAAGAGATCTTAGGCTTTGGGCTTCGTACAGAGGGCAGACTCTCTCTCGCACAGTGAGAGGAATGATGTATTACTATAGGGCTCTTAAGATGTTGGCGTTTCTGGATTCTGCATCAGAGATGGACATCAGGGAAGGATCCAATGGTTTTACTTCAGAAAGGTCACCATCTACCAGGGGTTTGAGTAGAGCAGATAGTTCACTGAGTTTACAGTTCAAAGGTCATGAAGACGGGATTGCTTTAATGAAATACACTTACGTGGTGGCTTGTCAGATATACGGGGCTCAAAAGGCGAAAAAGGACCCCCAAGCTGATGAAATTTTGTATCTGATGAAAAACAACGCAGCACTTCGAGTTGCCTATGTTGATGAGGTGTTTTCAGGGAGAGATGATAAGGAGTACTATTCTGTTCTCGTGAAGTATGATCAACAGTTGCAGAAGGAAGTGGAGATATACAGGATCAAGTTGCCGGGTCCCTTGAAGCTAGGAGAAGGAAAGCCAGAGAATCAGAACCATGCCTTCATATTCACCCGCGGTGATGCGGTTCAGACAATAGACATGAACCAAGATAACTATTTTGAGGAAGCACTCAAGATGCGGAACCTGTTAGAGGAGTATAGGAGCTACTATGGTATTCGAAAGCCAACTATCTTGGGAGTGAGGGAGCACATTTTTACTGGTTCTGTCTCGTCACTAGCGTGGTTTATGTCTGCCCAAGAAACAAGTTTTGTCACTTTGGGACAGCGTGTTTTGGCCAACCCATTAAAGATTCGCATGCATTATGGCCACCCTGATGTATTTGACAGATTCTGGTTCTTGACTCGAGGAGGCATTAGCAAGGCTTCCAGAGTGATCAATATAAGTGAGGATATTTTTGCCGGTTTCAATTGCACATTGCGAGGTGGCAATGTCACGCATCACGAGTACATCCAGGTTGGTAAGGGAAGGGATGTGGGATTGAATCAGATATCCATGTTTGAAGCCAAGGTCTCGAGTGGAAATGGTGAGCAAATCCTAAGTAGAGAAGTCTATAGGTTGGGACACAGGCTGGACTTCTTCCGGATGCTATCCTTCTTCTACACAACTGTGGGTTTCTTTTTCAACACGCAAATGGTGATCCTAACCGTCTATATGTTTCTGTGGGGCCGACTTTATCTAGCACTTAGCGGAGTTGAGGCTTCTGCAATGGCGGATGATGCAACCAACAACAGAGCACTTGGTGCGATTTTGAACCAGCAGTTCATCATCCAACTTGGTATTTTCACTGCCCTACCCATGATTGTGGAGAACTCTCTTGAGCATGGATTCCTTGGGGCGATCTGGGATTTTATAACAATGCAGCTTCAGCTGTCATCTGTATTCTACACGTTCTCCATGGGAACTCGGGCCCACTATTTTGGACGAACTATTCTTCATGGTGGTGCTAAGTACAGGGCAACTGGACGTGGTTTTGTGGTGCAACACAAGAGTTTTGCCGAGAATTACAGGCTTTATGCTCACAGCCATTTTGTGAAGGCGATTGAGCTTGGGGTCATACTCATAGTTTATGCTTCATACAGCCCAGTAGCAACTGGCACTTTTGTTTACATTTGTTTGACAATCTCAAGTTGGCTCTTGGTGATGTCGTGGATCATGGCTCCTTTTGTTTTCAATCCCTCGGGTTTTGACTGGTTGAAGACTGTTTATGATTTTGATGACTTTATGGATTGGATTTGGTTCCGTGGTGGAGTGTTTGCAAAAGCTGAGCAGAGCTGGGAAAAATGGTGGTATGAGGAACAGGATCATCTGAGGACAACTGGGTTTTGGGGAATGGTATTGGAAATAATCCTAGACCTCCGTTTTTTCTTTTTCCAGTACGGAATTGTATATCAGCTGGATATTGCTGCTGGGAGCAAAAGTATAGTTGTTTACTTGCTCTCTTGGATCTATATGTTCGTAGCTGTTGGCATTTATGTAATTATAGCATATGCGCGGGACAAATACTCTGCAAAAGTACACATCTACTACCGGCTGGTTCAGTTCCTTGTTATTATTCTTGCCATTCTTGTGATGATTGCTTTGCTGCAGTTCACCCGGTTCACCTTAAAAGATTTTTTCACGAGTCTATTGGCTTTTATTCCTACTGGGTGGGGCCTCATCTTAATTGCCCAAGTACTCCGCCCATTTCTACAAAAGACAATCATATGGGAGATTGTTATTTCTGTGGCTCGCTTGTATGATATACTGTTCGGAGTGATTGTTATGGCTCCTGTGGCACTACTATCATGGATGCCAGGCTTGCAGTCTATGCAAACGAGGATTCTATTCAATGAAGCATTTAGTCGGGGCCTGAAGATATTCCAGATTGTGACAGGCAAAAAATCTAAAGTTTGACTTGTGAAAGAAGGTAGTAGTCTATCACCCACCTTTTTTTGCCTGGGAAGTTTCTTACTTATTTGACTTTATAATAATTTGTGCCAGGACATACTTTTACCGATTGGAAGGATACTTTTGGCCAATTTGGCCACAAATGTGCACTTCCTGATCATGCCATCGGCATTGAGGTTATGTTCTTCTATGTTTGATCGTTGGTTTCTATGTAGATTTGATCTTATATTGGAATTTTGTTGGTATTGCAAGTACACTAGTTAGTTGCACCTTTAACAGTTGAGTTTGAATAGATGTCCTTTGATATATTGTTGTGCTGTTTCTTCTGATTCTTTGGTCAATGTTACCATCTAAGTCCTCAGGGAATTACTTGGACCATTTTAAACTTGGACAAGAATATCTTGCGTTTGATAAATTATGTCATGAAATGGGAATTGTCTAAGGTTGGGTTCCTGTGGAGTTCGGATATGGATCAATAGGTTGGGGCTCCCCTCTTGGTTCCTTCCTGGCAGCTCAGTTCGTCCTTCACCTGCCTGCGACAAGTCACTAAGGCTGGTGGCAGCCTAGTGACCCTCCGACGATCAAGTTAGATTCAGAGAGAAGAAGGTAGGTCTAAGCTTAGGGAGAAACGGTATACCTCTCTAGGTTTATATCCCCTTCCTTTCATAGACCCCGCTTGACTTGCCCACCAAGTAAGCTCATGGAGGGTACGCTCGAGTAACCGCCTCGGGTGACATCACATATGATCTGCCGGATAAGGCAGTTACGGAGCACATGGCCAGAGCTGGCCGCAATGATGACCCACGTCCCTTAACAACCTCGGCCTACTTCACAATGACTTACATGGCCAAGCGGTTGGATGCACGCGGACAAGACTTCATTTCCAAGCCGCACGAGCATGATCAGCTTGATCTAGCTTGGTATCCCTGAGTGATGTGATGCCGAGACACCGAGCTATGAGTACTTGAGCGGAGCTGCGCTTTGTGGTGGCCTGCTTGGCCGATGTGAACACGCTCGGCGATCCCTGACTTGGGAATGGTCCGAGTCCCATTTCCAGGGCCCCACTACAGTTCCCTTTCTCAAATGACTAAATTTGGCCAAGTTGGGAAAAGGCTTCTCTTAATGATGAAACACACCTTTGATTATCGTACACATATTTTGCTATGTTGGAGGGATGCAATGTCAATTATGGACTTCCGTGCCTCAGTCATGTATTTATAGCTTGTTTAATGCTTGGAATTTAGAGCAATAGAGCTACTTTTTACGTAAATTTATTGAGGTTAGCCTTTAGGTCTTTAAGATGGGAAAATTGACCATCTTGCGTGATACAACCATGACAAATTGACTGACCAAGAAACTTGTGTTTTTACATATTTTCCATCTTCATAGTTGGCTGGTATGAGTGGTGATCTATTCCATTGTTTAGGCTCTTAACTTATGATATTTGAGTCCAATTATAAAATAAGTTGGTGATCAATCATGTGAGGTGTGATCAATAAGTTGGGTAACGGGAGGGTGTCTTGTTGAACTCATGCATAATGTAGCAACTTATTAGTTCGTTTTCTTTGTGACTTGCAATTTAATGTTGCTGATTCCTTACTCATAAGAAGATGAGGAAGTGGTTACCTTAAACTTTTAATGGAAGCAAAGCTTTCTTTGGCCTTTTGTTAAATGTCAGCTGGGGAGGGGTGACAGGTGACAAAATGGTAGGAAATTTTGGATTCATTTTGGTGGCAAATGAGACTGTGAGAGCATGATCTAAACCACTGCCCAGCCCAATGGGTAATAGATAGTTTCTTCCTCTGGTATTTTGCAACTTTCTGCAAGACAAGCAACTGATTTTGGAATTGAAATGATTTCTTGCCCTTTTCTCTCTACCCTTCTTCGGAAGAAAGGATTGCTGAAGGATTTAGTCCCGCATGCCATTGATATGAAACTTCTTGGCATGTTTGAGTTATAGTGCAGTGGTATGGATCAGTTGGATTCATGGTATTGAATATATGTTGCCTAACCCATGGTGAGAAATTGTTAATATGGGAGTATAAGAGTTCCAAATAGTATTGAATGGAAGTAGGAGAACTATAGTATTGTCTACATTTATGTTAAGTACAAACATGGGTTTTCACGTATTCTTCCTCTTTGGCAAAACAAAAAAGGTGAAATGACTGTCTTAGGTAACTATTGGCACTTGGCAGCCCCCAATATGTTTCTGTCTTTTGTGCATAGGTAGTACCCACCTTGTTTTCAAATTTGGCTCACGTGGAAATAAAATGAAACAGAAATACATTGCTCCAAAACCTCACACTTCCCAATCAAGCGGAATCAGATCTGTGGTTCCTATCCAGTTTTGGACTAATACTGAAGTTTCCTTTCAAAGGATATACCAGCATTACTTTCTAAAATTCATCGATTTCTCACTTCAGAAAACAAGCTAATGTTAGTCCTCTCAGTTTACAAATTCAAGTAATTCCTACACCCTTCTAGACAACAAGATTTCTTTGTCCTAAACCCACCACAAAAGGTATTTCAAGGTGGCACGAATTCGTGTTTGCTGAAACTTTGATGTATGAAATTCGGAGCTCTTCAGGGGATTGCTTCACATTGATATCTCCTTTAGTTGTTTTTCTGCGTGTATTAAAGTGAATTCAATAGTTTTTCTCTGGTAAGTTGTGTTTTGATCAGTATGAGAAAGAGGACATGAGATCTGTGTTCTGTCATCTGTATTCTTTTACCGTGGAAACTATTGAAATTCTATGTTCTTCCAGTATTTCTCAATTTTTCTAATGTGTTAAACATGATTATCATCGGATTGTATTTCATTTTGCAGGTATGAGGATTTGACATAATGTTGAGACACGCTAACAATTCATTTCACTTGCAATTCATTGACAAGGGAGGTGGATGATGTCAACTGGTTTTTCGATCGCTGGCTTCATCTCCTTTTAACTGTTGTAATTAGTACTTACTGCTTTGTTGTAGGTGGGGACTGGTTTTCTGTGATTATCATCCCCACCAT
This sequence comes from Rhododendron vialii, assembly GCF_030253575.1. Lineage (NCBI taxonomy): Eukaryota > Viridiplantae > Streptophyta > Magnoliopsida > Ericales > Ericaceae > Rhododendron > Rhododendron vialii. Next base: position 10,499,659 of record NC_080560.1, read on the forward strand.
GTTCAAGTTTAAAGTCTATTGTCTCCGTCTGGACTTTGACTCTGACAAGTAGAACTGCGTTATTTATTCAGTATGTGGGTTTTGCTTTTGTTCTCATATTGTATCCTCATAAATGTATTGTTCAGCATGCTAAAAAGATCAAAAGGTTAACAATGGGAGAATGTTTCTGTTTTTATCTCTCTCCACTCTATTGCAGTTTATAACTAAATTTTGGATACATATGTAGGACTGCTAATCTGCTGTAGCACATTAGCATCTCTCTCTCTCTCTCTCTCTCTCTCTCTCTCTCTCTCTCTCTCTCTCTCTGTGTGTGCGCGCGCGCGCGCGCCTGCTTTGCTAGTGGAGGCGTGGTGGTTACCAACAAGGTGGCTAGGTAGAATTCAGATACGGTTGACGAGAAAAGGGGGTGGATGGAGAAAGAGGAAACAGCAATGTTGGGACCCATTGAGGTGGTGAACCAGCAACCTATTCAGAAAATGGGCGAAGAAAAATGGGTTGATATGCTTCACAGCCTTGACTGGCATTTAAATGGTTTGATGTGCAGGGTTTTTATGAGTTGAGCTTTGTCCTAGCCTTGTCTGCGCATTCAAGTCCTTTTTTCAGCTCTGGTGCAGCTATCTTTTTCCGAAGCCTTTCTTGCTGTCCTTTTTGGATTAATTACAATCAGTTGGAGGGGAAGACAAAAAAAAAAAAAAAGGGTCGACGTAAACAAGACATCACGTATACCTGCATTTTCACAGTTGATGATGCCCTTTTTGCTCCCACAAATCAACATAAAGCAAGGGAATAGTGCTAGAACTCATAACACTAAAGCCAGATGTATTTAACATATACGATGAGATGAGCTACACCACTAGAATCTGTGTTGATTCACAAGGCTATGTTTAGATCATGAATTCGCGAAGAAATTTACCAATGCAAAGGATAATCCTCTAAAGCTAAAAAAAAAAATTCTGTGCAGTGTGGTAAAAAAACGAAAAGAAAGGCACTGGGCCTAAACTGTCACCCACCAGCAGCTATCATCAACATGGAAGTCGGAACTGCTCGCAATCCTTAGACCCGTTTCTCACAAAGTGGTTAACTAGACCATTCATCATTTTAGCTACTGCTTCTTTGAATTCGTTACGGTGGCTCGTTCCCGCCTCACTGAGGACTTTTCCCTTGTCTACAGACCCGATTTCAGCACCTTCCATATAAGCCTTACATGCTGACAAAATGTCGTGTGCTCGAAGATGAAAATGACCAGCGACAAAGTCCTCAAAATACTGCAACCAAGCACGTACTGTTCAGATTTCTAGACGGGAAATAGAAGACAGCATATATAATAGAAGCAAATGCGAACCAAGTTTTAGATTTCACCATCTGTCCGATATATGCGTTGGAGGGGTAATTTGATAAGTGTAAGCAGGAGGACATACAGCCATCATCAGAATTTTGACGAACTGGTGGATTTGGTCCTTGGTGTATGTAAATCTATCGATGAATAAAAAAACGCTCATCGGGATATGTTACTACAGTGATCGGATATTTTTTTTTGCTGGGTAATGATCGGCTGTTTTACAACAAAGGGTTGAGTGCATTCCGGCTTGTCTATAGAAAGAACAGAGTGAGCCAGGAAATGAGCGAAATGCATAATCAAGTTTGCTATTCCACTCACAAACATAACTCCAAAATGAATCCACTTCCAATGGTCATTGTTCAAGGTAACATTGGAGTCTGATTTAGGGTTGGTTTCCACAATTAAGGTTTATTTAAATCAGCAACGCTAATGCCTCTTAACAATTCATGCCAACAACAATCTGAAAGTCAATCTGTACTAAACTGTCAGTACATCACCTAATAGTCCAATAATCAATTATGCATTCGTCATCTATGTGTCTCCCCTAAAATGGTCCAACAAAAACTATATTCTCATAGTATCTCTGCTAATACAAAAGTGAACTGATAGGAACACGGCAACTCCAAGCAAATAAGGCAAAAATGGAGAGAGAAGGATAGAAAAAATCATACCTTTGGGGGCTTCCTAAGTGTATAAATCATTGTCTTCAAAGACAGAATAAACACATTCTCATTGTACTCCTTGGACTTCGTTCTCCCTGTCGCTGAATCTTTCGACTTGGCATACCCAGGCTCATTGAAATACGGATGCGCATTCAATATCAAAGCTTGTATAGAAACAAGGACTTGCAGCATTGTTGATTGCTTTGGAATCCACTTCTCATTCCCTTTGCCAGTCCATGTGTTCAGAAGGCTGAGGCAGACCTTACCGCAATCATACAAGTTTGGGTTTATTCGAAGACCGCCAGAATAGTAGTAAACCATCTGCAAGAGAGAAACAGTTCAATACATACACAATAGAGAATAGTACTCCCTCCATCCCCTAATCTTCATCCTTTTTTGATAGGTGCCATTCAATCAGATCAACAAATAAAATAATGAACATTTGTAGATAGAAATTCTTAGGATCTTTTCCACCAATCAAAAGATATTAACTAGCTCCAGTGAACAATTCTGCCAAATCGTCTAAAAAGGAATGCCGTGAAAAAGACAAAGATGTTTTTTAAGACGTCAAGAACAGTGAAAAGGGACCAAGTATATAAGATGGAGGTAGTTTTTTCTTTTTTATAACTCAGGTGGCCCATGTGTTTGGGCCAGCTCGAGATAGGATTAGAAATGAAACGGTTCATGAGATGGTAAGTGTAGCACCTATAGAGGAGAAGTTGAGGGAACATAGGCTAAGGTAGTTTGAGTATGTCTACCGTAGACCTGGAGATGCAGTAGTTAAGAGAGTGGATAGAATAGCTTTGGGTAGCAACGCTACGGGGAGGGGAAGACCTAAATTGACATTAGATGCTATTGTGCACAAAGATACGAGTCTAATGGGTTTAATGAATAAGTGGCTCTTGACAGAACTCAATAGAGAAAAAGGATTCATGTAGCCAACCCCAATTGATTGGGACATAAGGCTCAGTTTGTTTTGGTGTTTGGGCCAGCTCACGCGCACCTCAACTAATCCCGGGGGTTCAATCACGCGCACCTCAGCTCTGTGTGGACTGCTCCAAAGGAGTTGATAGCAACTAGGCGTGAACCTGAGACCTTAGGAGGGAGCAAACCCCTAAGTCTCGGGTCTTGACCACTAAGCCAACCCCTTTGGGGTTGATGGTGTTAGTATTGTTATTAATCAAAACAACTGTATTACCACCTTACTATGACAAGGCACGTACCGGGGGTACATCAGGATAGGCAGGAGGGAAGAGAATATCAAAGACGAAGAGACCGTCATGGTAAGGAGTGCCTGCTGGCCCAACAATGATAGCCCTCAAAAGATCCATCCTCGTTTCATAAACTCTTACATATATTGTGTCTGCATGAAACAATATCGTCGAGTACGCAAGAAGTAGGTAGCGAATCAACAAAAAAGAAGAAGCAAGAAGTAGGTAAACTAAATACTACTATTACCTTCAGATGGCCAAGCAAAAACAAGTATTCCAAACAAAACAAAACATACTCCTTGAAGGTTTCAATTGAACTTCAACATATTTACATTCGAAATCTCTCCATCGTATGACTTGTCAAACAGCAGTCAGAACTCACCAGGTAAATTATTCTCCAGAATTTTCCACTCTTCCTGAATTTTCTTTGCCCAAGTATTGGTTGGCTATCAAGAAAAAGCAGACAGAAGATCACAAAAGGCACATCCATGAACACAACGTCACAAATAACGAAAATGCGCAAACAGTTATTTTAACTACACTTGCCTGCTGCCCTGAAAAGCCACTATTAAAGTGATGGTCCCCAAAATCATCAACTGTATCAAACCTTTTAAAATTTTGAAAATTTCTGAGCACTTGATCTTCCTTTCCTTCTTGTTCTTTCTCTTCCTGCTCCTTTACAGTAGCACCCGCCCCAGTAAGGACTGTTGAACTGCTAGTAGCAGCAGCATGATTTTCACCATTGGTCGGATCATATATATTTAACGAAGACGGCCCCGCTTGGGTATTTACACCGGGAGCAGGATCTTTCAACCAAGAAAATGATGCCTCTACCCCAGGAGGTAAATCCACATCATCAAATTGGGCTTGCATACTCAGATAATCATTTTCATCGTCATCATCGTCGTCATACATATAGTCATCACTGTCATAATCACCACCATCCTCATCGTAATCAACTGCCTTATTGGCATCATCATCACTATGACAGGACAGATCTGAATTTGGACCATTGAGATGGTCTGAATTAAGAGACTCGGATTTTGATCCGACTACAATAACAGACTTCCCAAAACCCTTGGACATCGCAACCTGTACAAAGACGCAAAAAGAAAAATGCTTACTGAAAAAACAAAAACAATGGCGCAAGTGGTACTAAACAAGGGGAACTACTTTGGATTCCTCCTGAATAGCAGTACTTCATTCCAAAAAGCTTTGAAAAATGTCCTAATCCAAGTACTTGTTGAGAGAGCAGTATCACTCCCGCGCCGCTGCTATACAAAAAGGAGGACACAAGTATCTTCTAGCATATGCAAGGAACCTCTATCCAATCCGGTGTGTAGTGAAAAATTGGGCTGAGGAGTGGATGTACCAAATAGGAACATCGTCAATTTTTGTGCCAGGCTTTCTTTGTATGTTTTTCTTGATTATTCTTCGTGTGATTGTGTATGTGTTCGGGTTGAAGCCACAACAATTCCGTTTTGACAAGCAATCAACATAATGCATCAGAGAACAAAAAAAAGACACGTCTCGTTTCTGTGGATCTGTTGTTCCCTGTCCAGATCATGTCTTACTTCTGTTGATCTCCTGTTTACGGTTTACCACTATAACCATGTCTTCTCTCTCTTCATCTCTTGTTTACCACTATAACCATGTCTTCTCTCTCTTGATCTCTCCTTTCCCACTCTAGCCCCTTGCAAACCATGAAGGAGCTCAACCAATCACGAATACCTACTCCATTGTGTACCACAAAAGAATCAAAGTTCATAGCTCTCAACTTAAAGTAACATGTCGATGAAAAATGGGAGCAATAATCACCTTCTCAGTAAACAAAACAAGTTCATTCACAAATCTGTTTGAAAAACAGACCATCTCCCCATAATCTTTACTTATCATATATGTCTTGTGCCTAATAAATATAACCCACCACATTCTCAACACCATTTCTTGATAACATGTAACAAAATATACTTGGTATGTGCATACATCGAGATAGGTATATTTACAAGGAAAATACTAACCATAGCCCACCGCCGTGATTAATTAAGGCGTACAAATTGTTCGGGAATACATGAAAAGTATATAGAAGTGCGTGAAATTACATTGGCATGTTTAATAAAGTTCGAAACTTTTTGTAGCTTAACCCATTTCGTTTTTTGTTTTTTTTGGGCGCGGCATTTTAGTGATCGTTAGCATGATCAATGATCATATTTACATTCTATACAGTCATGTAGATTACTCATACCCACTTGAGAGAGGAAATAGGAAAATTGTTTGTCACTAATTCTTTTGGATGATCCGATCAAAATCAAAAAATTCAAGATAGCTAAGTTCCATAAGAACGATCAAGAACAGTAAAAATAATCAAGAAACCAATCGCTCAATTACTAGTCACTGGAAGTCAATTCCCACGTTAGTCAACAACGATTCGATGAACAAAACTATCACCGTTAGGTTTTTTTGTGGGTAACAGATATATTACCTCGTTGTGATTAAGCATTTTCTGAGAGCCCTCTGAAGCGAATTCGCCGATTTCCATATCCGTGGCCGCCATGATCAAAACCCTCCACACTGCCGAGACTAGAGATAGGTATATTGTGTATAAGTATAATGTAACGTGGATGGATATACGTATAGAGAGAGAGAGTAGACGGGAGAGGTGTTTTACACGGAAGTGTTAGCTAACGAGAAATTATTCAACGCCCTGGGATAAGGTTGAGAACGAATTTAGACCGTACATTAGTGTGGAATCCATCCCGAGCATTAGATTCTATAGCAATATGTGGTTCAAATTCGTGCGCAACTCAAGACATTGAATATCTTCTCGTGGGCTAACAGGGTAGAGTGAGAGATTTATTCGCGCATTATTTAGGTAAGTTGACAATCTTACGCATGAAGGAAAGGTTAGAGATTTTGGGTTGAGGCTACACGGAGGCTTTAAGTGAAAAAAAAAGCTAAGGAAACCGACAGGGGAGACGCGGTGCGGTGGAAAGGGGCCCTATGAACTGATAATTGTTGAGGCTACACGGAGGCTATGAGTGAAAAAGCTAAGGAAACCGACAGGGGAGACGAGGTGAAAAGGGGCCTTATGCACTGATCATTCGGGTCGTTCAATAGTCTTTAAATAAGATTGAGTGGACAGTTAAAAATCAATTCAATTTGATATGTGTAGGTGTTAAATTACAATTTTTCATTCAAATTTTGGATTCGTGACAAAATGAAAGATTAAATCGAACACCTACACATATCGGATTGAGTTAATTTTTCACGAGCCCAATTGTTTTTTTAAATTATTAAATAGCTTGAATCATCTGTACGGGAACCAGAGTGGGCGCCGCGTGGCCATCGGTGCTCCCGTCGGTTTTCCGTAGCAAAGTTGGGCTTTAAGTGGGGCTTTTGTTGGTGGACAGTGAATTTATAATCCTGAGGATACGTCAGAGAGCGTAAGCTGACTCAAACGCCTAGTTATAAAAAAAGAAAAAGAAAAGAGGAAAGGTGGTGTATTCTGTTTATCTTGTGACTTTCATATCGATAGCCCCAAGATGAGAAAATTGTTTAGGTAAATCAGCCTTACACGGTGGCTCGAGAGGCAGCGAAACCGGGTGTTAGGCACCACGGGACGGAAGTGGTGCAAGACCATAATAATTTTTCCATGCAGCCGTCAGTCAAGGGCGGAGGTAGATAATGGTCACTTTGACTTTGACCCACTGAGAGTTGAAGATTTTCGCTTAAATTATCTACAACTTCATTAGTAAGCTATAACACTTTTTTTTAGTATTAAATGTTTGGACTAGTTTATCCGTACTTCGACTTATTGGGATCATAGACTCATCATCCACTAGGACCCCACTTAAGTCTCAAAAGCGTTGATAACGCATGAAATGTTGAACCTAAGATTTTAAGATGGAGTAAACCTCAGGCCTTGACCACTAAGCCAATCCCTCCAGAATTTCATTTTTAACCCACTTAACTCAATAGAGTTTACATATTCTCTTAAGAACCGATCAAAACTTCAAAATTCATTTCTTCTGGCACTTAAGTGCATCTCTGATATCGTTAGGCCAAAGGTGTCTCGGCAAATTTGTTTTGTTTGGATTGCCTTTTGAAAAAAAATTCTCAACTCAAAAAACACTCATTATCCCTAGCTACTTTCAATCATTACTCACCCTTATCTCCAATCATTATTTTCATTTCTCTCTCTATCTCTCTCCATCTACTTCCAATCATTACTCTCATTCCTCTCTCCACTCATAACCCTACAAAATTTCTAATTTTTTTTCCAAAAACTCATCCAAACACAGATTTGCAAACCTAATGAGTTTTGAAAATTACTCCCTCCATCCACTTTAAATGACTCCAACGGAAATTCGTGCAATTTCACATCCCCAAAACTATATTTCTACATTTTTTTTAATTTTCTTACACTAATTAAAGTGTTAACACTTTAATTTAGTGTAAGCAAATAAAAACAATAATATGTTGATATATGTTATTTTTTTGTTTGAAAATGCCCAAATTTTCGTAAAGAACATTAAAGTGGGACGGAGGAAATATATATTTTAGGCTGGACTTGTTTACAACTTACAAGGCAAATCAAATTTTAAACAACCATTACAAGTTGATCTCGAGTAAGTTAAAATTTGGGAGCATCATTGTTCGAACTTTGTTCATAATTTCACAAGCTCGAAAAAGTGTTCATGCTTTGTTTATTTATGCAACAAATTGATCTCGAACAAGCTTTTAACGAGTTTGAACACGAATGTGTGACTTGTTCACATACCATCTATATTTTATTATAAAAAAAAAAAGGGGGCAAGCAAAACTGGAATAAGAATTTTGTTCTGAATTAGTTACACTACTATCCGGTCAAAGAGTACAAATTTCTCATTTTGTTCAGAAGGTAAGTACTTATTTTTCATATAAATACTTATTTTTTAAATTAAAAGTGATGTATTGTGAGAGAATAACCTGTTTCGTAAAGCGAAAAATAAGTACTTAAAAAATAAGAATGAAACGAGGCAAAGTTTCAAAAACTTTGGTCATTAAAATCTGTTCTGTGTGGTCCAACTCTACTGTTTAATCCTCTGTTTATCCAAACACAATAACATCACAAACAGTTTCTGCAATTTACATTGCCTTTCCATTTAATTTAGTATACGTATGTATAAATTACCAGCAACATACAAATCTAATAACCTACACCCTCCCCCATTCAAGCAAAATCTCAAACCTTATAAAGTACAACAAAACTCAGTGAACAAGAAGATACATTTTATTTCAGATGGAAAGAACAAGATTTTCACCGCGTCCGTGGACACAATTCCTTCAAGTGATCCTTTTGTGAGGGCAGCACACCTTGAACTGCTGCCAATTTACACGAATGTTCGGTTATTAACTGATACGTTAACGGCCTATCCCAAGGGACGATCCCAAAGTCGTCGTTGTACTCTTCCATTCCTCCGACCAAGAACTGCCACACGAAAGATCCAGCACCAGACTTCTTTCTCTTGGCGGATTTGTAAATGATGTCGTAGATAACCTTGTAGAACTGGTCGCGTTGAGATGGCTTGAAATCCTTGTTAAGATTTGACAAGCCGAATTCCGTGAACATGACTGGTTTCTTCAATTCTGCGTCGCAGTCTTCGATATGAGAAACTGTCCATTTCTTTATGTATTTTAGTTTCTCTTCAAGTTCTTGATCATGAAACCTGAGAAAAGAAAGGATACAATTGCCATTAGCTTATAATCAGGTAAAACATGACAGCCCTGTTCGTTAATATCATCGAAGTTTGGAAGCATCTACAGCCACAAGGACAGGCAATACGAAATTAAAATTATTCGAAAAACTAAGGCAATCTAGTTTTGGGCATTACTTTATGGAAACTATACATCCACAATTTTCGTTCCTTTTCCATAAAAGGAATCAATTACCAAATCACAAAGCTATTCTGAAACTAAATTTCCAAATTTATTTACTAAATTCCAGCAAAAATTGGAACCTCGAAATCATACAAGAGTTGTCAAAGGGATAAATTATGGGGATTGGGTTGAACAAAAAAGGGATCACAAAAAGATTAATTGGGCAAAATGAAATATACTTCGAAAACCGTAGGCAAAGCAGTAATTTTCAGTTTATTGAGAGGGATTTGAGCAACTCTTCCATGGATTTTTGCTTGAAAAAAAGAACTAATCTTTCAGCTCTCAATCCCAAAAGATAAGGCTTAAATTCCTCAAATAGTTTCAAATCCTCACTTTAGAATGTTTCAATGTAGAAGCAAATAGAGTTGAACATCATGGAAAGCAACTTACCAATGGTCAGGGTATATATGGACAGAGGCAAAATCAATGGTTGAGATCTGGGAGTTGCGAATGAAATCAGATCCAAGGTCAGCTGCCCAGTCTCCGGGGTTGACAGTTGACTTCTTGGGACTCTTAGGACCATAAAATCCTTCAAGGCCAACAGTTAGTAGATGTTTCTTGTCAATTGATTTCACGAACATTGACATTTCTTCTATCCAGTTCTGCGATTGTACACCATACAGTTACCGCATACTACGATATCAATTAACATAAAGAGAGAGAACAAGGGTATCTATTCCTCCCTCCCTCAATCCATCCAGTGGAACGAATAATCATAAACAAGAAAGAATGCACGCAAACAATGTATTGCCGATAAGTAGAAGCGGGTGATTGCCAACAGAACGTTCATGGTGAGATTATTAAGGAAGACAAAATCTAGGACAAATCAGAAGATCCTTACGGAATTCTGCACCGTAAAACTATGTTTATATAAAGTTTCCAAGCGATTGGAGATATTATCTAATACTAGGAACTTATTGAGAAAGAAGTTTGAAATCTCATTGGATGGATTGTCCATAAGTACAAAACATTCGAATATAAGATTGTCTTCTAGTCTTTCTGAATGATACTCACTGGGAATAAAGCAGTGCAAGGAGTCTAGGACTTACTTGGAGAGTGTCACCTGAAGGATCAGTCTGGCAGCGGGGCTCATTAATTAACTCCCATCCAAAGATGGTTGGATCATCTTTATATTGTATTCCCGTGATAGTGTTCTTCCGTGTCAGCAAAGTCTGTACGAGAGAAATTTTTTGCATTGGTCAATATACTTAGAGAAACGTCAGAACTTCATTTTACACAATCATGATTTGTCCAGAATGACTATACACGGCTAGCCAGGCTAACAAATAAGTGCTATATTTATTGCTGCTGAACCTATTGGGCATTAAGGCTCCGTTTGTTTTGGCGTAAAATGTCTTCCGGTAAAATGTTTTACCTATTTTCTGGTGTTTGGTTGTGTTAAAAATGAGAAAAATCTATTAACTGGATGAAAATGACTTACCCTTAAATCTTTCGTAAGTTATTTTCCGAAATGATCCCATTGCCTTCTACTGCAATTCTCACTACTTAGTAGTCTCAGTTCCTCGATCGTCAGTCCTTCGATCGTCAGTCCTGGCCCATGTTCAATTCCAATATTCTCAGATCTCTCCAGCCCACCGTGTAAGCCCCCCTCTCTTTCTACACTATTTTGTCGATTTTTGAACATATTTTTCAACTATCAACCAAACACCGAAAAATAAAAGTTGGAAGTTTATTTTCTGAAAAAATATTTTACATAGAAAATATTTTACATTGTAAAACGTTTTACATCGAAACAAATGGAGCCTAGGTCTTGTTGTCTTTTCGATCATGTCATTGCTTGGTTAATTAAGATTCTCTTCGTCTCCATTCTTCTTTCTTTATTAGTACTTTTTTCTGGGTGTGAGTGTGAGTGTGCGTGTTTGTGTGTTGGTGTCTGTCAGACTGTTTGTATGTCTTGGTGTGGGGATGGGATAATACAGTTATATCCTAGATATACAGATACTTGACAATGGCTCCTCCAAGCACTATAAAGGTATAATAAACGATGGCAGTACACTACTTACCCTTTCTTTATCTTTTTGCTTTGTTTATGCTTCCTGATGTCTTTCCGAAGAAATTGCTAACAAATTTTCTTTTGACAAATGTTGCCATTGCATTAAAATGCTCTTTCAAATCGTAAATTGTTGAGTTCTTGCACAATGGTTAAAGATTTTTTTTCTTGCCTTATTAACAGTCCATCTCCACAGTTTTTTCAGCCAATAGTTCATAAGAATGTCTCGGGGACTTATCCAACAAGAAGCGAAACTTCATATCTCCAATGTAGCATCTAGACCAACTCGCTTTGAATGCATTTAAATTAGTATAATTGTTTCTCCTAAACTCTGATAAATTTAAGGCACCTTCAGTTTTAAAAGGATGATAATATCTACAAAATTTAGCATTAATGATTTCTATACCTCCATCGGCTTGACACTAACCATCTTTCTTGCAAACACGGGCCATGGATGCACACCTTTAGTTGCTATAGAATTTGGAGCATCAGCAATAGTGTCTAGATGAGAAAAGTCATATAATACTCAGTTATTGTTGACCTCCTGATGAATGAAAAATAAATCATCGGATTCGTAAAATTTTGCAGAGATTCCAAATATCATTGATGCGGTGTAAAAAGTTCTTCAGGCTATGAAAAAAGTCTATACATTGGGAAGTCCTAATCCGTATTGGCTTCCAAGCAACATCCAAAAGCTACTTATTGTAGAAGGAAACACAAGCATACCAAAGAAAAGAAGAATACAAAAAGGAAAAGGAAAAAAGAATTGATGAAGATAAAGAAATACACATTACCTTGACATGATTCTTGAAATAAATCCGAATTGATGGATCATAGAAGAAAGAATCATTCGAAGAGCTCAAACCTATGCCGTCTTCCCAAGCCCACTTGACATATTGCGTCTTCCCGCCATATGCTTTCAAGTTATTAACTATGCAAAGTAGTAGCCGAATTCCTTGTTGTCTAGCCTCCGCAATGACATGATCCAAAGCCTGTCATGGTACTTGGTCATGAATAGGAAAAATGCCAAATGGGGCAGTTAACAATAAAGGATCCTATGCAATTATGTGATCATATAGAATAATACAAGCACTCGCAGCATTTCGGTGTTCAACTTGTTTTTGATGGTTGAATATATTCTCACACATGCGACTGGTTTCAGAAGTACTTAAATGCACAGAAATTTGACAATTGTTTAATTTCCTTTCTGTTCTTCCACATCAACAGGGTTCTGTAAATTTCACAGCTTCACAATTCATCGATAAACCAAATCCGTGTTCGAGTTTTCACACAGGTACGTTTTGTCCGCAAGGATATTTCTTTCTCCATACTTACTGTTGTCTATTTAGCTCGATTCCAGTTATCATGACCTCTTGCTTGAACCAGAAACTCAGGCTCCGTTTCGGAAAGGTTGATTTGCAATCAGGCTTCCGATGGTAAATTTTCAAGCACAGAAGGGCTGGCTACTATAGAAAGATTAAATTTTGAACTATAACAGCCCCTTTGGATAGTGAGGAAGAGTTTGATGAGAAAGGAGAGCCCTTTCTGCCGAGAAAGGAGAGCCCTTTCTGCCGAGAAAGGGAAAGGAGCCAACAAAAGAAATAGGAGTATCATTTATGTACTTTTGTCTCCATTTCTTACCAAATTACTCAATCCAAATAAGTGATTTCACGGGAAACTCTAATCATTTCTTTTATCCTTCTGCCAAATCACAATCCGAAGGGGATGTAAGTGTCCTCCGGTTAGAGGCTTAGACTCCTTAATTTGGAAGGTTTGAAAACCTCTTATCACATAGTTATTTCAAACCCATAACAGTAAAGCTCCCAAATTGAGTATTGAAATCCATATCTACTAAATCATATCTTCATTTCGGTATCCTCCTTAAGTAACTACCACCAAATCTTTTCATTCCAGATCAACAAACCAAAACACAACCTTAAAACTATAGTAGGACATTGAAAAACACACACAAGAGGAGCAAAAAATAAAGCAAGAAATTGCAAGATCTCTCTTTACCTTGAAAACACGCTCATCGTATCGTCCGGGCGAAATCTGAAGGGCATTGTAGGCACCATCATTGAAGGCCCAAGTTCTGCATACAGTGAGACCCATTTTCGCCCCCGCCTGAAGCATCTCCCTGACCCTAGGTCTGGTATATTCATCCGCAGCAAGGTCCATTAACCAGTATGAGTTCCACCCATTGATGTAGAACATTCCACCATCCAAAGTGAAGTGAGTCCCATTCCTCTGAACAAAACTCAACTCTGGTTCTTTACTGTAATTGAACCACAAATCCCCAAACGACATGTAGATAAATGCCAGGCACGTTGCAAATCCAACAATGGGGTAAAATACCCCATTTCCTGCTGCCATTCTTGGAGATTTAACCATAGATAAAGCACAAATTACACTGCTCGAGATTAAAAACAGATTCTTGAACACCCTTCGGGCTCTAAATCAACAAATGTAAGATTCAGAGGTACCAAGATTAGGTAAACGAAAATTGAGGTCTCACCAGGCCCGGTTGTGAACAAGATGTCCAAGAAAAGAAAAACCAGATCCCTTTTCTTGAAAGGGCACCCAAACCAGACCCCAAAATCATCAATTGGACACAGTAAAGTCAGAAACTTGAGAATGCAACTGAACAATTGCCTGTATTTTTTTTGTTGAGAGAGAGGGAGAGAGAACCCAGATACCTTTTCTTGAAAGGGTACCCAAATCAGACCCCAAAATAATCATCAATGGGACACAGTAAAGTCAGAAACTTGCGAATGCAACTGAATCAATTGCCTGTAATTTTTTTGTTGAGAGAGAGAGAGAGAGAGAGAGAGAGAGAGAGAGAGAGAGAGAGGGGTTAAGTGTGGGGATCAAATAAAGGAAGCAAAGGAGAGTGGTGATGGAAGCGGAGTGAGGGGTTAGGTCGAATGTAAGGGAGAGCACACCTAGAATTGCCCCACTAAACTTGTAGACTGTCACAGAATCAAGAAAGGTTAGGGGTGAAGGAAGATAGACCGTGGGGTGGAATGCAGTTATCTGCTAAAGGTTCCGTGTTCTTGTTTTTCTAGAATTTCAAGATTTCCAAGTTCCAACCACTCAATTCAAAACATGTCGGGCCCTACGTGATTTCTCTCCCATATCTTTCGCCAATTTCGGTTATTTGCGTTATATTTTATAGGGTTCTATTTTATACGGAGTAGTATTTATACACTGTATTTGTAATCCCAACCACCCCGTATGCCCATTTTACTGACAATTTTTCTTTTTAACTTTTTGGGAAGATCCTAAACATAAACATGGATTACCATCCTTGTCTTCTGCCATGTGATATCTGACAACTATCTCTGCTTTAACTACTCTCTACCAATTTTTCCTTCTTTTTTTATTTAAAAAAAAGTGCATAAAACTACTTATAATCTTAATAATTTTGATTTGATTTGATAAAAAATTGATTATTTTACATTTTCATTTCTCAATTTTTTTCATAAATAAAAAATAAGCACGTGACGATTGAAATAGCCTTAAGAAAAAAATGATTGGTATACTTTAACATTATTAGGCTAGAATAATTTCAATGTAGAAATATAATGTATTGGAAAGAGTAAACCATTTTTGCCTTTTTCCTTTGCCAATGATATTAAACTCATGGGTTTCTTTTTTCATTTTTTCCGTTTTTAAGTTGAAAAGGAACTACAATGGAAAACTATAGGGTATGTATGGGAATAAGAAACATCTCGAGAGTCAAATAATCAAATCTTAATAGTACGGAGTTATACAATCCTCATAGAAGGGGAAATGAGAAAATGGGAATGCAAATGCATTTCTAGCAAGAAGATCAGCACATTTGTGGCACTCTTGCATAACGTGCATTAGCTATGCACTTTATTTACTAAATAAATGCTATTTAATCTCCTTCTCACAAAAAACAGAAAATAAATATACTAATTTAAGACCCTATTTCACTCCAAAAGTCTATTTATTTACACATGGTGCTCTGTTTTTCTTCAAATATCTTCTGCATAAAGTTGCGCAATTTGATGCTAGATTTGCTACTAAAGTCTGCCATTGGACTGGCCCACATAAGCCTTCTCCTCCAAGTAGAGAATTTGTATTCCTATATTTCTTGTTGGGTCTCTGTTTCAAGCAGTGGCCATGTGACCACTTTGTGGATGGAAAGCAATGTAGGCCCTTGTGTGTTTTGATATTTAGGTTGATAAACTACTTATACTTTCCTAGTTTGTTTAGTTTTTGTTGTTGTTATAATAAGGTAGGGAAGACTAAAATTCACAAGAAATTTGTTTAAGATAGAGGAGAAGATAACACCTACAATTTACTAGTATAAAAGTTCACGTGAAATCTTAGTCAGAGTTAAACACTTAAACTAATCATCAAACAAATGCAAAATGAAAAAACAACATATATAGTCGTTGTCTTTCACCTCATCTCAACCCAAGCATCTCGCTACGCGTATTCTGTCAAGATTCGTATGTTTCGAATAAGAGTTTCAAAAGAGATAAAGTGTTTGTCATAGACTCCAAACAATGCTGCAGATTAATTCTTGATCTAGGTGCTGCAGACAGTGACGACTCCCTCCGTCCCAAATTATTTGTTCGATTCGCAAAACGATAACTTAAAAATAATACATTTTTTAAAGAAAAAAATCAAACTTTTTTCACAAATTAAAAGAATTCATTGATATCTAGTTAGTTGTTAAAAATCTTTTGATTTTTTCTAGCAAAAATTGTATTATTTTTAAGACCCCTTTTTGTGGACCAAACAAATATTTTGAAATGGATAGAGTACTTGATTTACAGTATCTTAAAATTATTAATGTTTCTTTTGTCTCTTATAAGACTCATGGCACTCAACCCAAAGGGGTTTGGCGAGACGAGGATAGGAAAAAAACAGAAACACGATAAGTGTTTATCCACTATGAGGTTGCATGTTCGAATTTCATGGAGGCAAAATAAAGATCCAAACTTTAGGGGCTGATTTATTCAGTCGTTAACTTCAGAGTTTCGAAATTAGTTGATGTGTGTCCAAACTGGTCCGGATATGCATCAGGTTAAAAGAAAGACAAATATTGGTGGAGAAGAACCATTGACTTCATATTTTGGTGATTAATTAAGGAAATGATATCCAACCGGTCGTCATTAAAGAAATTGAAGGCAAATCTGACTTAAGAATCGGTTACATACCGAAAGTGAATGAAATTACACGCGTATAGCTATTATAATATGCTAGATCTTTTTTTTTTTTTTTTTTGCCTTCTATATTCTCATTAGTACAGACAGTATATCTGAACATATGGACCCTACACTTCATTTAATATATATATGGCTGTGAATTAATGAAGTCGAATTTTAGATTGTTCAGATTATTTGTAGGGTTCTTAGCGAGCTTGAGTACGACGTCGAGCCCGATGAAAACTTCACAAGCTCAACTTAAGTCTGAGTCGAGTCGGCCTAGGTATAACATTCCGACGTTTGGGTCTAGGCTGCAAGTAAAATTTATATGTGGTGTCGTGTATAACTTCATGATTCGGAGATTTGAATTAGATCAGTTATAGGATTTAAAATAGATTGCTTGTTGGGATCCCTGTCTCTTGATGAAGTTTAGTGTTTTTGATGAAGTTTAGTTGTCATTTATTCCAGCATTGCTTTATCAATCAGCGGCGCAGAACATGATTTCATCTACTTTCTTCCTATTTCTTCCAAAGGATTTGTTTTTTTGGAATGCAAGTTGTCTCGAGTTAGTTTGTGCGCACCTCAGATTAATTACTACGGCCCCTCCCACAGCCGTTTCACACGCTTACGCGTGGAGTGAGGTGGCTCCAAGAATAGTTGGCATGAAAAATCGAATCTGAAACCTTAAGATGAAGCAAATACCTAAATCTCAGGGTAAGATCACTCGACCAACCCTAGCTTGGGGGTTTCTTTTAAAGGATTTTGTTCTAGCAATACTACTTATATTTTAAGTGGACAACAAGATATTGGGAAAATGACGGCCTTGAACGTGTTTTGATAATTAATATATGTTAAAGACATTTTCAGCATTAACAAATGTTCTTAGTATGTTCTTGGTAGGTATTAATTATAAAAACACATCATTGGCCATCATTTTCCCCAAGATTTTCTAGTCAATCCCTCCATAATATATGGCAGACCAAAAGGTCATTTTTTCTTGTGGGTAAGAGCAAGTTCACTCATGTTAAAAGTAATAATGCCAAAAATAAATCTTGGCATCAAGAGTGACAAAATTATATCCGTCCTTGTATTACCAAATTTACTGTCAAATTCTGATAATGTTATTCTTCGTGTTAAATTTGCTGCATCGTCTCAGGCCTAGGGGTGGCAAATTGAACCCAGACCCATTAACAAACCCATATCCATCAATTAAAAAATAGACCCAACCCAACCCATTTATTAGTTGGGTAAGAATGGGTCCAAACCCAGTTAACCCATTATTAGTTGGGTCTTAATTGGGCATCAATTGAGTCAACTTAAATTACCCAATGGGTAATGAAAGTAACCCACCAAATTCCTGCCTCTTTAGTCTTTACCAATTATCAAGTTTCCCGTCTCTTTTGCAATTGGGACGGGCCTTCTCTCTCTCTCTCTAGTCTTTACACCAATTACCAAGTTTCCCGTCTTTTTTGCAATTGGGACGGGCCTTCTCTCTCTCTCTCTCTCTCTCTCTCTCTCTCTCTCCCCTCTTTAGTCTTTACCAATTACCAAGTTTCCCGTCTCTTTTGCAATTGGGACGGGCCTTCTCTCTCTCTCTCTCTCTCTCTCTCTATTTAGTCTTTACCAATTACCAAGTTTCCCGTCTCTTTTGCAATTGGGACGGGCCTTCTCTCTCTCTCTCTCTCTCTCTCTCTCTCTCTCGGAGTATGGCCTTATCTCTCTCTTGTTTATTCAATTGTTCTGTGCTAAATCACACGCGTCCAAAAATATTTTGGACGATCCGAATCAAAAACCAATTGTGACCGGTAACAATTATTTTGACCAGTCAAAATTGAAAACACATTTCATCCATTGATTGCGCGAATGGACCGGTGAAATTGCGCTCCGTCGTGAATAAATTTCTCTCATGATAGTCCTGCATAAAGTTTGGATTAAAAAATTGACTTATTTTTTTGTCCTTATTCAAATTTTTTTTGCATTTTTTTTGTTTTGTGTCAAATTTTTGTGACTTATTGATTTGTTTTGACGAGAGGAATCGGAAAAGTAAAAAAATTTGATCGAAACTTATAATTTTTTGAATAAAGACAAAAATAAATCAATAAGACAAAAAAATTTACTTATTCTCATTTTTTTGAAAAAAATTATGAGTTTCGATCATAATTTTTTTTTTACTTTTCCGATTTTTCAATCATAAATTTTAGTATATATGTAATTGGGTTAATGAGCGGGTCGGGTTTGCTTTTAAATAAATGGGTCGGGTTGGGTATGGGTAATTAAACTCATAGCTAATGGGTCTAAATGGGTCAATGACCCATTAAAGACCCAACCCACTAACAACTTACCCAATTTTATCCAAACCCGCCCGTTTGCCACCCCCATGAAATTTTTAGTATGACGGATTTAGTCCAATGACTTGGATTTAAAATTGTGCCGAAATGACACCAAATCGATACAATAATACTACAATTTTTTGACTTTCAAAGCTGTAGCAAGTTAAAAAAAAAATGTTTCGGCAATCCGTGAATAACTTGTTCTAAAGTAGCTAAAGCTAGTGGGACCTTAGGAGTAACACTTTGGTCGGAATTGTGATTTTTTCAGACAACTTAAAGACATAAAGTTATACACAAGACAAAACATAAAATAATAAAACAAAGGAAATTGATTTATTTCTTTGTCATTTAATCATTTTCTTTTCTCATTGTGATTCTTACTTACATTCACGATTTTTTTTTTATAAAAAAAGAGGGTCTGCGTTCTACTTCCAACAGTGTAAAACAAACAGAATTTAAAGTACAACTTACAATCAATTCAATACTGAAATACTTAGGTGGTGTTCCGATAAGCAAAAATGCAAAAAAAAAAAAAAAAAGATTTTTTGTGTTGGTTAATTTTGCCCCAAATTTTTGTAGATTATTGATTTATCTCGTATCGGAAAAGTAAAAAGAAAATTTAAAGTTGCACTTTTTTTAGCTTAAAAGTTGATATTTCTCAAAATATTTTGGTAAAAGTATTTTTTTTTTTTTTATTTTTCCAATTCCTCTCGTCGAAATGAATCAATAATCCACAAAAGTTTGGCGCAATACTAACAATCGCAAATATTTTTTTTAATAAGAACAACTTTCAAAAGGTCCTCTTTGCTTGGTGGAACTCCACTAATATTGCATATATATATTGTACCAAATTTTGGTTGCATAAATGAGGAAGATGGCCTTATGCAAATATCCTTTAAAAATGTCAAATCCACACAAAATATAAATGGACACAGGTGGAAGAGCCACCACCGACACTAGAAAACAAAGAACAAAATGGGGAAGAAGAAACTTAGGACGGAACCACCTGTTTTCGGGAAGGAAAAAAAAAAAAACCCCTTCTCCGTAGATGTTTATTGAGTTTATTTTATAAATATCCGTGAATGATTATTGACATCAGTGAGATGTGTGTTAAAATTTTAACTTGTTTGACACTGTATGCACATTATCCACCGCCTACTAGACTATGATTCGCAAGACCCAAAAAAAAATTAGAAGTGTATTTTGTTTAAAACACAATTGTTTTCTATTTTTGTTGTATTGCACAAGCACAACTGAAGGGGCATTTTTGCTAAACTTTAAGTTATGGATCACTTCTTATAGTCTATAAATGTCAAGTTATTTCCACTAAATTATTATTTTTTTGGAAAATGTGTTGAATTAGTAGAAGAAAATGTGTTGGATGTTTTAGTTCAATAAAAAAAATTGAAAAAATATTTTAGTTTTATATGACCAACTTCACAAAAGTCAATAAGTTGTACCGCAAATTTTTTAGTAAAAATGGGGCATGAGAGAGGGTGCTAGGGTTGTCTCAGCTGAACAGGGATTTTGCTCCCACTCTAGAAGTGTGAGTTCGATTCTTGGGAGGTAGGCTAACCAATCATGGGTGCATCCAACGGTCCCCACCTCCGAACAGCTTCTCACTGTTTTTTGTGCGTGTTAGTCCCTACGACCGGCCCCAAGGAAATTAGTCTCATCCCGCTTTCCCTGGGGGAGTGTAGGTTCGACGTAGTTGAGAGTAAAAGATCAGGGCTTTTTTGGACTTGGGGGCCCAAATCTGGGGAACCAAACTCTGGGTTTTCAGCCCTCAATTCGATCTGCTGAGGTGACGGATTTGTGGGTCCTCCAGCAGCAGCAGTGGCGGTGCCTGGCAGCGACTACTGCGGTGGGACGAAGGGACGGTGAGCTCCAGCGCATGATGTGACATATCAACGAGAGGATCGGTGGTCTCCAACATCGCAGCTGTTAAATTTTGTGGCTTTTGTTTTATTTTCTTTATTGTTCGGACTTTTTGAGTCCTTTGTTGTATCCATTGTTTATAGGCCTATGGTCCGCGTAATTTGTATATGATTTTATCAATACAAGTTGCGTTCTCCTCGTTTAAATAAATAAATAAATAAATAAATAGAGAGTACTTTTCAAAAAAAATTGTCTTCCCTTATGGAAAGCTCGGGCCGTTTTATGGAATTGGACCCAGTTGCTATCCGGCCACATCAAGTCTTCGCATTAATGTGTTATTGGGCCATTTCACGGCCCACTCTTTGTAAGCCTATCAAGAACAGTATTGATGTCTCCACTATAACTATTGAACTGCATTTGAATCCCAAAAAGAAATTGACGACCAATTCTATGTCAAGAAAAGATGAAAAAGGAAAGTTCATGGCAATGGAATTGAACATTGACTTTGAATGAAGATCAAAATTATGGGAGAGTCCATGGTAAAGTCTTGTCGAGTCGAAGCGCGGGTAGAGGAAGATCCAAGGAAAGCCAGCCCCGACATTTTCATTTGGTCGACGCGTGAAGAGGAGATTTGAACACGGGCGAAGTTAGAGACTCAAATTGCTTGAAAAGAAGCATTATTGTCTTTTGATACGCATTGGATGAACTGAGCACTTATCAGGCTTCGCTTTGAATGTACATATTACAATCAATGAGTATATGCCGAAAGGGTGCAATACAATCTCATGCTTAGAAAGTGTCGGGAAAAGAGAATTGATGAGAACTTTGTTTTCATTGGTGTGTATTATTAATCGTATATAAACTATAATTCTAATATGCCTTTATATTAGTAATTTTTATTAATGATAGGAGAATATTCCTTTGTTGATAAAAAAAAAAACATGTCTTCATATAGGTTACAAGACTTGGTGACTACGAAACTAACCAATTAGGAAACATGAATAATAAAGAAACCTATGCCAACTAGGAAACATGAATAATAAGAGAACCTAAACCAACTAGGAAATATAAATAATAAAACCTATAAAACATGGTAACACAATATTTTCTTTTTCTAATACTCCTATTATGTTAACAGAAAGGAAGAGAAGAGAGGAAACAAACAAAACTTTTTAGACTTGTTGGGAACAAGCTAAATAAGTATTCATTGATGGTTTCACGCATATTGTGTTAAGTGAGCATGGTTGCCATGCCAAGAGGTGCAAAATTGAAATGTCCATCTTTTTTATTTTGTTAGTAAAAAGTAGGTTAATTCCTGGTAAGTTGTAGCCGAATGATGTCCAGCTCGAATTTAGCTCAAGTAAAAGCTCGTTGAATTTAGCTCCAGTAAAGCTCATTTGTGATCTCGAACAACATCTTGTACCCACTTATCATAATGATGATGATGAACAAGAGTGAATTTTCATCAACCCAGTAAAATGTTTTTGCCGATCAAAGAAAAATAAAAATTCATCAACCCAATACTTAAATTGTCCCAAAACCACAGCCAACATAAAAAATTTTGGTACTTGTGTATAGCAATTTGCTAATTACTAAACGGGGTCTAAAAACAAGTCTAGCCACAGCTGAAGAAAAACAATAATCCCTTTACATATATCTTGACTAGAAAACCTAATAAAGATTTTTTACAAACAAAAAAAAAGAAAAGAAATACATTGGCAATTTAGAGAAAGGTAAAGGTATGATTTCAGTGTTACATTGCCCCTCAAAGCCAAATCCCAAATTAAAGCCTCCTCCAAAAAAAAAAAACAAAAAAACAAAAACAAAAAGACCAGCACATTATCAGCTTATCCTCTAGAGAGAGAAATTGAGAGGAGAGAGAGAGAGAGAGAGCAACTTTCCCAAATTTCTCTCATCTCCTTGATTTGAATCTCCCCAAAATTTTCACCAAACAGAGCAAAACCCATCAACTCAAATTCCCAAAATCAAGAAGCATCCCCAACTTCTTCTCTCCTCTTCCCAATAAGCACGAAGTACCCCACCACCGCGCAAACAACTGCCACGAAATTCCCTTCCTTGATCAAGATCTTGAGCACGAACCCGGTGATCTCCGCCGTCAGCTCCTTCCCCTCCACCACCAGCGCCCGCCGCGGCTTCCCGCAGAAGGCCAGCAGGACCAGCACGGTTATCCACGTCACCAGGGTGGCCGGGACCGCCACGGCCAGCGCGGCGGCCATCGAGAGCAGCCCGAACACCGCCCCCAGCGCCACCGCCGCGTACAGCGCCGGCCACCCGGAGGAGGACGACGACGGCGCGGCGCTCGACTCGTACCAGGAGAGGATCGATTTGATGATGTTCCAAGTGGAGGACAGGAGGATGGTGTAGACGACGACGAATAGGGATACCCACGTCCTCCTCTTGCTCATCAGTCTTATGATTAAGTGGTTGGAGGAGGTTATCGTCGTGGTTGTTGTGGGAGATTTAGGTTGTTCTTCTGTGGGGTCTGCCATGGGTTTTTGCTGTTTGGGGATGGGTGTTTCTTCTCTCTATCTCTCTCCTTCCAAGTTTCAACTGGAGTATTGTTCTTCTTCTTGCTGTTTCTCTCTCTACGCTTCCTCTCTTTCTGATTTATATCTCTGTTTACTTTATCAGTAGAGGTACTGCTACAGATATTAAATATATTAAATATCTGTAGCGCGTACAAGGATTGGGATGGTACTCCTTCCGTCCCATAATGTTTGGCATTTTCAAGAATGCGTGTTATTTTTAAATTGCATATATCTTTTAATCCATAATGTTTTAGGCGATTTTTTGAACTTTGTTTAATAGAACAAATTAAACTCTATCAAACAATATCCATATTGCTTATAAAAAACATTATGGATTAAAAGATATAGTTAATTTTTTCATAAGGCTGGAATAGTGAAAGTGCCAAACATTATGGGACGGAGGGAGTATTATATAGTGGTGCGCCCAGCATCGTGTTACACACGTCTGAACTATCAGATCTTGTATCTGACGGCTCAGATCTCATCTTGACAATCAACAATTGAGGGTCGTTCATTATCAGGATGAGATCTGAGCCATCGGATGTACGATCCGATAGCTCGGAGGTGCGGAGCATGATGCTGTGCACACCAATGCACATCACCAACCCGAAGTCTCGCATACAAATGCCTTTTTGGGCCTCTTTTGTGTCTAAAAAAAATAATCGGAGCTGCTCATGTTGTTTAGTATACTTTGTTTATGGTCCTTGCAAAAAATAAGCTCAATTCGGTATCAGTAAAGCTATTTACAAAATATCCAACTTTGTCACAGAATTCATGCCTAAATTCTACCACAAAATTGGATATTTTGTAAGAGAAATTCTAAGTGCAAAGAAAATTTATCCGGAAATTACCCCGAAAGAGCAAATCAATGGTACAGATCCACTTTGAATTGTATCTTTACTGTTGATTTGTCCCTTTGGGATAATTTTTGGGTAGATTTTCTTTTTACCTAGCACTTCTCATTTTGTAAACATCCTAAGTGATACTGGATTAGCTTATTTTTTGTAAGTACCATAAATAAATATTTTAAACAAAATGAGTGACTCCGATCATTATTTTGTGAACCAAAACATGCCTAAAAAGGCATTTGTACACGCTGATACATATTTATGTCTGTACCTGGATCATTTGTGTTACTTTATTGCTTTGGTACTATTGGGGTTTTGTTTGGTGAACAGAAAATATTGGAGGATGAACAGGGGAATGATGACGCGCTTGTCTTGGAGCGTGGGAAAAGGATTTTTTTTGGTTGGGAATTTATTTAAGGGGAAATTATGTTAAAACCCCCTTGATCTATCACCTGGCGGCACTTTGCTTCACTTAACTTTAAATTTCAACACTTAACCTCGTTGAACTATTCATAATTGGAATCTCCTTTGACTCTGTTAACAAATTGAGTGAAGTTACATCATTACCCTTACCCAGCTTCCTTCCCTTTGCACCAGATTAGACAGAGAAAGAACCAATTCTTCTAATTGCTTATTTCCATTTTCGTTCTTTTGTCTCCCTCATTCCCTTTCTCTGTTCCAGTTCATACAATCGTCACGTTATCATCGATGAAGTACAACTTTCAAATGCTCCAAATGGAGCCATACTTCACAAATGAAACAAATCCCCCCAATGAATATACAAGCCATGAAATTCACATCGCAAAACAAACAAAACACGACGAAAGAAAGCACGATCGAGACGCACCTAACGTAACAGAAACCACTCCTGGGTTTGGTATCGTAATTGACGACCTCTGATTGAGTCACCAACCTCAAGTGTTGCACCATAGCCCTCCCGATTGAGTTAATTCAGACCTCGAACATCATGAACCGATCAGTGGAGATTGATCTCAAATGCCAAGGGCTTGTTGATGACGTCCTCGGTGCCCTTGACGATCAGGTAGTCGGCAACGGGGATGTTGTCGTGCAAGACGAAGGCGGCACGTGAGGCAGGGCGGAGGGGTCCTTGAATCAGAAAAGTTTGCCCTGTTTGAGGACGAACCTATGGTGGTCAGGACTTGATGTAGTAGCCTTGCTTGGTTCCCAATTAAAGACTGAGTAGCTGGTTTGGACACTTGAGTTTAAAAATTCATACTCCTCATTTATTTAGTAGATCAACTTATTGAAAATTGAAGATTAGGATTCAAATACAATGAGGTCTTAAAGTTGGTTGACCATAACACAAAGCTTGACTTGTGTTAAGCAACATTTGAGTGCAAAATTCATCCAGCATAGGTTAAAAATACTGGTCAACTTTCAACACTTCCAACTTTTTTAGGAGAAAATATCACGATTAGTCAAATGAAACATACTAAACTATATCATGATAAAAATTCATCAAATTTTTAGTTAATAGTTAAAAGAAATGAGTATCGACTCCAAGTGGTTGGTGGTTAAGATCTGAGGCTTAAAATAAGTCCAACGAGAGAATAGATAGTCATCTTTTATTCCCAAATGCAAAAATCAAGGCTCCAATGAGGGATGAAAAATAACAAAGATGGATATGGGGATGGACAACCATCCCCAAATGACTATAGCTATAAATACCACATCATCAAACCAACTAATTCTATCAGAAAATGGACGGTCAGAGTTACCTAAATTAGCCGAAAAGTTGGTCGGAATCTGAAAATTTCTACAACTCCTTGCCGAAGTAACCAAACCATACCGGAATCCAGTGAGAGAAAGAGCTGAGAGACAGAGAGAGAGAGAGAGAGAGAGAGAGAGAGATATCTCACCGGTGAGATAGAGGGAGATTAACGGGTCACGGGAATTGCGACTGAAATAGTGGAACGGGTTTGGCCTGGTGTGATTTCACACTGGGTTTCATGGCTGGGCTTCAGAGAGAGAGAGAGAGAGAGTAAAGTTAGGAGTCTTGAAACAGCTTGGAAAAAGAATGAACCGATGAACGGCTATAATAATTCTTCCAAAATATGAAAACCTATCTTCAACATACCATCAATTACAACAAAAATTTCGGCACAGGTAATCAATGAATTTCTGCACAAGTAATCTAAATCAGCAAGGTTTTGGGTGAGGATGCATGGTCTGGGCTATGGCCATGCCGACGTTGCCGGCTCTGACGATAGAGATTTTGGTGGGTTTGGTTGGTGGGGGAGGATAATTTTGTGCCATGAAAACTGATACTAACAAGTTCTGGAATAACAATTAACAAATACACATTATCAGTAGTAACTAGTAAATGAAAAGAATGATTCACATGTACTCTATGTTTGTAGAAGGAAATTAAGCGATCTTTTGTTGATTTTCTCGATTAGAATGCCACCGCCGGCACTCGCCATGATCTGTTTCTTCTTCAAGCTACCGAAGATATTTCGTTCCATCGCCAACAAAGTCGTCGTCCGCCGCACCACGCCGCGCCGGAGCCACGACCACCAGTTTCAAACGACATGGCTGATTTGCGCCACTCGGACTAGGTGGCAAATCAATACTACTAAGTAATCTGGGGATATTGCCTAATCCCGGTCATGACGACTGTGGTTAGGTGCCAAAAGGGTACAAATTCTGTTACAAATGGGATATCGCCTAATCCCGGTAATTGGGGGATTCGAAACGACCCTCTTATAATTAAGGAAAATGATAAAATCCTCAATTATATATATTAATAGAAAAAATCAAAATAATAGGTAGACACTATATATAATAATATATGAATAGGGGTATAATGGGCAACAATAGATTTTGAAGATGAGAACATAAATATTACCTCCAAGATGAACACCTAAATATATCTAGTAGATGATGGCTATTTAATGTCTTCTTTTTTTAGAGTACTTATTTTAATTTTTTTTAAAATAATTTTAAAGTATTTTTTAATTAAATTGAATTAATTTGGGGAAAATAAAATGGAGAAAAAGTTAGTTAATTAATTTTTCATCCTAAAATAATTATCCATCTCCTCATTCTATCCCCCATGGGAGAGGAAGGAGTCTTATTATCCATCTAACTAACTTTTAACCATTTTTTCACACTAAAATAATTATCCATCCCCTCATTTTTCCATCACCCCATTGGACTTGCTCTTAGGTGTTTGTTTCTTGTTAAGGACCGTCCATAACTTGAAACCTTTTAGGTATTATCAATCCTTTAAAGCTACTGAAAGATTTGCCCCGTTTTTAACTTCTGAGTCATAGGATTACTCAAAGTGCTTGTAAACTGACACAGGTATACCTGTTCATAAAAAAAGAAATGGGTATGGAATCTTGGAAATTATGCAAAAAAAGTTGAGATCGGTCCCGGCAACATTCAACATTCTCTTGTGCACTAGTTAAGTGAAAGCAACATGTATACGGCATGTGTTGTGTGAGCACATTATGCATTTTTTTTTTTTTGGTTGTTGTCAATATTCTATACATCAACGGAGGTTAGCGCCGTAGACAGTAGAATTGACCTTGAGCTAAAATTTGTGTTGTAGTTGCTTTAGGCTTTCAAAAAATTTTGAAATTCAAGGGCCCCTCAAAACTTTTTTTTGCCCCTTATAACAATCCAACAAATGGCCTTTTATTTTTTCTGTTAGCTTTAAGCACTTGAAAAGTCAAGGTTGGCACTTAGCGGGGCGTTAGTCGATTAGTTCACGAGAGATTTCAAATGCTATCCATAGCCTTGAATTCCAAACGCTCGCAACGGGGCTCGAATCATGACCTCCCACATGGAAAGGACCAGAAAATGCCAACTGGACTAGAGCCCGTTGCCCGTTATACCTCAGTCGACACAAAATTTGACTAGTTTATTGAAGTTTCGTATTTCATATGGCTTGTTTGGAAGTTGTTTTTTTTATCTTAATCTCCAGCCAAATGTCAGACTAAGAACCAACATACTGTTAATAAAAAATGATACAGCTAAGTACATAAGGGACAAAAGGCTTCAATTCTTAGATCACAAGCCATGGTTGACATATAGTTTTTTAATTAGACATTTTTTCGATTTTTTGTTCATAAATTATACTCCGTACTATCTAACAATGGTTTCGTAAACGACTGATAAACATAGAAGAGAATAGAAAGAGAGCAAGAAATAAGGGAAATTTAATTAATAAAATTTCTTTCGTTCAAGATCAATTTTATTCTTGACATAGTTCATGAAAAACTACTTTTTATAGTAGTCGGGGTGTCATCAGGCTGCTGTGAGTCCAATTTCATCTCCAGATCGAGAATTTAATCCGAACCTTTCACGTTGGCGAGCTCGATGAGTCCAATCGTTTTCGCAAAAACTAGAAGTTGATTGGACATTAATAATTAATTATAACTGATCTATATTGTTCTTTGGAAGATGAATGGCGGATATGCGTGATTTTGGGATTACACTTCAAAATACAAAATATCAACCGATAAAATAAAATCCATTTTGGACTCACAACAAGGCCTATTGTCTTTAGGGGCACAGAAGGTTCCCGAGGCATATGATATAACACTTGTTAATTAGTTCGTTTACTTAAGTTTTCTTGCAAGATTCTTCTATGTTAGTTATTTTTCTTCTTCTTTTTTATGATGAAAATTCACTGATATTGGCCTTTCTGATCATGTCATACAATTGAGAATAAATTATACATAGACCCTCCGTGTAGAAGGGAGTGTCCGCCCACCCAATAAAAAGAAGACAACCCAGCGTGAGACAATCGGCAAAAAGTAGGACAATGTTGAAAAATGATTTTTGAGAATCCTTTGGAGTAGAAACTTAATTATGAAAGCCTTAGAGACAAAATTTAATTATGACCATTTTGAATAATATGATCAGACAATAAGTTAATCTTTGCATCGGTCCAAATGGATTAAAAATTGGAGCACTAATTATTTAATATATAAACAGTTCAAAAATATTAAGTGTTCCAATTTTCAATCCGTTAAAACCAGTGCGAAGATCTTATTATTCTGATCATATTATTCTAAAGGGTCATAATTAAATTTTGTCTCTAAAGCTCTCAAAATCAAGTTTCTGCTCTACAAGGTTCCAAATAAAGAACAGATATTTAATTATGAGAGCCCAAGAGACAAAATTTAATTATGACCATTTAGAATAATATGATCAGAATAAAAAAAAAATTGCATTGGTCCAAACGGATTAAAATTTGGAGCATTAATTTTTTAACCATATTTTTTAATTTATAAACGGTTCAAAAAAATTAAGCGCTTCAATTTTCAATCCGTTTAAACTGGTGTGAAGATCTTAATTATTTTGATCATATTATTCTAAAGTGTCATAATTAATTTTTGTCTCTAGAGCTCTAGTAATTAAGTATATGTTCTTTATTTGGAACTCTATGAAGCAGAAACTTAATTATGAGAGCCTTAGAGACAAAATCTAACTATGATCCTTTCGAATAATATAATCAGAATTATAAGATCTTCGCATTGGTTCCAACGTATTGAAAATTGGAGCGCTTAATATTTTTTAAACCGTTTATATATTAAAAATATGGTTAAAAAATTAAGTATTCCAATTTTTAATCCATTTGAGCCAGTGCGAAAATCTTATTATTCTAATAAAAGGTCATAGTTAAATTTTGTCTCTAGGGCTTTCATAATCAAGTTTTTGCTCCATAGGATTCCAATGGATTGAAAATTTGAGCACTTAATATTTTTGAACAGTTTATATATTAAAAATATAGTTAAAAAATTAAGTGCTCCAATTTTTAATCTGTTTGAGCCAGTACGAAGACCTTATTATTCTAAAAGGTCATAGTTCAATTTTGTCTCTAGAGCTCTCATAATCAAGTTTCTGCTTCATAAGATTCCAACGGATTGAAAATTGGAGCGCTTAATATTTTGAACTGTTTATATATTAAAAATATGGTTAAAAAATTAAGTGCTCCAATTTTTAATCCGTTTGAGCCAGTGCGAAGATCTTATTATTCTAAAAGGTCATAGTTAAATTTTGTCTCTAGGTTCTTATAATCAAGTTTCTGCTCCATAGGATCCCAAAAAATCATTTTTCAACATTGTCCCCATTTTTGTTGATTGTCCCACGCTGAGCTGTCTTCTTTTTATTGGGTGGACGGACACTCCCTTTTACACGGAGGGTCCGTGTATAATTTTTTCTCCATACGATATAACACTTTCGAAATGAGTCCCATATTCCACCAAGGAGTACCAATATCCACCCGATGATAATTGGAAAAGTTTTGAACAAGGACGCACCTATATTTTCCCCCCAAATGCATGGAATTGAGCACATGGTGCTTACCATTGGACATACCACTCGACTGATACGTTTGAAGACATGCGTTTGCAAATGGGAATGGAAAACTGTAACGCACCAGCCGCACTACACCGTTGGTGGTTTGGGGGGGGGGGGGTTTTACTTTGTCAGACTGGTGGAATGATCAAAAAGCAAATTGGACTTGCTGCCAAAGGCTGTGCATTTGGAGGGTGCGTTGAACGAATGAGTGACCTTTACGCATTTGGAAACTCTTTTTCTGGTTTCTTATTAGGTCTGTCCCTTTACACTTTCAGACTGTTGATGCCTTGATGTGTAAAGTAGAGAAGAAGACTTTACATGTGGTATAGATCTCTCAAAAAGGAAGAAAGAGTCTAAAACCGCGTATCCATAATCCATGAGGCCAGAAAATTATTTCTGAAAATAGACTGGACTGTCTATCTGACCCATTTGTGGGGTTCCTTCTGGGCTCTTCTTTTTTTGATTTGTACTTGTCGATACCATTAATCACGTCAAAATTCAAGTTGATCGTACATCGGTTCGTAAAATTTAAGAATGCATTTGTCTTGAGATAAATAGGTTCCGATTCGTTGTTGTAATCTTGTTACGTTTCTAAAACAAATGTGTTCCAAAATCATATCAAACGATCAGCCTGATATTTGGTAGTGTGTGACTAATGTTCTCAACAAGCTCAGAATAAGAATGGTTAGAATCATCAAAGTGGGTTCGAAAAGGGCTCACAAGCGAGCCAATTGGACGGTCCAATCCATTTTCAAAGACCGTAGATGAGGAGCCGATTTTCCTTAATCACTCCAGAAGACATAGGCTCCAGACTAAAGTGGTCGTCAAGGGGGCTTCTAGTGCCTGTGGTGTGGAGCCTATAGTGGTCGTCAAGGGGGCTTCTAGTGCCTAAAAGAGAGGCCCAAAATTTTAGTTGATAGAGTAATATCGACCTGTTGTTGATAATTTATTAAAATTAATCTGGTAGCGCAATGGAGATGGCAAAAAAAGAAAGTTCTATTTCTAGGGATTGTTTTTTTTTTTTTTTTGGTTTAAAAATTTCATTGATAACCAAGAGAGAACATCAAAGGGCATATTCTTTCTTGAAGATGGAGAGAATAGCCAATCAGGCGGATAAGCTCCGACAAGGAAAGACTTACACCTCAAACTCCTTACAAAGGCCACCGAAGTACAATACATATAGATCACCTCTCCAACTTTATTGCAGTTTTTCCTTACCCTTGTTATTTTCATACGGATTGTAACAATTAAATCTAATTGGTTTATGGTTTCATTCAAAGCCAATTCCACATATTTTGGTGAATCATAATTAGCTACGATTATTGTCTAAGTTTGGAATTTTCATTACAAAATCCACACAAAGAGGCTTACAGAATTCACGACTTGGATCAGGCCTCCTTCCGCTAAGATTCTTATTTTTTAAGTACTTATATTTCGCTTTACGAGACAAATTATTCTCTCGTAATAATACATCACCTTTAATTTAAAAAATAAGTACTTAATTTTCCTTAGTGGAACAGGATAAGGATAAGAATTTTAGTAGTACCACCTCCTCCACATAAGCTATTCATAGGATCTTTTATGAAACAAATATTGTCAAATTCGATCATTTTTCTCATTGAGAGACAATAGGCTTGATCATTTACGTTACTATTATTTTTTTTTAGAAACAAACAGAATCTAACAAAAAAA
Source organism: Rhododendron vialii (assembly GCF_030253575.1). Classification (NCBI taxonomy): domain Eukaryota; kingdom Viridiplantae; phylum Streptophyta; class Magnoliopsida; order Ericales; family Ericaceae; genus Rhododendron; species Rhododendron vialii. The sequence goes on from NC_080560.1 coordinate 10,531,617, forward strand.
GGAGGTTTGAAGGAAGAAAGAGGGGAGTGAAATTTGAGTACTTGTTTTCGCAAAACGAAAGGTCTCTATAATTTGAAATGTGGGATGTGAGAGGTTTGGAGAATAATATGAAATATTATTTGGTTTAGAGAAATCATCGTAAGAATAATACTCCCTCCGTCCCGATTTGTTTGTCTTCTTTTTAACTTATACATGTCTCAAATTAATTGTCCAATTTCAAAATTAATGGAGCAAATTATCTTATGTGCCAAATTGGGTCAACTTGTTTCTATTATCAACGGTTTGGGAAGCAATTTTGAGAGAGTAAGTCTACAGTTACCGATCAGGAAATCCCGACGCTCCGCCGGGCACGCTCCGGCCACCGGACGGCCGATCCGATCCATCCAATAATTCTAAAAAAAAAAACTGAGTGGGCTCTCGCGAGAATAAATGGCATCCGACGTGTGTAAGTGGCCGATCCAAGTACTCCATTTTTGTGTTTGGATCGGCACAAAAAGGAGTGCTTGGATCGGCCACTTACACACGTCGGATGCCATTTATTCTCGCGTAGGCCCACTCGGTTTTTTTTTTTAGAATTATTGGACGGATCGGATCGGCCGTCCGGTGGCCGGAGCGTGCCCGGCGGGACGTCAGGATTCTGATCGGGATTTCCCGATCGGTAACTGTAGACTTTCTGATTTTGAGAGGGGATGGGGTCTGCCAAAACGGAGGGGCAGCATCTCTTCTTTATATCGCCAAGGACTTTGTAGGCGAGAGAAAAAAGAAAAGCTATTATGTCAACTATATGGGACCTTGCCAATTATTAGGTTCATTCAGTCTAACTAGCGGATATAAATTTTCAAATCAATGGATCAGATTTAGTTTCTTTAACAAGTTAGAAATTCGAGATTGGACAAATAAATCGGGACGAAAGTAAGAACACAACAATACACACCCGATTACCTAACCCATCTCATAAATCCAGTGGATAGCAATATCATTAGTAATAGTCTCCACACATAAGTTTGTGCGAGTGACGTGTTTCTAACGTTCTCCATTCATTAATTAGCAAAGGGATTCCCTTGATCTTTTTCCGATGTTCCAAAAAAGCTAAAACAAAAAAAGAGATTTCCCTCGTAAATGGGTGGGTCTGGGTCAATTTGGATGTGTGTGAATGGATTGGGTCTTTATTGAGTTTTTGATCAATTTACAACTCAATTACTTGTACCCAATTATCCATACCCAATCCAACCTGTTCATTTAACGTCAAACACGACCCGCCCATTAATCCAATGTCATACTTTGAAATTAAAACAACTAAAATACCCATGTATGTTAGAATGATGATGTTACCCCTGTACATTGAATAGTTGAATACATTTAAAATCTTTTCCCTTGCCTGAAAACCAACGCACTTGGGAGCCTTGAATAGTTGAATATATATCAATTATGCAAGTGAACATTTATACTCCACGAATGAACGGATACAATTAATACGAAACCTCAAGGCTGCATTCAATTGTCGGAAATATTGTGTGGGAAGTTGATTCCCAAGAAAAGTGAAGTGAGGCGAAATAAAGAAAAATGAAATTTTATTTTTTTGTATGTATTCTGTTGACAAGAAATTATGCAGGAAAACAAAAATTTCTTCCTTTTAGCAAGAACTGTTTTGCGGGAAAGTATTTCCCAGTGGGAAAGTTGAGGCTGTGGGTCCTATGACTTTTCTGGTAACTAAATACACAGAAAATTACCGAAAATTTGATTTTTTCTGTTCTTTCCGTTCAACTGAATCTTCATTTTCTCACTTTCAATAAAGACCTGATGGTATGCACATAAGTAGGTCTAAAGACTCTAACCTTAACCCCAAGGTGTTTAGCCAAATAGTCGTGTCGTGAGAAAGTTAGTGCTCCTTCATGAGGTCACAAGTTTCATTTCCACGGAGGCCCAATATCCCAAATTTTGGGGCCACTAGGGGTTATACCAAGTCATTACCTTCAGGGCTCCGGAATAAATTGAGGTGCGCGTAAACTAACTCAGACATCTGGTTATTAAAAAAAAAAGTAGGTCTAAACTTTAAACCAATTTAATTGCAAGGTTGATAATTTACACTAGCCGTAATCAAAGTCAAAGCTAGATATAGACAATTATGCCAGCCTTTAATGTGCATCGAACTTTCAACAACCTTGTTTGCCCTCCACCCCTCTCTGATTTTTTTGTCATCGAATTAGGCAATTGCCGGGGAATTACTTGTTTTAACCAAGTATGTCCCCATGGTGTCCAATTTTTAACTAAGCCCATTGGATTGAGGAACATTGTTTAGGTTGACGGTATTGTTATTTTATCTTGAAAAGAACAGAGATGAATCTGGATGACCACTCAGCCTAAATTTCAAATTATTTAAGTATTATAGTAGTCGTGTTTCAAAATTTTCAACGTTACATGAGTTTATTCGCCTAGTGTTTTATTAAAACATCCAACACCCGCTTATCTAAAGTGATATTTGAATATTTTCATAACTCCCCCCCTAAGGTTGTATGTAGTATTTTTTGGCATTATAAATGTATTGACAGAAATTAATATTGCATTCTGTGGTCAATTTTTTCTTTTAAATGTTCGTCGACTCAAGATTAAAATTATGTGTCCATCCCTGATATAGTGGAAAATATTGATTATGACTCCCTCCGAGAGCGGAAGATATTATTGTGGACTGTGTTCGTTCTTAGTAAAGCACAAATGAGTAATGACGTTTTATAAAGGGTCCGGTTAAATACAACTGCGAATTTACTACATGTAGCCAATTCATAAAGGGGAATTCAAAATTTTCCTATTATGAATTAGCTACATGTAGTAAATTTGTAGTTGTATTTAACAGCACCGTTTATAAATAATACTCGTAATACTGTGATGTGATCTACTTTTGGGATCGATGCAGGCCTATGGAGAAACCAAAGCATGTCACCTTCCTCCCGAAGATGCATTAGTCAATATCCTAATCGATCTAAAGTCCATATTCAACAGTTAGTTAATTCCGAAACCAAAAAATCTTTTCAAATCATACTTTTGTCCAGACCTAAGTTACATGATGCCTTGATGCGGGTGTTCGAGAACGAGCTCGAGCATGACTGGTATTGGTATCAAAAGAATGCCCTTAATATTTTGGCATGGTTCGGTTTGTTTGCATGGATGTTGATACACATGCTTAAATTAAAGTTCTTGCAATTGTCCCGTCAAATACCTGCAATCACGTTTGATCCTAGCCCGTGATATGATTATAACTTCTATCTTGCATCAATTGAGCTGGTGTTCCAGAAAAAAGAAATATCGAGTTACCATTCTAAAATCAGGTTCAATTTGCATATTTTGTAATCCCAAATGGGTAGCCATTTCAAAGTAAAACCATCTCGCAATGCCCAAAGATCAAGAGCTAGACTAGAGATTTAACCAATCTTTCTCTTAAAATCACCAATCCGTTTTTGTACACATTTCTAAATTCTAAATCCTATAATCAAAAGAGGTGGCGGGACTTAAGATTGAGAGAAAGCTTATTCACGGAGGAGCCGTGAATAAGCAAATCACGGAGGCGCCAAATCACAGCCGTTCGTTTCGGCGATCAACTGTCCGGATTTTAATAAAAAAAATTATAGGGAAAGAGTTAAAAAAGTTAAATTCCTTTCCAAAAAAAATTTGTTTGAAATCCGAACCATGCGATGGTACTCCGTAAATACTTTTCCACGGAAAACTCCGTAAAAAGGATTTTCTTCTTACGGTTTACGAATACAAAAAGTCTACACACACATACACTTTGTGCACAGATTGTGCACAGATTTTATTGTGGGGCCTATCACGGGTCCCACACGAATCATCCGAGCCGTTCATTAAATGTAAAACATTTTTTCAAGGGACCTCATAAAAAATAAGCTCAATCCGATACCTATAAGTGCTCGATCCAACCACATAACTTTTTAATAACCGGAAATCTGAATGAAAAGTTAGATGGTTGGATGAAGCACCTATAGGTATTGGATTGAGCCTATTTTTTACGGAGACCTTTGAAAAACTGTTTTACATTTAATGAACGGCTCGGATGATTTGTGTGGGACCCGCAGTGGGCCCCACAAAAAAATCTGTGCACAGACTGCTGTGTGTAGCAGCTCTCTTACGAATAACAACGTGGATGTGTCAGTCTTGCAATTGGATGTGTCATCAAGTGTGTACAGAAATTCAAAATTGGTTGGTTTTGTTGACGACAGTGCGACAATGTCTGTGCGTATGGGTCAATGTGTTGGGTGTGTCTGTGTTTGAAAGGAAAAGGGGTAGTGATGATTATGGGTGCCTAGGTCAATCACTGGGGTCCCAAGCATTGAAATTTATTTTCTGAAAATTATTTATTTTGTTTGGTTCTCCTCTCAAAAATAATTTCTTTAAATTTTTTGATTGTTTTGTCATTCGTATTTTTTCGTCTTTAGTGATTTTTGTCAATTTTTTTATTTTTAGGATGTACATAGCGTACCTCTATTCAAAAAGTAAAAGAGTTTGTCAAAATGTTTAAAAAATTTACTAAAGACAAAAAAATACACAAATTTATAAAATATTTTTATCTCAAAAATAAATCTCAAAATTGCAAACAAAGCACAGTGATTATACTTTGATTTCATCCAGAGAGGAAAGACATGCAAATTATCCCCTTTTTTTTTGACAAGGGAAAATTTTTTTTACGGAGGTTTCGGTAAAAAAGTTTTATGGAGATGAATCGCACGCGTCCAAAAGTGCCTTGGACGGTTCGGATTTTAAAAGAATTTTTCTGGGGAAGAGTCTCTTCCCCGGAAAAGTTTTTTTAAAATCCGAACCATTGATTACCGAAACAAATAGGTGTGATTTGCCGATTCCGTGAACAACTTATTCACAGCTCCTCGTGAATAATAAGTATTTCTCTTCTTTTTCTTTTTTTCAACATTGCATACATCAATAGGAGTTAGCGGTGGGTGTTAGAGTTAGTATGAGAAGGAGGGTCCAGAGGCTATCCAAAACCCTAGCCCTCAAAACTCTGCCCCCGTGGAACTCAAAACCCTGGTCACCACGAGAAGAGGGAGATGAGCCACCAACTCTAGAAGTATCTCTCTTTTGACAAACCTAACATAATACATTGCAGCAATTTTTTCGTATATAATCCCATCTTATATTTGGAGTCTTGGAAAGAGTAGTAATTATATTTTAGGAAATTGATTTTAGCACTCCAAAAATTGATAAAGAGGCTCTAAAATGACATCGTTTTGTGTATTAACACAGTTCAATTTTAGAGCTTTTCCATCAAATTTTGAAGTGTCAAAATCACAATCCTTATTTCATTGGACAAAGGGTTTTTTTATTGTGTACGAGTAGGACTACGATTGTGGTGGTATATTCTTTGGCTATGAGAGGTAGCAGTGGTATGGGTGTATGGGAAAGTTACCTTTTAAGGATTATCTTATGTTTATGTGTTTTCTATCAATGAATCTTTTATCATTTTGACAAAAAAAAAAAGTGTTATATATGATTATTGTACTTTAGGCGTCTATTAAGTCTCAACATTCCCAATTTTTTTTTAAATATTATATATATCAGATGATTACAGAAAAATTAATAAATTAACAACTAAAGAGAGTTCGACGTTTCTCCATAAAGTGAAACCCCATACTTTCTCCTTATAAGCCATTGGTTACAATCAGATGGGTTAAGAGTCACATATAAAATTGTATTCACAAAGCATTGGCACCACAAAGCCACTACACACAACATATATTCCCATTAATAAAATTATAAGACTTGTAATAGACTTTATTCGTCCCTAAAACTCTTTTAATAAATTCATTGTAAAGACGGGGAGAGAAAAAGTCATCTCCATATGTTAAGCAGTTAAGGGGTTGAGTGCCCGGCGTTTTTTTTTAGCATAAAAGTGGTTTTTTTTTTCATGGAATAATGGAAAAGAGAATTTGTGGCTCCGTTTGTTTGGGTGTAAAATATTTTCCGGTAAAATATTTTACTTATTTTTCGGTGTTTGGTTGTGTAAAAAATAAGAAAAATATTTTACATTTAATTTTTTTATAATTGGATGAAAATGACTTATCCTATTTTCTGTAAGTTATTTTTTGAAATGAACCTGCTGCCTTTTACTGTAATTCTCACTGCTCAATTTTCTCGATCGTTAGTCATGACCCATGTTCAATTCTAATCTTCTTAGATCTCTCTACCGTCTTAGATCTCTCTACCGTTTAAGCGCCCCCCCTCCCCCCCCCCCCCCCCCCCCCCCCCCCCCACACACACACACACACACACACACTCACTTCTGCCGATTTCTAAAAATATTTTCCAAGTGCTAACCAAACACCGGAAAATAAAAGGTTGAAGTTTATTTTCTAAAAAAATATTTTACATTGTAAAACATTTTACATCGAAACGCCCTCCGTTTGTTTTGATGTAAAATGGCCCTCCGTTTGTTTCGATGTAAAATGTTTCACGTAAAATATTTTTACAGAAAACAAACTTCAAACTTTCATTTCCCGGTATTTGGTTTGCACTTGAAAATATTTTTAGAAATCAACAAAATAGTGGAGAGAGAGAGAGAGAGAGAGAGAGAGAGAGAGAGAGAGAGAGAGAGAGAGAGAGGGTCTTAAATGATGGAGAGATTTGAGAATATTGGAATTGAACGTGGGTCATAACTGGCGATCAAGTACACTAAACGGTGAGAATTGCAGTAGAAAGCAATGGGTTCATTTTGGAAAATAATTTACCAAAGATTTAAGGAAATGATATTGGCACTCCAAAAAATGATGCAGACACTCCAAAAAATAAAGAAAAATGGCTTGGAGTTATACTGATTTTGGAGTGTCTGTATCAATTTTTGTAGTTTTAATATTATTTCCCAAGATTTAACGGTAAGTTATTTTCATCCAATTAATAAAAAAAATATTTTTCATTTTTTACACAATCAAACATTGAAAAATAGGTAAAATATTTTACCGAAAAATATTTTAAGCCTAAACAAACGGAAAGTGTTTAATTTCTAACGAAGGGTGAGTTTAAAAACACAAATCGGACATTTTGAAAGTAGACTTTTTGGTTTTTTTTTTTTATAATATGTACGAGATTTGGTTCAAATTTTCATATCATATGTTTAATTTCAATGGGAGAAATTGCAAAAGAATTCAATTGTAGACTAAAGTTGAAAAAAAAATCCACACCAGACAACGAAAAAGTTAAAAAAGAAAGAAAGACTACAGTAATTTTTTTTCGATCTTTGAGTCTTTTAATCTTTTTTGTGAGAAGAATAAAATAATTGGAGAAGCCTATTTTATTACTAGTTAGGTTCTGGTGAGGGATTCCTCATTTTATTAAAATGCGGGACTCCCTTTCCCAATTGAAATTCGATGATCCGAGCCGCTCAAAGTGATCAGAACGTGATTTTAAGGGTCCCAGTGAGAAATCAGCAAAAAAAATGACCGGGAAGGGCTTCATCCGAGCAGTTTTCATTGAACGGTTCAAAAAAAACTGCTCGGATGACGCCCTTCCCAATCATTTTTTTTGCTGATTTATCGCGGGGACCCTTAAAATTACGTTCTGCACACATTGAACGGTTCGGATTTTCAAAATTTGATCAGGAAATGAAAGTCCCTCATTTTGTTAAAATAATGGATCCCTCACTTGAAAATTCCTCACTGTCAAGAACACCTTCTTAAAAATAAATACTTATTTCAGATTTTCAAACTAAAAAATGATGTAAATGAAAAATAATTTTTAAATTTTTTTTGTATCGTATTAAAGATCTCAATGAGATCAATCAATCAAGATCCATATTGATAGAAAAAATATTTGCGTAAATATATAATTTTTAAAATTGAAATTACTTTCTTAAAAAATACTCCTTATTTCTCTTTCGGAAAGGGAGGCTGTGTCGTTCCGCTTTTTTTTTAAACCTTCTTTTTAAAAAAGAAGGTAATTTCAAGCTTAAATATAATGAAAATAAAAAATTAATGTTTTTGCACTGTTTAAAAGATATTAATGAGATCTATCAAATAAGATTTATATTAATAAAAAAATTATTTGCATAAATACATAATTTTTGAGTTTGAAATTATCTTATTTTTTAGAAGTTCTTTTTAAAGAATCCGGAACGGGATAGTATTATTGGATTGGAAAAGCCTATTTTATCCGGTGTTCCTGAGGGGAGAGAGAGAGAAGCCCCCCGAGAGAGAGAGAGAGAAGCCCCGCGCTGTCTATGCTTCAGTAGAGAGAGAGAGAGAGAGAGAGAGAGAGAGTCCGAGATGGACATGGATGTTTTTGTATTCCCTTGACCGAGACCCGCGGGCAAGCCGTCTATGCTTACTTCTTTATTCACAGCTAATCATCCACCCAGTCCATGGATGTCAAGACGCCACATATAAATTTATAAATATCTACGTATCCGAGCGCGTTGAACAGTCAAAAAAGCAAAACAAAAACGATTCTTCCTCCCCAAACCAGGTATGAGGTACCCCCTCAATTTTCCTCCAACTCTTCCCAGAAACTGCACTGAAGAAGCAAAACCCCAGTAATAAAATCAGCGTCAGGGGTTTCCTGCTGGTCTTTATCTGGTCTTATTCAATTCCAATTGCGTGGTTGTTGCTCTCGATGCTTTGAACTGCCTGGGCGTTCTTTTTTCGGGTCATTCAATCCGCGTATCTATAATGGAGTATTATGCACGAATGATTGAATTTCTGGGTTTCTGTTTATTCTCAGTCAAATCCGAGTTTGTAGAATCTGCGTAAGTTTATAAGGTCGGTTTGATACGTTTGTTTGGGTCGTTGTGAATTGGGATCTCCTGTTTGGATTATAGTGTACTGTTCTGTTCATGGGAATTTCATATAGAGGACCATTTACATCTCAGTAAGAATTTATTGTTCTTTCCGGTAATTCAGGTTCCGGCCTAGCTTACGTGCACATGGATTAATTCTGGTTATCGGGGAAGGATTATTTGTTGTTCTTTTCGGTGATTCGGGTTCCGGACAAGTTTACGTGCACATTGACTAATTTGACTAATTCTGGGTATCGGGGAAAGATTATTAATTGTTGGTTATTTAGATTTGTAAAGGAGGTTTGTTGTTGGGTTTTTCTCTGGAATTCATGGGTTGTGTTTGCGGTAAGGCGTCTGCTGTCCAAGATAGCAGGGAGAATGAGTCGAGTAAAGGGTCGTCGAAGGTATATGTGAATCGAGTTACATCTTCGAAGAGAGAAGAATTGGTGAAAAGGAGGTCGGATAGGGGTGATGCTAGAGTTGGGTTCAGTGATACGAAATTGGATGGTTCTAATAGGGTGGGGGATTACCCAATTCAGAGGAAGAGAGAGACTTCTGAAGTTATTGTTTCTTATTATCAGCGTATAGGGAGCATACCAAAAGCTACAGAAGGTGAACAGATTGTTGCAGGTTGGCCTTCTTGGCTTGCTGAGGTAGCTGGTGAAGCTATCAAGGGATGGATACCGCGGGGATCTGATACTTTCGAGAAATTAGATAAAGTATGTTTCTGTTTCTTGGTTAATGATTTGCTTACGTTCTTTTTTTCTGTAGAGTAGAAAATGGCTCGTGATTGCCTGCGATAGTTTTCCGGATATGGACGTCGTTTTGTAAATGCTTCTATGATTAGTGTTGGTTAGTACATGATTTTATCGTTGAATAGAATTACCATACTCGAAAGTCAAAATTTAGTTACTTAATTGTTCTGTCTGAAGCATTTGACTGGGTATGATCTTTGTCCAAATGATAATTAGTTGATTTTTCAAACATTCCGATAGCAATTGTCTTATTTTGTTTGCATGCTAGATTTCTGTTCTCCATGTTTGTTGAAATCCATATGTCCTTGTTTTGGGTTCTTGCTTGATAGAATTTCATTCTTGCAGATTGGCCAAGGAACTTATAGTTGTGTATACAAGGCTCGCGATCTAATTAATAAGAAAGTTGTTGCTTTGAAAAGGGTGAGGTTCGACATTAAGGATCCTGAGAGTGTCAAGTTTATGGCAAGGGAGATCCTCATTTTGCGCAGGCTTGAACATCCAAATATAATTAAATTGGAAGGTTTGGTCACTTCACGGGCTTCTTGCAGCTTGTACCTTGTTTTTGAGTATATGGAACATGATCTTACAGGACTTGCATCACTACCTGGTGTAAAATTCTCTGAACAGCAGGTACTTATTCAATTGCTTTTTAGTATAGAAAATTTGATAAATTCGGTATTGTGGCAATTACATTCAGTCACTTGTATGATAATCACATGCCTTTGAGCGTGAGGTACCTTTGCTTTTCTTTTTGTGATCATTTAATGTAACAAAAGTGAGGATTTAAAAAAGAAAAGAAAAGGGTTCCTGGATGATGCTACTGGTTTTAAGAGTCTATAAGCTATACATCCAACTCCATTTTCTGTGTTATTTCAGGTTAAATGTTACATGCAACAGCTGCTGAGTGGACTTGATCATTGTCATAGTCGTGGTGTTCTGCATCGTGACATAAAGGGTTCAAACCTTCTAATCGACAATCATGGCATCTTGAAGATCGCGGATTTTGGCTTAGCAAGTTTTTATGATCATCGTCAGAGTGTGCCATTGACGAGCCGTGTTGTGACTCTCTGGTATCGTCCACCAGAACTTCTACTTGGAGAAACTCATTATGGAGTTTCAGTGGATTTATGGAGTACTGGTTGTATACTAGGAGAACTATATTCTGGGAAGCCTATTTTGCCCGGAAGAACAGAGGTATCACTATTTCTATTAGGAAAATGCTAACCACACAGCCCTTAAGGTTATGGTTCAAAAAGTGTATTGCAAAGCTTGGAAACTGTTTTCTAAGTACATAAAATTGGATTGAAATTTTAAATGTTAAATGATTATTGAAATTCGAATTGTTTTTGGGCATTTTGTATCCCTTAACCACCTCCCTATAGCCGGTTGTTACCAGGGTTGTTTTTCTTTTTCTTATCTGGGAATTTTTAAGAGTGTCATTGGCTGCTAGTTCAAGAAACTGGGACAAAATATTTCCCGCAGGGGATCTAGTAAAAAAGCTCGATTTTCTGTTACGATTATTAATTTATTAGTAAACGTCCCATGTCAGTTGCGAGGAGTATGTTTGTTATTTTCATGATTCATGTTCTGTTTATTGTATGGTTCATGTCTCTGACAAAATGGACAATCAGGCCTTTTTGGTGTTGTTTCAGTTATAGTATCCAATTGTAGAAAACAGGAAGGACAATGAGTGAAAGTCTTAGGCTGGCCCTTTCTCAAAACAACTTTTAAAGAAACTTCTTGAAACGTGCTATTTTCAGAGTTATTTGAAATGTGTCTCCTTCGTGCAAATATATGTATGCTCTTGTTTAAGTATGTGCATATTTATCGTGTCTCTCAAGTTGACCCCAAAATTGTTTTTTATATGTTTTTATGCTGCAGATTGAGCAATTGCACAAGATTTTTAAGCTTTGTGGCTCACCATCTGAGGATTACTGGAGAAAGTCAAAATTACCTCATTCTACGGTGTTCAAACCTAAACAACCTCACAAACGATGTCTTGCAGAGACATTTAGAGGTTTTAGTCCCACTGTTCTGGGCCTTATCGAGATTTTACTATCCATAGATCCGACACAACGAGGAACTGCAGCACGTGCTCTCGAAAGTGAGGTAATTTACTTATTTCTTGTGTGACTTCTTTCTATTGAGTACTCAGGAAACTTAAATATTGTTGGTTCATTGAAGCTGAGCTTTATGAATTATTTCATTGGCCGCATATGTTGTTAAATAATGAGATTAGTGGAGTTATTTTCTAATCCAAATCATGGTATTGACTTCCCAATAGGAGTTCCTTATGATTGTGGATTTGTGGTAGGTATTTCTCAGGCCCTTGGTTTTTGTTGAATATTGTAATTCTTGAAGATTATAATTTGTGAAAGTAAAATGTCATTTCCTGATTTTACACTTGTTTGGTATGGCTTGCTTAAAGTAGATTTATTCCTTAGGGTTGTTTGGATAAACACAAGTGTAAAATAATGTTTCTGTAGCTTGCAATTATCAAATGGATCAAATGAATAAAGATTACATGCAGTGAAACACGAGAACGAGCTATGCAACATGTGGTACCAGCACCGAGAGGGCTTTACCTAGTAATCTAGCTGGGATGTCCCAATCGCTGATCAAATTGCATTAGTGCAGATTGTCTACATTGCCCTGATGAAAAAGATTCAGAATGAGGACTTTGGCTTTACTGGAGAAAGGCAATGGGAACCTATGACAACAATGAAACTAAGAAGTACAGTCGTAGTAAAATTTAAATTCAAAAGACACAAAAAGGCAACAATGAATGAAATTAATATGTACTAAGAGTTAAAACCCTTGTTCTCAAATTTGCCAATTTTTTAATCTGTTATTTTCTGAATGTTTAACCTCACAACAGTTTTATCTAGGTTACCTGGGTGAGTTTTTTCTTTTTTGAAATTTCTATGATCATGTATATTTATCGGAGTTGATTGCTTTAGTGTTAACTCTGTAATTATTTGAATATATTTTCACTCTAGTTCCTTTGTCATCGTCATAGGAGTAAGACTGATGTTTTTCCTGAGCTTTTTGGATTGATTGATTTTTTTCCTGCAGTATTTTACCACAAAACCACTTGCTTGTGACCCTTCCTGTCTGCCAAAATATCCTCCCAGCAAAGAGCTTGATTGCAAAATGCGGGACGAAGAACTTAGAAGGTGCACACTCTAAAATTTCCATTTGTGGTATGAGCGAACATGGATGTTGGGTCTTCTTCTTATTTTTCTCAGAAACATATAATTTTGCTTCATGATATAGACTTCTTTGACCTACGTGAGAAAGCTTTCTTTGGGCTTAAAAGGAAATCAAGCCCTCGTTAATGTTTGAGAACATGGTGGGACATTCTTTCAGAAACCAGTGTTGATGTGTTAATTTTAAGAAGTCAAACAATTGGATGCAAGAATCATGTGAACTACCTTTGTGTTTTGTTTGTTGGTTATGTTTACTGACTGCGCTTTTATTGTCCACCCTTTGGTAGCTTGTTTTGTTACTCTTCATTCGTTCATGCCATCAATGATCTTTGTTTTGTTGACGATATTTTTGCAATTTTTTTTTTAACTTTTTGGTCAAAATGATAGAAGGAGAATATTATTGTAATTGAGGTTGGTATGGATGTTGACTTCTATCATTAAATCTCACAGGCAAGGAGCGGCAGGAGGCAGGGGTCAGAGGGTTGACCAGGGAACTGGAGGACCCAAATTACCTCGGGGGATTCCAGCGCCTAATGCTAATGCTGAGTTGGTCACATCAGTGCAGGTACCTGATTTTCTTGCTGTTTGAGTTAAATGCGAAACAACCGAAACAATGATTGGAAGTTGCAGTGAAATAATGCAGTAGAATAAAAACATATGTGAAGTTGAACCTGGTCTTTTGGGGACACTAAGCAGATATACTCATGTGAATAATCAGGCACACATATTTGCAAATGAGTCATTGACAATTGCTTCATAACATGCCATTAAAAAGTTGAACTATCGAAAATTGAACACGGTAAGTGATGGTTACAAGGAATAATAACTGGGCAGTGGGTGATGCCCTTAATTTGGTATCTTCACAGACTTGTAATTTTTCTGGAGGGCTCATTCTATCAGCAGTTTAAAAAATGCACTAGCTTTTGAGTTCTAGGGCAACGTTTTGAGGTTCAAGTTGAACAGCTACGATGGCAGTAGGCAGCAGGATTTGAAACATGATGGAATTGTGTAATGTGTTTGATGGAAACACGACAGGATTAGGGCAACGTTTTGCTTAGCTGCGCATTATATGCTTGAATAACACATGTATACATTTAGTTTCGATTAATTGACACACTCGCTTGTCATTGGAGATGAGCTAGTTTTTGCATAGCTTTCTCAGTTAGCTTATGAGATGCCAAGACTCTTCAGTGTTTCAACGTTGTTATCAATGACTGCCTGTCCGTCCAGGCTTAACAAAGTTAATTTCACTTCATTTGTTTTCCTCATTCGTAATTTTTACTCTCTTTATTTCAAGTAAATAAAACACTTTTTTATCCATAACTACAGAGAAGACAAGGCAACTCTGATTCACAGAGCCGTAGTGAGGTGTTCAAGCCTTATCAGGAAGAACCTGCTTGGGGTTTTCCTATCAATCCACCTAGACGAACACAAAATGTCAAAGAAGTGGGTAAAGCTCTAATGGATCGGAACCATAGGGGAGCTTCACATTCTGGACCGTTGATTCCAGGAGTTGGATTGACAAAAACCGGGAACAGATACGATGATAGTTCTATTGTATCAACTAGAGGTGACTTATCAACATCATTTTGTTTAGTCGAATCTAGGACGTCGTTGTCCAAAGAGTGCCAAGATGAAGAAGGTCCTACACAAGAAGAAGATACTCATCAAGTGGGTAGGTCTTCAGAATCGTCTGAACTATCGGGACCCACAGCGAAGAATGGTCGAAAGCATCGTACGCAAAGCATCACTAGTTCTCATCAACCACAAAAAGAAATGATGCCGGTAAGTTTCCTGACCATGCATTCTCTTTTATGGTTCTAGTAAGGAATGGTTCAGCATGATAATTCTGTTTTCGTTTCATTAATTTGGTGAAAGCTGAGTTCGGATTATCAATATTTGTTGAAGAATTTAATGAGGGAAAGGAAAATGATAGGGAATCCGAAGAATTTAATTTAGCTTATACACTTTGTTTTCTTCTTGTCTTTTCTCTTGCCTTATCTTTCCCATCGCATACCCCTCCACAAATCTATGATCCAAACAAGCCTGCTAATAGATAAACGAATTGGTTGGTATCTCTCGAATTTTGTTTGTCATATACCATGTTAGTAAAATTTAAACCAGCATCTTATGTGTATATCATGTGGTTTCCCTTGACTGCTTCGTATTGATATAGTAATTTCCCCACACTTTGCATTTGTGTATTTATGTCCCCTAATCTGGCTTGGATTGATATTAGTAGTTTTCTACCTCGCTCTACATTCTGTATCTGATTTTCGATGCTTGCTGTAAATTATTAATTTTTTTTTTTGTAGCAGGGTCATGGGATAGGGATAGAGGGAAATAGGATTCAATTTTCGGGTCCATTAGTGGTTCCATCAAACAAAGCCAACCAGATGCTTAAAGAGCGTGATCGCCACATTCAAGATGCTGCTCGACGTGCACGGCTCGAGAGGGCAAGACTCAGGCTCGAGCAATGCAAATAACGCCATCCAACCTGGGATACTGTCCTCGTCACGGAGTTGGCTAAATCAGTTTTAGGGGCGTGTTTGTGTCAGAGAGAGAGATAGAGAATCCTCTCCGGCACGCATAATTATAATTTGTGTGCAGTGGTTTTGCTAGTGATAAATGATCTTGTATTAGCAGATCAAGTCTGTTTACTTAGAAGTGAAATGCCGAAGAATGAACAGAATCACCAAATTTAGAAGGAGATTTTGGTCTAAAGAACATATCTGAATGCTCCTTCCTTCCTTCCTTCATATTGTGGATGCTATGATCAGTTTAAAGTGAAGGCAAACAGTGAGATGAGACAAACATATACATTTGTCGATTAATATATAGGCGGGAAATGATTTCTACATTCCATTTTTTTTTATTATGGCACTTCTTTTTTTGTCTTTTAGTGAGAAAAATACTCACAAAAACTTTATTAAAAGACAAGAATTGGAGTGCCATAATCAAAAAATGGAGTGTAGAAATCATTTTTGTTAATAGGCCGCACGCCCCAACATCATAAAATGTGGTTTTTTTTTTGGCCAAATGATAAGATGTCAACGGGAGTTGAGCACTCTCTCCTTGATAACTCAAACGCAAACTCAAGACCTCTCCCTTAGAAAGGAGAGCAAAAGGAGAGCAATGGACCGCGGTCCATAAAATGTGGTTGAGCGACCAAAATAGGTTGGAAAACTGAATGCTACTACTGAGAAGTTTTCCGAATTAAAGTTTTCTTTTTTTGAATAGCATTTCCGAATTAAAGTTGGTTTCATATTCAAAATTTGCTTTTGTTAACTTCGAACGTTGGTTGAAATCTATGTCATAAAGTAATGAAAAATTTAACTAGCCCAAACTCTATTGAATTTTGAGTGAATTCATCATTGCCATCACAACCACAATCTCTCCACTGCAGCCGCCACTGCCACAACCACCACATGACCACACCATCGTCGCCGCTGCCGCCACAATGAGCATAAGACCGCATCATACTCACGTCTTCTCCTCTACCACCCTTTTCCATCTCCACACAGTTGCTCCCTCCACCGCCACCAACAGCACATCAAGGAATTTCAATTTCGTTTATCAAAACAATTTATTTTGTTTCCGGACTTTAAGTTTTACTAGTCTTATACTCTTTCCGTCCCTAAATAAGTGTTCGACGTGCAAACCTAAGCTTTCAAAAAGATGCATTTGTTCCGTTAAAAAAATCAATTTTTTTTCACAAATCAATAGATAACAATGAGTTCTATTAGATTGTGAAAAAAAAAAATTTAATGAAAAACATGCATATTTTGTAAGGCCTAATTTTGCGCGCCGGACACTTATTTAGGGACGGAGGGAGTATAATTTTAGATAGTGATAAATGACAATACCGAAATCATTTTTGTTAGTGCCAAAATTCCAGTTCTACCATGCGCAGGGTATAAGTCTTTTCCATACTAAAATTTTGGCATTAAAAAAAAAAAACAGTTTCGGCATTATTATTTTTCATAATTTACCGTATACATAATAAGAAATTCAGTTACATATTTGCTAATTTTCAGATGTATCAAAAAGCACCCTAGTCAAATTTTTATGAACACATTTTGATTAGGCGGTAAGGTTTTTCTTTAAGACGGTTAATGGTGTCTGGGCCAGTTTATTTGCACATCAATTAATCCCATTTCCGGTTCAATCAAAGGCGGGACATTCACGCCGTGACTAGAAAATTTACAAAAAGTTCTTATTTTACGGCTTGACTCCAAAAATTGAACCCGATTTACCAACAACAACAACAAAAAACCATTACCAACCACCGAGACCAGTGGGCTGATTAAAAGGTAGTTTGGTTGTTGGATAGAGGGATCTGCCAAAGCCCAGCGTGAGCCCAAATATAACTCTAGGAGTTCGGGGTATTTTTCAGCTTTACGTTTCTAGGGTTTAATCGCTATACACCTATATAAATAACCACGAGCCCCTCTTTCTCTCTCTCTCTCTCTCTCTCTCTCTCACATCGTCCATCTCTCAAGATCTCACTGAACCTCACAATTTTCTGGATTTCTTTCTAATAGCGTTGATTTTTGTTGTGTTTCGTATTCGTATGTATTGAGAGGATGAAGATGATGATTTTGATAGAGGGTGATGATCGATTTCACATGATCAAAATTTCTCATCGCTACGTTCTTTCTGATCCACTCTCTCTCTCTCTCTCCAAACAGTTTTCGGATTTCTTTTCTGTTTACTGATATTTTTGCTTGTTTGGTGTTGAATATCTTGTTTCGATTTTTCCAAGTTAATCGGTGAGATGCATCAAGAAAAGATGATGAAATCAGAAAATCTTAGGACACCTTCTGACACAGTTATGACAATGGCTGTGTATGAGAAAAGATTTTACTGTTTCTGATTTTATTATGATGTTTCTAGTTTCTTATTTAACCTTGAAATCAGAGTAAAATGTTCTATACGTTTTTAGTAGATTTTTTTTTTTTTATACTTGCTTTCAAAATTTTATGGAATTAACTCCTATTTCGTTAAGATTCTTATTTTTTAAATTTTTTTTTTGAGATAAATTATTCTCTCACGACGTTATATTTATACTTTATTCTTGCAATTTTTTGGTATTTTTGTTAAACTGAAATTATGTTTCTGGGTTTTTTTATTCGTCTGGAAGAGATTTTACTCTAGAAAGTAAAAAAAAATTACTGATCAAAGGCAAAAAAGAAGAAGAAGTTAATTAAAATACTAATGAAAACCAATCAATGGTATTTTCTTCTTTGGTACAGTCGTATGATTTTACCTACACAAGTCTATATTTTAATACTATCTTTTTTATTCCACCATCGAGGTGAATAATTAAATTTCGGAAAAAATGACAAAAATCTAAACTAATAATTACTAAAAATGAAACATACTGGACCGAAAAATTAAGATGAATAATTGAGGGAAGAATGATGAAAATCGTAAGCAAGAACGCAGCATCTTTAATTGGGTGCGATGAGCGGTTTTTTCCACGCGAGATTTCTGACTCTCCTCATGTGGGATTCATTCTAGGTTCGGTATGGATGATTTGAGTCATTCAAATATTTTTTTTAAAAAATCTGAGTGGGCCATGCGAGAATTGACTTAATTCGATACGTATAATCCGTTGGTTGGCCATTCACAGTTCACACCACACCATGTGATGCCTTTTCTCATGAACGCTACTGTAAACTTTGGCAAAATGCCTTTTCTCATGAACGCTACTGTAAACTTTGGCAAAATACTTTATTAAAAATATATAATAGTAGGTCAAAAAATTGTATACTCTGTTCCTCTAAGGCCAAACCTTCTTAAAAAATAAGTGTTTGTTTTGAAACTTCTCAAAGAAAAATAAAAAGGGTGATTCTATAAAATCCAAATAAAAAGTTTATTTCATATTTTTAAACTCAAAAATAATAAAATGAAAAAAAAATTAATTTTTTTTGCACTGTATTAAAAATTTCAATGAGATTTATCAAACAAGATCTATATTGATAAGAAAATTATTTTGCTTTACGCACATGATTTTTGAGCTTGAAATTGCTTTTTTTTGAAAATAAGGAGTTGTGCTATGAGTAATGGGTGCCGAGGAGGGGAATCGTACCGACGGCCGCGCAGGGCCGTCTCCGGCCACCGGACGGCCGATCCAAGCCGTCCAAAAATTCTAAAAAAAAAAATCAAGGGGGCCTGCGCGAGAATCAATGGCATCCGAGGTGTATAGGATGCTTGATCCGAGCACCCCTTTTTCGTGTGAGTTCTATTTAAGTTTAAGTTTAAGTTAAGGTCACAAGAACTTAGTAGCTAAGTTGAAGTCTTAGGCATGTGAATTCTTTTTTTAAGGGCATGTGAATTCTGACCAACAAGAGGTGAATTTTGTTTTTAGGGCGTGTGAATTCTGTCAAATAGAGGAGATAAATTATGTTTTTAGGGCGTGTAAATTCTATCCAACATGGGTGAATTCTATTTTTAAGGCAAGTGAATTCTTTCTAACAGAGGGAGTGAATTGTGTTTTAGGGCATGTGAATTCATTTGGGTGAATTCACACACAAATGAAGAATACATACCATTAAATCCAAAATTCTTTCCAACAAAGGTAGTTTTTGCAAAAATTTCGGCAAAATCTCCCCAGTTTTTGGTCCTAGCCCGACGTCTCGCGTCTCTGTCAATACAACAATAATAACAACAGAAACAACATTAGGTTACGCACAAACCCATGTTGGACATTTCTCATTCTAAATCACCATTCATAAGCCACATTCATATCCAAAATTTGTTGCCAAGTTATCCATTCACAACAAAAACCATTAAACCAAATGCTATAACAAAAACTCTCTACTAGTATAGGTGACCAAATGAATTATATCTCCATTTTATTACAGGTGACCAAATGCTATCACAAAAATCATAAAACCAAATGAATTACTAGACTTGACATTAAGGTAAGCAACTATCCTGCTTCTCCATCTTTTCGGAGCAACAACCGTGGCCAATTTTTGAAGATGAAACAGTAACCATTTCCTTGTGCTTTCAGCTGCTGCTCTATCCTTTCTTTGTCCTCCTTCAGCACCACTTTCTCTTGAATTGTCGAAGCAAAAATCCCACACGTCATGGTCTTGAATACCAAATCATTAGAGTTTTCAATATATGAACACCATACGAGAATGGCGAATCAATTTCAAAAATGATCATATATGAAGCATTTCACTTCTCAGATTCCACACATAACCCCCCAAAACTATTGAAAGATATATGAACCCCTGCAAGTAGTCTTCTTACCAAAACCACCAGCGCACATCCCCAACCACTAAAGAAAACTGTTTATTGTATCATGGCTATGCTATCCTCAAATACCTATGAGCCATCGTAAAAGGTTAAGCAAATTGTGTGTCAAAACAAGTTCTTAGTGGTAATCATACATTTGGTAGGCAAAACTATTTATTTTGAACATGACAATAAGAGCCAACATTGCCGTCATAAAAGAAGAAAAGGAAAAAGAGCCACAAATTCTTACTGATGCATTTAACATAACAGACAACTCTGTCTATTTTCCCTTTTGATGGTAAGTTTCAACTATGCACTCTTCATGCCATTTAAACCAAACAAATTCTTTTCAGATCACAAAGTAGAGATATATGGAGTTTCATCATTAATTATTTAATTCTCAAGTTTATCGATGCAAGCAACACGAAGCTTTGAAGAACTGCGATAAGAGAAGGCTGAGAAGCACAGTGCCCTAATTACAAAATGTAACCGAATACCTTTTCTTTGGGCATTCTTTCTCTATGCAATCCTCATCTTGTAGCATTGGCTCAGTAAGTGAAAAATCAGCTTGTACATCAGCACTGTCACAAAACAAGCAATCACATCACATCACAAGAAAGAAACATTTGCTTTGTTTGGTTGGGAGTTTAGTTTAGTTTAGTTTTGGTAGTGGGTGAAGAGAAAAATAGAGTAATAATTAAAAATAGAGGTAATGCTTGAAGAGAGATAGAGAGAGATGAGAAAGTAATAATTGGAAAAATAGGGTAATGATTAAAAACTAAACTAAAACTAAAACTAAAAGGTTAACCGAACAAAGCCAGTTATGGATGACAAAAAGGTATTTCAACTCCATTTTTGAATATATCCATATCTCCTTATCTTACAACACATCCATCTTAATATCCTTGTTTCAACTACACTCATTTTTCCATAAAGCATCGCTGGCCCAATGCCTTGAATCAACATGAAGGTGGGATTGAAAAAGAACCGGTTGAAGTACAAACTCCAACTGCTATTTCTTATACTGCAGCTACGGCCTACAATTGATGATCAATCTACTCCTTTGATCTAGTCTAATAGTTTTCCCAGTAGCCGGTAGAGTCTAATGTACTATAGCCGAAAGACATTAAGCTAGTCAAGGTGTTCACTACTTTAAACACAAAAAACAGGAAGGAAAGAAAAAAGGATGCAATTTTTTGTTGTACATGCCAATAAACACTTGGAAATGACAAGTTCCACTTTATGGCCTTCGAATATTACCTTCAAACACATTCGGGCTTCACTTCCAATGAATTTCTACCTTCAGTCCCTTTTCATTCCTGACTTCAATTTTGATGGACGAATATATAGAATATCTACCAAAAAAAGTAAGTCAACAGATGACATACAATGTGACAAAAGCTAAACATAAGAATTATGCACAATTTTATATTTCCTTGGGACAATTGTTAAGTTACGAAACACTGACTTCAAGAAAGTAACAAAAAAGTAACAGAAACCATGATAATGAACACAGTGGGCACTTAACTGGAATTACACAGTCAAGTAGGGATTTGGTTGTTGGCCCAAAACAAACTGGAGTTCACCACCCGTAGCATCTAATGTTAGGTCCTCTTTTGTCTTTCGTCGGTTTCTCATTGCAGTGAGTTCTTCAATGTGGATTTACCAACAGAGACAAAAAATAAAATAAGTGACATGTCAAACATGTTTGGATTATACACAATGCCAATTGAAGCAATTCATCAAATTGGTATATCAGTTTGACCCATAAGGGCACAAATTGCATAGGTGGACTATACGTTCGACTGTAGTGAAGCATACAAAGAGAGAATAAAGAACCATTGAATTATGGGTCTAGGAAGACTAATACAATCCATAAGGGCACAAATTGCATAGCTGGAGTATACATTCAACCATAGCGAGCATACAAAGAGAGAATGAGAACAATAAGCCTAGTTGTGATTGTCATGGCATCATTGAACTGTTCTGGTTATGAATTCTCCCAACATCCTCAAACCCTTTTCTCTCAATATACTAACGCCTATGAGAACCTTTATAAAGTCGTATACGAACGTAGATGGGTAATTACAGAAGAGCATAACAGGAAAAGAAACTGGAATTGGTGCCGTAAAGCAATAAACAACTGTGATTGTCAGGATCAAATGACCATATCCTTTCTAATATAACTACTTGGGCCATATGAAGCAATTGAAACCACAAAAATATGGGAGCGTTGAGGAAATAATCGCTATTACTTGCAAGTATTTGAACTTCTTAGTTTTAATCGAGGAAAAGAGGGAGGAATGTTATACTCTATTGTGTTTTTTTCTTTTATATATCGTCTAAGAAACTGGAATTGGTGCTGTAAAGCAATAAACAACTGTGATTGTCAAGATCAAATGACCTGTTACCTTTACAGAGAGAGAGAGACAGAGACAGAGGGAGAGAGATTCAGTTGTGGCCAAAGGAATTTTTATAGTTTGTAGTTGAATTTTCTGGGGAGGGGGGTGTCTTGTTGTTTTGTAGCGTTTTATTTGGAGCTGTTGTATGGTGCTGCCGGTTGGTATTAGAACTCGAAAGAGGTGTAAGGTAGGGCTGTTATTAGTTGCAAGGGATAGAGGCATTTGTGGAAAGCAAAAAGGAGGAAACATCTTCCTACATCTAAAAGTAGTATAGATAAGCATTCCCTTCACAAATTGAATTTGAAGCACCAGGGAACACTAATCAATGGACTATAAATGTTCAAAAATGTTTCTTCGTCTACATCTCAAGACGCATGAGATCTTGTACCACTTACCAATGAGGCCCTATCAATTCCTAATCCACAGAAGCAAACAATTATATATAGACACTAATGCAATTACACTCGCTCTTCATAGAAAAAACTTAGGATTCGCGCCCGTGTAAATCAATGTGAGAGGGTCTTTTCCTATCAGATAGGAGGGGCTGTTGTACAAAGTATACTTCTAAGTATGATTAATGTAAGACGTGTAATTGAAGATGATTTTAGGCAAGTAACCGCACTGACGGAAGAAGAAAATATTGATGCCCTTTCCAATGACAGAACTAGAGGGAAAGAGAGTGACTATCTGGCTGTCTATAAAATTGTATCAGTCACAAATGCATATCGTACACACACAAAAATGGAAACAAAATCAGTTTTCCCTAACTTCCTAACTGAATGGGGACAAGGTTTCAACATCTCTACTACTTGGCTATACAAGTCGTATAATGGGTTATGATTTCAAAGACTACGACCTTCAGAAACTACCAGATTTCAACATCAATTCTAGAATAGCTTATTTCAACAACACAAATTTTTTATTTCAACAAATACAAGATCGAACACAAAATATCAGATTTCAACAAAAATGGGCAGTAAAAAAAAAAATATTTCAACAAATACAAGATCTGACACAAAAGATTAGATTTCAACGAAGAATGGGCAATAAAAAAAATTATTTCTTAAAAACAGGAAATAAATTTTTACCCAAACTCAAATATTGGGTTGAGGTCGGCGAGATGGGCTGCGGATCTGGATCGAAGGCGTTGCTGATGGGGGCGGGGCCGTTGGTGTTGCTGGTGGGGGCGGCGCCGAGAAGGTCCTAATTAAACCTAGCGACGATTCAAACGAATTTGATACTCACCTCGGTCGGGGGCTCTGGACTTAACCTATCAATAGAAGGATAGGCTAAAGGCTTCACAGGAAAGTGTTCTCCATCAAAGGATCATGGTCCATTCCATCACTGATTTTTCAAGACTAGACTGCTTTCTTTATTCGGTTCCCCTCTCGATCTCTTCCTAGCAACATCCGCCTTCTTGCTGTCTCACTCAATCTCGCAAGGTCGGGGTGGATGTAAGGTGTGACGAAGGAAGAGCAGAGGGCAGGGACAAAAGAGAAGAGAAGAGAAGAGATGGAGATGGAGATGGATGGTTGAACGTGGGTGGAAAGAGATGAACGCGGAAGATGGAGACAAAGGAGTTGTAAAGATGAGATGTAAAGAATAAAATTATTAACCATGGTTAGAGGGAGTGCGGGTAAAGGGGGTTTTTTTTTTCCACTAATGATCGGTTCTTTCGGTAGGAAGTTTTTTTGTTATGCGTTGGTTATACATTTTAATGGTTTTATTATGCTTCAACTGGTTTTGTCATGCCATTTTTTACGGTATTCCCAAAACAGAGGAGACACCGAAGCGCTATCCCTATATTTTATATCCGGAGTGTTTGAAAACAAAATTAAAAGTGGACGGAGCATCGTGGGAATAGAAATGCTACGGACAAAGAAAATTTACCTCGAAAAGATCAATTAATGGTTGAGATTCACTGTGATGTGTGTGATACAATCATCAAAGTGATTCTCAACCATTGATTGCTATTTTCGGAGTACTTTCGGGATAAGTTTTCTTTGTACCTAACATTCCCCTCGTAGAAAAGCTTGGATTTCCTAGAGAAAATCCCAGCCTTCACAATGGATGGTAGAATACTGGATGGGATCTGAACCCAAAAAAGAGAACGGTTTTACTATTGTCAGTCTACTAGGCTGACGATAAACATACTAGAAGACAAGAAAAATACGTATTTTTATGTACTTTTTAAATCTTTTAATATATATTCACAACATCACTATTGTTAACCCATTGGGTTGATTTTAGAAATTTCCAAAAGGGAAACCCAGCTGTTCGACGTTTTCAGGTTTCCCCTGGTAATGATGCATCATTGAAAAACGAATGGGTTTCCCTGGTAATCTGCTCTCTCTCTCTCTCTCTCTCTCTCTCTCTCTCTCTCTCTCGAATCTACACTGCTCCATTTCTCTCTCTCTCTCTTGGATTTACTCCGACGAAATCCACCCCTCTCATAGTGTCACCGGCGACGAAATCCACCGTAGTCTCGAATCTCCTCCAAGGTCTCGACGTCAAGAACCACAATGAAAAGTTGCGTGGAAGGTAAAAAACTTTACTTTGATCTATAATTTTGGGGTAATGGGTCTATTGGGATTTTGGGTCTATCTGGATTTTTTGAAGTTTTCGAATGAATTTTGGGTCTTCTGTCTCCGAAATTCGATAGAACAGGGCCTAAAAAGAGTACATAGAATTACTCCATCGTTTTTAGAACAGTTGGTCCACCTCTTTTTCATTGTTTGTCCACTACACATGACAATACATTAATTGTGGCCATTGTTTTTAAAGCTTTGGTTTATGGTACCTTCTCAAAGACACTACTTTGGTGGCTTTAAGGTAGAGCGGCGGCTGCATCCTCCTCCTATTTTAAATTTAGACTCTCTCTCTCTCTCTCTCTCTCTCTCTCTCTCTCTCTCTCTCATTTGCAGCTAAGATCATGTGAATTTGTTGGTTCACAAAAGATTCCTTCTCCCACTTTTAGAAGACTCAGAAAGAAACTAGAGGAATATGAGGCATTCTAGCGAAGGAGCTATTACGGAACGTTATTCTCAAAGTCCATAGCCTTGCCAAGGAAGTTCACTCTTCATTGTTGATAGATGCTAAATCCCTGTGCTGTTGACCTTGCCAAACAACTTTAAGTAGAATTCTTCATTCTTTTTTGTAATACTTCGATTATAGGGGCTAAATCCCTTTGTTGAGGCATACTAATTGTTGATAGAGGCTAAATCCCTATGCTGAGGTTTCTTTTGCTAACATTGAGCTAGGCTCACATTTATTTGCACCTTCTAACTCATTCATTCCTTGATCTACATGCATGTAATAGTTAGATTGGTTTTGAGTATAATCATATGTTTGGCTATATGAAAATTGAAGTGAAAACAATTTGTCTTGCTACAGTTTGTTGTCTGGTTTCTAGCACTTACGAGTAATAGTGTCACAAATCACATGTACCTGAGACTAATCAGGAAGCAATACATTTCGTAGGTGGGAAATCACCAAATCACTTTGGTTTTGATAGCTAATTTCTTTGTACCTAGTTAACTTTATACTTGGTATTTACTTGAATTCCAGCTAGGTAATTCTCTTAAGTAATTCTCTCTCGTGCTATCAATAAGTGGATCACATACCACACACTAATGAAACGGGGTGGGTAGTGCTGTAGGTAGGGGCAATTCGCTAGTATAATCTTGTTTCTATAGTGATTTATATAAAGTTCGCATATCATTAATTCATGGTATATTCATGTTCAAAACCGATTCATGTTTAGTAGTCATGCAAAATTAGTTCATAATTCTTGGAAATTTTCATAGTGATTTCCTATAAACTTACCTACCATTATTTTGAAGTTGAATTACATCGATAGTTATGGTACATTGTTCCAGCATTCATGGTAAATTTAAAATACGGATCAAACTTGAATTCATGATATATTGATCAAAGCATATTTCATGGTTACCAAGAACATACAATAAACATGGCAAATATAGTACATTGCAAATTGAAAACACGATAAATTTATTACAATGAATATTTCATGGTTACCCGGAACATATAGTGAACATGGCAAATTTAGTACACTGTAAATTGGAAACATGATAAATTTATTACAATGAATATGATTCTTATGAAATTAGCATTGTAAACTGAGAATTTGAAAAAAATGATAAATTATATATATATATATATATATAGATGGTAACTCTTATACTCAATACACAGACCAATCCACCGGCATAATTCTGATTCTCTTTGTCTCGACCTAGCTTCCCGTTTGACCTTGGTGGGTGTAGCTCCTGCAAATTAAACAACGTACTCAAGTACAGTATTTTTATTATGAATTATTTATGAAAATTAAACATAAAAATTGAGGCTCAACAATGACAACCATTTCATGACTAATTTCTCTAAATCTACCATGTTTATGATGAATTAGTTATTCAAATTAAATATGAAAAATGAGGCTCAATAATGACAACCATTTCACGAGTAATTTTTGCAAATCTACCATATATTATCATGACATATTTCGGCACAAAATCATTCAAACCACGTATTTAAACTGACCATGTTTAGCATGAATTATTTCTCCCAATTTACTATGACAACTGAGGCACCACAATGTTTACCAATCAACTCACGTGTTAAGATAAACTTCTACCTCCTGCAATGCATTTATAGAGAGGACGGCGATGGGGGACGGAAGGAGACAGTGATGGGTGATGGAGGGCAGCGGTGGAGAGGATGACGGTGGGATGGTGACTGATTTTCAATTAAAGAGAGATTGTTAGGTTTTTAAATATTATGTAGGAGATAATGGAAAGGGCTTAAAATAAGGATTGTTATTTGTGTATATCCATAAATAATGGTGGAGGACTTACATGTTTATAGGTAACATATATTAAGGGCAAAATTGGGATAATAAAAACTTGAGGATGAAAACATCACCCTAAAAAGTAGATGGGATGAAAGCATAACCCATACTAGACTGGAGTATGAATATTTAGGTACCCCTTGTAATATTTATGTACATAGATGCCAATATTTACTTGTTTTTTATGTTGGAATTCAAGTATGATTAGAGATCTTAACATAGTCAACATTTTTCATACCGCTATCTTTTCTGGAAGTTGAATGCCCTGATTGAAAAGGCAAAGATGAACCCAAAGAGCACCACAAATCCAGCAATAATGAGCGCGACAAATCCCAAAAAGTCATGTTCAAATCCAAAGTAATTATCAATAAAATCCTTCATAGTTTCCCCCGTTTCAATCTGGTCGTTTAAGTCTCCGAACTGTGAAGCAACCAACCCGTATATGGTCCAAGAGACCGGGCACATGTAAGTGTACCATTTCCACCACCCTGGCATCCTCTGTTATAAAAGAGAAGAATGAAAATTCTGAGTCCTAAGTTTTGAGCTCAATCTCTAAGAAAATGTATGAGCAAAAAACTGAAACTTACTGGCGATGGGATGATAAATCCTGAGAAAAGCATCCATATCATGTAGAAGGCAGATGAAACTATGCTAGCAATGTGGTGATTGGGAGTAACTGCCACTGTCATCATTCCATAGAAGGTGTAATATAACAAGGTGAAGTACATGAAGAATATGTACCAAAGGAACTTGGCAGCAGTCCATTCGAATCCAATCATCGCATATACTATGACTCCATATATGACCGTTTGAACAAAGATGTAGGGAATCTCAATTACAACCTGCACAAAAATAGGGGATCGGGTGAGTAAAAGTTTTATTAGGCGGGCTCGCCAAGAGAGAGAGGATGCCTTACTCCCCGCAAGTTCAAAGTACGGTGTATGCATATCGTTAGTGTCTTATCTATTTGTCCTTAATACTTTCATCTCACGGTATCCCTGAATCCTGAATTGTTCTTGTAGAAAGGCCACTTGGATGACTAGATGTAGTTTGTCCTCTTGACGTTCACGTAATGTCCTAGACAATACAAGTAATTTACCTGTCCAAAGGCATATGGCAAAGCTGAGTACATGCCAGCCGCTCTTTCGCGATAAAAGACTGTTCTCTCTATCCCAACCACTGGCTGCACTGATGTCGCATTTTGTATACCAATAAAAAGTACAGCAGCAAACATAGAACCCATTGCATTAAATAAGTCCTGCCTTGTATCCCTACAAATCCCATAAAAGTACACAATACAGAACGTAAATAGGGACTAACATTTGAGAAAGAAGAGAGTGGAGGAATCTCTTTTGGCTTTGCAGATATACGTACCTTTTTGAACCAAGATCCCAAAATATCGTTCCAAACATTAGAGCTATGAAAGTGGTAAACAATAATCTCACTGCGCAGTACGGAGGGTTTCGCCAATATGACCAATGCTGTTTCCATAGGCAAGCCATGCATTGCGTGAAGAAAGGCTGCGAGTATTTCGTGGTAAAGCGTATGTCTTTTGATCCTGGAGTTGGTACGCTCAGTTCCTTGATCAGATCTTTGTTTCTCCTGATTCATCCAAATTTATTAGCAGCTACTATCTAGAACATATACTAGTCTTATTTCCTGCTTTATGAGACAAGTCATTCTCTCACAATACATCAACTTTAATTCAAAAAATAAGTACTTATTTCCCTTAGCGGAACAGAAGTACTTACTAGATTACACATTTTATACGGATACCTTGATTAACTTAATGAATGTGACAGATATTTAATATTCAATTCCTCTCAAAATTTCAAGATGTTTGGCCTACTAGAATTTCTTCAGACTGCAACATGAACCTACCTGTATAGTTCTGAGTTCTTGTACACGCTCGTAAAGTCAACCCCAAGAGCTGTTTCTGATGCAGATGAAGTTACCTCTAACATCCAAGTTGCAGGATTATAACCATCTTTAATCTTACTAACTCCATTGATCCCCTGAACCAAACATATATAAAAATAAGTAAGCTTCTCAGAGAAAACATTGAAATTCCTGGTCTTAGGAATTCATCAGCTTTAATTACCTCGAAGTATGCGATGAGATGGACAGAAAGGCGGCCCAACGGCCCGACGTATATTTCTTTTCCTCCTCTTTTCAAAAGAACCAGCTGCAATTTTATATAATTGTTTCAGTTGGCTTTCTTACGACTAGAAACTAAATCTAATATTGAATCCTAAACACGTGAACGATTTCTTACCTCATCAAATGCATCGAATATGTCGATGCTTGGCTGATGGATGGTGCACACCACGGTTCGTCCTGTGTCTACTGTGTTCCTCACTGTTCTCATCACTATTGCCGCAGCCCTGGCATCAAGTCCTGATGTTGGTTCATCCATGAATATTATTGATGGATTGGCTACAAGCTCAACTGCAATGGTAAGCCTCTTGCGTTGTTCAGTTGAAAGGCCATTCACCCCAGGCAACCCAACGAGTGCTCCCTTTAATGGGGTTAACTCCACAAGCTCCATGACCTCATCAACAAACATCTGCCATTTGTTGTTTAGAATTAAATTTGTTTTATATGGATACTAACAAGGATAGAGTCCAAATTGAAGTACGTCATTATGATCCCGCTAGAGGGCATCTATGTTATCGACTCCCCCACAAGCCTCGAAGGATTAAGAGGTTTTTCGACTTTAACATTCCTTTCACGGGAATACAACTCGAGCCTCAAACTTTCTATAACTTTTTCTGCTTATTTAAAGTTAAATGGAAGGAATGAATAAAACTAGAATAAGAGCTTTGATATGCAAAATTTATGAAAAATGCCGACTAATCTGTAGGCAGGGAACATTTAAGGTAATTCAGGATGCGCAAGATTATAATGGACGATTTTAGGCATAAGGATTTGAGATTGTGATATTAAGAGTCACCTTTTTGGCTGCAGAGTTGACTTTAGCAGGCAACCGAAGCCATGCAGAATATTGTAATGCCTCATACACCGTAACATGAGGAGAGTGAATATCAGTTTGTTCGCAGTATCCTGATATGCGAGCAAATGTTTCTTGCTTCTTTGGGTATCCAGATATTGTGATTCTTCCTTCGATATACCCTCCAGTTTTTCTACCAGCCAACACATCCATCAAGGTGGTCTTACCGGCCCCACTAACACCCATGAGAGCTGTAAGGACTCCTGGTCTAAAAGCACCGCTTACTCCTTTCAGAAGTTCTAACCGGTCATCAGGTATGCCTTGATCTTTCATTTCCTGCAAGCAAGTACTATTTTGAAATTAGTTTTAGAAATTATTAGAGAGAGTTCCCTATGGAAAGATATGCATGAAATTGCTTCCACTTTTTTGGTTCAATAAGTTGGGTTTAAAGAAGTATTACATGGCCTTATAATGTGGACAGTTCTTGGAAAATACCTGTGGCATATCAACTGAATATTTGATCTCATCGAAAGCGATGGAAAGAGGTTCAAAAGGTAGAACCATTCCACGCTTTCTGTTTTGGCCGGCATCAGTAATGCTTCCCACACTTGGTGCCGTTGACGAAGATGATACACTTCTTCGTACTTCACTTCCCTTTTCTGCACAATGCTACACAAATTTGAAACACATATTGCAGAACGAAAATTCAAGTAAGAGAGCTTATTTACCATTAGAAGTGATATCTCCGCTTGATGATAACTCAACTAACTCTCCTGTCTTTACATCAATTCTCTCGGTCAAGTCTTCTTCAGTTAGAATCGCTTGAGGCTTGCCAAAGGCTGCATCAAATCGACCCATCTTTTAGCTAAGTAGCATTGACACCAACACACAAGACATG
This sequence comes from Rhododendron vialii, assembly GCF_030253575.1. Lineage (NCBI taxonomy): Eukaryota > Viridiplantae > Streptophyta > Magnoliopsida > Ericales > Ericaceae > Rhododendron > Rhododendron vialii. The sequence goes on from NC_080560.1 coordinate 10,562,734, forward strand.
ATACTTCGACGCACAAATTTCTGAAATATGGAGGACACGAGCTGTTGGGGCTCGTCGTGAAGATATATCTATGCATTTTATTACATCAGATTTTTGAAAGAAATTGATGAAAACCACAAAAGAAGAGGCCTTAATTGTTCTAGTATACAATGTTTGCCTTCATACACACGTCATTGTGTCCTCACTATTCATTTACTACCGTCTCTCTCAATGACAGAAGGCTGCCCTAAGATTTGACTAGAGCCAGCAATTCCATTTGACACCCATCACTCATCTTGCGAGAGTCCATAGGGTGTCACGAGAGGATACTATAGGGAGGTGTTTCTACTTCATTGTCTTTTAGGATAAATTGAATGCTATGAATTTCTGCAATCATCAAAATGTGTAGTTCTAACATTTAAAAATGAGTGTATTTGGTACTTACGGTTGAGATAAGTGAGAGCCAGAGTGTAAAGAAATTGGAATGCGACAAAAAAAGCGAGTGTAGCTCCTAGTCCAAGCCAATACCAATGTGCTTCAGGGAAAATTCCTTTGGACTTCAAGACTTGTACTCCTAGTGTCTCTGTTGAATCAGCAGGGATCTGCAAACAAATATTTCCTCTAAATTTAGATGATACAACTCACTTTGCATTGCTTTGAATTTCTATATCCAAATGCAGAAATATTGATGCTTACTTGTCCCCAACTCTTCCCAAGAAATTCATTCACTGCTAAAGCATTTTGCCCGTACGTCATAGGTGACATCCAATAACCCCATATCCACCATTTTTTTATATTTTCTGAAGCCAATTCAAATTAGTCCTCGGTTAAATCCAAGTCATATAGCACAGAAGATTTACTTTTTTTCACTCTACACTTTCTATTTTTACCTCGTGACAGGACAAATCCACCCAACACAAGAACTGTAAGCAATGCAAATGACCCGAATGTGTTTGCCACAATAATGTTCCTTCCTATTCCCCCCACGAATCGGAACAGTGCAGAAGACATTTGGTTAACGCACACGAGCAGCAAGAATTGCCTGAAAAGCCTGCCATAGCAATTGGGATCACGAATTTGTTTATTTACCAAGAAAAACAAAAGAAACCAATGTGTAGAGAGCCTAGTTCTGCATTACCGTCCAGCATCTGGCTCAAAGCCTATAACATAATAAGTTACGAAAACCCATGCACCAACTTCTACAATTGTAACTGGGATCTTGAGGAACCATGTGGGTAAAGTGTATGCCCAAGCAGGAAAGAAGAGGAAGTCCCTTTGCTTGTAGAAGACAGGAAGTTTCATGATGCTCAGTGCAATTTCTGAGTACCCATTGAACATAATCATAATGAGGGTGAAGAACAAGGCACCCATGAAAATCCCTCCATCTTCTAGTGTTTTCTTAGGCATCTCAGTTCGTAGAAATAGAGTCATTGTTATGAATGCCATAAGCATAAGCTGAAAAGAAAGATAACCATTAATCTGCTTGATCAAAATGTTTTGACAATTCAAAATTTGAAAGATTTGCAATGCTTTTCGACATGTCACTCACTTGAGTCAACTTGAATATGTAGATGAAAGAGTTTCTCTTCATTAGTAAGTATTCTCTTGACGTGCAAGCTTTCAGGAGTTCCTTTTTGCTGATACCGTATTTCTTGGTTGTTAAAGCAGCAGGGTGGCACTTAGATTTGTCAAATGGAACAGCAAGTTTGTCACCCAATTTCTGGCCAACATGGAACGACTTAAATGCTTCTGCAAATTCCTCCACCTGAACGTAACTGTAAGGCTCATCTTTTTTTGCCCAGTATTGCTTTTGATCTTTCCTTGATGTCACCTATGTGTTTTCCCACAAAATGATACAAAGTTACAGTATGTTCTAAAGCTTGAAAAATGTTTCCACTATTTATGCTCCCCTTACATCAGAAAACGAAAACATTGTGTTTGGCTGCAACTCTTAAAATGATGGTGCAAGTGGTGGAAGTGGTCTGAGTGTTGGTGCTTGTTGTGGTCATTTAGTTCTGGCGGCAGCAGTGGTGGGACGTGGTGGTGGTCTTGACAAAACTCTGTCTTGTCTTACTAGGTCTAGAAAATGGTATTCGCCTTTAAACTTAGACAACATTTTTCTCTAAAATAAACTCATTTTATCTTGATTCTTGACTTAATAAGGATACTGTTTTCCAGTTAATTAACTTCCATTTTTCATCATATCAGACACTTGAAAAAATGGACAAAGACAAAGGGAAATCTCAAAGCTAGTAATCACCTCTTGTAAGAAGTCGGCAACTCCTTTCCTCTCAGGGCACTTAAATCCCATGTGTTCAAAGAATTCAAGCACGCATTCACGGGGGCCTTGATACACAATTTGCCCATCAGAGAGCAGAATTATGTCATCGAACAGGTCGTAAGTTTCTGGTGCCGGCTGGAGGAGAGAGATAACAGAAGTTCCTTGAAGTATGTGGATGGACTGCCTGATTGAATTCACAATCTGGAAAGTTGTAGAGCTGTCCAAGCCAGTCGATATCTCATCCATGAAGAGTGCTCTAGCTGGTCCAACCAACATCTCTCCTGCATGATATAACACATCAGAAACTCAGAATAATCAGTATCAGAACTCTTTTGGCTAATTACTCAAAGGGCAGGAATGATTGGCAAGTACTTATTTAAGATTAATTTATCTTTTACATAATTCTTACTTCTGTTATCATTAAACTTTTTTCAGCTTTTGGTCAAAAAATTATACTCTTCCGAGTTCACGCAACGTATCGGGAAAGTAAAAAACAATTGGCCCAAAACTCAAAGCAGTTTTGAAAAGACATAGATAAGCAATTTTTCATGAATTTAGGAGTTCCGTTTCTAGAATATAGTATGTTGTTCTGTAAATGCATTTTACCTGTTGTGACTCGTTTTTTTTGTCCACCAGAAATACCTCTCCGCATTTCATCACCCACCAAGGCATCTGCACATATTTCCAGATCCAGTATCTGTGGAAATTGAAGAAATCAAAGGAGGAGGTCAAATCAATGACTATGGCTTTCAAAAACTTATTTCGGTTGCTTATTCTGTTTTCAAGTTGGTACCTTAAGAATATAATCTGTCACAACACTGGCCTCTTGCCCTTCTAATGATGCAGCCTGTACATGATTAGAAATGTGGGGAATCAATTCACCAGAAATGTGGGAAATCAATTCACAAAAAATGGTTTTGGCATGGAGATATTGCGGTTACCTTCATGAAAATATCAATATCAGGATCAGGCTTTATGTTTGCTTGTTTTTCTCTCCTTGATAGTTCCGCCAACATTTCTGCAAATTTCAACAAAAACCGATATAGAACCCGAACTCCTGTGGTACTTACCCTCGGAATTATGAAAAAACATCCATTAATCTAATTTACCATAAAGAGTTCCAACCCCTTGGCATCTAGCGGAGAATGCTAATGTTTCTCTCACTGTCAATTCTCCCATATGAAGGTCATATTGACTTATATAAGCAGAAGTCCTCTGTGGAACAAACTCATCCATTCCGTGGCCGTTGTATGTGACTCTTCCCGAAACCTATAGTTACAAAGGACTTAAATCAGATGACATAGTCCTTGGAACTTATTTAGAAAACTGGATTATTGTCTTGTTTGTTTTACTTTTAGATCTGTATCGAGTTTTCCGGCCAAAGCTAGCAGCAATGTGGATTTTCCGGAGCTTGGTGGACCTAAAAGCAATGTCATTCTGCAAAAAACCATATCAAAGCAATGGTAAGTGGAATATTTTAGAGGAATTCGAACCCCACACACACACACACACACACACACACACATATATATATATATATATATCGGGACGGTTCAAAGGACACCCAAAAAAACACCTAAAAAAATATCCTAAATCTCAAACTCATAGTTCCCGATCAAATTTTTATGATCCGAACTGTTCAATGTGTGCAGAATGTGATTTTAAGGGTGCACGCGAAAAATTAAAAAAAAAATGATCGGGAAAGGCTTGATTTGAACAGTTTTTATTTGAATCGTTTAATAAAAAACTGTTCAAAACTGTTTGGATCAAGCCCTTCCCGGTCATTTTTTTTGCTAATTTCTCTTACGGACCTTTAAAATCACGTTCTGATCACATTGAGCGGCTCAGATCATCAAAATTTGATCGGAAACTATGAGGTGTTTTTTTAGGTGTTTTTTTGAGTGTCTCCGGAACCGCCCCATATATATATATATATATATATATATATATATATATATATATATATATATATATATATATATATATATATATATATATATATATATATATATATATATATACATACTTGTGTGTGTTTGTAAAATTCGATTGAGAAATTATAAATTGTCTTCTCACCTTCCAGGCTTGATTATTCCACTGACATCACGAAGGATTTGCATTGGCTTCTTTCTACTTGGAAGAATATGGAGGTTATTCAAAAACCCCTTCAGATATCAATATCAATACATATATACGAGATGTGAAGGTCAGTTCAATTTAGACATGGAGATCGATAACGGAAAAATTCAAGTTGATCATATGATCACCAAATATGAACTACGTACCTCTACGAAGTTGACAGTGAAATTGATTAATGTAGGCAGTGCTCTACTGCCAACATGAGCTTCTGCATGAACATTCAGATGCTCAAACCGGACTTGTATAGTTGGAAGTTCTAGTCCAACCCTGTTTAATAAAAGAAGACAGAATGCTACCCTTATACAAAGAGAAGAAGTGCCAATGAGCAGAGAACATAAACTTTAAATTAGGGTCGGCCCAAGCGTTTTTACTGTTCAAGGCTTTATAAAAAAAAAGTGTGTTCTTGTCGAGTTAATACTTAACAATTTTTATAGTAACAATTACAATACGAGAAAGACAAACCAATATAAAGTTCTATTAATCATTACATACGTTCACAAAATACAAAGTCTCTAAATAGGTAATACATATTATCTCAAGAACGCATGAGTATCACTAAAATTGTTAAAAAGAGTCCTACTCAAACTCAAATGATAAAAGCATTGGAGTGCTACTAAAATTTGAGATTTTTAGAATGCCTAAGGCCCAGACTTGTGCCTGGGCTGGCCCTGCCTTGAATAGCCGGATCAGTTACATAGTATCATCAAGGCTGCAAAAAACAAAAGGTGTCTTTTCGTTTTGTGTTATCCTTGGTAAAAATTGCGGACCCAGGACTATTATGTAAAATACAGTAAGAAACAAAATGATTTGTGGTGTGTTGTGATTGATGTGGAGCATCGCTCCGAGGGACTCGGGGGCTTTGTTGCCCACCAGGGACAATAGCCCCTACCCATACCTCAAAACTACGCAGTTTTGAGGCAATTGTTGTTGTTGTAGTTGTTGTTTTTAATTTTATTTGATAAAAGCCCGATTTGTGAAGATCTTATTTTTCTGATCACATTATTCTAAAGGGTCATAATAATTATTTTTCTCTAGGGCTGTTAATTAAGTATCTACTCTTTATTTGGGACCATGTAGAGTAGAAACTTAATTATGAGAGTCATAGAGAGAAAAATTAATTATAATCCTTTAGAATAAAATGACCAAACAAATAAGATCTTCACACATGTTCAAACAGATTTAAAATTGAACCACTTAATTTTTGTAAGACTGCTTATATATTTAAAAATGTGGTTAAAACATTAAGTGATCTAATTTTCAACCCGATTTAACAAGTGCAGAGATCTTATTTTTCTAAATGGTCATAATTAATTTTTATCTCTAGGGTTGTTATAATTAAGTATCTGCTCTTTATTTGAAACCTTGTAAAGCAAAAACTTAATTATGAGAGCTTTAGAGACAAAAATTAATTATAATTCTTTAGAATTAAATAATCAGACAAATAAGATCTTCGCACCAGTTCAAACAGATTGAAAGTTGGATCACTTAATTTTTTAACCATATTTTTCTTTTATAAACCGTCTAAAAAATTATTATATTAACATTTTGAAGAAAAGGAAAAACGTTTGGCTTTATCGATCCAAGCTACGTCGTTTCGGTTTTATTCATTACTTAGGAAAGGGAAAAACGTTTTCCAAATAGGACTTTTATCAGATTTAAAAAAAAAAAAAAAGGAACAAGAAGAACAGCAGTTGCCAGTTTTGAGGTGCGGGTAGGGGCTGCTGTCCCTGGTGGGCAGCAGAGCCCCCGAGTCCCCGCTCCGAGAGCATTGAATAACCTCTCTTGGCAAAGTGCTTTCAAGAACTCTTCCCGGCCTGAAAACATGCAACATATTGTAGTACTGCTCGGGAATCAGAAACAGAAACGTTTTCGTATTTTCGTAAACTGTTTTCGCGCACATAACCGACGAGTCTTTTTCGAACTTTTCATTGCTTTGACAGTCGGGAACAAGCGTAACGAAAGCCTAATTATGAAGACAAATCAAGCAAAAGTACTAATGTACAGAAAGCAAAGAAGAAACAAACACGTTTTCCAAGCTAAGATTACCTGTCAATGCGCTTCTTGAGCTTCAACAAGAACTTCTCATTATCTTCCTCGGCTATCTTCAAAAGTCTCTCCACCAGATTCCTTTTCTCAAAAAACCCGAGATTCTTGATGTCAATTTCTCTAGGCGGACCCTCTTCATCCTTCAGTATCCCTCGGGTTATCCGTCGATACGTAGGAAGCTTCTCAATAGCAGCCCATTGAATTAGTGCTCCTTCATCGTCTTCTCTGTGCGACGACTGCGAGAAAAACTCCACTGGATCGTTCCTCCATATGTTTGAGCTGTTTACACGAGTACTGCTACGTGCACTGCTCGTTCTATATATTTCACCACCAATCTCCATTTTCAACTCTTCCAAACTGCCGCAAGCAGCCTACCAAAGAATCACCCAGGAAGGATTTTACAGAGTTTCATGCAAGAACTCAATTTTCTTGGATTTTGGAGAGGTGAATCGTTGGCCCTCTTGTTGTTCTGCTCCCGGAATTTTCTGCTCAGGAATGTGTGGTCCTCTTGTTTTTCTGCTCTCGGTATTCTCTGCTCAGGAATCTGTGGTGTTATGCGTGATTTTCTGAGATAAATCTGATTTGTTGAAGTGTGTCTATATTTATACAGTTAGCATCTTGTTATGCACTAGGTGCCGACAGGGCTGGTAAACTAACCAAGCTACTCGAGTCTGAACTCGTATTCGTTCGTTAAAAACTTGTTTAAGATTTGTTTGTTTATAACCAAACTTGAGCATCTTTTTAAAGCACTTTAATATTCCAAGCCAAGTTTGAACAAGCTACTACTCTGTTCGTTCGGCTTATTAAAGCTTCTTAAGTCATCAATCAAATCAAGCTTCATTAACTACTAGCTAGGCTCGTTTATCACCCCTTGCTAGCAGGGGAGTGTATTCGTATATTTTTACTCTATGGTTGATGTAAGGGATGGCGTATGGCAGTTCATTGAGAAAAGTAAGCAAAAATATTTTGAAACATTCGTGTGCCGCGAGTTCATGGGGGTTTCCATTTCCATGAAAATCAGCTTAGGCTACAACCTAGTGAATAAAGACAGGCGATAGCACTGCCATGGGTAAATAAAGACGGGCGATAGAACTGCTATGGGTACACATGGAATGTATATACCATGCACATATGGGTTTTGTGGGGTCCACCTCGGGTCTTACAGAGATGATTCGAACCGTCCATTATCTTTAGAACATTTTTTTATGGAGCCCTGTAAAAAAATCAGCTCAATCCGATATGAGTAAAGATTTGTTCTTGAATTTGTAAGGGCGAAATTAAGCAGTTAAGTAGTTTTGCTCCTACAAATTCCGAAAAAATCCTAACCGATGCCAGGTTGAGCCGATTTTTCACAGGGCTCTATAAAAAAAATGTTTTAAAAATAATAGGCGGTTCGAATCATCTATGCAGAACCAGAGATGGACCCCATAAAATCGATATGTGCACGACATGTACATTGCTCATTCATACCCATAGCTTTTTCCTAATATCATATCAGCAATGCTACACACAGCAAAAGTGCACAGATTTTGTGCACAGATTTTTTATGGAGCCCACTACGGGTTTTACACAAATAATCCGAGCCGTTCATTAAATGTAAAACATTTTTTCAAGGGCCCCCACGAAAAAATCAGCTCAATCCGATACTCATAGGTGCTCGATTTAATCATTTAACTTTTCATTCGAATTTCAGGATAATGTAAAGTTAGATGATTGAATCGAGCACTTATAGGTGTTGGATTAAGCTGATTTTTTGCGGAGGCCCTTGAAAAAATGTTTTACATTTAATGAACGGCTTGGATTATTTGTGTGGGACCCATAGTGGGCCCCACAAAAAATCTGTGCACAAAATCTTTGTGTGTAACATTTCTGATATCATATTGGCTGGGGTGCATACAAATGTTTCGTGTGATACAGATAACGTATAGATATATTTAGAAATTTTATATACTCCCAATCTCTATTAGTCCATTTTAAAACAAATTAACAGTCAATAACCCAAATATCTTACGGTTTGATTTTTCCCCTTTTTTTGTTTGGATTGTAGTAGCAGACAACTAATCAAAGGTGAAAGGGTAATGTGGAAAGGTGGAATTATAATTTTCTATGGTCAGGATATGAGATGTAAGAAGTTTGATTTGAGGGATTTGGGTTAAGATACAGAGAAATGTCACGGGCGAGAATATGGGAGTGTTGCCGATATTGACTAGAAATTAAGGGTGCCTTTTTGAAATCAGAAAGAGAGAGAGAGAGAGAGCGCGAGCGCATACCTCAAATTGATTTTCCCTTTTTATTATTTCTCAGTCGCCATCGACTCGACAGCAATCAGAAAACCTCCGAGCCTGATTTCCAGTCCCCGCTTTTCGTTCCTTCATTCCAGAAATTACTGGGCTATTTATATTTTTTTGTTGGGTAATATTCATAATCTATTGGGTATTTAAGATGATCCAATTGAAACCCAATTAAGACCCAATAATAAATGGGTTAGATGGGTTTGGACACCCAACGAATAAATGGGTTGGGTTGGGTCTATTTTTTAATAGATGGATATGGATTTCTTAATGAGTCTGGGTTTAATTTGCCACCCCTAATCTCAATTCAGCTAACGGGCTAGATTTATGTATAAAGATGTGATAAATCTGGACCGTTAAATCTATGTATAAGATTAAAATACTTTCTTTAGAGCATCCACAGTGAAATATGCAAAACCAAAAGATTGTTAAAGTTAACAATGTTTGTTCAAATAAGTGATCACATTAGAATAACCAAACTTAGTAACCTCTTAGTAATTCATCAAATTTTGGCATTTGAATAATTAAGACTAGAAACTTTTTGCCGATAACCAAATTTAGTGATTCTCATATTTTCTCAATCAAGTACACTCATTATTATACAAAAATCTTATCTCTCTCTCTCAACAATGTTTTAAAAAAACTGTTTTTTTTTTACACAGTTTTTTTCATAACCCATTTTTTTATACAACTGTTTTTAACTTAAACTATTTTTTTTCTTCTAAAAACTGTTTTCCCAACTGTTTTTAACATAAACTGTTTTTCCAACTGTTTTCCCCCCTTCTATCCTATTCTCTTTCTCCCCCTCCCTTCCTCGATGTACCTATTATCGAGTTTCTCATTAATAATAGTTTTGCCGTTTCAAAAAAAAACATAAACTATTTTTTCAAAAACTAGTTTTTCAAAATCTGATGTGACATAGCTAACTTTAGCAATCTCTAAATAGATAATCAAAATTTGATGTGACATGTTTTGATTATTCACTTTTGCTTTTTCTATTGTGGATGCTCTTATTATGTTGGTATAAATATAGATATATACTCCCTTCGTCCCAAATTCTTGGTCTTTTTTTCATTTTTTGAAGTCTCGAAAAATTGGTTGTATCTCTTAATCTATAATGTATTTTATATCAAATATGGATCATGTTTAATAGATCTAGCACTTTTATACAAATTTTTTAAAATCACCTAAAAAATTATATATTGTAAAACATAATCAATTGAAAAATTGTACGTACTCCCAAAGAGGACCAACAAATTGGGATGGAGGGAGTAGATATCTATATTATAAAACAGAGCGATTTTTGTCTATACATATAAACCAAGCACCCTCTACAATCGTCCGATCAATATTTCATGTTAGTTGTAGCCGTCCGATCGAGAGGATACTTCCTAATCTAAACTCCCCTAACCTTATGACCGGTAAATCTTTTCAATTGATTGATTTTACGTTGTTTCCTTAACAAGATTTTCCTATTTAAATTTCCTACATCCAACTCAATAATTTCCTTTTAGGTTGATTTTTCTACATTCAAAAAGGAAACAAACATTTTTTGATTCATACACTAAAAGGAAACATTCTTTGTTTTTTAAAGTTGATAATTGTTGTTTCTTTAAAACGGGGTAGCATTCACATACGTTTTCCTTCAACAATAAATCTACGTTTTTCTTAATAATCTAATTCATAAGCTTCTCTAAGAAGAGAAGAAATCAACTTCTTTTCTACCTTGATTGGAGAAAGAGAGAGAGGGTCATTGCCTTTGCTTTGTCGGAACAAAAGGTAATCAAATCTTTTTATTTTTTTCGTTATTCTAATGTTTGTACATGTTCTCTCCCTCTCTCTAGGTTAGATGTTTTGAGGTAATTTGGAGTCATGTTATCTGGAGTAGTACACTGTTTCTTTCCATGGATAATTTTTTTAAAGTTGTAATAAAAAATGTTGTATCGCGCCTTTTTTTTTAATCGGCGCATTGTGTCGTGCCTTTAGGCATGGGCAATCACGAAATTCATGATACTGTTTTTGGAGCTTTTCTATGGTCATGACAGTATTACTATTAATTGAATTAGTGGTTTGGTTTGTGATGATATTGATTTTTATATTCATAAATGTGTATGGCTTGGTGTATGATCTGCGTAATTGTACATGTCTTCCAGTTCTTTGTTAATACAAATTTTGCTTATCCACAATGAAGACTTTACTACTTATTATGAGTTAATTGTGGGATTAGGAATTTGTGAGACCGGTTGTCGGTCAGATTTTGATTCGCTAAATTATGATTAATATTGTAACGACCCGAATTGGGACGTTACAAATATAGTTGGGGTTCTGATTATAATTCTGACCCATTGTCGGTTTCGGTCAATCAAGGGCAAGGACTTGAAGTTTTTTTTTTGTAGTCCAAGATGTTATTTGTTAATGGGAGTAAAAAAAAGAACATTTTTATTTTCCTTTCATGTGCTTCCTTTTTGATAACTCAGATGGCCATGCCAATTTTCGAGCACCTCAACTAATCCTGAGAGCTCCACTGCCCATTTGCAGGGAGTTGCAGAGAGTACTCAATACTGACAATGCCTCAAAGAGATATGAATATGTTACCCCCAACAATTTGATGACATGAATATATTACTTTATTGATGATTGCCGGGAAGTTGTAGTTGATATAGCTGCTATGGGTTACTTGACTCTCCTCTCTACCAAGGTAATTTGGGACTTTTGGCATCTTTGTGTGTGTTGTGCCTAGGTATAAAACGTGCAGGGGCGCGCATGTGGTCTTATTGCACATGTTGGAGTTAATAAATTGTTACGTTGAGCTTGATTTTTCTTAGACTTCGATTGTGCTCTAATGTAAATGGGCTCACTTGAAATTTAACAAAAGGGAATGACTTCGGTGTTCCCAGTCATTTTGGGAACACCGTAACTTTTGACATAACAAAACCATTATGAGTATAACAAAAACCTATTATGAGCATAACCAAAACCATTATGAGTATAACAGAACCATAGCAAAACATAACTTATTTGTTATGCCTTGGTTGGGTTTGATTATGCCTTGATTGATTTTTTGGATATTCTTTGGTTATACCTTGTTTGAGTTTGGTTATGATTGTAATAGGTTTTAGTTATGCTCATAATGGTGAAGTTATGCCAAAAATTACGGTGTTCCCAAAATGACCAGGGACACCATAGCATCATCCTTAACAAAATGGGGTACCTATTGTCATCTATTACTTCTCTAATTCTATTCAATTTTGGGTTAAGAATACGTTGCGCCGTGCCTTCAGGCACGGGCATCCGCTAGTATAGATATACTATGGATCTCTTTTATCTCCTATATACTTTCTGCATATGGCAACGTACATATATAAATGATTTCTCTCCTTTTGTCTTTTGGATAGGCAAAAGTAACATTTTATTGAGAAAAAAGGGGAGGAAAATCCAACCAAAAGTTGAAAATGGTATACATCAAAATGGGAAGAAAGCCTATAACACCCATTTTATAAATGCTTTCTCTTTTGTAGGGAAAGATTGAAGGGAATGACTTCGGTGTCTCTGGTCATTTTCGGGACACCGTAACTTTTGACATAACAAAACTATTATGAGTATAACCAAAATCCATTACAAGCATAACAAAACCATAACAAGCCTTGGTTGTGTTTGGTTATGCCTTTGTTGGTTTTTTGGATATTCCTTGGTTATGCCTTGTTTGAGTTCTGTTATGTTTGTAATGAATTTTAGTTATACTCATATTGATGAAGTTATGCCAGAAATTATGGTGTCCCCAAACTGACCGGGGACACCATAGCATCATCCTTGAAGATTGAAACTAGCACCAAAATTACAACTTTTCAATATTTTTCAAGATGGTCGTCAATGACATACATCGAAGAATAAGCGTTGAAAAACAACTTCTCAATGTCATACATTGAAAAACAACTGCATATTTTACAAAATGGTAACAAAAGCCCATTTGATGAATGTTTTCACTTTTCTAGGGAAAGATTGAAACTAGCACCAAAATTACGACTTTTCAATTTTTCATTTTCAAGAGGATCCTAATGCTATAGTGTGTACCCTTACGGTGTCTCCGTTATGCCTCTTGTGATTTTTCGATTATGCCTTTTGTAGTGTTAGTTATGCCTCTTGTGGTTTTCGATCGGTTATGTCATGTGTGATTCCATGTTATGCCATGTGCCTGCTTGGGCGCTTCTTTTTCAACTTTTCAGCTTCTCATTTTTATCTTTTGACTGTTTGGCTGCTTGGGTAGAGAATGAGTTTTGGTAAAATTATTTTTTCAATTTTGAAGATGCTGTGCAAAAGCCAAAAAGAGGGAGGGAGGTCCTTTTCCACTTCTCTTTTTTGAACTATTTTTCTTAAAGTCAATTTTGCCCTCCACATATTTTGGTAATACCCAAATTAGTCACAAGTTTGCGTTATCCTCTTCTCCCAGATCTGTTCTCCCACCACCCATATCTGTTGAAGAGAGAGAGAGAGAGAGAGAGAGAGGAGAAGAGAACCCGACGAGAAGGAGAAGCCGATCAAAAAGCTTGTCGGAAATCCAATCGGTACCATCTCTAATTATCAAATTAAAAAATGGTTCAATTAACCGTTCATAATCATCAAAAAAAAAATTAGTAAAAAACCGTTCATAATTATCTTAATTATCAACCGGTGCCATCGCTAATTATCTTATCGGTATTCCTTCATAATTATCAAAAAAAAAAAGAAGTAAAAAACTGTTCAATTAACCAAGAATAATACAAATTAAAAATATAACTTTTACAAAATTGATTGAACCATCATTTATACACATTATATCCCATAATAAAAACAATCAAGGGCAATATAGTAAAACACCAACTCATAACTCATTTTCATCACACATCTCTCAAACACTCCTCCTGTTGCAAAATGCATTTTGCATATATTATCCAAACACTCTACCAAATTCAAAAATTCATTCTGGACATAATCTTAAAAGCCAAAAAATCAAAAAGTAGAAAATGAAAAGTCAAAAAGTAGGCTCCCAAACACCCTATGTGTGGGTCCGTGTGTTGTATAACATGGAGCCACAAGAGGCATAATCGAAACCAACAAGAGGCATAACAAAGACACCGTAAGGATAGACACTATAGCATTATAAGATGCCAAGATGGTTGTCAACAAGGGCGGAGGTATGTAGGGGCCGGGGGTGGCCCCGGCCCCACCCAGTTTCATATTTTGGAGTATATTTTACATATATATATTTTTTATAAATATTGATAAAAACTTATAAAACTTAGGATCATAATAAAAAGTAAGATCAATTTTCATTTTGAGAACACTAACTTATGGTAAATGATACGGTGCAATAACGATTATGCGTTTGCCAAATGATATGATAGCAACAATACTTGAAATTAACCCTTCAATTTATCAAAATCGTCCCATAAAAACTCGAATGAGTGGATTTCGTCCTGAAAAAATTGTCGAACCAAAATTTCATTAATATTTCAGTCCCCTCCTATATATTTTGATTCCTGGCTCCGCCACTGGTTGTCAATGTCATGCATCGGAAAACAAGCTGGTGTACCTACGTGCTATAGTTATGGAGGAACGGAGAAAATTCTGCTGTGATTTTGGTAGTTGGAACTGAAGGGATACTTTGAAAGTTACTTCTAGAAGCAGGGGAAGTATCTACTTTTCTACTTTCTTTCAACTGACATTCAGTATTCTGTAGGTTACCTGGTCAAGAAAATGAGGGTTGGGAAAGTATCTACTTTTCTAGTTTCTTCCAACTGAGATTTACCTGTTCGGCTAAATAAGTCATCTAATTTATTTTTTTTGTTTTTATTCAAATTTTTTTTGTATTTGTTAATTTTTCGTCAATTTTTTGAAGATTATTGCATCATCATGACGAGAGGAATTTAAAAAATAAAAAATTACGATCGAAACTTAATTTTTTTAAATAAAGACAAAAATAAGCCTTACTCTTCTGCAGGTTACTTGGTCAAGAAAATGAGGGTTGGGGAAGTGTCCACTTTCCCAGTTTCTTTCAATCAATTGAAGTTTACTATTCTGTAGGTAACTTGGTCAAGAAAACGAGGTTGAATTTGCTTCCTTATGTCTTATTCTCCCATCTGTTTTGATTGGAACTCGGCCGTAGCTCTCTGCCATGTAGCGGTGGTGACAATCCCCTGGGTCCGTTTGATTAACGAGATAATAATAGAAAATGTAAGAAAGAGAAAAAAAAAAAAAATTTGTGTTCACTTGGCAAGAGTATCCTACAAAGTGAACTTTCCTGTACAACTCTCTAAAACATGAAAGGTTGCTTTACTTTTTCTCAAAAAATGTGTTGGGGAATTTTATTTTTTGAAAAAAATCAGCAACAATTACTCTAACTTCCTTCTTAGCCTCTTTCCTCCACCTTTTTCTCTTCTTATTTCGGCAATTTTATTCCCTCAAAACAAGAACATCTTATTTTCTATTTTCTTGCAAGACTTCCATTATAATCAAACAGCGAGAAAAAAAATAAATTTTCTTTTTCTTTTCTTTCACTTCACTTTCTATCATTTTCACTTTCTATTTTATTTTTCTCGCTAATGAAAGGGACCCTGATTTGCAGTTATTAATTTTCTTTTTGGTGTTTTTTTTGGGGTCAAAATGGCAGAAGATTTAATTCATACGAAATAAGCATACAATTAAAGAGGGTTATCAATCCCATAATAGAGACAATAACCCGGAAGTTTAGATTCACAAGCTTTTCACTCCAGAGCTTCACAAACCACCACATCAATCCCTTGATCATCATCCAGCATTCTGACACCCGGATCCCAAAACTAACGAACGAAATTTCAACAAAAACTTGCAAGAAATTTGAGAGAAACGCTCCACAAAAAGGGAGGAGGTCTTCACAAATAGAGCCCACATCAATCGTCCAGTCCGGTGGCTCCGGGGACGAAAGCTTGACCAGGGAGGGAATAAACTAAACGAAAACCAAAAAAAAAACCGAGAAAAACTAAGAAAAAAAAGGAAAATCTCACAATGAAAATACCACCATCCAACGCTCCTACTCCAGCAAACAAGCACGCACCAAACGAACACCGATAATCACATCCGCAGACCAAACCCAAATGGACACGGGGACAACTGATGCCACAAAAGAGAAATTACCGAGAGATGAACCAGTGAAAATGAAGAGAAAGTAGCCAGAGTGGGTTGTTTGGCAAAATAAGCCAAATGACTTATACTTTTGTCTTTATTCGAATTTTTTTCGCATTTGTTAGGTTTTCGTGACTTGTTGAAGATTATTGCTTCTTCATGACAAGAGGAATCTAAAAAGTAAAAAAGTACGATCAGAATTCATTTTTTTAAATAAACATGAAAAAATTGGCTTATTGACTTATTTTTGTCTTTTTAGATTCGTGTCGTCATGAAGAAGCAATAATTCTAAAAAAAAAATCGACAAAAAACTAACAAATGCAAATTTATTTTTATTTTTTTTTAAAAATGACAATTATTTTGCCAAATGACCGAACTGAATCCTGCCAGATGGGACCTTTCAAGCTGTGCAAGAAATCATTTATAGAATCCACCTAGGGTCAGACTTATATAATCCAGAAAGAAGAAAAGCCAACCTTAATTAACTCGATAGATTCGATAGTACTTTCCCAATTACTACTAATCTCTTTGCCCTGGAAGAATAGTATATAAATTAAGGAAGCTTCTGGGCTTACAATATTGTCACGTGCAGTTGTGAAATGGTAGAAAAGACGCCAGACTAGTACTAGTGTATTGTATATCACGTTATAAGGAAATGTCCACAATATATTACTCCTTCAAAACACCACGTTGTGTACTTCGCGCACGATTTACTGAGAGGTATGTATACGTGCTAACGGAATTGGGATGTATGCATTTAGTTTTGATGCTTTTTCAACCCTTTCTCGATGTACCATTTTGAGCTTTTATAAAATCTTCTTTCTTGTGAAAAATAGAAGATATTGGGAATTAATGATAGTTAGTTTATGTTGGATTCAAACTAAAGGCACGGCGCATTTGTAAAATTTGATCATTTCGAGGTTACTATGTTGACCTTGACCCATTTAAAAAAGTTAAAATTGTCCCAATCCCAACCTCATATGCTTTTAGGTTTTTGATCTCGCTACCCTATGATTTTACGTCCTCTTCCACTACATTTTTTCGCAGTTATTACTTAAATTAAGTTCAAGTATTAAAAACTACGGCCAAAGAAGTTGAAAACTACGCAGGAGCAAATTTTTTAAGAGGGATCACCACAGAATTGATGTAAGACATGCTTTATTAATCCTCTTTATTTTTATAAAAAAAGGAGGGGACACATTAATTGAATTATGTGTTTATGGGATTAAATCAAGTAGTATGAGTCATTGACTTGGTCTACTGAGTTAGGTTACATGGTAGTAGGCCTGTCAATGGGCCGAATCCGATCCGAATCCGACAGATCTGAATCCGATCCGGATCCGATAAGACCTGAATTCGATCCGGATCCGAATCCGAAAAATTCGGATCCGATCAGAAAACTTTTTTACTTCAAAAATTTTAGCAAAAAAATAAAAATTTTTTCAAAAATAATTTTCCGAAAAAAATTTAAAATAAAAATACAACTTCTTAAACATTTTTTTTTCAAAATAAAAAATTTACTGTTTTTTAAAAAAAATTAAAAATTTTAAAAAAATTAAATAAAAAGAAGTTCGGATTCGGATTGATAACGGATTTAATCCCATCCGATCAGAATCCGATCTGTATTTGGATTACCGGATTCGGATTATCGGATTATTGGATTGACATTATCGGATCGGATTCGGATTTGAATCGAATTTTTCGGATCGGATTTGGATCAGATCCGGTCTATTGACATGTCCACATGGTAGCTCATACACTCACTTACATGGGGTAATTTACCTTATGGCTGTCAAAATATCTCACAGGATATTTCTTCCCTTGTTCCTAGGATGTATGTACAAAATTTTAGCTAAAGTACTTCCGAAGAGTGTCCACAACGGCATAGTCAAAAGTGTTAGATTTTTAAAGTTAAGAATATTTGTGCAAAATATAGCTCACAATGTTATAATCAAACTTAGCAACCCTTTTAAAAATAATTAAATTTTGGACTTTGGATAACCAAAACTAAGTGCATTTGCAGTAAAATAAGCAAATGTGAATAATCAAAACATGCCACATCTGATTATGAATCAAAACCAATGTGCCCTCCAAACTAGCTTTTTCCCCTTCATTTCACGCATATTTTTTGAAAAACGGATATTGAAATTTTTTTTTTTGAAAAAAAAAAGTTTTCCAAGAAAAGAAAACAGTTGTATAAAAAAAAAGTTTTCAAGAAAAAAAAAGTAGTTGTGTAAAAAAAAAAACAAATTTTTCGAAACAAAAAAACAGTTTTTCAAAAAACACACTTTGTTCACTTAAAATTTGTAAATACAGTTTTGAGAAATTTTGAAAGAACAATATTTACAAAAACAGTTTTGAAAATTTAAAAACTATAAATACAGTTTTTAAAAACATATTTTGCGTAAAAAACAGATTTTGAAATCTCAAAAACCATTTACCAAAAAAGTTTTTTAAAAACAGTTTTGTGTAAAAGAGTTTTGAAATTTTGAAAACAAATTTTTTTTTTTAAAAACACACACTTTATTTACTTACAATTTTTAAATTTTTAAAAAAAAAATTTATTTGTAAAAAAAAAGTTTTGGAAAAAAACAGGAAAAAAATCTGAAAATACAGTTTTGTAAAATTATTTTTTGAAAACATTGTTGAGAGAGAGAGAGAGAGAGAGAGAGAGAGAGAGAGAGAGAGAGAGCGAGAAGGTTTTTGTTTTTTGTAATGATGGTGTACTTAAATGAGAGAGAGAAAATTTGGTTATTTACAAAAGATTGCTAGGTTTGATTATTCAAAGACCAAAATTTGATGAATTGCTAAGAGGTTGCTAAGTTTGATTATTCCAGTGTGATCACTCTTTTGAGCAAACAATGTTAACTTTATTTTGGTTTTGATTAACTAAATTTAATGAACCTCACATTCTCAATAAAATACACACATCATTACAAAAAAAAATGTTCTTTCGCTTCCCTTTTCCCCTCTCTTTTTCTTTTTAACAATGTTTTCAAAAAAAAATATTTTACTTAATTTAAAAAAAAACTGTTTTCCCCCCAAAATTGTTTTTTAACTGTTTTTAAAAAACATTTTTATACAAAAAAAAAATTTGTTCTTTTTTTGAAAAAATGTTTTATATAAGAAAATGTTTTTTTTCAAAACCTTTTCTTATATAAAAACTATTTTTTCAAAAACCATAATTACACAAAAGCTATTTTTCTTAAAATTGTTTTTCTTTTTTAAAATTTTTTGAAAAAGTTCAAAAATTATTTTTAGAAAAAAACTATTTCTATGTTCACAGTATTAGTATTTTTGTAATTTAAAAAGGTAATGTGACAACTTTTGGTTATTCAATTTTGATTATGCCATTGTGAACCTCTATATTGTTAATTTTAATAATCTCTTAAATAGATAATCAAAAGCTAGTGTGATAATTTTCGGTTATCAATTTTTTATTATAATATTGTGGATACCTAATAGGCTGAGGAAAGTTCTTCCTAGCGTGATTGGTGATACCAAGGCAGCGTGTGTGTGTGTGTGTGTGTGGGGGGGGGGGGGGGGGGGGAGGAACAGATTCTTGATGGGGTTCTGCTAATGAATTCATTGATAGCTGCATGGAAGAAAAGAAAGTCAGAAAGGTTGATTTTGAAAAGGCATATGACTATGTAAACTGGAATTTCTTATGCTGGACATGATGAGCAAATTGGGTTGTGGAGTCAAACGGAGTGAATGGGTGAAGGAATGTATTTCAACTTCTTCTTTATCCATGTTCCCTAGTTTTTTTTTTTTGTCAAAATGGTACTCCCTCCGTTCCTTATTTAGAGTCCAGTATTCCATTTTAGGCTGTCCCTTAATAAATGTCCGTTTTGTAAAGTTAGTGGGTAAAAATTGGTCATTGTCTATTTTGTCCCTAAAAGTATATTCCATTTTGAAAAGTTAGTGAATAAAAGAGTAATGATGATAGGTAAGTAAGGAAAGTGGAGGAAAAAATTGATGTGAAATGTATAATGATGATGTCTTTTTAATAAGTTGAAATTACGAAGCACACTTAAAAGGGGACGGAGAGAGTAGGTGATTTTATTAATATGAGATAAACATATATACAATCAAAGGGAGTAAACTATCCCAAACAGAGCTAGACAATAACCAGAAGGCCAAGATTTGCAAGCTTATAATTCCAGAAACCTCACAAACCAACACGACGATCCCTTGATCATCAGCTAGCTTCTAACCACCGGATTCCAAAACAAATGAATGAAACCCCAACAAAACCACCGAACTAGGGGAAACCCAGCCGGGAGAAAGACTCATGGCAAGAAACCGGAGAGAAAAATAGAAACACACAGAAAAACAAATCGAAAAGCAACATAAATTAATAAAACCTCACAAACAACACCCAACCAATCAAGCACTCCTCCTCCGACAAACTAAGCGCGCACAAGAACGGACTCCGACAACCACATCTACAAGCCAATCCTCAAAAGGTTGATTCTTCCGTCTTGAATATAAAACAAGCTAGAGGACCCACCATAAAGCATCAAAGCTAGCATCACAGCCCTCCTTTTGCACCTTGTTCAACAGTATAGAACCCCTTGTTATAGTTGATGTTTGTTTTCATAGAACTAGGGCACACTGCATTTATGGCAATTTTAGGGTAATCCTTTGCCATAACCCTTGTGTAGCCATTGAGAGCAGCTTTGGACACTATGTAAGCAGAAAAGTTGATAGGCCATCCTTTTGCTTCCAGCAAATCCTCACTGCAATCCTCATGAAACCACTGAATTACCTCATCCACATTCTCTAGTGTGAGGCTCTCAATTTCTCCTAGTGTTTTCTTAGCCTTTTCGTTTGTAAAAAACTATAATACAATTTCATGCAACATTCTTAGAAGGAAAAAAAAGCAGACAAGACCCCTATTTAGTGCTGTTTCTTTGGAAACAAAAGTTCAATCATTGTGATTTAATTTGTACATTGATGTTTTATTTAGCGACCACCTCAAGATGCATGGAAGGTTCAGATTACCAAGGTGCCATCGATCGAAATAGATCCACAAGGGTCTCAACTTCACAGTGAAGTTGCAATCTTCATCCTTCAACTTTTGCGAACCCATATATATTCTGAAAGACTCATATAGTGTTCGTTTTTTGAGCCAAAAACAGTCTTCGAGAATTTAAAAACTCATTTTTCCTGGTTTCGGAAAGTGGGTTGTTTTAAAATTAAAACTTGCAAATGTTGATTGTCAAAATAACTACCTTAACAAGTTTGTCTATTCTTCGCCAAATAGAATTAAACTAGTTATTGAAAATAAAAACATTAGCTAACAACCTAGAAAAATATCCCTATTTCATCCATAATTGTTGAGGTTAAATCACAGCTTCGCTGCTATAATTAATTACCCCTTCTTTGTGGTACAATACATGACTCCCGGGGCCATGACTATCAGCATTCAGTCCTTCCATCTGCCATACCACTCCTACCAACTCTATCATGACGTCAACTTCTTCGACGACACTGTCAAAACCCTAGTCACCAACACCCCCTTCATCGTCAACACCTGGATCGATCTCCGACATCGAACGCCTCCACCACCACTGCCTCCACAAACTTATCGTTGGCCTCGACGTCGAGTGGCGCCCAACTTAAAAAACAACTCCACCAACCCGGCCGCCACTCTCCAACTCTGCGTCGGCCGCAACTGCCTCATCTTCCAGCTCATTATTACCCCCCAAATTCCCCAATCCCTCGTAAACTTCCTCGCCGACGCCGATTATGTTGCGTTTTCCCCACATTAAATGCAGTTTGAAAAGAAAAAGAAAAAGTGAATAATGGGTTGTTGAGTATTTAATTGGCCCAAATAAATGTGGTCATTGGAAATCCTCTTGAGTGGGTGCCGGCAATTCCAATAGCATTTGTGATGCTTGGAATTTGAAGACCCAAGTGTGTAGATCCTTCTCCTGGCCCTATTTACGTGAAGTGGTGCAAGTGTGCTATGGGTGCCGAGTGTGAGAAAAAGAAAAGGGTTGAGGGGGCAGCCCCTTCGGGGCTTGCCGAGTACACCGGCCGTGAGAGTTGAAGGACGACAGTCCCTTCGGGGGCTGCCGGCTACCCGGGCTGGGAGGTGAGAGGAGAGTATTGTGAGGGAAAAATAGAGATGTTGGGGGCGAGTGAAAAACATAGTGTGAGCGAACTGTTTGAAGCTCAAGAGAGGGTTTTTTATCTCACATGGTAATCTCTTACTATTTTTCATACAGTGGAATCTCTCTCATTTGTGGATGTACCCGAGTTTGAGGAACACGTATTTTCTTGTGCGCTGTGCAATTTGTTTTTGTTTGTTGCGCTCCCATTGTGGGTGGAATTATCGGGCATAATCCCAACAATGATTACATCTTCGTGGGCGTCGGGATTGAAGGCGATGTTGGTAAGTTGTGGGATGATTACGGAGCTGCAAGTGACAAACTGGGTGGATCTGAGGTGGTTGGCGGCGAGGGAGTTGCGTAAGAGGCCAGCTTCGAAATGCGGGGTTGGTGAAATTGGCGAGGGAGGTTTCTGGGGAAGGAGTTTGTTATACTCATCAATGTCCATTTTGGGTGCTACTATATCAATAGATCTTGCAGTTTACATGCACAGATGCTTTAAGCAGCTCTTTGGCATATAAATGTGGAGGAAATTTTGATGCGAAGACATTCTTTGTGAATGTGGAGGAATTTTTCGGTGCCGGGTGGGTATATCTCACGTGGTAGGCTCAGCACATCCGAGTCGTCCAATACACTTTTGGAAGGCTCAAATTGAAACCCTCCCTCTCCTCTATCTCACCCCAACACTTTCTCTCTCTCCAAATTTAAGCCGTTTAAAAACGCAATGGACGGCTTGAATGCACCCGGACACCACGTGGTACCCACTCGGCACTGAAATTCTTTCCGTGAATGTTGGTGCATCTTTGTGAATGTGAGTGCAACTTGAATGTGGTAACATTTATCATGTGAATTGTGAAGGTTGTAGAGGAATTAGCCAATGGGAAAATGAAACATTAGATATTAGAAGGCCAGAGTCATGTTTGCTTCATTTCCTAATGCATCTTCGACATCAGCTTCTAGTTTGGCAACTATCAATAATCGTTTTCTCCTTCAAACAATGTTGTTCGAAGGTCGACCATATAGAGACGTCACGTGATTCGTTCACCGAATTACCGATATTCGATCGACTTGATATTTTTTTACAAGTTTGTTCTAAGTGTCGAGCTTTATATAGTGACCAGTTTAAGGTAACATTTTGTGTTCTAGACAATGCCCCTTTTGTGGGCACAACCACCCGTTGTGCTCCTAGGCAGTAGGCATAGCAGAACCTCCCATTTTTTGCATTAAAAAGTGATTAATTCTCAAAATACTTGGATAAAAGTAATTTTTTTTTAATTTTTTGATTTTTCTCGTCGAGACAAATCAACAACTTACAAAAGTTTAGCACAAAACCAACAAATGCGAACAAATTTCAAATAAAGACAAAATTTTTAAATTTAAGTTAAGAGCAAAAGAACAGAGCAAGTTTTGAAAAAACTACTTCGTATTTCGCTATTTATCTCTCTCCATTCATTACATCAATTTTTTTTTTTCTAAAAAAACAATAGGAAACAAAGTGAATACTTTTAACAATATACCATTAACACTAAATCTCAACCATTGCTTTGGACGGTCCAGATTAAAACTTAAAATGGACACATCCTCTCTCCCCTCACGTGCTCTCTCTCTCTCTCTCTCCCTCCCTCCCTCCCTCCCTCTCCCTCTCCCTCTCCCTCTCCCTCTCCCTCTCCCCCTCCTGTCGAGTTAAACTTCATGCTAAATTCCATCATGCTCCCTCACGCTTAGAGGTGTCAAAGGTGCCTGTCGTGTCGTGCCATTCAACTTCCGTGCCAACCGTGCTTCGTGCTCTCTCTCTCCTTCCTGTCGAGTTAAACTTCATGCTAAATTCCATCATGCTCCCTCACGCTTAGAGGTGTCAAAGGTGCCTGTCGTGCCGTGCCGTGCCAATCGTGCTTCATGTTGTGCCGTGCTTCACCGTGCCATGGCGTGCCGTGCCGTGTCGTGCTTTAAGCGTGCCTTGCTAGGCCATTTTACTTTATTGGGCCGTGTCGGGCTGTGCCTTTTTTAAATCATGTCATGTTGTGCCGTACCCGATTAATTAATCGTGATGTGTCGTGCCATGCCTTTTTTGTCGTGTCGTGTCATGCCATGCTTTTTTGAATTGTGTCGTGCCGGGCCGTTTACTTAATCGTGTGTCGTGCCGTGCCATATTGTGCCATCGATTTTCGTATACACATCACCAACCAATTTTTGTTTGAAAAAAATCTTCCCAAAAAAGACACATTCCCGTGCCTCTAATGTTCTAAAGTTTGCAAACTTGTAGTATTCAATCCTAATTTGAGGCGTGCTAGCAAAAAGAATTATCTTTTTCTTAAAATTTTATTGAGACTTGTAAATTTCAATTCAAATGGAAAAAAAAAAAGGATTTGGAGACTTGGAAATGCTCTAATGTTCTTAAGTTACTAGTATAATGCCCATGCTTCGCACGTTTTCGCATGCTCATTGGATGTTTTGGTATTAGGAAGTGTTTTGGATTATCGTAGTGACGATAGTTAAAAAATATTGAGGTGTTATTAAAGCAGAAATGAGTTTTAGTTTTTGAAAATAGTGGAGTAGGTTTTTATTTTTTGGGCACATCTTATGTGTTTCAATTCATTTTCAGAACTGCAAGTTATTTTTTGGAGTGATGCTACAGGTACCGACAGGGTCGGTACCGAAATCGTAGGGACGGCCGCGCCGGGCCGTCTCCGGCCATCGGACAGTCGATCCGAGCCGTCCAAAAATTCAAAAAAAAAAAAAACGAGGGGGCGTACGCGGGAATCAACGGCATCCGAGGTGTGTAAGGTGCTTGATCCGAGCACCCTTTTTTTGTGTATTACTCGTTTTTTTTTTTATAGAATTTTTGGACGGCTCGAATCGGCCGTCCGGTGGCCGGAGATGGCCCGGCGCGGCCGTCCCTACGATTTCGGTACCGACCCCGTCGGTACCAATATCATTTCTGTATTTTTTGGGCTAACTCTTCATTCTTCAAAGAAGAGCAAGGCATGAGCTAAATCAAGTTCTAAACCAAGTGCATAAAATCAAGTTCCGAGCGATCATAATATTGGCACATTCGGTGTAATATTTGTTAACACCAAACAGATTTTCCAAAATCAGACATCAAATGTATTAGGAAGCAACATTCATACAAAATAGCTTAATTGTTCTGTCTATTTGAATCAGAAAACAAGTACTAACTTCTTTTTTTTTCCAAGCTCTCTCTCTCTCTCTCTCTCTCTCTCTCTCTCTCTCTCACACACACACACACACACGCACGTTATTTTTTTCATGACTTCATGTTTTTTTTATAAAATTGATCTTTTAAAATTAATATTTTTTATAATCATTTTATTTTGAAACTTTTTCTCCCCTTATTTTTATAAGTTTTTTTAACTTGATATAATTCACTAACACAAACAAAAAATAATTCATTTTCACCAAAAAAAAAATATATATATATTTTAAAATATTTATTAGATAAAACGCAATGTATATGTGTGGTAATTGGTATATTATAATTTTGATTCAAATTTTTTTAATCATATAAATATTTTAAAAGTTTATTTTAGTTAAATAAAAAGAAAAGATTAATAAATTATTGGATTATCAAAAAATACATAGAAATAAAGTAAAGTATAATTTGAAATCCCTTGTTTATTTATTAACATTTTTTTCCATGCCTCGTGCCGTGCCGTGTCTTATTGTGCCCGACAAGAACTGTGTTATGTCGTGCCTGTGCCGTGCCGTACCCAACTAGAACCGTGTTGTGTCATGCCATACCCGTCCACTTCCGTGATCGTGCCCATGCCCGTGCCGTGCCGTGCCATGCCTGGCTAGAACCGTGTAGTGACTCGTGCCCCATCCCACTTTCGTTTTGTGCCCGTGCCGTGCTCGTCTAAGACCGTGTTGTGCCGTGTCGTGCCAGGCCAACTTCCGTGCCGTGCCCGTGTCGTTGCCGCTCACTTCCGTGCCCGTGCCGTGCCACATGCTTACTAAGACCATGTCGTGCCAAGATTAAACCGTGCCTGTGGCATGCCGTGCCGCCTTCAAACGTGTCGTGCCCATGCTGTGCCAGTGCCAACCCTCCGGCGACGAATCTCGGCGACTGTAACTCTCTCTCTCTCTCTCTCTCTCTCTCTCTCTCTCTCTCTCTCTAAAATCCCCAATCCAAGCTCTAATTCTTGTGAGATGGCTCCGGAGATGATAGCTTCCGGCAACGATAGCTTTTCCGGCAACTCCGGAGACGATACACTAAGAATCATTCTTTGATAGAAGGATTGAGGTAATTTCTTGTTTCAAATTCTTGGTGATTTCTTATTTCAAATTGAAGGATACGGTTGTATCTTTTGTTGAAAGTTTAGTACTTGGTGAGATAATCTTGCTTCTAGTTGAACAATAGGCTTGCAGCTGTTGTTGCGTAATTTCCCCCGTAAATTACCGACTCCATCTGTTGTGTTTTTACTTTATTGTGAGGACTATTGCTTGAGCCTCTTTTTGTTGTTCCCAATAATCTATTTTAAGAAATAATGTAGTTTATAGGGGTTACATTGAAAAAAAAAGGAATATTATCAAAATTTAGGTTTTCCAACTAATTCCTCTATATGATTCCAAAATTTTTTATTGTCACATGGAAAATTAAAAAATGGTTTTACAGAATCTCCCCTCCATTATGGATCTCATTTTGTAGATTTTTTCACGTAGATTTCAATTATATAAATTTTATAAAAATTGAATTTGTAAAACAAACGTTATAGACATTTTAAGATTTAAAATACTGTAAAATGGAGAGAGAGAGAGAGAGAGAGAGAGAGAGAGAGAGAGAGAGAGAGAGAGAGAGAGAGAGAGAGAGAGAGAGAGCCCACTTTAAGTTTTAACTTGGACCGTCCAAAGCAATTGTTGAGATCTAGTGTCAATTGTATTCTCTCGAACTCCCTAAAAAATGAGAAGTGACCGGCCATGTACTACAAGACCGACTCATGGAACACGCAGCCTAGAATACAATAAGTTGTCCAACAATAAATAATTTTTTCGTTATTAAATAAAACCAAAGCCAAATAAGTCCCAATCATAAGCATGTGGCACAATCATCCCATGAACCAACCCGATGAAAATTTACCACCAACAAAAAAAGTAATCCCATTTTATCGGAAAGCTATACAAAGTGCGGAAGTGACCATTAACACTATATCTCAGCCATATACTATGTATATATATTACACTGAAGCACTTCTAGTGGAAATACTCCATTCTGGGAAGAGAATTTAGTAGGCACTCCGAAAGAGAAGCCATGGAGCACAATTTTCATACCGCTATCTTTTCTGGAAGTTGAATGCCCTGATTGAAAAAGCAAAGATGAACCCAAAGAGCACGGCAAATCCAACAATAATGAGCGCGACAAATCCCAAAAAGTCATGTTTAAATCCAAAGTAACTATCGATAAATTCCTTCACAGTTTCCCCTGTGTCAAGCTTGTGGTTTATGTCGCCAAACTGTGAAGCAACTAACCCGTACATGGTCCAAGCGACCGGGCAAATTTTAGTGTACCATCTCCACCACACTGGAATCCTCTGTTATAAAAGAGAAGAATGAAAATTCTGAGTGCTAAGTTTTCGAGCTCAATCTCTAAGAAAATGTGTGAGCAAAACCGAAACTTACTGTCGATGGAATGATAAATCCCGAGAAAAGCATCCATATTAGGTAGAAGGAAGATGAAACTATGGCAGCAATGTGGTGGTTGGGAGTAACCGCCACTGCCATCATTCCATAGAAGGTGTAATATAACAAGGTGAAGTACATGAAGAATATGTACCAAAAGAACTTGTCAGCAGTCCAATCGAATCCAATCATTGCGTAAACTATGACCCCATATATGGCCGTTTGAACAAAAATGTAGGGAATCTCAATTACAACCTGCACAAAAATAGGGGATATATAGGGTGAGTAAAACTTGAATGGGACTGGCCAAAAACATCTAGAAGTTTCCGTACTAAACCCAAGTTTACCGGATGGGCTCTCCAAGAGAGAGGATGTTACTCCCCACAAGTTCAAAATACGGTGTATGCATATCGTTATTGTCTTATCGATTTGTCCTTAATACTTTCATTTCACGGTATCCCTGAATGCCGATTTTTTCTTTTAGAAAGGCCACTTGGATGACTAGATGTAGTTCGTCCTCTTGACGTTCACGTAATGTCACAGACAATACAAGTAATTTACCTGTCCGAAGGCATATGGCAAAGCTGAGTACATGCCAGCCGCTCTTTCGCGATAAAAGACTGCTCTCTCTATCCCAACCACTGGCAGCACTGATGTGGCATTTTGCACACCAACAAAAAGTACAGCAGCAAACATAGAACCCATTGCATTAAATAAGTCCTGCTTTGTTTCCCTACAAATCCCATAATAGAACGTAAATAGGGACTGACAGTTGAGAACGAAGAGAGTGGAGAAAATTTCTTTTGGCTTTACGGATACACGCACCATTTAGAACCAAGACCCCAAAATATCGTTCCAAACATTAGAGCTATGAAAGTGGTAAACATTAATCTCACTGCGCAGTACGGAGGGTTTCGCCAATATGACCAATGCTGTTTCCATAGGCAAGCCATGCATTGCGTGAAGAACGACTGCGAGTATTTTGTGGTGAAGTCTATGTCTTTTGATCCTGGAGTTGGTACGCTCAGTTCCTTGATCAGATCTTTGTTTCTCCTGATTCATTGAAGTTTCTTAGCAGCTACTATCTTGAACAAAACATATACTAGTCTTAGGCCCCGTTCTGCTAAGGTTCTTATTTTATAAGTATTTATTTCCCACTTTACGAGATAAGTCATTCTCTCACAACTTATTTTTCTTAGCGGTACGGAAGTACTTACTAGATTACACATTTTATATCCGATACCTTGATTAACTTACTGAACTTAGTCAGATATTTAGTACTCAATCCTCTCAAACATTGAGGATGTTTGACCTACTAGAATTCTTCAGACTACAACATGACCCTACCTGTATAGTTCTGAGTTCTCGTACATGCTCGAAAAGTCAACCCCAAGAGCTGTTTCTGATGCAGGTGAAGTTACCTCTAACATCCAAGTTGCAGGATTGTAACCATCTTTAATCTTAGTAACTCCATTGATTCCCTTAACCAAACATACGTGAAATATGTAAGCTTCTCAGAGAAAACATTGAAATTCCTGGTCTTATGAATTCATCAGCTTTAATTACCTCGAAGTATGCGATGAGATGGGCAGAATGGCGGCCTAACGGCCCGACGTATATTTCTTCTCCTCCTCTTTTCAAAAGAAGCAGCTGCAATTTTATAATTGTTTCATTGGCTTTCTTTCGACTAGAAACTAAATCTAATACTGAATCCTAAACATGTGAAAGATTTCTTACCTCATCAAATGCATCAAATATGTCGATGCTTGGCTGATGGATGGTGCATACCACGGTTCGTCCTGTGTCTACTGTGTTCCTCACTGTTCTCATCACTATTGCTGCAGCCCTAGCATCAAGTCCTGAGGTTGGTTCATCCATGAATATTATTGATGGATTGGCTACAAGCTCAACTGCAACGGTAAGCCTCTTGCGTTGTTCAGTTGAAAGGCCATTCAACCCAGGCAACCCAACAAGTGCTCCCTTTAATGGGGTTAACTCCACAAGCTCCATGACCTCATCAACAAACATCTGCTATTTGTTGTTTAGAATTAAATTTGTTTTATATGGATACTAACAGGGATAGAGTCCAAATTAATGTCGTTATGATCCTGCTAGAGGGCATATATGTTATCGACTCCCCTACAAGCCTCGAAGGATTAAGAGGTTTTTTGACTTTAACATTCCTTTCATGGGAATACAACTCGAGCCTCAAACTTTCTATAACTTTTTCTTCTTATTTAAAGTTAAATGGAAGGAATAAAAAAAAAATAGAATAAGAGCTTTGATATGAAAAAGTTATGAAAAATGCAGACTAATCTGTAGGTAGGGAACATTTAATGTAATTCAGGATGCGCAAGATTATAATGGACGATTTCAGGCATAAGGATTTGAGATTGTGATATTAAGAGTCACCTTTCTGGTTGCAGAGTCAACTTCAGGGGGCAACCGAAGCCATGCAGAATATTGTAATGACTCATATACCGTAACATGAGGAGAGTGAATATCAGTTTGCTCGCAGTATCCTGATATGCGAGCAAATGTTTCTTGCTTCTTTGGGTATCCAGATATTGTGATTCTTCCTTCGATATATCCTCCAGTTTTTCTACCAGCCAACACATCCATCAAGGTGGTCTTACCGGCCCCACTGACACCCATGAGAGCTGTAAGGACTCCTGGTCTAAAAGCACCGCTTACTCCTTTCAGAAGTTCTAACTGGTCCTCAGGTATGCCTTGGTCTTTCATTTCCTGCAAGCAAGTACTATTTTGAGCACCGGTTCAGTGGTTAAAAACTCACCTTATTAACAACCTCTAAGATTCTGGGTTAAAGTGTAAAGACAGCCACTTTGTGCATTTAAGGTCAAAGGGTTGGTGTATACCCGATCTACCCCTCCTAGACACCTCCCATTGTTGGGTACGAACTAGGTGTACTTTTTAAGTGCTCTTTATTGTATCCAGGGTCCATCCAAGTACTTTGAGATTCGGCAATCTACTTAAGAATTTTGGATGCCTTCTTTGCAGAGTTTTGAACTTAGTTTGAGAAATTATTAGAGAGAGTTCCCAATGGAAAGATATGCATGAAGCATGAGCATGAAATCGCTGCTTCTTTTCTTGGTTCAATAAGTTGGGTTTAAAGAAGTATTACAGGGCCTTATATTGTGTACAGTTCTTGGAAATACCTGTGGCATATCAACTGCATATCTGATCTCTTCGAAAATGATGGAAAGAGGTTCAAAAGGTAGAACCATTCCACGCTTTCTGTTTTGGCCAGCATCAGTAATGCTTCCCACTCCTGTTGCCATTGACGTAGACGATGCACTTCTTCGTACTTCACTTCCCTTTTCTGCACAATGCTATCCAAATTTGAAACACATAATGCAGAATGAAAATTCAAGTAAAAGAGCTTATTTACCACCTGAAGTGATATCTCCACTTGATAACTCAAGTAACTCTCCTGTCTTTACAGCAATTCTCTCAGTCAAGGTTTCTTCAGTTAGAATTGCTTGAGGCTTGCCAAAGGCTGCATCAAATTGACCCATCTTTTAGCTAAGTAGCATTGACACCAACACACAAGACATGATACTTCGATGCGCAAATTTCTGAAAAATGGAGGACACAAGCCATTGGGGCGTTTGTGAAGATACATCTATGCATTTTATTACATCAAATTTTTGAAAGAAATTGATGAAAACCACAAAAGAAGAGGCCTTAGTTGGTCCAGTATACGATGTATGCCTTCATACAAACATCTTTGTGTCATCACCATTCATTTACTATCGTCTCTCACATAAAAAGAATGCTGCCCTAAGCTTTAACTAGAGCCAGCAATCCATTTGACACCCATCACACATCTTGCGAGCGTCCATAGGGTGTCACGAGAGGATACTATAGTGTTCTAATGTAAACTGGAGTGTCGAAAGGATCTGACACTTTTACTTGACGTTCGGTGAGGTGTTTCTATTTCATTTTCTATTAGGATAAATTGAAAGCCATGAATATCTGCAAGTATCAAAATGTGTAGTTCAAACATTAAAAATAAGTGTACTTGCTACTTACGGTTGAGATAAGCTAGAGCCAGAGTGAAAAGAAGTTGGAAAGCGATAAAAAATGCGAGTGTAACTCCTAGTCCAAGCCAATACCAATGTGCTTCAGGAAAAATTCCGCGGGACTTCAAGACTTGTACTCCTAGTGTCTCTGTTGAATTAGGAGGGATCTGCAAACAAATATTTCCTCTAAATTTAGATGATACAACTCACTTTGCCTTGCTTTGAATTTCTTTATCCAAATGCACAAAAATTGATGCTTACATGTCTCCAACTCATCCCAAGAAATTCATTCACTGCTAAAGCATTTTGCCCATACATCATAGGTGACAACCAATAACCCCATATCCACCATTTTTTTATATTAACTGTAGCCAAAGAAAATTAGTTCTTGGTTAAATCCAAGTCATACAGCAAAGAAGAGATTATTTACTGTTTTTCACTCTGCACTTTCTAACCTCGTGACAAGACAAATCCACCCAATACAAGAACTGCAAGTAACGCAAATGACCCGAATGTGTTTGCCACAATAATGTTCCTTCCTATTCCCCCCATGAATCGGAACAGTGCAGAAGACATTTGGTTAATGCACAGAAGCAGCAAGTATTGCCTGAAAAACCTGCCATTAAAAATAGCAATTAGGATCACAAATTTGTTTATTTACCAAGAAAAACAAAAGAAACCAATGCGTAGAGCCTAGTTCTGGATTACCGTCCAGCATCTGGATCAAAGCCTACAACATAATAAGTTAGGAAAACCCATGCACCAACTTCTACAAATGTTACTGGGATCTTGAGGAACCATGTGGGTAAAGTGTATGCCCAAGCAGGAAAGAAGAGGAAGTCCCTTTGCTTGTAGAAGATAGGAAGTTTCATGATGCTCAGTGTAATTTCTGAGTAGCCATTGAACATAATCATAATGAGGGTGAAGAACAAGGCACCCATGAAAATCCCTCCATCTTCTAGTGTTTTCTTAGGCATCTCAATTCGTAGAAATACCGTCACTGTTATGAATGCCATAAGAATAAGCTGAAACGAAAGATAGCCATTAATCTGCTTGATCAAAATGTTTTGACAATTCAAAACTTTGAAAGATTTGCAATGCTTCTCAACATGTCACTCACTTGAGTTAACTTGAATATGTAGATGAAGGAGTTTCTCTTCATTAGTAAGTATTCTCTTGATGTGCAAGCTTTCAATAGTTCCTTTTTGCTGACACCGTATTTCTCGGTTGTTAAAGCAGTAGGGTGACCCTTAGCTTTGTCAAATGGAACAGCAAGTTTGTCACCCAGTTTCCGGCCAGCATGGAATGACTGAAATGCTTCTGCAAATTCCTTCACATGAACGTAACTGTAAGGCTCATCTTTGTTTGCCCAGTACTGCTCTTGATCTTTCCTTGATGTCACCTATGTTTTCCCACCAAATGATACAAAGTTACACTCTTGTAAAAAAGATTTAACTATTCATGCTATCAGAATACGAAAACGTTGTGTTTGGCTGCAACTCTTAAAATGATAGTGCTAGTGGTGGAAGTGGTCTGAGTGTTGGTGCTGGTTGTGGTCATGTAGTGCTGGCGGCAGCAGTGGGGGTACTTGGTGGTGGTCTTGACAAAACTCTGTCCTGTCTAACTAGGTCTAGAAAATGGTATTCACCTTTAAACTTAGAAAACATTTTTCTCTAAAATAAACTCATTTTATCTTGACTTAAGCATACTTTTTTCCGGATAACTTCCATTTTTCATCATATCAGACACTTGAAAAAATGGACAAAGACAAAGGGAAATCTCAAAGCTAGTGATCACTTCTTGTAAGAAGTCGGCAACTCCTTTCCTCTCAGGGCACTTGAATCCCATGTGTTCAAAGAATTCAAGCACGCATTCACGGGGGCCTTGATACACAATTTGCCCATCAGAGAGCAGAATTATGTCATCGAACAGGTCGTAAGTTTCTGGTGCCGGCTGGAGAAGAGAGATAACAGCAGTTCCTTGAAGTATGTGGATGGACTGCCTGATTGAATTCACAATCTGGAAAGTTGTAGAGCTGTCCAAGCCAGTTGATATCTCATCCATCAAGAGTGCTCTAGCTGGTCCAACCAGCATCTCTCCTGCATGATATGACATCAAAGCTCAGAGTAATCAGAGTTTCAGAACTCTTTTGGCTAAACAAATTACTCAAAGGGCAGGAATGACTGGTAAGTACTTACTCCGGATTAAGTTATCTTTTTCATAATTCTTACTTCTGTTATCATTAAACTTTTTTCAGCTTTTGGTAAAAAAATTCTACTCTTCTGATTCGACGCGACGTATCGGGAAAGTAAAAAACAATTGGCCCAAACTCAACTAGTTTTGAAAAGACAACAATAAGCAATTTTTTCATGAATTTAGGAGTTCCGTTTCTAGTATATGGTATGTTGTTCTGTGAATGCATTTTACCTGTTGTGAGCCGCTTTTTTTGTCCACCAGAAATGCCTCTCCGCATTTCATCACCCACCAAGTTATCTGCGCATATTTCCAGATCCAGTATCTGTGGAAATTTAAGAAACCAGTTACTATGGCTTTCTAAAACTTATTTTAGTTGCTTATTCTGTTTTCAAGTTGGTACCTTAAGAACATAATCTGTCACGACACTGGCCTCTTGCCCTTCTAATAATGCAGCCTGTACATGATTAGAAATGTGAAAAATCAATTCACCAAAAATGGTTTTGGCATGGAGAAATTGCGGTTACCTTCATGAAAATATCAATATCAGGATCAGGCTTTATGTTTGCTTGCTTTTCTCTCCGTGATAGTTCTGCCAACATTTCTGCAAATTTTAACGAAAGCCGATATAGAACTTGAACTCCTGGGGTACTTACACTCATAAATCGTAATCATGAAAAACATTCATGAATCTAATTTACCATAACAAGTTCCAACCCCTTGGCATCTACCGGAGAATGCTAATGTTTCTCTCACTGTCAATTCTCCTATATGAAGGTCATATTGACTTATATAAGCAGAAGTCCTCTGTGGAACAAACTCATCCATTCCATGGCCGTTGTATGTGACTCTTCCCGAAACCTATAGTTACAAAGGACTTAAATAAGATGACATAGTCCTTGGAACTTCTTTAGAAAACTTGATTATTGTCTTGTTTGTTTTACTTTTAGATCTGTATCAAGTTTTCCGGCCAAAGCTAGCAGCAATGTGGTTTTTCCAGAGCTCGGTGGACCTAAAAGCAATGTCATTCTGCAAAACCATATCAAAGCAATGGTAAGTGGGATATTTTAGGGCAATTTGAACCAATGATATATATTAGTCCGGATCCAATGAGGGATCCCTTACGGCCTTACGGTGCAGGACTCCCCTTTCCCGATCGAATTGCGACGATCTGAGCCGCTCAAAGTGTGCAGAACGTGATTTTAAGGGTACTCATTTGAAATCAGCAAAAAAAATGATCAGGAAGGGCTTGATTCGAGCAGTTTTTTACTGAACCGTTCAATAAAAAACTGTTCGGATCAAGCCCTTCCTGATCATTTTTTTTACTAATTTCTCGCGGGTACCTTTAAAATCACGTTCTGATCACTTTGAGCGGCTTGGATCGTTGCAATTCGATCGGAAAAGGGGAGTCCCGCACGGTAGCACCATGCGGGATCCCTCATTGGATCCGGGCTGTATATATATATAAAATTCGATTGAGAAATTGTAAATTGTGTCTTCTCACCTTCCAGGCATGATTATTCCACTGACATCATGAAGGATGGGCAATGGCTTCTTTCTACTTGGAAGAATATGGAGGTAATTCAAAAACCCCTTCAGAGATCAATACATATTTACGAGTGTACATGTACAAGGGGAGGGAGAGAAAGCAGAGAGAGAGATGTGAGGGTCAGTTCAATTTAGACATGGAAAAATTCAAGTTGATATGACCAAAATATGAACTACCTCTACGAAGTTGACAGTGAAATTGAATATCGTAGGCAGTGCTTTATGGCCGGCACAAGCTTCTGCATGAACATTCAAATGCTCAAACCGGACTTCTATAGTTGGAAGTTCTAGTCCAACCCTGTTTGATAAAAGACAAAGAAGAAAAAATGCTCCGCTTATACAAAGAAGAAATGACAATAAGTAGAGAACAAGTGCATGTGGTGCTCGCACATGTTGTGATTGGTTATAACTGCGGGACCTAGGACTATTGTCTTAAGATATAAAGTCCCACCTTGCTTGAGAGTGGAATGGGTGATCAATTAATAACATTTGGGACCTCTTCACTCATTGCCAATAGGTTATGAGATGGATATAAGTGTTGTGTTGGTAAAATAAGAAACAAAATAACTTGTGGTGTGTTGCGATTAATTGGTGTGGAGCCTCTCCGAGAACATTGAATAACCTCTCTTGGCAAAGTGCTTTCAAGAACTCTTCCCGGGCCTGAAAACAACATCTTATACTGCTCAGGAATCACCAGAAACTTTTTCGAATTTTTCGCTAACTGTTTCAATTCATACATAACTGACGAGTCTTTTTCGAACTTTTCATTGTCTAAATAGTGGTGAACATGCAAAACCAAAGTCATACTATCATAAAGACAAATCAAACAAAAGTAACGTACAGAAAGTGAAAGCAAAGAAGAAACAAGCACGTTTCCAAACTAAGATTACCGGTCAATGCGCTCCTTGAGCTTTGACAAGAACTTCTCATTATCTTCCTCAACTATCTTCACAAGTCTCTCCACCAGATTCTTTTTCTCGAAAAACCCAAGACTCTTGATGTCAATTTCTCTCGGCGGACCCTCTTCTTCCGTCAGTATCCCTCGGGTTATCCGTAGATACGTAGGAAGCTTCTCAATAGCAGCCCATGTTAGTGCTTCTTCGTCGTCTTCTTCACGGGATGACCGCGAGAAAACCTCTCCTGGATTGCTCCTCCATGTGTTTGAGCTGTTTATACGTGCACTGCTCACTCTATATATGTCCCCACTCTCCATTTTCCACTCTTCCAAACAGCAGCAACCTAACACAGAAAAACCCAGGAAGGATCTCACAGAGTTTCATCCAACAACTCAATTTCTTGGATTTTGGAGAGGTAAATCATAGGTCCTCTTATCTTCTGCTCACAGTATTCTCTGCTCAAGTGTTCATTAGTAGACAGAGAGGTCCAGGAATGTGAGGTGTTTGTGTGATTCTCTGAGATAGATCTGAGTTGTTGAAGTGTGTCACTTGTGTCTATATTTATATAGTTAGCATCTTATTATGAACTAGGTGGCGATCAACTCCTTTTTAGTTTATTAGTATCTTACTCCATGGATGCTGTAAGGGATGATGCAAGTTCCTTGAGATGTAAGGGATGACGCCTGGCAGTTCATTGAGATAATAAAAAAAATAGTCGATTCAAACATTCGAGTGAGTTCATTGTGTGTGTGTGTGTGTGTGTGTGTGTGTGTGTGTGTGTGGGGGGGGGGGGGGGGGGGGGGGGGGGGGTGTGTTGTTGGTTTGTGGTTTCCATTATTAGAATACATAATTTGCAATGAATAAAATTGTGTCTTGAATGGCAGAGACTAAGTGAAACAATGTGGCTTCAAGATAACTTGTGATGAAGTATGGTGCACTGTGTGTTGTGTACTAAAAATGATGAGCATGGGTCTCATTTATTGGGCCTTTATTGTAAGATAAGGTATAATGCAGTACCAATTGTATTCCAAAAGGTGAAGAAAAATCAAAACAGAGAAAAACGAACCCAGGGTGTGTGCTATGCACAACACGCACGATCCGAGACGTCGGATCGTGTATTCAGTGGTTCGAATCTTATTTCGGCAATGGATGATCGAGAGCCGTTCATTACGGAGATGAGATCCGAGCCGTCGGATACACGATCCGACGGCTCGGATCGTGCACAATAGGCTCCCTCCCTTTTAGAGTCTCTCTCGTGCTCCCCTCTCTTTTTAAATATTACCCCTTCTATTCCAAATCCTATACGGTTTTACTTGCAATTTTCAATTGTCTTTTTTCTCAATGTATATTATTTTTTTTATGTTTTATAAAACATTGTTTTATAAAAATAATTGAAATCTATCAAACGATATCCATATTGTATATTTTAAATAATACACATTAAGAGATATAAACCATTAAAAATTGCACATAAAATCGCAGAGGACCAAGAATTTGAAATGAAGGGAGTACTTTTCTTGTCTTCCTCTGGCCTTGTACACCCGTCGATGTATCGCTGAAGTGTTCATTAGTAGACAGAGAGGTCCAGGAATGTGTGGTTTTTGTGTGATTCTCTGAGATAGATCTGAGTTGTTGAAGTGTGTGACTTGTGTGTATATTTATATAGTTAGCATCTTATTATGAACTAAGTGGCGATCAACTTCTTTTTAGTTTATTAGAGCATTCACATTGTAATAAGCAAATTAGTATGGATAAACAAATTTAACAACAATGCTAAAAAAACACCTCATATTGTAATAAGCAAAGTTATAAGTCTTTTAGCAAATAACCAAATTCCACCCATTCCATAACCAAACTTAACAACTTTTACCAATAACCAAAACTCAATAACCAAACCCAATAACCAAATTCAAAACTAAAAAATTAAAAAACACCTCATATTAGAATCGTCTCATTGAGACGAATAATTTGGTGTGGTCGGGTGCGTGATTGGAACTCGTTTGCAATTGAACATAGGTGCATTGCGTATTGCGGGGTTTTTTTTTTATAGGGATACAAAAATAACCAATGTGAAGGTCAAGTTTGTTAAGTTTGATTATGAACTAAATGAATAATCAAATGCTGATGTGACACATTTTGATTATTGATTTTGATTATTCCCATTGCGGATGCTCTTAGTATCTTACTCCATGGATGTTGTAAGGGATGATGTATGTTCCTTGAGACGTAAGGGATGACGCCTGGCAGTTCATTGAGATAATAAAAAAAAAAAGCTGATTCAAACATTCATGTGAGTTCATGGGGGTTTTCCATTATTAGAATACATAATTTGCAATGAATAAAATTGTGTCTGGAATGTGGCATCAAGATAACTTGTGATAAGTATGGTGCACTATGGGTTGGGTAATAAATGATGAGCATGGCTCTCATGTATTGGGCATTTATTGTTAGATAAGGTACGATGCAGTACCACTTGTATTCCAAAAGGTGAAGAAAAAACAAAACAGAGAAAAACGAACCCGGGGTGTGTGCTATGCAAAACACACACGATTCGAGACGTCGGATCGTGCATTCAGCGGCTCAGATCTTATTTCGGCAATGGATGACCGAGAGCCTTTTATTACCGAGATGAGATCCGAGCCGTCGGATACACGATCGGGCACAATAGGTTGCCTCCCTTTTAGAATCTCTCTCGTGCTCTCCTGTCCTAAATTCTTGGTCCTAAACGGTTTTACTTGCAATTTTCAATTGTCTTTATTTCTCAATGTGTATTTATATATATAATTTTTTTAATATTTTTTAAAACATTGCTTTATAAAAATAATTGAAATCTATCAAATAAGATTCATATTGTATATTTTAAATATTATATATTGAGAGATATAGGCCGTTGAAAATTGCATATAAAATCGTAGAGGACTAAGACTCCGTTCCGGAACGATAAATAAGTACTTATTTTTTAAGAAGGCAATTTCGAGCTCAAAAATCATGTGCTTACGCAAATAATTTTTCTATCACTATGGATCTTGTTTGATAGATCTCATTGAGATCTTTAATACGGTGCAAAAAAAATTGAAAAATTATTTTTCATTTATATTATTTTTGAGTTTGAAAATGTAAAATAAATACTTATTTTTTAAGAAGGTGTTCTGGAACGGAACCTAAGAATTTGGAATGATGGGAGTACTTTTCTTGTCTTCCTCTGGCGTCATACACGTGTCGGTGTATCACTGAAAATTCACCTAGTCATACTCCCAAAATCCAACTAAATATTTTGCACCCAACATTGAAAATCAGCTTAAGATGCCAACTAGCTAGTAACTACTTCTGAATTTTATACTCTTTGCATGTGGCCACACATCTGTGTTTCTCTTTTCTAGGCAAAGGTTTGGAATATGCACCAGAATTATATTTATCTTTTGCATTTCTGAAGATAATTTTTTTTTTTTTTGCATTTCTGAAGATGGCTTTTATTTAGTGAAAAACAAGCGCGTATTCTTGGTATGTGCGGGAAGAAGGGAAAAGTTCTTTTAGGATTAGTGGTATTTATTGTTGGGAGACTTGGCCAAAAATCCCCTCATATTTATATTGTTTGAGCTCAAGGACAAGCATATTTTGCAATCAAACATCAAGACAAATGTGCTCTATGAAAGTGCCTAAAATTCTAGGGTACCTTATAAAAGTACCTAAAATTCTAGGGTATCCTATATAGTATAAAAGTACCTAAAATCCTAGTGTATCCCATAAAAGTGCCTAAATTACTAAAATTCTATAATGAAAAAGTGCACCCTAAAATCCTATGAAAGTGCCTAAACATGTTTTGGCCTTGTGGCTAAAAAACTTAAAAAGTTGAAGGACCTCTACTGAAAACTATTTTGCTGGCATTCTTCCTCTAAATGAAAACTATTTTACTGTCTTTATGGCTAATTTTCCCTTTATTCTTTGTCACTATACGAATACTGTTTGACATCAATGGTGCAAACTTTATTAAGAGAGAATTTGAACATTAGATGAAGTTTGAAAGTTTTTTTTGATTTGTGTCAATTTTTATGTGAGGGAAACCGGTGTTGAAAATAAACTTAATTATATTGAGTGCATGGGCTATTTGTGATGAGATTTGCAAGACTAGGGGAATGTTGTAGAGGATAATCTTTGCTCGGGTTTGTTTGTATGTGTGATGTATTGGTGTGCTTATGAGTTGGGGACAAGAGAGGAGGCGGGAGTAATTCTATCTGGGGGCCAATCCAATTGGCTTATATGGTGAGTAAATGAGAGTTGTAGAAGTAGGTTTGCATGAGTGGTCTGAGATTGTATTGATTATAAATGAGTTTGTGAGAAGAAGTGTGGGAAAAAGAGAGTTAGAGACAGAGAAGTGAGAGAGAGATCAGGGAGCCCCTGACGGGGTCACCCCCACCAACAGTGGAGTAAATGGTGTGTGAGAGAAAGGAGAGGTGTGTGAGAGTTGTGTGTATGTAATTTGTATGTTTTGTTTAAGAAGTAAATAGAAGTAGTGTATACGGTTGTGAGTGAATTTCTCTCTTATTCCCAACAACCGGCCCCTACATATAATAGAAATTTGTAGCAAATATTAGAAAATTGCATTTAAAGTTAAATTCCATTAGGCATGTGACATTGGATATCATCCAATATGATCTATTGGATGATATTTGTTTCCCTTTCCCATTTAGGAGGTTGTGTTGCGCATGATTTACTTAGGTATATGTGCAAACATAGTTGGTATGTAACTCATCCCCGACTTTTCTTCTTCTTCTTCTTCTTCTTCTTCTCTCTCTCTCTCTCTCTCTCTCTCTCTCTCCCTCTCCCGAAGAGACAGAGAGTTTTCAGGCAATCTCTTTCGCTCGGGGGGTGGGTTTGAGATACCCTCTTTCTCCTCCCCCTGGGCCATCTCTCTTGTTTTTCTCCTAACTTTCCCTCCTTCTCCTCTCCCTTCTCTACCTCCCCTCTACCCTGCTTCCATTCATTCTGGTTCGACTGTGGCGTTGCTATTGCGTACGTTGCGTTTTCGCCTAACAGCTGTCTTTCCTCATCTGTCCGGTCGGGCTCCCACCGGCTCTCATTGTTAGATGGCACCGGGTTATGCTTAACGACGTTTATGGGGCCGCGACGGAAGGCGATTGGGTTCTAGATCTGTCTTGGATGCTATTGCTTGTTGGCAGTGGCGATCTGGTGGTTTGAGGTGGCTAGTGGTAGTGGGAGTGAATAAGGGTTTTGTTTCTATTTTTTAGTTTACAGGTGGTGGCTGCTGTGGCATTGATGTTGGTGGCGGTTTGTTTCTGGGGAGGTTTGTTGGTGGTGACGGTGGGCCGGAGTATGGAGGTTGGGTGTGGAGGCACGGTGTTGGGGGTTGTGGTCTGCAACAGTGGCGGCAGGAGGCAAGTTGAGGTGTTTGTGCTGGTGTTGGTGGCTGTGGGTGGATTGTGGTTGGGCGGCCTGTGTTGGGGTGGTCGGGCCGTTCTCCGGGATAGCAACAGGGGTTTATTCCTCGAGCTCCAGGGTCGGTGGTGGCAGTGGCCCGTCTCACTCCAGGTGGCCACGATTGGTGGTGGGTTAGGTTGCTGTTTAGGCTGGCCCATGTTGTCTATGAATTGGTCTCCAGCTAGGCCTATGTTGTCTATGGGTTATGCCTTTTAGTTTTTGAGTTAGGGTTTCAGTGTTTTGGGCTTAATTGTTGTATTTGAGTTTTGGGTTTCTTGTGAGCTTTATTGTTATTTTTATATCTATTTAGACCCCTTTGGTGATCTGGGTTTGGCCTATTGGGTGCTCCATTGGTTTCTTGCCAACTTGAGCTTTGCTTTGTAATCATTTTTCCTTATCAGATAATTTGTTTTGCTTCGTGGTTAAAAAAAAAAAAAACATAGTTGGTATGTATGCATTTATTTGTGATGCGTCTTTAACCCCTTCTCAATGTACCGTTTTGAGCTTTTATAAAATCTTCTTTTCGGAGGAAAAAAGAAGTTGGGAATGATAGTTTTTTTTTTGAACGGCGAAAATAAATTTTATTAATCTTTAAAAATGATTACAAAGACTAATAGGAGCAAGGAGAAGAACAACAAGTGCCTATCACCCAATCTCTTGATTGTCAAGATGTCAACCAAAGAAATACCTCATGAGACAAAGCTCAGCACCTAAGAGCATCTCCAATAGCTTAAGCACTTCCTCCTTTTAGCTATTATGAATAGGTTCAACGCTAAAAAAAAAAAACCCCAACAACCTCAACAGGAGGCTCGTCTATTTGTATTTTGCTACAGTACCTTGCCTCAACCCGCAAGGTACTATTCACTCGGTTGTTTATTCTTTTCCCTTTTGTTTTTGCAACTTCAGAGCGGAGACGGAGCTTTCGTCGGGTGGAACTCATCCCGTTTCGTCGGAGCTTTCATACTTTCATTTGTGTTCACGACAAGGAGGACGAAATCACCAGTGGATTTGGAGTGGCCGTTGATTTTGGGTTTTCAGTTTGAGAGAAGATTGCATAGAAGAGGGATTAATGGGGTTGTTCAATTTAAGGAGAAGATGGCGTAGAAGTGGAATTTATGGGTTTTCATTTTGATTGTGCTGGGTAGCGATAAGTTTATCTTGATCGTGAAGGCCACCAGATCCGTGTGTGTGTGTGTGTGTGTGAGAGAGAGAGAGAGGGAGAGAGAGAGGGAGAGGTGGACTTGTGTGTATGCTGGTGTTAATTTCCGATTTAGCACAGTAGTTGGAGAGATAGAGAGAGAGATGGTTGGGAGGAGTTGGAGCCTTGAAAGAGAGCTGATTTCCGGCGGGGGTTGGAGGTTGTGACTGCATTGATTTGCTAAGGGCTGGTTTGTATCAGCCTAGGCTGTTGTGGGTTGATGGCTAGACAAAATAGAAAATGGCATTTTCCCTAGACAAAATGCTTAGGATGTGCTTGAGGCTATTAGAGATGTTCTAAGAAGCGTAAAAGCCTAGATAAAATAATAAACACAAGAGGGAATGATAGTTAATTTATGTTTGATGTACTAAAGGCACGTGCACTTGCTAGTTACAATTTGGTGTATCAGTTGTTAGTTGGATGAGAATAAATTCCTACGTTTAGGCTATGTACAATTGCAAATTTTAATTTTTTTCGAGGTTACTATGTTGACCATTTAAAAATAACGTTGTCACATACCAACTTCATATGCTTTTAGGTTTTTGATCTCACTACTCTAAGATTTTAGGTCCGCTTGCGCTACATTTTTTCGTAGTTACTTTTATGTATAACGACTAAAAAGTACGGCCAAAAAAGTCGAAAACCATACACGGAGCAAATTTTTTTGGATTGATCACCTCACAATTGATGTAAGACATGCGTTCTTCTCATTCAAATA
Organism: Rhododendron vialii; assembly: GCF_030253575.1. Lineage (NCBI taxonomy): Eukaryota > Viridiplantae > Streptophyta > Magnoliopsida > Ericales > Ericaceae > Rhododendron > Rhododendron vialii. The sequence continues at coordinate 10,606,392 of NC_080560.1, forward strand.
AATATATATTCCCTACATTCTCAATTGTTAATCCTTTTTATATTATTAAAAAAAAGGGGGCATTTTCTCAGACCAAAAAAGGTGAATTTTCTTGGGCTGATTTTCCGACTTTTTTTGTTGCGCCAATAAGAAAAAGCCCCATTAGATCTTTCAATCGGTATTGCAAAAAACATGCACATAAGAATTTTTTTGCTCAATAACATGCACGATCGATACAAAGAGATTAACAATAGAAAAAACAGAGGAAGTATTACATAGATGAGTAGCTACAAGCTTTATTCTTTCCTCTCTTGATACACAAAAGTGAATATATAAAACCTCTCCTGAGCTCAATTGGGTTCCTTAATTCAAAAGTTCGATTCTTCCGTCTGAACATAAAACAAGCCAGAGTGCCCACCATAAGGCATCAAAGCCAGCATCACAGGCCCTTTTGCACCTTGTTCAACCGTACAGATTCCCTTGTTATAGTTGATGTCCGTTTTCACAGAACCAGGGCACACTGCATTTATGGCGATTTTAGGATAATTCTTTGCCATAACCCTTGTGTAGCCATTGAGAGCAGCTTTGGACACTATGTAAGCAGAAAAGTTGATAGGCCATCCTTTTGCTTCCAGCAAATCCTCTCTGCAATCCTCATGAAACCACTTAACTAGCTCATCCACCTTCTCTACTGTGAGGCTCTCAATTTGGCTTAGGATTTTCTTAGCCTTTTCGTTTGAAACAAACTGAAACACAATTCATGCAACTTTCTTAGGGAAAAAAAAAAGCATACAAGACCCCTGTTTGGTGCTGTTTTCTTTGGAAATAAATGTACTGTAATTGAAAGGTCAACTCAATCATTGTGATTTTGTACACTGATGTTTTATTCAGCAAACATCTCAAGATGCATGGATGGTTTAGATTACCAAGGTGACATTGGAATGGATCCACAATGGTCTCAACTTCACGGTGAAGTTGAGACCTTCAACTTTAGCGAATCCACATTCCGAAAGATAGTCTTCGTTGTTTGAGCGAAAAACAGTCTTCGAGAATCTGGAAATTTCTTTTTCCTGGTTTTTGGAAGGTGGGTTGTTTTTTCAATTTAAAATCTTGCATGTGTTGATCTTCAAAATAACTACCTTAACAAGTTTATTCGTTTTTCACAAAACAGAAACAAGTTATTGAAAATACAAACATTAGCTAACAACCCAGAAAAATATCCCTATTTCATCCATAATTGTTGAGGTTAAATCACAGCTTCGCTGCTATAATTATTTACATACCCTTCTTTGAGAAAAAGGAAAAAAAATCCGACACGATTGCTATATATTCATGTGATCTAACTTGTTTGTTTTGGAACTCAAAATCCTTGCGTACGGTCCCTAATAATTTTTTTTTATCTATCTTTCTCCACTCATAAACCTCAATGAAATCCCAAACCGAAGAGGAGATAAGTTTTGTACCTGCAATTTTCCCATGGTGGAAGAAACATTAACTATTTTGGGAGAGTCTGATAGTTGAAGAAGTGGGATAAGTTCTTCCGTCAAAAGCTTTACTGCATAATAGTTTGTTCTCAGACAAGCTTCTGCGCTCTCGAAAGTTTGCTTGAAAATTTTGCTCTTTTTAGCATTTGGACCGAAAATCTGGCAACAAAATTGGGAATAGTAAATTTTACATGCCATAAGATGAAATAAGAACATACTCCCTCCGTCCCGATTTGTTTGTCCCATTTTTGAATTATACATGTCCTAAATTGACCGTCCAATTTCAAAATCAATGGATCAGATTTAATTTCCTTAATAAGTTGGAAACCTGATATTGAACAATCAAATCGGGACAAAGGGAGTATTGTATTGGTAAGATGAAGATACTAACAACATCCATGTCATATTCTACGCTGCTCTGATCTTCCGGATCAACTTCAGTTCCAGCAACACCTGCGTTATTTATCTGCACCCATATGGTATGGTTATTCTATTTTCCAAATGAAATAAAAATTTGTTTTATGATTCGATATTGCACTGGGGGTACAAAACAAATGAAAAAGGATACGGAGTATAAAAAATAGCCTTTAAATTAAGTACCAATATGTCAAGCTTCTCGAATTTGGTTTTGATGAACTCAACCAAGGAAGCAATACTAGTTTGATTCGTCACATCAAGATGATGGAAAAGTACATCAGATAGTCCAGAAGCTTTGAGATTTTGTACGGCTTCAAGACCTCGATTCTCATCTCTTGCTGTTACTATCACCGTAACCCCATTAGAAGCTAGTTGTCTGCATATCTCTAGCCCAATTCCTTTATTGGATCCAGTTACTACAGCAATTCTAAAGACAAAAATAAACATGTGTTAGTGAAGAAGAGTGATTAATTGTCATGCAAGGTTATCCTAATTAGTAGGAGCCTATGACTTTTAACTGAAAAGTGATGACTTCTTAAGGAGATGAGAATCGAAGATGAATACAAAAGGAAAAGCCTATGGTACAAATTTGATCAAAATTTGCATAACCTAACCAAATTAATATATTTATATCATCTATCACCCCAATATTTTCATAACTAGCTCAAATAATTGATAAACAATTCTGCGTGTACAAAATGCACCCATTAGTAAATAGTAATCGACAAGAATAATACGTAACAAACACCATACAAAATCATAACAAATGAACAAAAAGGTATGTAATAAATCGAACCACACGATGCACTAAACATAAACTATATAACGCTCGTAGCTTACCATAAAAATCAGTTTCTAAGCATAAATATGCATAGCCTCACTTTTGAACACAATACACTTGCATATTCATGACTACGCCTAATCGAGCTGGCTTCGTTTTGCCGATGAAAAAAGAAAAAAACAGAGTGTCATAGTACATCATAGCATACCTCTTTGTCAACTGGGTTTGTTCCATTGGATCGATGTGGTGATTATGGTGCGAAGAGGAGTAGTTTTGGGTACTTTGTGTATAGGTATAGTAGAGGATATAAATAGTTGGCGGTTGATTAGTTGCCACGCATGCCATGACATAATGGGAAAAATTAAAAAATATTACTCCAAAGAAGAAGCCGTAAGCCATGAGTCATGAGTCATGACTATACATATGGTTTCAGTTCAGTAGTGTTTCTCCATTATCATTTTGGGCTGGAGTAGACTATGCATTTTTTGTGGTGAGCCTCTTCCTTTAAGGTTGCAATGGCACTGGGTTGAACCCGAGCCCTACCCTAGAAACTTTGGGTCCAGGTTGGTGCGGTTTTTTTTTTTTAACAAAAAAAGCATCGGTAAGAACACAATTCTAGACATAATTGTGTTCAAAATTATTTGACGCATGTGGTTTTACATACATTAAATGGCTCCAAACACAAATATAGCTTAAAGGAAATCAAATTCTCTGTACCGAAATTTGCTGTACTGATGCATTATTGACCAGCCAGAAAATACAGATATTATATATAAGAAAACAGTACAATAAAAGCGGACGGACGCCGTCTTCGTTGCTGATGAACTGATTCCAAGAAATTAGACCTAAAACTCTAGATCTGGCTCTGGAGTCCAAAGATAATGGAAAGAGTGGGAGGTCTTAGCTAGAGAGAGACTCAACCACCTTGCAGACATAGAAAGAAAACATGAAGAGAGGAGAACTCTGAATATGAGAAATTGAAAGGAGAAAAGGAAGGAAGAGGGTGGAAAATGGGGGAAAAAGGAGCAGGGGGGACCCCACCCCTGAGTTTCTCTCTCTAACTCTGCTTCCTTTCTATGCATATCATTATTGGTCATTTGATCGCATAAAATGTTCAGTACTCCGTATAATCCAACGTTATGAATGCCGATATTGTCTAAATTCGGTACCCTTTAACACCTTTAATTTCGTTCCACTTCAAATACCTACCGACCAGTGCCAAACGGTACCAAAGTATTTTTAAATTTATTTTATGCTTCAATTATCGGACAGTACCAGTTGGTGCCCATAATGATGCAACACAGCCTTCTTTTACAAAATTAGTTAAAAAAAGAGATCACAAACTTATCTATGTTAAAGGTCTCCCTTTCAAATACAAACACAAATAGAGATAAACTCTTAATTTTTATTAATTCATAAACAAATCCTATGCCCTAAGGCTTACATCTTTATTTATATTTATAATAGTACTCGTAGAACTTTTAAACCTAGCCAACATTCCTAAAGTACAAAAAAAAAAAAAGAACATAAGGAAATAAAATCAACCATAATTTTCTTGATCAAGTAACTTACATAATAGGAAACCTCAATAAATAAATAAATAAACTAGGAAAGTGGATACTTTTAAAATAATTTGACTAAAATTAAAACATAATGAATTATAATACTAAGCCTTAATTAATTAAAATAAAATACGACTTTCTTGGAATTCACGCTGCATCACATAAATATCGGACTACTTTTTTATTTCTTTTTAATAAATGAGTATATTATACTAATCCCTCAATTAAAATTTTATATTTTTTTCTACAATTCACTAGATATGGATGAGTTTTTGTAATTTATGAAAAAAGTTTGAATCATTTTTGAAAGAAATACATTATTTTTTAGTCATCGTTTTGCGGATCGGACAAATATTTTGAGACGTAGATAGTAATAAATTCTTTTATGTCGAAAAATCACCCTAATATTGATAATCCGGAATGGTACTCAATATCTCACCGATACCATCACATACCGCACCATACTACCAATAGAAAAACCGGTACTCTAGTCAGTGTGATTTTCAGAACGTTGGTACTCCCTCCGTTCCTTTTAAGTGTTCTGCTTCGTAACTCCAACTAATTAAAAAGACATCATTATTATACCTTTCACATCAACTTTTTCCTCCACTTTTCCTATTTACCCGACATCATTAAATTTTTGCTCACTAACTTTTCAAAATAGAATGTACTTTTAGAAACAACATAGATAATGTATCAATTTTTACTCACTAACTTTATAAAATAGATATTTATTAAGAAATAGTTCAAAATAAAATACTGAACTTTAAATAAGAGACGAATGGAGTATAACTTCCGGAGTAAAAGAAATCCACAATCTAGCGATAGAAAAACATCTCTGCACAACGGTACATACCAATTTCTCGTTTCGGAGAATCTCGAGTGTATCTGAAAGTAGCGTCGTTAGAACTTTTTGTCCCTCTTTAAATCATGGAAAAGCGGAAATCGTTTTGACTACGAATTACAGTATAAAATTAAGCACTGATTTCTCCAACTTGGCTAATAATCTTTTCAAATTCCATATAAACTCTTCTCTCTCCTCTCTCTCTCTCTCTCTCTCTCTCTCTCTCTCTCCGGCATAGACAGTATTAGCAGGCAGTAGCCATGACTAGCAGCATTCATTCCTTCCATCTGCCATACCACTCCTACAAACTCTACGACGTCAACTTCTTCGACGACACAATCAAAACCCTAGTCACCCACACCCCCTGCATCGTCGGCACCTGGATCTCCGACATCGAACACCTCCACCGCCGCCGCCTCCGCGACCTCGTCGTCGGCCTCGACGTCGGGTGGCGCCCCAACTCCAACACCAACCCGGCCGCCACTCTCCAGCTCTGCGTCGGCCGCAACTGCCTCATCTTCCAGCTCATCTTCGCCCCCAGAATGCCCAAATCCCTCGTGAACTTCCTCGCGGACGAGGATTACACCTTCGTGGGCGTTGGGATTGAAAAGGATGTCGATAAGTTGAGGGAGGATTACGGGCTGAAGGTGAGGAACTGGGTGGACCTGAGGCGGTTGGCCGCGAGGGAGTTGCGTTACAGGCAGCTTCGCAATGCGGGGCTGGTGAAATTGGCGAGGGAGGTCCTGGGGAAGGAGTTTGTGAAGCCTAGGAGCGTCACGCTGAGTGATTGGGACGATGATCGGCTCAGTAGGGAGCAGATTCAGTACGCTTGCGTTGATGCTTTTGTGTCGTTTGAGATTGGAAGGTGTTTGGATGCTGCTGATGTTTAGCCAGTAAGGTAACCTAATGTGGATTTTTGAAATGTGGGGTTTGTTTGGGGTGGTTTGGCTTGTATTAGGTTGTAAATATTCTTATCATTGAAATTTCATGGAGATCAGGGTGATCAGGGGTTACATCACCATTATAGAGTTTGCGGTTTATATGATTGTAGATTTTGGGTTGAAGCTGTTGGATTGAGAATTTTGGGGATGGTTTTGCTTGTATTGTGTTTTTTCTTTTTTGGTAATGCAGGGTGTTTCGGATTAACTTGCGCGCATTTCGGACTAATCCCTACAGCCCCTCCCGCAGCCTTAAGTTGCTAGTGAGGGTAATCGAATCCGAAACCTTAAAGATGGGACAGATCTCAAAGTCTCAAGCGAAGACTACTTGGCCAACCCTAGGGGTTTACTTTTATTGGGTTGTTAAAGCCTTATACATGAATGTCCATTTTGGGTGCTATGCCCATAATATTAGATCTTGTAGTATACATGCAGAGATGCTTTAAGCAGCTCTTTGGAATATAATGCTTGGAAAACTTTGCGACGTGTTTTGTGAGGGCGTATTTTGTCTCATCAAGTCTTCTGCAGCCACATCCACTTATTCGAACACTTTACACATGTCTCCAAGTGAATGTGAGTGTGTGTAGTTGTAGAATTTTGTATACTATATCCTATACCAGGTTATGACTCATTTAGTTTCCTACTTTTCCTCGTACATAAGAGGTTCGTTGATATTTTTTGATGTGGAGATCTTCTTTGTGAATGTGAGTGCATGTTATGTTGAATAACTTGGATGTGGTAACATCTATCCTGTGAAGGCTCTAGAGGGATAGCCAATTGACCTTGATACAGAGAGATTAGAAGGCAGAGTCATGTTTGCTTCACTTCCTATCATGTACCCGGCTGGTTTTTCATAAAAAGTGGCTTAAGTTGCGAACTAAGTGAATTCACGCAAATTTTTACCCAGGTAATTACAGTGGCTTTAGCTGTAAATTAGAGTCAGGGGCGGTGGTAGCCACATTGGCATTAGCAGTGGCATCGGACCGCCACATTGGCATTAGTGGCGGCATCGGGTCGCCACATTGGCATTAGTGGCGGCATCGATCGGACAGCCACATTGGCATTAGTAGTGGCATTGGCAGTGGTACTGGTGCCTTGGTATATGACTATGTCACTGTGGTGATTCGATTTATCAAGATCTTGACCATAGATCGGTTTCGGTTCCTTCCTCTGCTTGACCTCCGACGATCAAGTTAGATGTAGGGAGAAGTGTATAGGTTTAGGGTTAGGGTAGAATGACATACCTTTCTAGGTTAGAGTCCCTTTGTATTTATCGATCTTGCTTTGCTTGGCCTCCAAGCTAGCGCGTGGAGGGTACGCTCGGGTAACCACCTAAGGTGACGTCATATGTGACGAATGAGATAAGGCGGTTGCGGAGCACATGGCCAGGTCAACCCCCATTGATTATCCTCCTGGTGTTACTGTTTGGGGCCCTCCTGTCGTAACCGTCTTCCTTCAAGTAGCCTCGGGATGTCAGGGTTGGGCACGCTCGGTATCCTTAGATAGCGACAAAGCTCAGCCAGACTCCTCTTACCGAGCGATTTTTCGAGGGAACACCGAGGGTCCCAGGGCCCTACGCAGAGCAAGGGGCGGGGGTCCTCTTGGTATCACTCGGTGCACTGTGGCTCGGGCAACGGTCCGAGCCCCATTTTCTGGAGCCACTACAGTCACGGAGGCTTGGTGCTGCCACAGGGTTGGTGACTTGGTGGTAACATTGAGTTTGCTTTTGGAAGTTTAATACTAGATTTATATTAGAGTGAATATGTACATACGTACATGCAATGGAAGCACATTGTACGCATGAATTTCATGTCAACAGAAAGTAGTACTGAGTTAATTTCCGTAGTACCAAAAAGAAGAAAGAAAAAGAAAGTAGTACTGAGTTAGGACTGCTTCTGCATCAACAATCTTGAGTTTGGGTAGGAGTTCTAGTTCACTCCTGGATGGATGCATTCTTCAATAGCGAGCATTACAGTATAGAATAAATCTGGATTTCAAAGTGCGTTCCATGCATTCATCCGTACAAGATTTTGGGAAATTGTTTTTCAGTCCCCGGCGGGTCGGCAGCTGTGTTCTTTTTGATAAGTAGAGTATTTTTTTTGTTTGGATACGTGGCGGCTGTGTTCTTCATTGTTTGATGCTTCAATATTGAAGGTTGTGTGTATGATAAGAGGCACGTATATTTATTTGATGAAAATATAGTAAGGTTCATTTGTGGTCTCAACGAGGGATAACAACCGGCATTGAAAAGTACAATTGTCATTTGGTTCAGGGTTGTCACATGATGTATTAATGTTCATTTTTTCTTGTTATTACTAGTGGTTGGAGAATACAAGCATTAAAAGCAGAAGAGTGAAGCTACAGTTCCCAACGGGAGAAATCCCGATCGGAATCTCGACGCCCTGCCGGGCACAATCCAGCCACCGGACGACCGATCCGAGCCGTCCAAAAATTCTATAAAAAAAAACCGAGTGGGCCACCGCGGGAATAAACGGCATCCGACGTGTGTAGATGGCCGATCCAAACAATCCATTTTTGTGTTTGGATCGGCCAAAAATGGAGTGTTTGGATCGGCCAAAAATGAAGTGCTTGGATCAGCTACCTACACACGTCGGATGCCATTTATTCTCGCGCAAGCCCACTCGGTTTTTTTTTATAGAATTTTTGGACGGCTCGGATCGGCCTTCCGGTGGCCGGAATGTGCCCTGAGGGGCGTCGGGATTCCGATCGGGAATTTGGGTCGGTAAGGGTAGACTTTCTGAAAACAGAAATAATTGTAACGAATATATAGAAGGAATAAAACTTACATGTTGATGGGGAGATTTGAACTCCCGATTTCCTTATTAGATGTAAAAGTCTTCGCCAATTGAGCTACCACGGTTGGTTCACATGATGTTCATTTTGAAGAGCCAATCAGAAGTAGTACCACACTTTTCCTAGGACTTCGGTAAATAATTAATGTATTGAATACCAAAGCTACTTGTTCTGGTTGTCTAGCAATACGATAGACTACGACTAACATATTTCTTTTTAAGGTTCTGTTGGTGCTCCTTGATTGAACCATCAAATTTCTTAGTTTTGATATTTGCTTCCTCTGCCGGAGATTTGCACGGGTGGCTTCAATGCCTCATGCTAACACATCCTATGGGAAATGTTCGACAAAATTATGGAAGTACCTTTGACCCTGGCATGTGCTTGTCGCGATTCCGTGGCATGGCTCAGTAGACTAGCTGCGCCGTCCTACCTATTTAAAATTTTATTATAGGTCAAGAACGGCGACCCCGATGTCTCTCTTGCTAGGAATGGGTATAATGTGTCATATGCCCATGGAACTATGGAAGGATGACTATATAAAGGAGACGACTTCGATAGAGTTAATTAGTGGTGGAGCCAGAATTTTGTTATTGGGAGGCCGGCTTAACAGACATATATTTTTTAGTGGAACGTATAATTATATCATAGGTTTTTGTTTTTCAGTTCATTACATTTGTACATTGAATTGATTCTTTAAACTATTTCAACTGTCACATGCTTATTTTTTATTTATAAAAAAAATTGAGAAATAAAAATGTAAAATAACTAGTTTTTTTTTTATCAAATTGAAAAAAATTATTAAGATTATAAGTAACTATACATGAATAATTATCAATAATATTTAAAATCAAGTATATACTATAAAATAAAAAATTTAAAACTCAGACGCTCCGAAAGCCGGGGCCCCTCGGGTCCCTACACACCTCCGCCCCCAGAGTTAATGGGATATTACTTTATAACAAGAAGGCATGTCAGTATGCCACTGATTATGCCATTTTTCTTTCCAATTTGCCAAATGCAGTCATTGTGGTAGGACTTCATTAGAAAACGGAATTGGTATATCAGTGCAGCTTTGGTTACATAATTGTTGCCTTCGTTTTTCACTTCAGGAGATGCATACAATAGTACTAACAAATTGTTGCCTTTGTTTTTCACTTTGTTCACTGACAAGTTTTGGAAAATATTTTTTACTCATTCTCAATAAATTTCTCTATTTATCTCTCTCTCTACTCATTACCACTTGTACTAACAAATTGTTGCCTTTGTTCTTACAATTTCAAAGGACTAGGATATAGCACGATTTATCGTTTATTGTGTTACATCTACATCCAATTTAGGGATGACAATCTCAGCGGAACCGTTCGTTACCCGAACGTACCGAACTGATGGGTGCGGTTTTTAACTGTGGTTTTGGTTTTTGATTTCGAAAAACTGGTTGGTTCGTTTCGATTTTGGCTTCATGTGATAATCGTATCAGAAACCAAACCGTACCGGAGACCGAACCGAACCGTAGTCGAACTGCATCATAATTAAGCCAATACCCGTATATATACATACCTATAATGATATAGAGTCGGATTCGTTACTTGAGAAGTAATTGCTATTCGTCTTACATATAGTCTTAACATTACGTGTTGCTAACATTAATTAAACTCTTGGTTTTTTGGTTGAATTTGATAAATATGAAGATCCCCGTTCCGCTTAACTTTTTGTTAAACTTAACATTTTGTCCTTATTTAAATTTTTTTCGCACTTGTTCGTTTTGTGCCAATTTTTTTGACTTTCCGACAAATCAGAAAAGTAAATTTTTTTTTTTTACTTTTACTCAAATATTTTGATCAATGACCATTTTTAAGCTCAAAAAGTAAAAGTGGTCCTTATTCATAATATTTGGATAAAAGTAAAAAATTTTAACTTTTCCGATTCGTCTCGAGAGACGAATCAGAAAGTCAAAAAAAAATAGAAAAAAATTCAAACACAGACAAAACAAGAAAAAGCTTAAAAAGCCTAGAGAAAATATTAGGAAAGGGAAAATCTTTTTAACGGAGGGTTCTGTAAACAATTATTTATAGAGGTGAATCGCGACCGTCAAAAAGTATTTTGAACGGTCCAAAAAAATTCTTTTAAATTTGGCTGCATTCTTATGAAGTTAACTTAAATTTGAAAATTGTCCTTATTTAATTTTTTTTTTTTTACATTTGTTAGTTTTGCAGTAAACTTTGGGGTTATTAATTCGTCTCGACTAGGATCGGAAAAGTAAATTTTTTTTAACTTTTACCCAAGTATTTTGAGAAATAACAAATTTTTAAGCCAAAAAGTGAATTTTTTTTGGCTAAAAAGTGGTTATTTATCAGAATATTAGGGTAAAAGTGGGAAAAAATTACTTTTCCGATTCATCTCGTCGACCCGAATCAATAACCCACAAAAATTTGGTACAAAACTAACAAATGCAAAAAAAATTTAAATAAAAATAAAAAATTTAAATCTAAATTAAATTCATAAGAACACATCCTAAAACCGAAATGAATAACCGAGGTCACATGGCTCCGTGAATACATCAGCATCTTAGGAAATGGCATGGCATAAGGTAGTAATCAGATGAGAAAAGCGGAACTGTCGTTGACGATGTTTTGACTTCCAATTAATTTTTTTTGAATATGACTTCCAATTAATTTAAGCACTGATATCTCCCAGACGACTAAATAATCTTTTGAATCTCTCTCTCCCACATGACTGAATAGTCTTTTCAAATTCCATATCTCATCCAATTCATACCTATCCGCTCCCCGCCTCCATCAAAGAAATCTGCTCTCTCTCCCTCTCCGGCACAGAAAGTAGCCATGACAATCAGCATTCAGTCCTTCCATCTGACATACCACTCCTACCAACTCTACGACGTCAACTTCTTCGACGACACCGTCAAAACCCTAGTCACCGACACCCCCTGCATCGTCGACACCTGGATCTCCGACATCGAACGCCTCCACCACCACCGCCTCAACAACCTCATCGTCGGCCTCGACATCGAGTGGCGCCCCAACTTCAACAACAACTACAACTCCACCAACCCCGCCGCGCTTCTCCAGCTCTGCGTCGGCCGCAACTGCCTCATCTTCCAGCTCATCTTCGCCCCCCACATGCCCCAGTCCCTCGTGAACTTCCTCGCCGACGAAGATTACACCTTTGTCGGCGTTGGAATCGAAAAAGACGTTGATAAGTTGAGGGAGGATCATGGGCTGGAAGTGAGGAACACGGTGGACCTGGGGTGGTTGGCCGCGAGGGAGTTGCGCAACAGGCAGCTTCACAACGCGGGGTTGGTGACATTGGCGAGGGAGGTTCTGGGGAAGCAGTTTGTGAAGCCTAGGAACGTCACGCTGAGTGATTGGAACGATGATTGGCTCAGTGAGGATCAGATTCAGTACGCTTGTGTTGATGCTTTTGTTTCGTTCGAGATCGGAAGGAGTTTGGATGCTGCTAGTGTTTAGCTAATAATAAGGTACCCTAAATGCTTGACCATGTCTAAGTACCACATTTTGGATACTAGGTAAAGTGTCACCATTCCATTCGTAGAATTTGGATTTCGTGATGTGGGTTTTGGCTTTTATTAGGTTGTCTATATCTTGTCATTGAAAGTCCATGGTCGGTGGTACTAAATCACCATTTCAGAGTTCACACTTTACAGTTTATATCATCGTTGGTTTTGGGTTGAAGCTGTTTGATGGAGGACTTTGGGGGAACTCGAGGGTGTTGTATCTATCCGGGGCATCAATTTTGGCAACAGATGGCTCAGATTTCATCTCAGTTGTCCATCCGTTCATTGTCGAGATGAAATCTGAGTCGTCTATTGCCGAAATTGGACGGTCCGGATGAGACAACAAGGTTGGGATGGTAAATTGTTTTGCTTGCATCCGGTTTTCTATACCCCTATTCATGAATGTCCATTTTGGGTGGTATATTAAGTTATTTAAACTTTGTGTTTGGGGAACTCTGCAATGTGTTTTATTTGGGCATATAATATGCACTGTACCAGGTTATGACCCCAAATAGTTTTGTACTTTTCCTATATATATCAGAGATTTGTTCTCATATGTTTTGAAGTTAGAGCCTTAGTTGCAATTCTTGCGAATGTCAGTGCATGTTGTTGGAATATTAAACTTAAATTATTATTGGTCTATGTGTGAGTGTGCAAGAGAAAGGGACAAGGCGAGAGAGCTAGCTGGTACATGTGAGTGGGTTTTGGCTTGTGATTTGGCTGTGAGACAAAGAGACAAGATGATAGTGCAAGAGTGAAGAGAGGGGCCTAGTCCATCTGTATTTTTCAGTGAGTTTAATTGTGATGGTTGATTTATGCATAAGTAAATGTGCATGTTTGTGTGTAATGGTTTTGGCTCTGTTGGGTAAATTGAGAAAAGAGAGCAGAGGAGAGGAGAGAAAGAGAGATCGGGAGACCCTAAGGGGGTCTCCTCCCACCACCAGTGGAGTGATATGTGCGAGAGATATGAGAGTTGTGTGGGAAGAGTGAGATGTTATTTGTATGTTTTGTTGAGTTTGATAAGACTAAGTCTGTGATTTGAGAGTTGAATGAGTATGTGAATTCTCCCTTTTCCACCAACACATGTGGTGTGGGATTTTGTATACTTTTCTCGTTTGAAGGTTAAAGAGGAACATCCATTGACGTTGCCACATATAAATTACAAGGCTACAAGTCATGTGTTTTTCATTGTCGTAACATGCTGATTGGTCATCGGAGTGGCTTAGATTGTGAACTTAGTGATTGCACACAAGCATTTGCGCGGCTATTTATGTTGGTTTTAGCAGTCATTTTGAGTCAGGGTGGTGGTGGTAGCAATGGCATCCAGGAGGTGGTACTACCGTGGTAGCCACAGTGCCATAGGTAGTGGTATCTATGCCTTGGTCTGTGTCCCGGTGGCTTGGTGCCACCACAGGGTTGTTGGTCAGACTGCCCTTGTTAGCGGAAGTTTGATACTCCTATTTTTATTAAAGCGAATAAGTACACCAAGATGGAAGTAGATTATTTATAAGCATGAATTTCATGCCAAGGGAAAGTAGTACTGAGTGAGGACTGCTTCTGCATCAATATTCTTGAATTTGGGTAGGAATTTGTTGGGGTACACCCAAGTGGTGTGGGTGTGTGCTGTAGGGGATAAAACCCCTTGGTCCCCTTTCCCTTTTGTTGACTGCCTTTCGGCAGTGTGTGTGTGCGCGCCACAGTGCCAGACGTGAGGGAGAGAGTAAAGAGTGAGCCGGTTTGTGGCTCCCCCGTCCGGGGGAGCGGTGCTCCTTGGAGATGCTCGGATACTCCGTCGGAGAGCCACAGGAGTGAGGGAGAGAGAGAGGAGTGGGGAAGCCGGAATGTGGTTATCCCGGTGAGGTTTTTCATACTTGTATATGTGATTTATACATAGTGGAGTTTTCCTCAGATATCTCTCGTTTGTGCTTGGTTTATTTTCGTGCTTGTGCTTAGAGGTGTGAATCGGGGTCGGGGTCTCGACCCAACAGAATTTAAGTTCACTCCAAAACGGAGGCATTCTTCCGGATTCAATAGTGAGGGCAACAGTACTATAGAGAGTGGTTTTCTTTTCTGGGAATTAATTAAACTGGGTGTCAGAGTGTGCTCCATGCATTCAAGTGTCCGTACCCTATTTGGGCAGGGAAATTGTTTGTCACAATGTTTCCAGGGTCCCTTACGACTGTGTTCTTCACTGTATGATGCTTCATTATCGAAGATCATTGTTGTTTGCGATTACAGGCACATATGTTTATTTGATGAATCGATATTAAAGTTCACATGATGTTCATTTTCAAGTCCCAATCTGAAGTAGTAGCACAGCACAACTTAGGACTTTGTTACAGGATCAGTTTAATGAATACCAAAGCTACTTGTCTGATAGTCTAGCATTAGGATAAACTATGACTTATTTCTTTTCAGGACTGTCTCTTCCAAGGAATTTGTATAATGTATCAAATGATGAGCCTATGGAAGGATGACTATATGAAGGAGAAGCCTTCATTGGAATTAATGGGCTCTTACAATAGCTAGTAGGAATTCCCCTAGTGACACAATCCTTCTAAAATGTCATGTGCTCCTGCTCACGCTTTCAATCCTCTTCACTCTAGCAGATTTTAGTAGTTTGTGACGTGTTTCAAAGATGTTTTCATGTCCACGCACGCGCACGCGAATTATGTGACTAGGGCATGCCACTGATTCTTCTATGCCGTCTATTTTTCTTTCCATTTGGCCAAATGCGCTCATTGTTGTCATACTTCTTGGTAAATCAGTGGAGCTTTGGTTGCATAATTGTTGCCTTAGATTTTTACTTCAAGATACATACAATACCAAAACTGTTTCTATTAATGTCAAATTTTTTTTTTTTTTTGCGGAAAAGACTTGTACCCTGTACATAGTACAAGCCTTTTGAGGACTGGTGTTTTGCCACTAACAAAAACAGTTTTGCCATCATCACTACCTATAACAAATTGTTAGAGAAATTCTGAAAACATCATCAGCATGTAATACTATATTTGCAATTATACATGGGCCAGATCTTCTTAGCACTAAAGGACTAAAGAAATGAATCCATGAGCATCATTTTCATTTATTGGGTACACATCTACATCTATGGATAGTTGTTTTGCTGATGGCTGTACCAAATTTTTGTTCATCACCTTTTCTTTTCTTTTCTATTTTTGATGGGCATCACCTTTTCTTTTGACCATGGCAAGACCAAGAACATTGGGCCCATTTGAAGACTTCGGTCCATTTTCTAGTAACGTGACCTTGTGTGAAGTTTCATTTTCATATGATTAGGACGTTGCTCATAGGAGTAGTAGTAAGAAAGATTCCAATCACTAAGTAATCTATGGTCATATTTGATTTCTTCACACATTTGATATTCTTTGTGAAAAATCATGATGCACGGAACCAAGTGGGATCCCGTGGGGGCACGGCTTCCTATAAGGAAGCTCTTATAGGAGTAAAATTCAGACCTGTGATCTCAGCCATTTGATTGTGTTTTCAATGGTCTGGATTCGCTGATGGTTTATGTCCGGTTATAGTCATAAACCATCTGCAAATCCAGACAATTGAAAACACGATCCAATAATGACTGGTCATAAATTATCCTCAAATTCGAACCATTGAAAATACGATTCAACGGCTGCTGTTGGAAGTTTGCATTTTGCTTTTGAAAATACGATCCAACGGCTGCTGTTGGAAGTTTGCATTTTGCTTATTTGTGGACGCCCTTACCTGAAGCCTAGTGTATATAAATATTCTTACATATTTAAATTATACTACTCAATAAAATTATTATAGTGTCTCAATAAAATTACTCTAAATTTCTTTTATGAGGATATTTGTCTAATCTATTTCATAGAATGTACTAAATTTTTACACAATCTTTTTTTTTTTTTTAAACACACCAATTTTGTGTTTTTACAAAAATGTATTAATTATTAAGGAATAATAAATGTACGAATCAAGTTTACTAATTTGTGTGTCCCAAACGCAAGGCACAAACAAAATGCGAAACGATCATGAACCGAAAATAACCACAAAAAGTGAACCAATCGGGTCGCGATTAAGAGAATCGGACATAAATCCGTAATGACACGGCACTGAAACACTCTAGTTTGAGGAGAAAAACAAACCAGTAGTCACATTCCAAACAATGTGATTACTGTGCCTTGAGGGACAACAGCATGCAGTCCCGAGGCAAAACGATATCTTTCCCAGCCCGGAAATTCGATCCGAAACGTTCACTTGTAAGATCTCATTGCGTAATATGCCTTCTGAAAAAAAGTAAGTCAATCGAATATCGATAATCTAGCAAACGAATCATCTGTTTAAAGTACTGTTAGCAATGTCTAAAACATTTAGCTAAATGTTGTTCACTAGTCTATTGATACTTGATCGACTCGATTTTTTGCAGGGCCATATTACGCAATGAGATCTTTCAAGTGAACGTTTCGGATCAAGTTTTTGAGCTCGGAACAATATCGTTTTGACCACAGACAGCAAGATGGCTGTCCCTCAAGGCACAGCCCCCCCTATCACCGTGTTTTTTTCTGGAGCCCGTCTGTTCTCGGGTGGGACAAAAACATTGGCATTCCAAGAGTCCCCACCCACTGCACTAGGAATCGTACCTTCCCTCGTAAAAAGAACGGACACCAAACTCTGTCAGAGTGACCGATCATAAATCAATCACCCAGGCCCACCACGGTACGATCCTTCCTTGCGCCTTGCTTTTGAAAATACTCCCTTCGTCCCGTTCTTTAGTCTCAAGTAACATCTTTTTCCGTCCCGAAAAGATTATCCCGTATAAAAATCCCTCCGTCCCAGTTCTTTAGTTCCTATTGAAAATTTATGCCATTTTTTAATTGATTATATTTTGTAATATAATATAATTTTTTATGTGATTTTGAAAATTTTGTTTAAAAGAGCTCATTGAAACCTATCAAACAAGATTTGTATTCCTTATAAAAAATATTACTAATTAAAAATTATAATTAATTTTTTATCCGATTGAAATAGGAGGAGAGATAAAAAAAAATGGGGAATGCAGGTGTTATAGATAATGAATTCCCTCTTTTACCTTTTCATTTTTTAACTACTCCAATACGGAGTAGTACTGTAATACTAAAAAAAAGGAAGAAAATGCAATGATTAAAGGAAAAAATAAGAAAAATAAGTTCTTAATAAATAAAAAAAAGCAAAACACTTATTTCTTGTTATTGTCAGCCCATTGGGCTGACGATAAACATATTAAAAGACGAGAAAAATACATATTTCTATGTACTTTTTATGCTTTTTAATACACATTCACACACTCACTATTGTCAGCTCATTAGACTGATTTTAGAATTTTCATTTTGATAATTTGAGAAAGCAACAAAACCTCATTTTCACTTTTTTTCAGAATCACAAAATCGGTCGCCAAAAAGCTCTGCTTTCACTTCTTTTTTTTGCTTTCGCTTTTTTTTTGCTTTCACTTTTTTTATTGTTGTTGAGGAAAAGTAAAAATTGGTTTAAGGAAACAGAAAAGTGGCAGCATTAGAACAAAAAGGTACATCATTCGGTGTTCACCAAATGTATATTGTTGAATTGTGTGGGTCGTTTCGAAGTCTCACACAAATGATCGGAGTAAAATGGTACATCATTTGGTGTTTTTAAGAGTCTTTATAAAAAATCAGCTTATTTGGATATCAGTAAGAGGTTGATTTATTCTCACACAAATTCAATGAATTGATCAAACTCTTTCCAATTTTGAAATCAATTGATTTTTTGCAAGAACCTTTAAAATAATCTTTTAAACAAATTAAACGGTCTGATCATTATTGTATGATTCCTTAATGGATCTCACAAAACTTGGTGTACACCATCTTGTGTATGTTTGGTGTAACACTAAAGGGTGTACCCCATGGTTGGGCTCTCGAAAATAACTAGCAAGAGTAATTATTCAGTGGTCTTAAGATATTATGTGACGGTGTCTCAACAGTCAGCACCTTGCCCCACCACAAATTGATATGGGGTCCACACATTTAGTCTTTGACCCACCTGAATTTGTAGTGGAGAAGTGAGTTGAAATAACACGTGACGGTGGCCAAAGACCAGTAATTTTTTGCACCAAAGATAAACCAATCACTGCCCACCACGTCAGCAGAACTGCTTCCACGTCAGCTTCCACATAACTGTACGATCAAAACCTTAACACACCCGAGAGGTCCTATCGCTCTAGTTTTAACCACTTTGGGGGTGGGGGGGGCCACCACTCAGGAGAACTGACACGTCAATGCCCCTCTTTTTTCTCCGCACGCACAAACCCCCCCTCCCCCCCCCCCACCTTCCCCCCCCCCCCCCCCAACTTTCTAATGTTGAGGTCCACACGTCAAAACTAATTACATCATCTTTTGGTTATTCATTTAAACAATTGTTAAACTCTATAAACTTTATAATGTTGAGATTTATAATGGTCACTTTTAGTCTATAATCAAAATAAGAGTTTTTAGCTCGGAATGGGAGTACGGTCGATCCGGCCGTCCATCTCAGCACGGACGGCTCGGATTAAATTCGAGCTCCTACAAATCCTAGCCGTTCATTGTTTGGATGAAAATCCAAACCTTCCATTACTGAGATAGACGGTCGAATTAGTCGCACTACACGTGTAGTAGGGGGTGCACTACAGCAACCCCGGTCCAACACATCAATCTGCACATAAATGATACTCGGAATTTTGGAAAAAAGTAGAGATCTAATAAAACCTATTCCAGCACTCTAGAATGGCAGACCACAACTTTCATGAGAAAGAGCAAAGAAGCATCAGAGGAGTTTCCTCTACCAACATGTACAGAGGCGACAAGAATTCCTCTGCCACGAAGAACATATTTTGTAGATATAGAACCCAAAACTTAATTACATTTCCTCTGCTACAAAGAACAGTTGCGTTTGGGAGGTGAAGTCACACAACCAGCATCCAATTAAAACACGCGTGAGATACAATTAGAATTCCTCTGCTCCTGTATGAAGTTTATGATCCGCCTTTTGCTTTTTCCGGCTTTGAGTGGGGCTGTGCGTACCTATAGGTTTCGGTTATCTTTCAGAGGCCCCTGTCGCGAGTCTGGAGTTCTTACGGCCACGCACATAGGAGAGTTGGTCTCCCCTCCTCCATCCCTTGCGTAAAAAAAAGAGAAGTAAATTTCACATTTTAGAGATGTTCTAATAATACAACATTACAAGATTACTCGATCAGATTTTATTACATAACTGCTCTTGGAAAAACTTCCCCTGATAAAGTCATAAACACGGGAAGTTTTTGGGTGCAAATTGGGTACGTACCACGTGGCGGTACCTCGCGCGCATCCAAGCCGCCAAAGCACATTTGGATAGCTCGGATGCGCGTTCAGGTATCACATAGACTATATCCTATTTGCACCCAGAAACTTCTCCATAAATACATGCACACACTAGTGTATTCAACAGTGTTTCACCTGTCTAAGTACATGCATTGATACATATGCATGTACACAAACAGTACTGAAACACACACACACACAAATGGTGGTTGTGGTCCTCACACATCCCTCTCTAGCTTTTCACCTTTTTTGTCCTCACAAAATTCCCACCGCCCTATATATCTAGCTTCCACCCCCGGCCACTTCTATTGATTATTCATGACTTCTTTCATTTGATCCATGGAAGTTGGTGGTGGTGGTGGTAATTATAGAGGGGAATTGAAACAGAAGGCCTTGATAGACACGGTCATGAAGAAGGAGGCCGCAGCAGTGGGTGATGACGCGGAAAGCGACGATGACTTAGCTTATAAGGCCTCCGAGGATGATGAGAAGAAGATAGGCGGCGGTGGCAGTGGAGGTGGTAGTGGTGGAAATGGAAAGAAGAGTTCTAGTTGCAGTAGCGGAGGAGGGGGTTCGATGAGGATTTGCCAGGCAGAGAGGTGCACGGCGGACCTGAGTGATGCTGCTAAGGTAAAGCAGTACCACAGGCGGCATAAGGTTTGCGAGCACCACTCCAAGGCCCCGGTTGTGGTGGTTGCCGGAATCCGCCAGAGGTTTTGCCAACAATGTAGCAGGTTTGGCATCTCTGTCATGTCCCTCTAGATCTCTCTTAAAACTTCTTATTTGCTTGGGTTAATCGCTGTTCATTAATTTTGTTATGTGCTCGAGTTGGTGATCAAAGAAGACTAAATAGAGGAAGGGAAGATAATCTCTGACCGTATAGGATCGATCGCATCGAATTTATAGTGATCGGACTAATAATACTGCACGCACCTTCTATGGTTTTTTACGCCCGTGTTTTGTGAAATTTTATATCATGGCGGATATTTGATCGAGTCAAAAAAATTTACCCAAAGAAATGTGATCAACTTATTTATTCCTCATATCCGATCAAACAAGCCGCCCGAAACTTGTGTATGTAGCAAGTGCAGGTTAATTGAATGGCTTGGTAGTTGGTATGCGCTGCGATTCTGAACGTCAAGTATTTCATGAATCAAATGAAAGAAGTGAATAATCGTATCCAGAATGAAAACGGTCCGTTGACAAGCCTACTTTGTGGGGTATCATCTTTCATCTAAAATTCACTCTGGCATTATATGGGGAAACAAATACTCTCTCCGTCCCAAATTTTTTGTCCGGTTTGCAAAACGGAATGTTAAAAATAATGTAATTTTTTCAAAAAAAAATTCAAATTTTTTTCACAAATTAAAAATACTCATTGATATCTAGTACGGAATAAGTTGTTGAAAAACTTTTGATTTTTTCTTGCAAAAATTGTATTATTTTTAATACTCCGTTTTGCGGATCGGACAAAGAAATTTGGGACGGAGGGAGTATTGGTGACGTAACATATAACATATCGGTTGACATGTTCGGGTACGTAGTTACATACTTATATTTATAATAAAATAATACGTTCTGATGAAATGTGTCAAATTAATTATTAATAGATTATACCAACAATAATTCTAACACCACACCCATTCACACACCCATTTACACACTCACACTCATAACAAGGGTGGGGCCCACACACACTGGGTGTGTAGTATGTGCGGGCTCCACCTTTGTTGTGAGTATGGGTATGTGAATGAGTGTGTAAATGGATGTGATGGTAGAAGGACTCTGTCTATTCTTAATTTAATCTATTTCTTAAATCCATCACAAAAGACAAATAGAGAGAAATAGTGCTCCAAATAGCATACTATTAGGATAATTTGAAATTTCAGGTCATATAATGCGCCTCTAATCTCTTATGCGTGGTAGGAAGACCTGAGATGCAGGGGTTTGCTTTCTATTAAGATCTCAGATTCGATTTCTTCCTGGAGCTATCTACTTTTGTGGGTTAATCCATACAAAGTATTGTTCCGACTTTGGGGGTGTTTGGCGACTGTATTTTTGCATTTTCGGATTCTCATTTTTTCATTTTGGGTGTTTGGCATTCCATTTTGAGAATGGATTGTGGGAGAATGGATTTTGGGTTTTTGGGTTTAGAAGCAAAAAACCAAAATCAGGTCTGGAGGAGTTTTTCGAATTATTGATTTTTTCCATTTTGTGGTCAATTACCAAAATACCCACATTCCTCCATTCATTTTACCTGTTTTTGCCCCTCCCTCCTCTTATCCATTATTCCTTATCTGTTCACACACACCAGACTATTGAATAATAAATTTAAAAAAAAAAAAAAACACAAGTGACATGTTTACACCTGTTGGACAAAGGGCAACATGGTAAAAATGCAACCCATAATTCATTTTCAACAATCATCTACCAAACACTACTATAATTTCAAAATACATTATGCACAAATCTTTCAAACACTCTACTATATTCAAAATACATTCTGACCATAATCCGAAAAGTCAAAAAGTCAAAAATCTGAAAATGAAAAGCCAAAAAGTAAGCTCCCAAACACCCCCTTTAAATGGGTCATGTGCCAGTAGATGGTGAAATTGGTCTCCCAACACAAATTAGTCGAAATGCACGTAAATTGGCTAAAAACCTTGAGGCTAAATTTGAATGACTAGAATCTTGGATAGGAATAGAAATATGATTATTGGGAATCAAATTCCTACGAATTTTCTTGAGTAGAATATGAATACGATTCCTAGGAAATTGGTACCTATAGTAATTTCATTTTGGTGTTTGAGTTAATTCAGTAATTTTACGCAACAAACAATTAATTTGAAAATTTTTCAAAGTCGACATTTACTTTTTTTAATGATTGAGCCAGGAATATCAGATTATCATTATGTAACGCAGGGATCAAATTCCCACCCCATCAGGAAATGTGATTCCTGATTAAATATGTCATAAGCAATCAAATTCCTATTTATGTTTCTTTCAGACGAGTGAATCATACAAGTATGACACCACATTCTTATCGTTGTCGCTTCCAAACATCCGAATCATGAAAGTATGACATCAGATTCACATTCCTCCTCATAATTACCGCATACAAACTGAGCCTGAGATATAAAAAAGAGGTTAAATTTTTCCTAGTGTTTTTTATGACACAACCGTGTATTATTAGGACCATGACCTTCCTCAAAGCCTAGGATTCCCCAGTTTTTTTCTTTTATATGACACAACCGTGTAATACAAAGCATTTATCATGTATGACAATGAAATGGTCCAGATTCCCCTGTTTTCATTTTTGGACACAACCTTATGCTGTGACCGTGAAATGGTCAAAGCCTAGATTCCCGGGAAAAAAAAGAAGCCTAGATTCCCCTATTTGTAAGGACAAAACCATTCTAGAAAAAAGATTTTAGAAGTTGGAACAAGGGACATGGATTCTTTAGGAGGATACTTAATCAGTTTCAACTCTGTTTAGTTTAGATTTTTTTTTCTAAGCAAAAGAAATTATTAATTTTTATAAAGAATTACAAAGATTAAAAAGATCAAGGCATACCAGCAAAAAGTCACCTAAAACCTAAAGAAATGTAAGACGCTAACCGAAAAGCAAAAAAATCGAACAACCTGAAAAAGCCAAGAACCTCACAAGCCTTAAACCCAAACAAGAAACTGGAGACCAAAACACCAAAACCAAACCAAAGATACCAACCCAAAGATATCCGCACACAAAGCCCGAACAAAGAAACAATCAAAACTACCTAAATCTAAAAGAGAAAACCGAGCACAAATGCAAATCGAGGGGGCAAACCTAAAGCCAAAAGATGTAGTCTTTGTTTAGTTTAGGTTAGCTTTAGTTAATTAGGACGAGTTCACTGTATTGTCAAAATTGTCTAAATGGTAATTTTGACTTCTTGTCTACCGTCTACACTGTAAAGACAACATCTTGTCTAAATTATCTAAATAGAAGGGTCAAAAATGCCATTTAGACGCCTTGGTATTTTTGTTGTGTGGCTTGAATCTATCGAAAGGGGTGATCTAGCTTGGTCCTGGATTTCTTGTTCGGATTGGGGGCAATGACGGGAGGCAAGCAATATAAATAGATACGCGTTTTTCTGCAGATTTAGGGTTCGTAAGCTTGTTTTCTATGAGAGAAACCCAAAAAAACAGAGAGACACATGCATTCGAGAGGAGATTGGAGCTTGTAATCCTTATTGATTGCAGTGGATAAATTCGTCTCTTTCCCTCATAGAGTAGATACACATTCTAAGTATCGAACCGCATAAATCTCTTGTGTTATTTTTTGATTGTTTCTTGCTTGCCTTGCATTCAACTTTATATATTGTTCGCGTTATAGATCGATTGCGCTTGTTAATTCACTGTGTCTTCTGCATATCGGCCAACAATTTAGTCACACAGTGAAGCCCCAAACGCCCTGAAAAAAACAAACGGAAGTGTCGAAAGGAGATTGGTTGTTTAATTGGCATGATCAACATTGTCAAGGGCAATTCCTACTGCTGCTACTGCATTTTGTACAAACCTTATACAGTACCACTTTAGAAGTAGTAGCTACTAGCTAGTTTTTGTTAATTACTAGTAGTAATATTCTTTCTTTTTCCTCTAATTTTTGCGTTCTCCTTTGGAACGACTGTGATGATAATAAAGATTCCATGAGCTATCGGAATTCGATGATACCAAAAGAAGCTGCCGCCGGCGGTTGGCCGGGCACAACGAACGCCGTAGGAAGAACATGGCCGACCCGACCGGAGAAAGCTCGAGCCGGAGAGGGACGGCTGGCGGTACTCAACTGATGGAAATTGCGTGTGGTGGGCAGGTAGATTTCAGGGGAAGGATCCAGGTTTCCATAGGCCAAGAAAATGGCAATGGCAGCTACAAGCAGCATTTTCCATATCAGATAAAATAAATTACTTTTTAAGGTCCCCCAAGTCATGTTTCTGCCATGAAAGCCCTGCAGATTGCTCTCTCTCTTCTGTCACCCAAGTGCTGGGTTTTTCCTAGCGTTTGGTGGAGGTAACTGGTTACGAAAAACTTATAATGTGTTGTGAATTAGAATGAAACAAGATTAATTGTCAGAAAGCTAGCGACGTGTATGGTCAAAGTCGGTGTGGCGTGGATCATACCATTTTAGATTTATATTTCAACTAGTACTTTTCTATGTACTAGTACTTCCATAGGTACGTTTTTTAGTGTTCGTGTAATTAATGTAATTCTCTTTCGCGATTTGCGAAGAATTATGTTAGAATAAATTAAGAGAAAAGTTGATAAAGATTATGGAGGTTGATTAGGTAAGGGTTATTGCGTCTATTCCTAGTCCTGTTGTTATGCATTTGCAGTATACCAATAAACTTCTTAACCATGTTCAGCTCTTCATTTAACAGATTGGTTTCAATTCTTTTTATGTCTTTTTGTTGTGTTTGGATTTGATGTGATCCAAAGGGACTCCATAGCCAAAGTGGATACCTTTCATGAGATTGGATTGAACTTGTAAATGGGAAACTTAATTAGCCATCTTTTTTACCCTACTTATTTAGGTACTCATCTTAATGTGTTTAAATACCATTCAACCAATTTAAGGATGAGAACATAAGTATTTAAACTTATTAGGATGAGTACCTAAATAAGATCTCCATATAGGATGCCTATTTAATTTTCTCCTTGTAAATTCATCTCTATTGATGAGTTAATTTGCGATTTTATTGTCAAAATTTGGAAAGATACAAGAAGAGCATTAAGCTGGGACCAGGCTCCCATCGCGTCTCCTTCCCTCCAGTCTGGTCCTTGGGCCATTTATGGGTCTTTTTCGGGCCCACAACAATGATTGAATTTGTTTGCTTTTTAAAGCTTGACGAGAACATCGACCACTCAAACGACATCCAATCAACGTGATTTGTTGCATGGTCAATGTTCTCGATGAACTCTAAAAAGTGAACTATTCGGATCATTGTTTTGGCTGGGAAGGGCCCACAAATGATATAAACTAGACCGGACTGGAGGAAGAGTGAGACTAGAAGACTAGACAGGCGTGTCCATTAAGCTGAGCTTTTGTATCTTTTGCACAATTTTTTTTTTTTTTGGGTGCAAAAAATGGAAATGCAGGTATGGCAACCCATCACTTTTGCCAGGGAGTATTGCCCTAATACACCACACCATTATCTGTAGGGTCTCCAATGCATCTATGTCTGGGCTAAAGCTAAAGTCCTGCCGCGTGTGGATTGTGTCAAAGTATGTTTAGCCTCAATAAGAAGTTATGAGAACTTGAAAATGCAATTTGTCGAACCAAGTCCTGAGTTTTAACCATTGAACAAACCCCTCATTACTTTTGGCACAAGGTTTGACAATTATCAAAATTTGGCTGCTATGATGGGACACCCAAATAGTAACATTTTCTTATGACATTGTTACAGAAAATAGGAACTTTGAAGGATTTTTTTTTTTTTTTTGACATGCAAGAAGTGTTGGTTGTGAGCGAGATTTGATCCTTGATTTTGTGCATGGGGTTGTAGAAATTTCGAAGGATTTATTTGAACTATTTAATCTTGGGGATGAGTCTAGTCCAGACCATAGGGTGCAAGTTTAATTTAGTAAAAGAGTATGGGGTTTAATGGGAGTGGAAAATCTCAAGTTATTTTCACTAATCAATAAATTGTTGAAAAATGTCAAGTTGTTTCCAATTAATAAATTGCTGAAAAATTTTAAATTTAGTGTGAGAAAGAGTTGTTGAAAAATGTCATGTTTCCACTAACTAATAAGTTGTAAATGAGATGCAAAACTTGTTATTTAGTGTAAACAACAAGCTAAAATGTCGTCATAATTTGTTGCCTAAAATTGTTTGTGGAAACATGGCCTAAGTAGTTAATTGATTTTCAAACTCCCCTTTCTTATAATCATACCTCCTATTTTGGTCTCTTCACTCTCTTATGATTTAAATTTACAAAATCCACATTCTATTTATAAACCCAATCAACTAAAATAGCCAAGGAAAAGCTAAGAAAAAAAGTGAGCTATGAGACTCTACACTACCCTCTCTACTTCACAAAAGCCTTACGCCCTATTCTGTTAAGGATTCTTAAAAAATAAGTATTTATTTCTAATTTTCAAACTTAAAAATAACGTATTTGCGAAAATAATTTTTTATTTTCTTGCCACATTCAAAAGATCTCATCAAAATCTATCAAATAAGATCTATATTGCACAAAAAATTATAGATATAAGCATGGTCCATAAAAAACCCTTAGCGGAACACAACACTCCTAGTTCTCTTGCACCCCTGATCCACCAATATCTAGCCTCTCCCTTGCCAACCAAACCCCTTCCACATCTTCACAACAAGTCTCCTCTCTCTATTTTTTTTTTTTTTTTGATCGGTCACTCTTCTTGATCTAGCATTCTACTTGATCTAGTCTCCTCTCTACTTGATCTAGCACTCGTGTGCTCAACCATCATTCCTGTTTCAATATTGATACTAGTGCTAGTCTGTGCCTACGGCACTACATATCCCGGTTGGAAGGGGATGACAGTTGTGTGATTTAGGTGAAAACCATGGGCACTTAACCGGAAAGTGGAAGAATGCACTACAGCCTTTGGATCAAATGAATCTAAGCCGTTCTAACAACTTGTCTCCACACCCTTCTGTTTTATAATAGAGATAGGTTGGTTTTCCATATGAAGATGGAAGGAGTAGCCAAAACATGACATCGAGGGAGAAAAGGAAGTGGCAAGATGAAATAGGGAAGATGGTTCGAGAACGGGGAACTGAGGGCAAGAAAGGGAGGTGATAGAAGTTGAGGGTAAACGAGTGGAGGAGAAGGGGCTATGAAAGAGACAAACTTAACAATGGAGTGATTTTTTTTTGTTTTTTTGAAATTGGAGAATTTCTGTGGGCTCTTTTTGAGAAATATCTTAAATGAAAGGTGTGCTCTGAAAAAACGTTTGCATCTACTAGAAGCCCCCATTTGCAATTCAGCACCCAAAGAATGACACAAAAGCCCCTACCATGAGGCCGTCTGCCGTCTATTTGAAGATCTGCATTTACATATACATACACGAGATGAGGTAGACTTTCTCACGGAGTCGCCATAAGCAGATTGTTCACGGAATTGCGCAAAATTTGGCCTTCCATTTCAGCTTTAAACAGTCCAGATTTAACTCTTTCCCAAAAAATTTATACACGGAGCCGTGTGATCCATAAGCAGATTGTTCACGGAATTGCGCAAAATTTGGCCTTCCATTTCAGCTTTAAACAGTCCAGATTTAACTCTTTCCCAGAAAATTTATACACGGAGCCGTGTGATTTCGACCTTCCATTTCAGCTTTGAACGTCTAGATTTAACTCTTTTCCAAAAAAAATTTATTACATCCGGACCGTTCAAAATATTCTTAGATAGTCGCTATTCACATTCGTAAATTACTGTTTACAAAATCTTTCGTTGAAAAGATTTTGTCTACATACATACATGTAATACTATTTGTACAGATACTATACTAAATAATTATACATACGACGCTATGCGTAAATGAAAAAGCCAGCTATAAATCTCCAATAGCATTCCCTTCGTCTTCGATTTCGTTTTCACCCCACCTATCTCTCTCTCTCTCATCAAGCAGTTGATCAATTTCCCTTTCTCTCTCATCACCTTCGACCAGTCACCATAGGAAGCAACGGACGGAGGGAGAGGGAGAGAGAGAGAGAGAGAGGGGAGAAGAAGAAGAAGAAGAACTGAAGAAGTTCGTTGTTCTCTCGTTCGAAGCTCCCAATGCCTGCGCAGAAGCGTTATTCGTCCACGTCAGACAACAACCTCCGCGACGACGACGACGACTCCTCCTCTCAGCTGCAGCAGCATCACAGTCGCCGCAAGCAATCGCGGCGGGAGCGACGAGCTGAAGACGAAGAAGAAGAAGAAGAAGAAGAAGAAGAAGAAGAAGAAGAAGGGAGAGAGAACGAAGACGTAGTGAAAGAAGATGAAGACGACGACTCAGGTAACGTGTCGTGTTCGTTCGTTCAATCCATGTGTGTTTACGTATGCATCGTTAACGTGAACGAATCTGTTTCTGTTTTGACGATCTGTTTCGTTGCTCAATTGCTTCCTCCCTCAGATTCCGACGGAAGCCGTTCCGATGACGACCCTGCGAATTACCCCGAGTATCTCTCCCTCCCTCTCTCCCTCTCTCTCTCTGCATATATGTTTGTACGTGTATGTATGCATGTGTTGAAGCATATGTTTCGATGCGCCAGTTTTCGCGTTCTTTATCTGCCTATCAATTTTGATTAGCTGCTCGAATGCGTCTGTAGACTGTAGCTCTCAAGTTCTATGCTTTCTGGTTTACTGCTTTTCTTACGCTCATTTCCGTGCATTTACGAGTGTACACATAGTTTAACGATGATTTGACGGGCAAGAGACTAAATAAGAGTGTGATGCATGTCTTAGATCAGTCAGTGTAGTGTTTGAAATCATGATCCCCCGTCTTTATATGGTTGTTGGAATATACTGATTCCGCATATGATTATTTGCTGAGATGTTATGTCAGTTGGCAGTTGAACAATTTATTAAGTGGTTGTAACCAACTCTTTTGAGATCATGCATGCAATATATTAACATTATGGGGAAAAAAATCCTCATTCATGTATGTTATTTCTGGGCGTTCTGTTTGTCATGTTCTATCTGCCTAATGACATTAGTAAGAAGCGTTCATGTTCATGCCTGTGTGTACTTTTACTTTTTGTTCATCTAGTGTTCCTTTTTGTTTTGTTCTCATTCAAAAGGAGTCTGCTTCTTTTTCTTCTCTCTCTCTCTCTCCTCCTCGTCCCTGCATTGTCCTTGTACATTTTGCTCTTATGAGCATTTTATAGAGTTCATGTGTTAACTAATCCTTAGAACACTGTTGGTTTACAAAATAGCTGGTTCTACGTTGTTGTTGTGGTGGATGAATATATCTTTTTGGCTGCTAGTTACGGGGTGTTATGATTATTTCTGGTGGTTTAGTGCATTGCTTCCTAGTTAAGCGTGGTGTTGTGCCTTCTTGGAGATTCATGTAAATGAGAAAAATACGGTTATTGTAGATAATTCCAAATGGGTGGGACTGGCTTACTTTCCTATAGCTGAATGAGTTTTATGGTTTGTTTTTCAGTTGACATTGTGCGCAGAGAACAAACTTTGGCCAAGTTCGTAACTTGGTAGTCTCAGTACTTGGTTGGACGCCTAATCTGATGTTATTTCTACCTACATTTACTGCTGCTAGAGTCTTGTTGACTTATAGTACTTAGCATGCCTGTGATTTTTTTTGCATCCTTACTTGTTAATTGTATCCTTGCATGTGGAGTCTATGAGGATTGATGACTAGAATGCTGATATTGTCAAAGTCTCTTCAACTTTGCATTTCAAACTTTTCATCCTGGTAGAGATTTTGGATAACCATATACTGTAGTTTAGTTGAGAGGAGTTGAGTAGATCAGAACTTGTGATTGTGCTTGTGTAGCCAGCAAGGATGAAAAATATCTTCTTTTCCTTGGAAAACAAGCAAATTCTAACCCATTTCTGTTGAGGAAGCTTATTAATTATCCTTGGGCCTTGACAAAACCTTATTCTACTCAAATCTGGCCTGGACTAAGCCACCACAAAACCAGTTGTAGGCGGCATCATTTCAAGTTTCCCAATGCTGGATGATTTTAATGATGGCTGGTAAGGCATATCCTTGCAAAGAGGTCTTTTATCATTTGTTTTATTGTGACGAGGTCTATAAAACAAGACGCACTGGTAGTCTCCGTAAAACCAGAATGAGTTTTGAATCTAGATTCTTCTCTCTTTGCCAAAGCTCTAAATTGTAGTCACATTACTACCAAAATAAGGCGGTGTCCAACACAAAAGAAGTCTCTCTTTTTTCCTTTTTTTTGTTTATTCATACATAAAGTAGGCTCACATCCATGCAAACTGCCCGGTTGTATGATGGCAACATACTGCTTACTCTTTTCTTCCAAAAAATTGGGCGTCCAATTAGGCAATTATTGCAGAGTACTGGTGCAACTTTGCTCTTGTTCAAAGAAATTGATCATTTTAATTTTCTTGTTCGTTGACCGTGATTACATAACTTTAACTTCTTTTGCAGATGGATAATTGTGGAACTACCGGCCCTTCGTACGTATGTACAATGTCCGATTTGTCTAGGTATAGTTGTCTTGCTCTTTTGCAGTGGCATACTTTTAGTAGGATGTGATAGTTGGAACCATTATTCTGCCTTTATGTTATTTGTGAAGGTATATACCTTGAAGTTTCAGAGAAGAAAAGAGAACAGAATAGAAGTAATTGTGAATGTAGTCCGTATGCAAATGGATAAAGTTAAAGTGCCTGTTATGTGGTGATGGTTGACTGTTATTGCTTAGTCAGTTATAGACATATAGTAGCAGTACTGAATGAATATGTATTGAAGGTTTTCTGCTAAGATGATAAAAGGTGGATGTTGCAACTCCATACATTTCGCTGTCAGTTATTGTAGTTGATATAATTAAATTCCGTATTGGACCTCACCCTTATTAGAATCTAAGATTTCAATCTCGCTTGCTTGCCTGCATAACATGCATT
Organism: Rhododendron vialii; assembly: GCF_030253575.1. Taxonomy (NCBI): domain Eukaryota; kingdom Viridiplantae; phylum Streptophyta; class Magnoliopsida; order Ericales; family Ericaceae; genus Rhododendron; species Rhododendron vialii. The sequence goes on from NC_080560.1 coordinate 10,637,692, forward strand.
TCTTTTTGTCGGCAAGAAAATATGTTTGGTAATAGTGTGACATACCAATTCAACCATTCAGCTGGGGCTGGCAGTCAAGCCATTTGCCTCATTAACTATTTTCCAAATCAAGGGAGGAGATATTTGGCTCAAGTTCATGATCAATATGAGGTCAACAAGAATGTGAATCGGTGTTGGAAGGATGCAAGAGGAAGAAACGTGTGTGTTTGTGTGTGTGTGTGTGACACTTGGAATAGTAAAATACGTTCAAATCGGGATGATGACACAGTCACACAAATAACCATGCATGCGAACAACTATTAACTCATCTCGTCCTCGTCATCCTTCCACACCCTTCAGGTGATGTGGAAGAAGATTCATGTTGCTGACCATTACTTGTTGGAAGTTGGAACAAGCCTCATCAGGGCATAGTCTGGGTTGTACTTCTGAAATTAGGATTAGTTTAGTAGGAGTTACCATCTGTGGTATCATGTTACAGAAGTCCTTAATGATGCTTACTGCCTGAGTAAAAGTTCACCTATCAGGGTTTGGGGTGTTAAGCTTCATGTTCTGTGGAACTTCTTCCTCTTTTACGTCATTGGGCCATTTAATGAGAGGTGGCTTCAAGAATTCTTTTTGTTGGACGTTTTGAATCCATTTGAATCTCTTATAACCATTCTTTATGGTGCTTGTGTCCCTACCTTGTCATTGTCTAGTGGTACTTGCTGTGAAGCTTGGCTATCCATAATTTGTTCCCAGTGATTCTGTAATTAGGGGCTATATTATGAGCTTGCTCTTTCTTCTTTGTTGTTTGCTACTTCTATCCCTTACAGTCTTTTCGTATGGCATTGTGGATGTACTTGTGGGTTTATAAAATATTTTGTGTGAAATAGACTCGAGCAAAACAAACAAAAACTCCTGACACTGACTGCCTCCTTGGTGGGTTTTCTTCTTGTTTGTTGCTCAACATCCATTATTCATCTCAATGCGGTAGATTTCTGTCAAACAAATGTCATTTATGCTTTTTGCAGGGATCATCAAGAAAACAAGAACTGTGATGGAATGCTTGCACCGCTTTTGCAGGGAGTGCATAGACAAGTCAATGCGTCTGGGGTTTGTAACATATCTATGCTTTTCATCAGTATTGATTCCAGAAACAATAGTGTGCTTGGCTTAGGGTGTTATATCAGAGTGTTTTGGAGTTGTTTAGTTTGATAATGGACCTTTTGCTACAGGAACAATGAGTGTCCTGCTTGCCGCAAACATTGTGCCAGTCGTCGTTCTTTGAGAGATGATCAACGATTTGATAACCTGACTGAGGTTTTATATGAAGATATTGAGAAGTATGAGGAGGAGGTAGAAGTATATTTCTGATTTTTGGCCCGAGTGCTTTGCTTTTTACATAGGAAATTGTAGAATGAAAGTTTCCCACTTTTTGGCTGAATTTCTGTTTTCAGGAACTGGCTTTTCATGAAGAGGAGAAGAGTCGCAACAAGCAGGTTAGTTGTAAGGATAAGTGCCATCATTCCACCACTTGGCTTTTGCAGGTCATTATTACTGTTTTAGGGATGCAGGAGTCACTTCACTGTGATGATTTCTCACCATAGGTTCCTTGAAATTCTGTCCACAGTTAGTTCCTCTTTCTCTACTTTTTTAAATTTGAGAGATCCTTTCCTATAATTACTTTATTCGAGCATTCTTTGACTCCCTTCTAGCAGAATCGGCTAAGTTTTCAATTTAAATGGTTTGAGTAACACATTGTCTTGGTTTGTGTTTATGAACCCTTGTCCTTGGTTAGGGCATACAGGTGTGGTATTATACGTTCATTTTTTTTGCCCTGGTGAGTTGGTTGCCATATTGTTGCACAGATTCAAGCATCAATTGCCCAAGTTTTACACCGGCAATCTGAAGCACTGGTGACAAAGCGCAAAACAGGTAAAGAAAGACATTCTTCGTCAAGATTAGCACGAGCATATTCTAGAAGAAGACACTCCCGGGGGACAGAGCACGAAGGATCAGAAGACGATGAGGAAAATAATCCAGATGAGAACAAGGATTCATCTTCAACTGACGAGCGAGGAGCAGAAATTAAGCAGAGGAGGTGCAGGAGAAGGGCAGGAGGTCAGCTCTCCCAGCCTTCTCCATCAACTGCAAACACAGAAGGTGGAGGCATTGAAAATGACTTAGAAGCAACCAAAGAAAGCAAAGGTACTACTTCTGGGCCTATTTGGAACCCAGAAATGCTTGCTTGGGGTGGAGCTGGTGCTCGGAAAAAGAGTGTACGGAACACCCGCATAATGAAACTGGCTAAATATCTCGAGAACTTAAAGGAGAATGATGACAAGGTATCCCAAGCTTTGATGACATAACATTCTTATCGTGTTCTTGTAATTCGCTTTTCTTTTTTTTTTTTTCTCTTTACTTGGCCTCAAGTCTCTGTGAATAAAGGTTCTTCTTGTTTGCAGGTAGATGTCCATCTTGCGCTTGTTTCTTTGGACAAACAAAGAATGCCAAGTTTGCAGAAACTGTACCTCTGCTGCCCACCACAATTTTCTGTTGAACACCTTAAAGAAGTGAGTTTACTCTCCATTGTTCTCCGTGACTTGGTAGATATGTGGACGTATCATGGAATCAAGCAGTTATGAAGATAAATGGCTTCCCTTATTTTCTTTTAATGGTGTCCTGAAGTTGACTGGTGATGCACTCACAGCACTCATTTTAAGCTAGCAATCTTAATGATAAGTCATCATTGGCAAAGTATCGGCCATGAATAGAGCTGGAAGAGCCTTGATCCTCGATCATAATAAATTTCCATTTTATCTATATAAACGTGTGTAATCACTGTGATGCTAATCCCACTTACCATTGCATGTGGAATGCTCATCTTATGCACAGTATGTTGCTCGTGAGACACAAGTACGGACTGAAGATATTGAAATACTACTGATGAAGAACCTCAGTTGCAATGGTCTGCAGTCTACTCTTGACACTTCAAACTCAATGGAAAACAAGGATGTGGTGCAAGTTTTGGAAGGGGAAGATACTTTGGCTGTGATCAGAGCCAATTGTGCTTCAAATGGGAACCATTTGGTGCGTATAAGTTAACATATCACAAATATCTATTTTGTATGGCTGTGTGCATAAGGTTTAATGTTTGTCCACCAGTTTGGCCTCTCTTCGAATTCCTACCGAGAGTATGAATCTGTGGACACTGTTCGTGCACTCAATTTGTATACGTGATGAGGCTTTATGGCTGTTTGAACTTTTAAACGAAGGATTTATATATCGTGGGAGGCAATTCAGCTCGGACTCTGCCAAATCTTGCACTCTTTGTTTAAACACTTATGCTCCATGATTTTAGGGGCTCTAGTCCAAAAAATGTACTTTTGCTTGATTGCTGTTAAGTCCAATGGAAAGAAGAAGAAGAATGGATCGCTCTTCTATACATGTTGGTCATTCATGATTTTGCTTGTTTGACTGGCTACAATCATCTTCTTTTCTGTTTCAGATTCTGGCATATAGGCTGAAGGAGAAAGTGCATCATGAAACTACACCAGAGTGTTGAGTTGAGGAATGGGCTGATATTGTGCTGTTTGGGTATATGTAAATAAGATGATGAAAATCGTACTTTCTAGTTTTTATTATTAAGTGTTGTATTACTTGTACCAGTAGTAACTGATAATTCTGTACTCCTAGAACACCAAATAAACTTATTTATGTGCATGTAACCCTGAGTTAGGTGTCTTTGCGATAGCTGTGGATACAGCTTCAGATTATGCTATAGATTATAGAATCTATATTTTGGTAAAAGCAGATAAACTTGTTTACTAGAGTTGTGAAATTATGATTAATAAGTTGCAGTAAAAGTTGTTCTTGTTAATTGTATAAACCTGAAACTTAGCTTTAAAAATACTTAGAAAGAATCGCTGTTAATTTTGTTTACCAAAAAAACTTACTTAGAATCCAAAACATCCATAAAAACATCTCAAACATCAGATTTTAGACAAATTTTCAGTTTCTTGGAATCTCTAGTGTCCCAAAATTAGTTGATAATTATCCGTAAACACGGAAGCCATACCATTCCTTTTAGAGTGGAGAAGTTGATTCCGTTATTAAGACTTCATACTCTGAGCATCAGGTTTTCACTGCTGGATTGCTTCAATTTTCACCAAGTACCGCGTGGGTAAGAAATGACAGAAATGACAGTTGGATTGGACTGCAGTAGTGGACATGCAAGCACATATCCCATAATTGAATACAACTATCCTCATAGAGATTACAGGACGAACTTTACAGGATACGAGTCAATACCTAATTCATAATACAGCTCTGGTATTACTACTCTTCTATCCTAACCTAAGCTGATAATAGTGTTAAGTCGTCGTTGGACAGCCTCATCCTTCCCATTAATCAACTAAGTAGTATAACAATCACCTCTTTGCGAACATATTTCCGTCTCTATTCTTTGGTAAACTCACAATTGTGGAGACTCGAGGTTAGTGACTCCCTTGGAAGTTGAATGAATCGTATGACGGATGTTAAGTCAGTTCATAAGATACACAGGTTCTTGCGCACACTTTCGTGGCATAAAAGGATGGTTGAAGTTGGGCAGTGGTCTACCATGAGGCACCAATGTGCTGAATTGCTTCAAGGCCTTATTCTCTCCTGCATCTAAAAAACAAAAGATTCAAATCAAAAATTCATATGCAAAACAGAAAATCATCCTTAACACAGTACTCCATAACCAACAAACAGAAAGGAGTTTCGCACCATTCTTCCAGACTCTGTCTCATCTATCTATCTCGCGTATGTAATCTCCTTCTCCTTGATCTGTAAAATAGTTCAGGAAAAAGAAGTCACTGAAGTGCTTGTTTGCTAATACTAGCAACTGTGTTTGCTTGTTAATGAATTGCTGCTCCAAGAATATTATAACGCAAGCTCAATGTCGTAATGGAGAGGAGGAGGAATTAAATACATTTTTATCGAATTCTTCTCTATCGACAGCTCGATTATCTGGACACAGATTGAATTCCTGAACCTCCGTCATTGGTTTGCGTACTTTTTCAGGAACTGGAATTGGGTTCCTAAAAGTTGATAACGATGCAGGGTTAATCAATCTATTGGATTTGTAAACAAAGAACTTATTAAGCATGCAGAAGAAATTGGAGTTCTTACTCTTTCACGATCGGTCGTGCCTCAAATGCCCTCAACTGAGCTTTTTCCTCTTCTATTCTCAACCTCTCTTCCCTTTCCCTCTGTATTCCCTCTTCATTCCTCACTAGGCTCTCCAATTGGAAAGGTTCTGGGTTTGTGCAATCCTCTGGCCTGGGTTTTGGTGGAATCTGCATAAGTCAGTTCTAATTAAAGTTGAACATGTATTTAAGGATGCTTGGAATACTAGAAGTAGAAATGGATTAATGAATTTTTATCTACCATAGGATAATTAGTGGTACAAGGAGATGGTTTAGCCTTTCCAACCCTGGCTCTCTCTTCTGCCAGCTCTTTCTCGCGGGCTTCTGACACAAATTTCTTTTCTTTCTCCAAAGCTCTTTCCTGAAGTCGGAAAATGATTAAAACCCACAATTAAAGAAAGCATATTTAGTGTTAATTCACAGCTTTATAGTTTTATCAACAGTGGTTAAGGAATTTCATGCCTTTGTGTGGAGATGGAAAGGATTTGGTGTAGTGTTCCTTGGAATCTGTTTGGAGTGGTGACATCGGGAATTCATAGAAAGCTGAAAGGAAAATAATTGTGCAATGAGAAACTATAAATGGTAACATGTTATAGGTCTAACTGGAATAACAATCAACATAACACTTCTTGAATAACCTTCTCAAACAGATCAGAAACAGTCACAGTCACTGGTGGTGAAATCCTATCATCTGTTGCGAAGCGGAACTCTTTAGGTACGGTGACTTCCCTCTTTGTGCGAAAGAATATCCCAAGATCTCCTTTACTTTCAAGAACCTACAGGATTTTTGGAAAGAGAATTAAATGAAGAAACAAAAGAAGTAACAGGCCAGTAAGATTGCTCACTAAAAGTGGTGTACCTTCCTATTCAAAGGCTTTGCTTTGAACTTTGGAACTTCTCCAAGTTCTTCCTTTCCCAATTCTACAGAGCTTTTGATCCGTGGAGGACGTGCTCTAAGACATGTTTGAAGAAGAGGTGACTTGGGTGCCGTAAGATGAGGTATCCACTGATGATGCCGTCATAAACAAGTTCACGCTATGTTTGGTCACTTATTTAATATTTCTACAAGGAAAAATACTTTATATGGCCAGGGAGGCAGGGATTATACCCGAGGAGCAGATTCAGTTGAGGCTACCCTTGCCGTTTCTGCATTCTGATTGGCCCTTTCCATTGTCCCCAAATGAAGTTCCTGCATAAGATTTTCTGTTTAGTTTTTATATTTTAATACATTCTTTGTTTCTTTCATACAACAATCCAGATTAATTATACCTGAAATTCCAGTGGATGGGGTGTACTTCTTGGTGGTACAGGTAAGGTTGGAGCTTCCAGAATCTGCAATTAACAAAGAGGACCAGTTGAATGGAACGGACTAGCAGATTTTTATGAAGGAGATTAGGATTGTAGCCAAATTTGAAAACAACCTTCTTGTTGCTTATTGGCCTTAACTTTGGAATTTTAGCCTTCGTCTCTTCCTCAAGTTCAGCAAAACTCTTGATCCTGACTGAACGAACACGCTGAGAAGTTTCGAACTCAGGTTCCTTTGGTCTCGTCAATGTAAGTTTAGGCTTCCTATGTGACTTTGAAGCAGTGCCATCCTAAAATTGAGGAGGAGGAGCTTAAGGAAAATGGGGAAAATAAAAAGAATCTGGAGCGAAGCATTTTTTGAGGTAAAGAAAAACAAGAGGGTTTCTACTCATTTACATGTCTAAGAGAACTGCTCTTGCAAGGTAGATATCTCTCTCTTGTATTAGATTCAAACTTTTGTATCATTTCTGCCATTGAAACGAATGGGGCTGCTGGTTCCCTCACATAAACCTTTCAACAGAAGAAAGTGTTTGATTAAGTCAGCATTGCCAACCAAACACATAAAACTCAAAATGCGGTAAACGATTTTACCAAAACATCATACCTTTCTGTCATTTTTACGGGGTTTTGCAGTTGAAGAGCCTAAGTTGGAGCTGCTGCTGATAAGACCAGGACCAGGTCTTGTTTTGTGAGGTAGATTTTGAGTTTTGATACTAAGAATCTAAATTTTAAGGAAAAGGAAAAACAAATCAGGTTAATTAATCCGGATACTTTATAATAGGGATTAATGACAAGACGAAAACAGCAATAGTACACTCGCCTGTCTGGACCGCCCTCCTTCCAACTTTTGCCTCTTAATGGGTTGGTTTTCTAGAGCAAAATTAGGAGTTCCACCAATTTTTTCCAAATTTGTTTCCCTAAAATTTGCAGCCAAAGAACCCCAGTCAATACAGCAGCACACAAACAGATTAAAAACAAAAGACATAATGACGGAAAACTATCTAATGGATACAGAGAAGAAAGACATATATTTACCTTCTCACGCTAGTTGGTCTAGTGCTTTTACCATGTGAATACTGTGGCTGAATTTGAGACTTCAGTGACGATGGGTTTCTGACCGTACAAGCAGTCTTTTTGACTGTTTGGTTGTTCTTGGAATAAGTCTGTAATAGGTCACCCTTTCTTGGGATCATTTTAGGTGTGCACACTTCATGGATTACGGATTTCTTATCCATTGTAGTAACTGGTTCAAATTTCACACTGCAAGAACAAGCACCTCCTATTGTACTGAAATCAGCAGAAAGGAGGAATAAACTAAAGAAGTGACAAGGATTGCATGTTTATGTTTCAAAATTCTCTAAGACTAACTATTTGCAAAAGCCTAAAAAAGGAGTGCACAAACCATGCATTCTCATGTGTGCATGCTACCTCCTTCGCTTCTCCACAGGTCTTCTCCTCAGCATAAACCTGAAAAGTTCATGCATACCTATAAGAAATGGAACCCCGAAGGGCTCAAAGTTGCTTATATTCCTAATATATTCTTGGAAAAAATCCAGTAACCAGTTACCAAACTGCCAAGGCTTGTACTCGCTTCTTCTTCGTTTGGCCACATCTGAAGTGACTTCAACGAATTAGTGGTGACTTCAATGAGGCCAAAGAAGAAGCCTCTAGTGGCATACCAATTGAGTCATCATAGTTCTATTTTGTATGGACAACTTGAATAGCTGAAGTCAAAACAAGACATGGGATAGGGTTTCATTACCTTACGCGATTGCTCAGCTTCACCGAGGTCGAGAAGGCTTTCAACTTGAACTGATCTAGTTGTCTCGATTTTTGGCAAAAAAGCTGCAATTTTTTTAAGACATCAGCCAATATCGTGAATCAGATGGACTAATGACAATGGAAATCTACTATAGGTACTAAAATACAGGTCATGTGGTCTCCTTAATGTTCATTCTCATTGAGTGCATGCACAATTATAGGAAAACTCTAAAACTTGGACAGTCGTGCTGCTTGCATCCAAACTTATCTTTCCCATCATTCATATTGGCCCACAGATAAAAATATAGCTTTAAATTTCAACTTCCAAAGAACTTAAATACAGCATAGATTAACCCCAAACAAATTCGATTTTTGCAGATCATGCTACAATGTTGGATTCTTGTTCAGAAGATAGATCAGACTTTACATTCTCCAAACTCGTAGAGCCACAATCAGGTAAGAGACCACTTATAGCAGAAACAGGAAGGTTTGTAAAACATGGAGTTAGAGAGCAAGCTTGGTTTCTAGCAGTTCCATCCAGAAGGAAAAGTTAGAAGAGTCTCTCCATGAATTCAAGTAACGATAATTTCAAGCTACGTCTGTCACTCACAAGGTTCTGTAATTTTCCTATGGAGTTGAATAAAGAAGCGTTTTCATCACTTCTGGATTGTTTTATCTCAATCATTCCTGTACAATTTCACAAAAATTTCATATTTCAATTTGTTAGCAATGAAAAGTTTTGGGGTAACTTGGTGAGGAGGTTGGAGTCTCACAAGGTTTCTTAAAGTTTAATCTGTGTTGCAGCGTTTGAACTAAGATAAGGTATCTGTTTTCGTATGTAGCCATTTTTGATAAGCGGTGAGAGGGGATTGGACTATGAATCCCGTGGGCCCATTAATCCAGACTATGGATCCCCGACGGGGGGAATTAGCAAAGGCGTTAACAACCCAAAACCAAAGCCAGCCACCACGGCATGGGGTTATGCTATAATAAAAGAAATGAAAATTTGAGAACCTGATCGAAAGGCTTCCTTGGAATGCACATTGCAAAAGGGCAATACCAACTCCAACCTCATATTGCCAACCAGTTTGAAAATTTTCCATATGAGAATCTCTCTTTCCAACGAGTCCAGCTATTTCTTGGTTTGTCAATTATATGACAGACTTAATTCACTACCTTGCCCAATAAATAACTCAAGCAATGCACCTCCATAGAACAAGCAATGCACTCAAGCTGTTAAGCTTTAAAAAGGCATTCCAAAAACTAACCTTCATTCAATATTCCATCCAATGGAAAAAGAATCCTTCGGACAAATGCAAGTGATTATTATTGGGGTGTTGTGCTTCTTGAAGAAGATGACAGTGGTGAGTCTCCGCGTATGTCCAAAGCCGGCCGGCCCTGTTTAGGGGGTTTTATGTAAATGTAACTCTTGTACGCTAACTATAAAATATAACCATATTTAGTATATTTTTAGCACAATCATTTACTCTGATTTACAGTTTTCGGGTTTCCTCGACTTGCTGCTTCCCCCATCACCCATTGTGTTTCCAATTCATTGCCGCCTCCCCCAAATCATCACTCATTGTGTTTCCAAGTCATTGTCGTCTCCCCCAAATGACCCATCACAGTGATCAACATATTAGATGCTCTCCTGAATCCTGATCATGAAAAATGGATCACACGCCCCCCCCCCCCCCCCTAACAGAGGTATGCCTACTTCATTTGTGTTGCATTTGATTCTGTATTCTTAGATTTAAGAGCTTCGATTGGTTTATGCCTGCTTCATTTGTGTTGTATTTGATTCTGTATTCTTAGATTTAAGAGCTTCGATTGATTTGACCTCGTCTACCCAAACCAATGGAAGCTCTGAAATCTAAGAATACATAATCAAATGCAACACAAATGAAGCAGGCATACCTCTGTTAGGGTGGGGAGGGGGTGGTGATTCATTTGCCATGATCTGGAAGAGCACCACACATGTTAATTACTTCACAGGGAAATCATACATGATAGATGAAATCGTGTACATAGCTCTCCTAATTGCCTCGAGATCACACGATATCACAACAATATTGTCAAAACTCTATCGCACAACCATGAGTATGACATCAGCCTTCATTTTAGTAAAATCAATGCTTGCCTTAGTTAGGCCCCTCGAACTATTGACAATAGAACCAAACTTTCCGATGATATGACCAGTCTGGGTTACAGGTACAAGTAATCTGCACTGAACTTCTCCAAAACTAGCGATCGTATCGTGTACCATCAAGAGAGCATCTTGGGCAGGGCACCCAAATCGTCTTTTTTCTTTTCGCAACATGTCATTATTACACAATCCCGAGCTCCTAGGATGACATTCATTAACAACACCCCATCCATCGTCTTCTCCATCTTTAGTGATTTCCAAACCCTCACAACTAGCTACTGAGGGCACAAAATTCTATAAATTTTAGATTTCATGATTTCATTACGGTGATGGGTGATGATTTTGGGGGAGGCGGCAAGTCAACCTCGAAAACTGTAAATTAGAGCGTTGGACATACGCTGACGATGCTCCAAATTTTTTCAATTTTTTGGGGCCCCAAATTTTTATGCTAATATTATGTATATATAAATAGATGTAGTTAGTAGGAAATGTGCAATACAACTTATGACCCAATTCAAATGGAAGTTAAAAAACAAAAGACCCAAAAAAAATTGTGGCTAAATTTGACTACAAGAGCTTAATTACTAATTCTGCTGCGAAAAATGCAAAAGCCAATGATGTTTTAGTAATACACTTCAAACTAATAGAAAGGTTATCCATTTTTTTGTTTGTTATGATTTTGAATACTAGCTTGTAGTATTTTGTTTTAAAATATTTTTAATTTTTTGGTAATTATATAAAGTGACTCATTTTAAAAAGTGTGCATCAGGTCCCAAAAAACTGGAAGGTCACAATGCTTGTTACACCAACTACGGTCCAACTTCTAAGCACTTAATGTAGGACACTAAAGCCATGACAACTTTAGTGAAGCGTAATATAGAATGACAAGTTGGAGAACACATTGAAGTCTTCCGTCTTTTCAAGTGGTAGTAGATATATGCATATTGCTTCAACATACACTCCAACACAGTTCCCCTATAGGTGATTGCATTGTAGCTGCAGCTGGACAACTTAACATGTTGATCCTACAAGCAGCAACCCAAATTGAAGATTTTCCTTCCAATTTTTCAAATTCCTTGATCTACTACCTAACCACATGGACAATCCAAATTTTCATTAGCAAGGGCGGTCATTTCCTAATTGGTTTTGTCTCTCCTTTTAGCCAATAGAAGGAGCTCTTTGCTCCATTGTCTAACACACCAAGAAAAAAGCAAGCTCTCCTCTTCCTACTTCCTCCCCCCTTCTTCTTTGTTTCAAGTTTGGTTCTGAGATTTAATGTTCATTGAGTTCTTCTAACTCTTTTCACTTAGAGAGAGCACTGCCTCCCTGAACAATTCTAGTTCTAGTTCAAGGGTTGTATCCAGAGAGATGGAAGCTGAGAGAAACTTAGAGCATCCTAGTGAGACAGCGAATCTGAATTAAGGACATGGGTCTCTGTTTATGCTTTTCCTAATTCTATGTTCAAATTCGTGTTTAGAAGTTTCACCCTTTTTTCCCTTAGTTCGAATTAAGAATTTTACGGACACGGGTCTCTGTTTATGCTTTTCCTAATTCTATGTTCAAATTCGTGTGTAGAAGTTTCACCCTTTTTTCCCTTAGTTTGAATTAACAATTTTTAGTCTTGTCTTGTACGCTTCAACGGTAATGTCTGTTTCCACACACTGTTACATTGTTTTCACAAACTGTTAAAGTTTTTACATGGCTTTCGCATATTTACTTACCAGCAAAACACAATCGTAAATGCTTTGGAATCGATAAACTTATTGATTTCCTAACACCGCAAATAAACCTACTCGTGTCAACCAGAGATCGAAATTCCACCGTCGATGAAGTCATTGAAACCCTAACACCTCAAATAACGACTATGAATTGATCGCGATCGCAAGAAAGTGAGCCAGTAACAAGAAACAATTCTCAATCGAAAAAAAACAATACCTAGTTGAAGTTCAAGAACAAAAAGTTCACTCACCCGATCGTGTATTTTGCAAAATTGTCCAAACGCGAACGCGTCAAATAAACCTAATTCGAATTGTAATCATAAACCGAAAGGCAAACAATGAAGAGTAAGAATACGAAAGTGAGATTTCGAGCGAGGCGAGATGAAGGCGGCGTACGAGAAGAGGCGTAGCTGAGGGACGAGTCGAACCATATCTCTGATCTGCGCTTATCGTTCTCCGTCTCTTTGCTGATGAAGTCGAAGAACCGTGGCGCCGAGAACTCGTACACATCGTCGGTAATGAATATACTGGATTCCTCCGCCACCGCCACCGCCATTGTATTTTATAGAAATTTGTACAGACTACAGAGTTCGTTTCGGATTTTGGAGAGAGAGAGAGAGAGAGCAATTGGGGACAAGTAGGTTTCTGGTTTCGTTCTTGCAAGATGTTTTCTTTTGGTTCAGGGAGAGAGAGAGAGAGTACTGACGCCCGAATTTTTCTAACGGTCAGATATTTGAAAGAGAGAAAAAGCGAATCTTGTACTCCGTAATTTCAGCAGTAACTGTGTCGCCACGATGGAGGACATCGTTTCAGTGATACGCCATTCGGACAAAGGAAAAAAAATCATCTACCATTTGGACACCAGATTGCGTTGCGGCAAATGTGATGCGCTCCTAACGGTTTTGTCTGTTTCCGACTATGGTTACACCGCCGAGCTCAATTGGGTGTACTAATAATACTCGCGTGACGGGAGGTTTTGAATTCGAGCTGATTGAATAGTGATCCGTATTAGTTGAAAGAACGCTGCTACAGGTACAGCAGGTTATGCACAGCAGCCGCGCACAGATCGTTTTTGGCCCCGTCTCGGGTTCCGCAAAGATGATCGGAGTCGCTCATTTTGTTCAAAATACTTCGTTTAGGATCCCTGCAAAAAATCACCTCAATCCGATATCGGGAAGGATGTTTACGAATCATCCAACTTTGCTTCAAAATTTAAGCTTGAGCGGCTCCGATCATCTTTGCGGAGCCCGAGAGGGGCTCAAAAGCGATCTGTGCGCAGCTGCTATACACAACTTGTTGTACCTTTAGTTTTACTGTAGTTGAAAAATCCTAGTTCACCTAGGTATATGAAAAATTGTTATGTATGAATTCTTTAATTAATCAACCCACCGGGCAATAAATTAATTAATTTTACAAACGGAAAGCAAACAAATAATAAACGCAATGATATACATAGAAAACTCCTGAAAGGAAAAAAATCATGGAAAAAAAAAATCACACGCTATAAAACTGTAATGTCTCACATCGGCCAAAAAGGAAAAATGGAAAACGTGTACAAGGAAACGCTCACCAATTACTGTCTGTATAACTTGAGCTTAACCTTCTGTGCCGCGAGGTTAGGCGAATGATTAACAGGTTAACTGGGACGGGTCGTTATGTATAGTTGGTATCAGAGCACAACCTTAGTCTATGTTATGGGGGCCACCTCTAAAATCTGGTACAAGCACACTGATTGTGTTGTACAGAACTAAGTGTCACACCGTGACCACCAAGGAAAGATTGCTGAGCTAATGCAACGAGGACGTTGCACCCAAGGTGGAGAGATTGTAATGTCCCTGGTCTATGTTGTGGGGGCCACCTCTAGAATCTGGTACGAGCACACTGATTGTGCTTTACAGAACTAAGTGTCACACCGTGACCACCAAGGAAAGGTTACTGGGCCAATACAACGAGGACGTTGCACCCAAGGTGAGGAGATTGTAATATCCCACATCAGCCAAAAAGGAAAAATGGAAAATCTTTATAAGGAAATGTCCACCAGCTACTATATAATTTGAGATTAATCTTTTGAGCCGCGCGGTTAGACGAATGGTTAGCAGGTCAATTACGACGGATCGTTACAAAAATATTGTGTGGTTACAAGTAATCTTACCCTACGATTCTTTTTCTGGTTAAAAAATGTACTTCGTAAAAGAGAGATGGGAGATTTAAAAATTCATTTTCATTCCTCATCCAACTTAAGTATTCATCCTTTACTTTTTGAACTGTTATATTTTCATCCTTGTTTTTTTTAATACCAACAATGCCCCTAATTAATACACACACACACACACACACACACCACGGATCAAATGAGGGATCTCTCACTTTGTTAAAATACGGGACTTTCATTTCCCGATCAAATTTTAAAAATTCGAACTATTCAATGTGTGCAAAATGTGATTTTAAGGGTCCCCGCGAGAAATCAGCAAAAAAAATGACCGGAAAGGGCTTCATCCGAGCAGTTTTTTTTGAACCGTTCAATGAAAACTGCTCAGATGAAGCCCTTCCCGGTCATTTTTTTTGCTGATTTCTCGCGGGGACCCTTAAAATCACGTTCTGATCACTTTGAGCAGCTCGGATCATCGAAATTCAATCGGGAAGGGGAGTCCTGCATTTTAATAAAATGCGGGATCCCTCACCGGAACCTGACTCTATATATATATATAGCACCGGAAGAGCGGGACCAAAACATATCCCAACAAATCCCACGATTCTTGGTCACGTCGTTCGACCGGCCATAATGAAACCTAGCGATGGTGTCCCACTTGTTGCCGAATCGGGAGTGGATCGGTGCTCCACCTCCTCTGCCATGAATGGGATCAACTCGCAATCCTCCATCCTCGCCATCTTCCATTCTCTGTTGTCCCCATCTTCCGTTTTTCTCATCATCCGCCTCACCATCCCTGACCGGTTCCGTCAACCCATGGTTGGTTTGATGGGTTGATGCAGAAGATGATGGGTTTGCCAAGATCGAACTCAACGGCGACATCAAACGTTCGAATTCGATCTCGATGGCCATAGTCCGAACTCGATGGGTTTCCGATTGGTCTTAAAAATGTTGAGTTCCTTTTCTTGGAAATTAAATAGGCATTATTTTTTTTCCTTGTAACAAGATGGATTTTTTTGGAAGTTGGGTTCCTGTCGGTATATGAATCGTCATGAAATGTTGAAATCTACATGGTAATTTAACAATGAAGCACTAATCACGATAACCTATTTTGATGGTAATTTAACCATATTTGAACTGTTTACGATGAAATATTTGTTCGAATCATGGGATATTTATATGTTATAATGGTCATGGTAATTTAACCATGTAACAATTTGAGTATGTCATGTTATTTCTTTTTTTATGGTAATTTAGCCATGTTCTGTATAATAAGATCAATGAAAAATATGACTTTTTATTGTCTGGTTGGCCAACTCGAAGAATGAAGAAAACATGTGAAGATGTGGTTATCTTATCATGTAATATTCCTAATAAAATTGATTCCTCAAAAACATTCAATGATAAAAATAAAAAAAAAAAGTATCAATCATATTTAAATTTACCAAATCTCACTGAATTAGGAAAATAATTCAATCAAATCCCACTAAACTGGGAAAACAGTTCAATCCAATCCCACTAAATTAGAAAAGTAATATAACATAATATATGTATATCATAGGGAAAAATGGTAAGAAATGTAATTCACACACTAAGAGGATAAAAACATAATATTTAAATATTCCAAGAGATTACCCTAAAATTCTTTTTTCTGATTAAAGAATGTACTTCATAAAAGAGATTGAAGTCTTACAACACGAGTTCTGGGGAACAAAGTCCCTATCGAATCTGCATACACATGCTGCTCTAGGTAGGCATAGAATTAAAAATAACCAAACTAAGCTGAGGAATAGATAAACTAGCCATTGTATTAGCACAAAAATTTGCTTCTCAAAAAACAAGCTTCACCTCACTCCCTAGCCTCTGGAGCATCGATCTGCAATCAAAAATAATATTGCTCAGCTCGTGATTACTCAACCTCTCGTCTCGCAACAGTTGAATAGTAGCAAGAGAATTTGATTCCACCAAGATCCATTTGAAATCCTTCTCTAATGCTAGCTTGAGTCCTTCCCAGAGTGCAAGACACTCGGTCAATATGCTAGAATTCACAATAGGCAGCTTGTTGTGAAACCCAACAACCCACTGACCCTTATCATCTCGAATTAATCCCCCCCCGTTGAACTTGTTTTAGAGCCCAAGTTGAAAGACCCATCTGTGTTGAGTTTAAACTTGCCCGCAGGAGGCAACACCTAGCTAATTAACGAAGGGTTCACTCGCACAACATGCAACTATGATCATTGGACAAATTTAGACATATATACTCACATCCAACACATCAAGTATGTCATTTTAATTGCCTCCGCTTGTAGTGTGTGCTGATGATGACAGATTGAAAGTTGATGCAGGAGAACGGCTCACATAGTCTTCAAACAATAAATATAGCTTCTCACGAATGCTTTTAACCCGATCAGAAAAGTTCATCAAATCTAGCTTTTTCAAGCAATACTCAACAAATTGTAGCTTGTATCGAGGATCTAATATAATGGCCAATGATAAAACCATGCTATAGCATTCCCAATGCTTATCAAATTTCCCTTTCATCCTTCTTGCCAGAAAACTTATAACATCGTCTAAATTTTTCATCTCCTCCTTAATGAGAAGTTGTATCTTCCACACCCCATGAAAGTATAAATTCGTAGTTGGATACCGGGACTCGGAAAATAGTGTAGTTATCTCAAAAAATGGATTTAAAAACCTAGTTATTCTTTCAACTCTTTCCTACTCCTCTTCTGATGGGCATGTCCTGAAATTTGTATCAACCAACTGTAATCGATAGTAAGCAAGATGATGAACTAGAGCACATTCAAGCATCGAATATGTTGAGTTCCATCTAGTCAACTTGCCTGTGGTTCGACTTGACGAATCGCACGAGAAGGGAAAAACTCCCCTGTGGTTCCCCATTAAAAATGATATCCAAAGAGGAAGATCTATTTGCCGAATCCTCACAAATCACCGAATCCACGTTCACTACACCCAATACTTGACCATTGCTGTCTTGAATCCATTAGTCTTTCAAGATACTTCCAGAAATTCATCGAAAGACGATTCAAATAGTTGAATCAAAGATGTGTAAACTTCTTGGAGTTGTCATTGTATATCAATGATCGAAGATCTCATTGTACTCAAAGACTCAAATGAACAAAAACCTTCTTCAGTGTATTTTAATTCATGGCTTCCTATGCGCAGAAGCAAAAAAGGTTAGCGGCACCTTGTTCCTACTTTTTCTTCAGCGTAGTTTAGGGATCAAAGCACCTCCCTTTTATAGACTTGGGTTAACGCATGTCCATGTACCGATAAAACCTTCTAGGCCAACCAATCTCTCACCATGTGTAGCAAAACCTTCTAGGCCATAGGCCAAAACCAATCTGTTTCCATGTGCGGCAAATCTTTCCATGGCCATCAATTCCTTTCCTCCCAAGAATAATTATTTCCTTTTTTACCCATACGAAATACTCACTCTCAATTATATAAAAGACTCATTTCACTCTAATTTTATACAGACTAGCTCGCTATGTTTAGAAAAGATAAAAAGAAATTACAACTCGATAAAGAATGAGATACAAAAGAAAATGAAAGTGGCAATGAAATTGCCAACCTAAAAATAGCACCGCTTTTTGGAGTTAACAATAGTAATCAATACTATAACATAACATACTAGACTCCTGAACTCGTTTTTGTTTTGAGTGTAAATATTATTTGATAACTCATTATTGTTTTGAGAGTAAATATTACTATCTCCGTCCCAAAATATTGTCCGGTCCCCAAAACGATGACTCAAAAATAATGTATTTCTTTCAAAAAAAATTCAAAATTTTTTAATTAATTAAAAGAACTCATCGATATCTAATAAATTGTTAAAAAAAAAATAGATTTTTCGTGCAAAATTTGTATTATTTCATATCTTTCTTGCCTGTTGATACCTTTTTCTTAAAGATAGTGCTTGATAAGGATCCCACCAATACATTTCTGCCTACACACCACTGATTAGACCCAAGCACAACCTTAACCCAAACGCTGGTTTGAGTGTGCCACATTATATTATAAGCGCACGATAATCTTAAAATAGGATTTCAACAGAATATTCATTTGGCATGACACCCGTGTAATTGTATGCTTGCATTGAAATGGTCAGTTCCACTTTCTTTCTTCTTCTTTTTGGGTAATATAAGGGCTTTTTATCACTAGGTGCAAAAAATTGTACTTCAATTTTCATTAAGATATAACACTTTTTTTAATTACCATTAAGTCCAGACATGTGTTGAGAACGTTCTAAGAGTTAAGAATGTCAGAGATCAAATTATCACTAAGTCTCGACGTGTGCTGATAAATGTTCTCAGTGTTAAGAACGTCTGAGAATGAATTACCTTTTACGTCGTGTGCTAAGAATGTTCTCACGTCTCAGTGCTGGGATGAGAATATTCTCAGTACTGAGAACGTATGAGAATGTTCTCAATGCTGAGAACATCTGAGAATGAATTACCACCAAGTCTAGGAGTATGCTGAGATATAGGCTTGTGCTAAGAACGTTCTCAAAGTTGAGAATGCTTTGAGAACGTTCATTAGCTTTGAAATATCTAGAGCTGTCAATATTACCATTAAGTTTAGGCATATGTTGAGAATGTTCTTAGAGCTGAGAATGTTCTCAACGGTCAACGTCGGTGGTCAATGGTCAATGCCAATATTTGGTCAACAGTCATCAATAGTGGAGGAGGAGTAATTTTAGTATAAAATTTTGACTTACCTTAAGGGTATTTAGGCCTGACCCGGTGGAAATTACTTTAGATTTTTTGTACCAACCAAGAACAAAGGAAATCCCCAAACGGAAAAACCCAGGCACAAACTAACGCTATTCCTAAATGCCTAGGAAAACAGGAAGAACAAAGTAGCAACAGAAAGCAGATTACGTAAGACAAAAAATGCGAGGGCTAAGACACCATGCATGGTCAGTCCCACTTTGTCTAGCGATGTACTGTATTTCGGTTAGTTTTGAACATAAGAATGCATAACATAAATTACAATAAAAAATAAAAAATAAATGAATGTTTAAAAAATCACAATTTGTGTCTATCAAATATATCACAAATGGCGTAACAAAATTAATACCATCAAATGACAGTAGCATTTACCATACGAGGCACGATATTTTTCAAAATGGAATAATATTATAAAATCACTTATTTTACTGTGCCTCCATCATAACATTCACCACAAAATTATACAATTGATCGAAATTTGATGTAATCAATTTTCTTGTCCCTGCGTGGATGGCCTAATTCTGATCGAACTGAAGAAGGAATTAGTTGAGGTTGACGACCGTCTAACCAGAAAGAAAACAACAAACAACACTTGGGTTCTAAAAGGTTTTGTTCATAGTTGAAATGGTGATATTAGTCAGCAACTAACTCATTTTTAATTTGACAAGAACAAGTTGTAAGATCAAAACCTTTCAAAGTTCAATGAGGGCACTCCCAGAATTTTTATTTCAAATATATTTGGCCCTACGCTAAATTTTAATGATGTCTTTTCATCTTATCTTCAAAAGAACAGCGACGTTATCGATCATTTAAATATTTAATTTCAAATAATTTAGGTGCCACGTGTCCACGATCATTACGTTAGGCTTGTTCTTGCCATTTTTTTTCTCTCCTCCTACAAAACCTTACCTTACCTTGACCAAATCTTTTTCTTTTTTTAAAATAAAAAAGTGTGAAATGGTTAGCTTGTTTATGAAATGTTTGTCTCCGATTGTCATAAAAATAAAAACTGGACAGGCCCTATTCACTTTCGTTAGCACTTAAAATATTCACGTTGTTCTTTTTTCTACTACTTTTTTTTTTCTTTTTTTAACCGAGGAACAACCCTTAAGTCGAGCCACTATTGGACCCGACTACGCAATCCAAACCTCGGGGGACACCAAATCCAAACACAAACTTGATTTGACAATTACAGGAGACACCAACCTTAGAATTGTAAAAGTTAATTAGTTGATCTAGTCCTTCGTTGTAGCTGTAGTACAAAAACAAAACCTAGACCATTATTGAATTCGCTACTTTGTATACTAATAATCATGTGTGCAAAGAAGTGGATTGGTCTGAAATGCACACAACATAAAAAGAATAGGTCTGCTAAAATTCGAAGGGGCCTTTAATTTTCAAGTATTTTTTTTTTGACTTTCTGACGCGGTCTTTTTGTTCTTTTTTCTTTATATATATATTTTGGTCAAACGGTCTTTTCTTCTCGTCTTATATGAATTTTTTTCAACTTCGGTCTACATTTTAGTACTTTTTCGATTTCTGTCACCGCGACACATGAGACGAATCAGAAAAGTCCGGGAAAAACGAGCCCAAGTCTCAGCTTCCAGCTAGCAAAATATCTAGAAAACGTTTTTGGGCCGCATTTGAGAATGAAAAGATATAAATAATTTCCTGATTTTTCTTCTGTGATAATGATAATATATGAACTGCTCCCTTTGAATGACGAATTACTAATTGGTCAAACTGGTCACCCTATTAACCTGGTATACTTATTAAAATCTCATATTCTTATATGGACAAAAACGTCACCGGATTAGTGGGAGCAAACCACGAGGGTGTCTCACCAGCTTTTATTTGCAACGTTTATTTCGGATTTCTGCAGATTCTGCTGCAAATGTTAGATTTCGAATTTTAGTAAAAAATGGAAACATGTGATGTTGTAGCTGTGGGATTACGAGAATTCCATTTGTTTTTTTGAGAATTTTGTGTTGCAGAATCCCAAAAACTACCCAAATCGAGCTTTAGATTTTTAAGAATTTCTCTCCTTTTTTCAAGTTCTCAGAATCTGTAGATTCCAAAAAATCAGTTATGTAGAATTTTTGACAAATCTTCAGAAGCTAGAATTTGAAAATTTATCAAAATAATTTTCCACAAGTGCCCATAATATTTGCTTTTGGCTAGGATTGGACCCGTTACCTGTCATGTGGACGTGTTCAAAGGTGGCTAAGACTCCGTTCCGCAACCTTAAATAAACCTTTATTTTTTAAGAAAGCAATTTCAAACTAAAAATTAATGTGTTTACGCAAATAATTTTCCTATCAATAAGGATCTTGTTTGATAGATCTCATTAAGATCTTTTATACGGTGCAAAAAAAATTAAAAAATTATTTTCATTTACATTATTTTTTAGTTTGAAAATGTGAAATAAGCTGCTTATTTTTTAAGAAGATTTCTGGAACGGAACCTAACTAAGCTAGCCCGGTTTGTTTGAATGATGCAAGTTGTTCGCACCATTAATTAAATCAATCATGCAATTAATATATGTTGCTTTCATGCATCTGCGCAACAAGCGGTTTAGTCAATTGGCTATTATTATACCAAAATGGCAACTCCATGTGATTAATTGCTTTAAGTTTGAAATCTCATTCTTATCCCTATTAGTTAAATTTGATTTGTTGGTTCTTCCTCTTTTTAACAGTATATAATAAATATAATAAAATAAACAAATTGTGAACTCATCGACAAGGAAAGCATTTTAGGGGCATAGTATCTTTATTTATGCCTCAAGTTTAAATAAATTTCATTCTTACCCCCCAGTAATTGCACTCTTTGGGTGCTCTTTTTAGTGTCTTTTGCGGTAGTCGGCCAGGGTTGTTCGGCTTAATAAGTTAAGTGGCTTATTTTTTTGTTTTTATTCAATTTTTTTTTTTGCATTTGTTAGTTTTTCCTCAATTTTTGGGGATTATTGTTTCGTCATGACAATATGAATCTAAAAAGTAAAAAATTACGATCAAAATCCAATTTTTTTTTAATAATGTTTTTTTTTTCTTATTTTTGTCTTTATTCAAAAAATTTAGGTTTCGATCATAATTTTTTACTTTTTAGATTCATCTTGTCATGAAAAAGCTATAATCTACAAAAAATTAATGAAAAACAAACAAATGTGAAAAAAAATTTGAAAAATGACAAAAAAGTAAACCACTTGGCCTATTAAGCTAAGCAGCCCAATTTTTTTCTCTGGATAATGTTTTATGGATTTGAAGAATACTGAAAAAATATTCAAAATTAATTTCTACTTATCCACTATTAAGAAATTGGGAACCAATGGCTTAAAGAAATAATACATCACATTTTTATCTTAAAGTACCTATGATATGACTTTACACAGTAGCAGGTGAAAAAGTGTAGAGATTTTTCAGTGCCGAGCGGATGTATCCTACATGGTACCCACTCGGTGCATCTGAACCGTCCGATACACTTTTGGACAGCTCGGATTAAAACCCTATATCTCCTCTCACTCCAACACTTTCTCTCTCATTTTTCTCTCTCCAAATCTAAGCCGTTCAAACACGAAATGGATGGATCGGATGCGCAAGCGGGCGCCACGTAGTATCCGCTCGGCACTGAAATTTTTTTCGAAAAAGTGATAGTCATATGTCGTTGAGTCCCCACCGGTTATGTCAATTATGCTTCATAGAGATCATTATAGGTAGCAAAGAAAATACTAACGTTTTTATATTTATTGAAGATTTTACTATGCATATCTGGCATCCCTCGTCGAATGGGCATTTCTCTGTGAAATCTGCGTACGATCACTTGGAGAAGGGGAGTTCTCTAGTACTCTCTGGAAACCAAGTAGCTCAGACTAGTTCATAGTTCGGCGGGGATGATGCCTTCAATCTGGAAAACGGATGTGGGGGTTGCCTATCTCCATCCTAAAATTAAAAATTTTGCATGGAAGTGCTTCAACGAGGCTGATGCGACTAATTCTGCCCAAGCCACAAGAAAAATTCGAACTGATCCAATGTGTCCTGTCTGTGGGAGAGCGGAGGAATCGATTTGCCACTTGCTTTTTCAATTGTGATTTTGCTACGAGAATTTGGATTCACTCCCCCTTTCGGTTGAGACCAGAAGATCTGCTCCAAGATTGGCGGTATATGTCTGATTGGTGGAGTTGTATTCAAGACCGAATTAAGCAAGCGGGTTTCCCATCTTCGACAATGGGGCTGGGGTTGGTCTATTGTTGGTGGATTTGGCGGGCTAGGAATGATCTTGTTTTCAATGATAAAAGATGGGTAGCGAACGCGGTTAGTGGGAAAGCTCAAGCTGATTTTCAGGAGTTTTTAAAGACGAATGAAAAGATTTCCTCAACTATGCCCAAGGAGTAGAGTTCGGATACAAGTAATTGGAAGCGTCCGGAGGAAGGCACGGTCAAGATTAATGTTGATGCTACGGTTTCTAAGGAGCTAAATGTAGTGGGAATGGGTGTCATAGCTAGGGGAGCAGATGGGATTATATTGGGTGTTTCAATCAAAATTCATGTTGGTATTCACTCTTCCCGAACAGCAGAAGCTCTTGCCATTCGGGATGGTTTGTACATGGGTCTTGCGTTGAATCTTTCCAAGGTTATAGTTGACTCCGATGCGGAAGCTATTGTCAAGAGTAGTGTAGCGTCGAAGACTTCGGCCAAGGATATTGTTGTTCTAGTTCATGATCAGGTCCTCAAGGGCTTGTTTTTAGCTTGTGATTTTAATTCTGTTAAACGTTATTGTAATCGGCTGCATATGCTTGTGCAAAGAAAGCCCTTTTCTAGTGGTTCATCTGAGTTGTGGATAACCACTCTGCCCCCCGGGGTTCTATCCTTTCTGATGTCTAGGCACTCTTCCGCCCTTCTGCCAAAAAAAGAGAGAGGAGATTACTATGTTTGGAGGTAGGGTCTAGGGTTTTAATAGCATTTGATCTCTCCCCCTCTTCCTCTTTCTCTTCCTCTCCCTCTCCCTCTCCCTCTACTATGATGCATATGTTTTTTAAAGGACCTCTAGCTAAACCTTGGAGAAGGGATTTAGAAACATTTTTTCGTGAAAAATCTTTATTGCATTAAACTTATAACTTTGATAAATAAAGTAACGCATCAAATGGAATTTTACCAATTTTGAACTACTCTGATACTCTATGTTTTCTTCTTATTTTCAATGAGTCAATTAGGCCACATTATTTGTGTAAATAGAATTTCATTTACTTGTGCAACATTTATGCTTATGTTATCATTCGAGAATGAATGGTTATATGCCATGATAAACACTTATGCATTGTGCCATGAGAGTTAAATTTCAAAGTCATTACGCTGATGTGGTGCTCCCATGTAATAAATATTAAGAAAATAGATCAACACGTGTTTGAACACCCACCGACCACTTTCATTAAATTTCTAATTAACTCGTAGAGTCGTTTCAAAATGTCCTACAATGTATAAGATGTTCTAAATTCACAAAACACGTGGATCATTTATATAAGCAATTTTCAGACTCAAGAAGTTGCATACTTGGATAAAACTAATGGAGAATCACAAGGTCAAATGTAAAAGAGAATTTCCCATATTCTTATGAGGGGTCCTACCTGATTCAAATGTTTTTGATATATATAAACTAGTAAATAAAATGCTTAAAGCCTTTTAAACTAACACAAGATTCAGGGGTAATCCCGTAATTTCGATCACGGAAGAGTGTTTGACCTGCCCAAAGTCACGCGCAAAACCGCGTTCTTTTGACAAATAAAAGCAACCGATGTTGATGAAGACCTGTACGTATACCTTTCTCTCTGTGTATCACCGTATATACCACTCCTCTCCCTCTCCAAAGCGGAATTTCTCTCTCTCTCTCTCTCTCTCTAAAAAAATTCTTTCTGATTAGCGGAGGAAAATCATGAACGGAAGAGAAATTTTGCACAAAATGAAGGTCAGTGCACGAGTCTCAATCTAAAAAGGAAAAACATGGATGCTATTTATTTTGCTCGTATTTTTCTGTTTTGTTCTGGCTGAGTTCCGTAAATGAAGTGGTTGTGCTTGTTTTGAAGAAGGATCGTTAGATTTTGATGATACATTCGAACTGATAATTAGTGGTTGCTGTTTTTTTCCATTTTTTTCTTCTGAATACCAGTAATCGGATAGTTTTATGTGTTTCACTGTGACTCGGGGAGAGAGAGAGAGAGAGAGAGAGAGAGAGAGAGAGAGAGAGAGAGAGAGAGAGAGAGAGAGAATGAGAACTGGGGCGTAGAGCAACGTCAAAAAGCTTGAAGAATACCTAAATTGTGGAATTTTTTAAAGTTAGATTCCTTTTGGATTCCAGATTTTGGAAGTCCGACCAAATTTGAGTTCCAGGGTTTTTAGTAATCTTCCCCTATGTATGCGCGTGTGTGAGCGTGAAAACGCGGCCTGTTCGAAATTATCTCAAACGCGAGAGCGAAAATGAGAACTGGAGCGTAGAGCAAGGATCGAAGTGGAGGTCCTACTGCAGAATTATGTGACCTAGGTCTTTCCCTATTCACTAACTCTCCATGAAAAGGGATCCGCGATTCTGGATCAGTTGGTTGATTTGATTTCAATAAAACCGTGCATGGGTTTAAGAACCAAATACACGATTGCACGAATGAAAAAAGAAAAAAACACCACAACAGCACATCAATGGCAACAAGAAAAGCACTATGCAAATTTTTTTGTTGTTTGGTGAAATTGCCTACATCCACGAATCACGTTAGGACTTCACCCCATTCTGAATGAAGAGTGTGGGGTGGTGATTCGTTTGTCTCGGGCTGGATCCGAATGAGCCTGCTTTCACCTTCCTCCGTATCGTCTGCAAGACAAGGAACGGGTTAGCGTTGAATTCAAGCGGGGGCACTCCAATGCCTAAGTTAGACACTCAGAGAGAGGAGATATAAAAGTAGATCTCATATTTCAAAAGGCATATCTCCTCCAGGGTTTATCCCTTGGGCTTTATAGGGTTTCTGTACTTGCTCCTCGAGGAAGTACGTGCTAGGCACTAGGCCCGTGATGTCACTCGTAATTGTTTCGAGTGGATGATGTCATGCAAGATGCTCAGTGTCCGCGTGGCCGAATATGTGCTTGAAACTTGACACGGAGATGCCATGAGGAATACAGTTGGCTCCTGAGTCACCTTACGAGTCAGGACGCTCTTGCCCGGCCCTACGGTTTTAACAGACTGGGCTTGCGTACAATGGGCTTCAGCGGATGGGTTGGGCCGTCCATCTAGTCCACATGCGAGCCCATCGAAGTGGGCTACCCGCATTGTCAGGGCCAACTTGCTGCTCTGTACGGCCCAGTACAATGAAGAAGAGTTGCCAGACCGTTGCTAGGGTAATTGGTATCCCCATATGGGAGAGGTTATTCCTTGCTTCATGCCAATAATCCCCATGGGACAGTGAAACAACCTTATTTTGTGATGTATTTGGTATTTAGATGATGCTTAAACATGTCTATTTCTTCTCTTTCTTTTTAATTCCTGTACTTTTAAGATTCGAGGTTCTCATAACATGATCTGTTTTACCAAATTTCTCCCCCATACAAACACAGACAATCCTTTGCATTGCAGTCGTTTTGTCCTTTCTCGAATCAACACTAAACCAGCACGGTTACTATTCACAGCACAGGAACATGCTCTAAACAAGAACCAAAATCCTTTGGTTTCCCTCACAAAATCTTACCCCTTTGCACCGTTTTTTTAGCCCCTTAAACCCCATACAGTTTTTAGCTAGATTTCACCCACAAAAGCAATATAATCAGCCTAAAGCCATACATCAACTGCTGTATAATATTAGTTTTGGCCTCAGTATTAATAGGATAACTTGCTCAATGTATTCCTTCATGGCTTCACTCAGATGAAAACAAAGCTGTAAAATGTCAAGTCAAAAAGGTATCTACTTGGCTTGCTTCATAGTCATTCAAATGGCCTACTAACACTTGTTGGTTGTATGTGGTAAGTCTTGTTGATAAATTTACGACACTACTTTCTTCATTTTGGTAACTAGATTGTTTGACATGAGAATTCCTACATTTTTGTGTTTCTTTAACAAAATAGGATAGTTGAAATGCTTGAAGAATTGAAGCCATGCGTTCATCCTCACTTTGGATAGAGTTGCACTTTTGCATTTTGCATTTTGAATCCTCATTTTCTCGAGGTTAACTGGATAAATCACTAGACTCCTGTTTTGTGGTTGATGCGAACTTATTCTGTGCAGGAAAAAGCTTGCTTTGTTTCAACCCAACCAGCTTCACCAGATCCTGGGAAAGGCAAGAGTAGAATGTCGAAGCATGTTACTCATGGATTTCATCTCGTGAAAGGAAAATCAAATCATCCCATGGAAGACTGTTTAGTTTCTGAGTACAAGAAAGTAGATGATAAGGAGTTGGGTTTATTTGCAATTTTTGATGGCCACATGGGCCACAACGTTGCAAATTACTTGCAATCACACCTATTTAACAACATCTTGAAAGAGGTAGTGCATATTATCAGTGCCTAACTTGAAATTGAGCGCCTTGGAAATCACTTTAATCTGTATCCCTTAATAAGGATACAGAATCTTTGTCCTTATTCTACTTCTATCCCTTTATTTCTTCTGGTTGTTACTTTTAGTTTTAAATCTATGTGACTTTTTTCATTGACCAATTTCTCTCTTTCTTCAGCATGACTTATGGAACAATACAGAAAGTGCAATGAAGAGAGCTTATCATGCAACTGATGCTTCTATTTTGGAACAATCAGTTGTTCTGGGGAAAGGAGGGTCAACTGCAGTAACAGCAATCCTGATCAACAATCAGAAGCTTGTAGTAGCAAACGTGGGAGATTCTCGGGCT
The DNA here is from genome assembly GCF_030253575.1 of Rhododendron vialii. Lineage (NCBI taxonomy): Eukaryota > Viridiplantae > Streptophyta > Magnoliopsida > Ericales > Ericaceae > Rhododendron > Rhododendron vialii. Next base: position 10,665,562 of record NC_080560.1, read on the forward strand.
GTTATGTGCAAGAGAGGTGTGGCCAAACAACTATCAGTTGATCATGAGCCAGGCAAGGAAAAAGATAGGATTGAAAGCAAGGGCGGCTTTGTGTCGAACCTTCCAGGTAACTTTTGTTTTGATTACTTTAATTACCCAAAAAAAAAAAACTTTTGTTTTGATTTTTGGGGAGGGACTTAGTTGCAGGATCCTTCTAAAATGGGTGTGCTCCCTAGACAAGAGCTCGAATCGGCGCTCCCAAGATGGGAGCTTTGACAGGAGCTCGCTGCCCTCAAGACGGGAGCTCGCTCCTAACTAAGATGGGAGCTTATCGGGCCGTTAAGGCAATTATTCTCTTACTTTTAAGAGTTTTGTGCCATTGTTGAAATAAGAACATGAGAATCACATTAGTCAAAAAGTTTTGCAAATTGAGAATATATAACTTCCAATAATTACAATTTAAGATTGGGAAATTTTTTTGAAAGTATCACTTTTCCTTTAATGGTTCAGTATTTTACATCCATATTTTTATATAATCTATATACGCTCTTTAGGCGCTCCCAACCTTAGGAGCTTTTAGATGCCCCCGCACCCCCGCGCCCGCTCCCGCCCCCGCCCCCGCTTCATGCTACTAAGGGGAGGGATTTGGGTGGTGTAGACTGATTTAATAAGCGGTTTTGTCTTGTTACCAAAGATCACTCTTATTTTATACGCATCATTGGGATGTATATACTATTTGAAACTTTCTTAAACCTGCACTTGTACCCCAACATGAAGAAGTCACATTCAACATGTCCTCATGCCAGCTAGAATGGAGTCAAAACCAATGATTTTTTGTCTTCCGTGAATAAAATGAGCAACTTTGGATTTTCTGTAATGTTTCAAACTCTCATAACTTTTCCCCTTTTTCTGCTAAGAGCATCTCCAACCCTTGGTCAAATCCTTGCTCAAACTCAAATTCAAATGACATTGTATTTTACTTGAGATTTATTCTCAAGTCAATGGAGGCAAATCCATACTCAGACCTATATCAAATTATATTTTACTTGAGATTTTTTCTCAAGTCAATGGAGGCAAATCACTACTCAAAACTTCAAGGTCCATTTTGTGTCTTCTTTTGTATTCTAAATCCACTCAGACCTATATCAAATTATATTTTACTTGAGATTTGTTCTCAAGTCAATGGAGGCAAATCTCTACTCAAAAATTCTAAGTCCATTTTGTGTCTTCTAAGTTTTGTATTTAAGCTTGCACATTGTATTTAAGTTTACAACTCAAGACTTTGATAGAGCTTTTGCTTAAATTTCTAAAATTTATGCCTAGATTTAAGTTTGCACATTCGATCAATTAAACTTTCATTTTTACCCCAATTTGAGTAAAAATCTAACTAAGGGCTGGAGATAGCCAAAAGACGTAATTCCATGTCTACTGGCATTTGGATTTGGGATTTGTTTTTGTATTTTCTATGCTGTAATACTAGTCCATTTGCAGAAGTGGAGACAGGACTCGGTGAATTTGCCCCCACTTCTACTTCAGGAAACAACATCGGTAGAAGTTTGACCGTTTGTTGGTTCTTTGTAGGTGATGTACCTCGAGTTGATGGACAGCTGGCAGTGGCGAGGGCATTTGGCGACAAGAGCTTGAAGAGACATTTGAGTTCAGAACCTGATGTGGCGGTGGAGATGATAGACGATGATACCGAATTTGTCATTTTGGCAAGTGATGGGTTGTGGACGGTTTGTTACTCTCTTGAACTTATTTTGCATCAGTTTTCATTTCAATGGAATTTTAGACGTTCCTGAAGTTCTCAATTTCTGCTATTCTATTGTATTCTGTGGTTAGGTGATGTCGAACCAAGAAGCAGTGGATTCCATCAAAAGCATAAAAGATGCAGCATCAGCAGCGAAGCATTTGATAGAAGAGGCTCTTTCTAAGAAAAGCAGAGATGACATCTCCTGCATAGTAGTGAAATTTCAGTAATCTGCGATTCTTAAATGAAGGAAAAAATGTGACTAGCAACTCGTGTAATTAGATTGCTATACTCGTTTGTCGCCTATTAGTTGTATTTTCTTGATGCTTTTCTGTACATTCGACTGATTGTTCACGGTAGATGATAATGGTGTTTTCATGATACTTTTCGATGAACATAGGGTCCTCAATGCATGGACAAGTCCTGTATGCGATGTTCTTCTGCTCTGCTCTTTCCGTGAGCTCCTCAAGTGTGGTTGGGTTTGGTTGCATCTGTAATGGGCCTTTTGCCACTCGTATTAGTTTTGGGTGAATATAGTATGAGGAGAGATATGATAAAAGAGCGGACATATATGTAGAGAGAATGTTGTAGATGGTCTTTTTGAGTTATTTATAGAATAGGAGAGATCTATATACTTGGTTTGTTTTGGGGTCAATATGAGTAGGTGGATATATGATTGAAAGAAAAGGTGACATTTTGTTTTCCCCTTTATCTTGGCAAACTCCGTATAAGTATTTTGGATATATTATCCGGCGTGATAGTATATTTGCTTTTTATATTCTGTCGGCAAACAAACAGTAAAGACTTATTACTAGGTGACAAAATTAATGTCAGAGTCATTGTTTTGAAGAATTGGTTGTACTTAAAGGTCTCAAATTGTCTTCTGAGACTAGGAAAGTAAAGTAAGAAATGAAATCACTTATGAAAGAGTATTGCTATTGGTACCGACCAATAGCGTAGGGAAAATGCCCTGACGGCCGCGCCGGGCCTTCTTCGGCCACCGGACGGCCAATCCGAGCCGTCAAAAAAAAAAAATTAAAAAACCGAGTGGGCTAACGCGGGAATCAACGGGCATCCGATGTGGATCGAGTACCTATGCACATCGGATGCCCGTTGATTCTCGCGTTAGCACACTCGGTTTTTTTTTTTTTTTTTAAATTTGACGGCTCGAATCAGCCGTCCGGTGGCCGGAGACGGCGCGGCCGTCGGTGCATTTTCCCTGCGGTACCATCCGTACCAATATCATTTTGGCTTATGAAATGGTAGGTGTGGCTTCCAAAGCAAAACTGCATGGAAGACTTATCGGATCACCATATAGAAAAATCAAGGAAAAAGGAAGACCTAGAGTGAGATTGGCCTTTTTTTTGTTAGAAAAATGAGTTGTCGATGTCATTCCCATTTAGGTCCAATTCGGATTCCTCCCATGTTTTCTTTTCCTTCAGCACCTTTTCCTTGAAATAAGAAAGAAGATGGTACATTTGAATTGTACCATTTAAGTGGTTTTTTTTTTTTTCCTTCTGACAAAAGAATCACCTTTTGAGAGGGCCATTAATTAAACCCATCCATAAAGCGTAAGCCTTTGGGAGATCCGAAGTAACCACTAGCCCGACCCGTCATGTAAATTGTAGTATGAGCCCTGAAGAGGAGTTGAATCCTGCCCAATGCTAGGTAAGGGCCTTCTCCTCCTGTTGGGGCAAGCCCACAGGTGGTATTTTTTATTTTAAGTGCTTAGTGCTTACCAAAGATCCTACTTCTACAATTGGTAGGTCACCATTCAAAGAAGAAGTGTTTTCTCCATGTTTTTCCCATTTTGCAACTTCCGTACCAATTCAATCAATCTGGAATAGATCGGTTAAACATTCTATTAGGGAGCCTTGGTCTTGACTCTTCTTTTTTCTAAAACCATTTTTTTTTCTCTTCTGGGTGGTATTCATTCTCGTTCAACTATTGGAATCACATCCAGCAGCGGTCGAAACATCTTGCAAAGTCCAACCACTTCGCCTACTTCCTTGCCCCCAAGCCTTTCTCATACAGGAGCGCAAGACATTTTGAAGAATTATCTGACTAAATTTGTACCTCTATTACAATAACAAAATGTTTCATGATTTCTCCTCGAATGGTTATTCCTCTATGTTAAGGGTTTTTGAATCGAATCGGCCTCTTTAGTGATAATGAGCTGTTTTGTGCAATGACAAGTATTCTGGGCCATTGGTTAAGGACACCAAGTCCATTAGGCTTTCCAAGGCCCAAACATGCATAAAATTGTCTGGAGGCCCAAAAAGGCAAAAAAGTGCCTAGACACTTTTGCCCATTGCAATTTGCAAGCATGGCCACGCAAGCCCACTTGGCTATCCCCACAAGGCTCCACGTGGAACAAATTGCCACGTGTAAACCACCCAGTGGCAGTCTGTCTGCTTAGAAAGTGGCAGCACACAGTTTTGTTTGTTGCTTTATGAAAACAAACTTCAAAAAGAAACAAGTATTGCTACAGTAACACGTTGCTCACTTTAAGGCTTTGCGACCAAAACCTGCTTTCATCACCCAAAGACCAAAGCGACAAAAAAAGCCCTAACTTTCACCAAGTGACAAAGATAAACCCACCTCAGATCTCTTGAACTTTCCATAGGATCTTGATATGGGTTCGGATCCTCTCCGGTCCACAATTTGGATTGAATGAGACAGCCCAAATCTGAATCATGCATTATAATAATGAGTTCTTTCAATTGTTTCTAAATTCTAGAGGATTCTAAAATGTCATATAAGATTGTAGATAACTCTAGCAAAACTTGTATGGAGAATTCTAAAATAGTATTGTAGAGATGTAAAGAAGAAAAGATATTTTTTATAAGGGTTCTAGAAGAATATCGAATGACAACTGTTTGATGAAAATAATCCTAGCCGTTCATTGAGAAGGTGTATGCCTATAAAAAGAACGTATTGTGCATTCATATAAACTATTGTACAAGTGGTTATTGGATCAGTAAAAAAATAATATTTTCAACGTGTCCAAATGCAACGCTTTTCATATTCGATAACAATATTTAATGTCCATCACCCAATATCCAAGTCCTGCGTTCGCCCTTGATATTGAGTGCAATTTTGCTCCTGCGTTCGCCCTTGATTTTGAGTGCTATTTTGTTTACTAAGTTCTATATATAAGTCAGGTTCGAATTAGGCTTTAAAATGTATTCATATTTCGTTTAACACTCCTCTTCGTGGCTTAGGTTGCATAGGCAATCCTTGAAATACTTCTCCATCCACCCAACACATGCCTTGGTCTCCTTCACACAGTATGCCAGAGAATTCTACATCGCCTTCATCTCTCTCCCCCCTCTGTCTCTCTCGATCTCGTTATGTTTCTTGCACCTTTTAATTTGTAGAGAATCGATCAGGATTGCATGACGATAGAGGGACCATATTTAGACATCATACGATAAGTTAATTATGAAAAATAAATGTAATCTGATCTAGTAAATAAAAGTGGTGATTGAAAATGAGATTATGTTTACACATTTGGAATAATTTGCTAAGTTTACAGAACCACCAGAAATGACATTCTCGTTGCACTGACTGAATATTCAGAGTGGTTCTATAAATTAGTGAATGAGAAAAAAATAACAAAGCAGTTTGACACAGGAAGAATACTAGGGGCGGAGACCGAGTATGCTTGAGATCTATATCAAGACTAGAGTCGCTCTAAAGTTATTTCAATAAATTGCCAGATTTTATTAAGGTTAAATATTTTTTTTTTTGAGTCAGTATCTTCCATGAGAAGTCGGCTCAATGCTTGTCAGACCAATGTTTACCTTTGAATAAAAGTTTTGTATTTTCAATTTGAGTTGAAATAAAGAAATTCTTATGTTAATACTTCCGTGTTTATTTGGTTGACTAAAGAAATCTTTTTCGAAAAATAATAATTTATGCTGCCGATATTCGTTTAAAATATCGGGGCGTTACAAATGGATACATATAGTGACGACAAGGGAGAATAGAGAGAAACTAGCACACGGGACAGGAGTAGAGAGAGAGAGAGAGGGAGGGGATCTGTTCTTATCTTTGCCGCAACATTGTTTAGTTGAAGATTAGAATTAAGATTAAGATTTTGGGTTAGAAGAGAGTGATCAATTAGTTCAATAGTTTGAGCCTGTAAATCCCATCACGAGTCTCAATTTGATACTCCAAATTATTTATTTTATAAGATCTCTTAGTGAATCATCCAAATAAAAAATGAAGTTAATATATACAATATCGTTATAGGTGTTCGATCTAGTCACATTTATCCAGTTAATCTAGTTGGAGCCTGTAAAGTCCATCACGAGTCTAAATTTGATAATTCAAATTGTTTATTTGATAAGGTCTCTCACTTGATCGTGCGGACAAAAAATAAAGTTACTCCAATATCAATGCAGGTGTGTTTGATTTAGTCACATTTACTTGTCTTGAAAATGAAGGTGTATTATTAAGCTGATTTTTTTTACTTACGTAGTATAATTCAACAATTCTGAGTCATTTCAAAATGGAACTCTCGATGGACCCCACGGAGACATTTGTTTGGTGCAATCCATTGTCGGATTGGAAATGACATTGGTTTTTGTCCATTTTTTTCTTATGAAGAGCTATTGTGTTGGTATAATTATAAGCATATATAGTTCAACTATTTGGTCAATGTACGTAAGATTCGTACACATTAATCAATTTCGAATATATTTAATTAAACTAAATGGAGCTAACTCAGTTGGCTAATACTCTTACATCTCATTAGGAGATCAAGAGTTCGAGTCTTTCCATCTGCGTGTGGGTGTTTTTTCATTTGTATTTATTGGGGTTATTTCTCGCTTGTAATTGAGTTGGACTTATAGTGATTGTGGTATGGTTCTTTTGATGAGTTTATTTATCTTGTTGGTTCGGGCTTGATTATCTCGTGGACTTTCATACAATGACGTAGTGTTACGTGATTTGTACTTTGTACTTCATACATGATGTAATAATCTCTCTTACCAATTGGCAAAAAAATCTATTCTAATATATAAAGGGAGAGCACCAGTTTGGTGTCTCCCTGTCATGTATTTTCATTTCCAAAAATACCAATCAAATGTGTGAACAAAATGTTTAAAAATTCATGGGCAAATATGTAAATTGACATGGCAGTTACCAAACCGCATGATCCTCTCCCTCCCCTCCATGTATCCGCCTCTCCTCTCTTCGTATAAGCACTAGTAGTTACACAATTCTGCACATTGCACTAATTTGCACAGAACTGTTATCGTTCTCGGCTGATCCAACCAAACACGTAACGTAGGAGTAGAATTCAGGAGAAGGTACAATTTCTATTCTACTTTATCTTTTGTTTACTACTATTTTTCTCCTCCAACTTTAATTCTTACTTGCCCGTATTCTCACTTTTAATTTTTCTGCTTTTCCCTTCTAAAAACCATTGGACAAAGGTTCCTCAAAAGAAAAATTCCGTGTATAAACACATCTAGATGAGACAAAAAAAACCCCTCAAACCTTAATTTGTACAAAGAAAAAAAAAACCCCTGAACTTAAAACACTTTGGGGAAATTTCAAGTCGGTGACCAAGAGCGTAGGTCCACAAAATTCAGTACAGTTCGATTTGATTCGGTTTTCTTACTATTTCTTCTTACTTTATTTCATAGTTGGGCCAGGGCACATATGATACGGGTGCGGCGTTAGTATAGTACTAGAGGCCAGGGCATACACGATGCTTGTACAAACTAGATTTGACAAAAAATGTGATCAAAAATTGCGAAAATTTAAACTTCCACACACATCGCGTGTGCCCCGACCTCTAGTATTTAACTAAACATCTATTCAATTTTAGTCACATAATTCTTCTAAAATGCTCTGCCCTCTCATTCTCTCTTCTCTTGTGCTTGCGATCTTAATTCTTGTTCTTGTGAGTTTTAGTAGGTTTGAATGTGAAAGAGCACCGGCACGCAGTGCTCCGGATCGGTCCACAACAAAGGGTATGGAACCCCATAAATATGGGTGCTCCCAGACTATTGCTTAATTACTCGATGGAGATGTATTTCAAAGATGCTTTTATGCTCGCACACCCTCTCTTGCTTGCGCACGAGAAATTTTTTTTTTTTCAATATTGTATACATCAACGGACCGGGGTAACTATTAGCATGTTAGTCAACAAGTGGTCCAGAGACTGTTTATAGCCCTGAATCTCAATTCGCCTTCCGTGGGACTTAAACCTCGATTTGCCTCCATTGTGGAGGGAGGGTGAGAGAACCAACTCCACAAGGAAAGGGTTCTAGTCATTTCACTTGGGTTCTAGTCATTTCCCTTTAGTTAATTAACAAGCACACCTTGACCATAGTTCATAAAATCCGACAAACCAGTGGTGAGAATATCACAATCCCAAAGGGCTGAGCGAATGTAAAAAACAAAGGAGGGGGCTGGACTTTTCTTGAAATCGCCTTGTTGTGTGCTGTGAACTGTGGAGGCGCCACATATCCCCCCATTGCATGCCCTTCCCTTGTCCCATGCGGCCACGCCCATACCCCTTCACCATCCTCGTCATTCCCTTTACTCCTCCCCTCTCCCTCTCCTTCTCTCTCTCTCTAGAAATCTCTTTCTTCTCTCTCTATATCTCTTACTATCCGCCTTATATATCTCACCTTCCCCTCTTTGCTCCCTCCTCATCCAACAGTACCCCCATCCCCCCCTCTCTCTACAACATATTCTCTCTCTAGAAAAATAGTGGTAGTAACATTATGGGAAGCGTTTGTGCGGAGCAACTCCACAAGTTCCACACCTCCCACCAACTCCAGCTCCTCAACAAGAAATCTCTGCTGAGGGAAATCGACATTCCGCCGCGCAAGCTCCTCAGCCGCCGGGCGGCGGCCTGCGGCGGCGAGAACGTGGCCGACATTTTTGCCGACTCGCCGCGGTCGGCGGAGGAGGCCCTGATGCAGAAGTTCCTCCCGTACAACAATGGTGGAGGCGACTCCGACGACTCGGACGCGGACGACCCGTACTCGTCGGACCACTTCCGGATGTACGAGTTCAAGGTCCGGCGGTGCACCCGCAGCCGCAGCCACGACTGGACCGACTGCCCGTTCGCCCACCCGGGCGAGAAGGCCCGCCGGCGGGACCCGCGACGGTACCACTACTCGGGCACTGTGTGCGCGGAGTTCCGCCGCGGTGGGTGCAGCCGCGGCGACAACTGCGAGTTCGCGCATGGGGTTTTCGAGTGCTGGCTGCACCCGGCCCGGTACCGGACCGAGGCGTGCAAGGACGGGAGGAACTGCAAGCGGAAGGTCTGTTTCTTCGCCCACTCGCCACGCCAGCTCCGCCTCCTGCCGCCGCAGTCCGCCGCCGATTCTCCGCCGCCGGAGGGGAACTACCGCCGGAATCCCAACCACTGCTGTCTCTATTGCCACTCCCCCGTCTCTGCTTCCCCCACATCCACCCTCATGGGTATGTCCCACATGTCCCCGCCGCTCTCTCCGCCCGAGAATCACCGCCCGGTGAGTTGGGTCTCCCCGATTTCTCGCTACGGCGGGGATCGATTTTCAGCCGTCGATTCGGGTTACAAGGATTCGTTGAGTGAGCTGATTTGCTCCTTGGAGGGCATGAATGTGAGTGAAGCTTCACCACATGCCGGGGGTAATAATGGAAATTTGCCTTGGGTAGATGTTTGTCTGAACAACAATTGTGAGGATCAGCAGCAGCAGCAGCAGTTTGTTCTCTCTCCTTCCACTCCAAGTCCTATCGGATCCAGAGGGTATTTCAGTAATTGTGATTCTCCCTCGAGCAACAGCTTCCATTTTGAAGACAAGAGCAATGAGAATGGTCTGGGGTGCCCAGATCTTGGTTGGGTCAATGATCTTCTGACCTAATTTTGAAATTCCAAGATGGTGGTGATGATGGTGATGATGATGATGATGAAAATTGAAGGAAATGATGGGGATCCATATAAATAATATAATTGAGAAGTGTAAATATGTGGGATTGGGTGTTTTATTTTTTTGGTCCTTCTAATTAGTAATTACTCTAGATTTCTTTGTTAGAGTCTATTATTCTGTGTTTTTGTTGAATTAATTCCGAGTCTTTTTCGAGTTTTGATTTCGAGAAAATCTGTGTAAGCGAGAGAGGTGTTTGGTTATTGTTGTTTTTTTAGATGTAATGAGGAGTTGGGGTTATTAACAATGTATAAACCCTTGGGGATTATGAATTGCATGATTTTCTCCTATTCTTGTGCGTGTAAAAAGATAAGCTAATATAATTTAAAGGATTAGAGTAGATAAACTAGTTTTTTCCCTTTTTTAGTTTGGAAGTACTATAGTATTCAGAGATGAGGATAGTTGGCATGCCACAATTAGGGTGGTGGGCACGTGGCTTACATGCAGGGTACAAAGATTTTTTTTTTTTTTTCTTGTTGTATATTTTTGTGAAAATTGTTTAGGACTTGTAATTGATATTACCTCTGAATTGGATATTTTGATAGATCTCAATTAGTTTAGTTTATTGTAAATGTTATTATTTAGTAAAAGGTATAAATAATTTTTAAAATAGTATGAATTAGTAAAAAAAAATATAAATAAATTGGGGTTGAATATTTTGATAGATCTCAATTAGGTCTTTCTAATAGAAAAATGTAATTGCAAATGTTATTATTTATTAAAAGGTATAAATAATTTTTAAAATAGTATGAATTAGTAAAAAAATATAAACAAATTGGGGAGGAGGGAGCAGCGGCAACCGTATGTAGTGTAAATAATACCTATAATTATACAAGAAATAAATTTATCGGTTAACAAATGACACCCATTAAAAATTAGTATTGCCACTAATTAATCTGGTGCGCAAAACCATATATTATTTTGTTTTCCTAGTAAGTCATTAAAGAAGACATATATGGTTCTAATTTTTGCAATTCTTTTCCTCGGTTTTTAAAAACGTGGAGCACTTTGAACACCCCACTCTCATCATTAACGAGTACTTTATCATTAATAAGTTTAAAATCTTCATAAGTCGTATATATTTCCTCTAAGTTTGTACCTTGAGTTAATTTTTTAGTTTGTGTGGAGTATTGCAGAATTTTATTTGAGCAAAACTATTATAATATGAGGATTTTTTTTTTTCCACGGAAACAGAAGCTATTTTATTAACACAGAGAATGGTCCGAGGACCTAATATTCTGAAGGGCAAGATTGGTGAGCCAGGGCAACATCATTAAAAACAGAAATAATTGGGTATCAATGCATAGCTACATATGGCTCTTGTGATGAAACCCAATTGGATTCGGGGCAGTGCAATTTGGTTACGAAGAGGTAAAAGAAGTCATTAATATTTAAGCTTGTGAATAACACCATGTCACAATTTTCTAGAGTCGCTACTGGGAGGAGATATTTCCTTCTAGATGGTCACATGACCGAAAATTTTCAACTAGTCATATGACCAAAAATACGTGAGGTGAGAATTACGTTGCGTACATTTTTCGTTCTTGAATTAGAATTCTTTCCGGATGATCAAATGTTGAACGAAAATTTCCAAATGATCAAAGCTCATTGAAAATGCACGGCAAAGAATATTTGGGTTCGGTTTAATAGTGGTTAATTGCATGATTTGGAAGTGTGAGTCACGGTAAGAACCAGTTAACAGCTTGGATCTTAGGTATAGGTGGCAGGTTTTATATGGAGGGTACAAAATAAAATCTGAAAAAGTTAAATTTTAAGGGTTTTTTTTTTTTTTTTTGACATCTTTATACATCAGTGGAATCTGGGAGAGTTAGTAGTTAGTGTGTACACAAGGGGTCCAGAGATCGCGCCCCCCGTGGGGCTCAAACTCACGCCTCTACTAGGGAGGCAGGTGAGACAACCATCTTGACATAACATGGTTTCTCAATTTTAAGTTAATTTGGGTGGTGTGAAATGAGGTAAAGAAATGATGGGGCTGTTTGAGATGACATATATGCTTGCTCTAAACTAGCATGTACAGTTTGGAGGGATTCTTTTTTGTAGTTTTGAAAGACGGGTGTCCCGGCTCAGCTTGCACGCACCTTATACTGACCTCTACGGCCCTTCCGACATGCAGCCGTTTCACACGCTTACGTGTGGGGTGAGGTGAGTACCCCAAGAGTTGTAAATGGAGTTATGGAGGGGCACAAATTAAACAAAGTTGAAAACATTAAATTTTGTGTTAATTTAGGCAGTGTGAGATGAGATAAAAAATGATGGGGGCTTTTGAGATGACATGAGTGCTTGCTCTAAACTAGCTTGCAAAGATTGTAGTTAATTATTTGGAGGGATTCATTTTCTTTATAGAAAGCAAAAGAATATGAAGTGAAGTGGAAGCAGGGAATTAAAGGGAAAACTAAAGTTTTCAATGATGGAAAGGAAAAAGAAAGCACACATGATTGCTGAAAATACTGAGGTTTGTTATAATATTGTTTCATTTGATGGTTGGATACCATCAAAATTTTAAAAAAATTAATGAATTAATAGATTATGTTTTCATAATTGAGGGAAATTTTCAATGAATAGTTTATGATATCATAATTGGGGGTCATAAGGATATATAATGTCTATCTCTTGTACTTTTAACATTACCCTATTGCTAAACAAGTACTGCATGACTAAAAATGTTAGTTCACCGAAAAGGCTAATCAAATATAAAATGTGAAGTCCGATTCGGTTTTGGTTTGGTATTTCGCTGAATCGCTGATTATGTCAGGGTCCAAGGGCAAAAACATCCATGACAGGGGCTTAGGAGCAGCATTCTAAATAAGAGTATTACCATAATTCGTAATTTAAACCAATGTTCTAGATACATGTTATATGCAGCCGATACAATTTGGAGTTTATTTTAGCGCCTATATAATTTGGAGTTTATTCTTCATCCAATACATATAGTAGAAACTAGAAACTAATAGGAGACACAGATATACACAATTCCACAATTGGAGAACCACGTAAAATTATCCTTGTGTACTATTCATCTGTGTTTCTTTCTTGATAGTTCTTCACGTTTTGTGCGTCGTGATTTAACTTATTTCTCAACACAATAGACTCTAAAAAACTGGAAAAAAAAAGTGCAACAAAATCAAACAATATGACTCTATGTGTGATTAAAGACTCATATCGAGGGCTGTACCTTTTGAAGTGAGAGGCTCTAGTTTTTTTCTTTTTTTTTTCCCGGTTGTCGGTATATTAATGTGTTCAATTGTTACAAAGGATTGACATTGTTCTATCCGCTCGAACCCACAATCCCAACATGGAAATTTCTTCAATCTTCTTGAACCCACAATCTCACCCGATCGAAAATCAGTCACAATAGGATTAACCACATCATTCTACATGAAGGTTTTTTTTTTCCTGTGTCTAAATTCTGCAATTATACCATATGGTTATCTTTTACAATTCATTGCTCCATACAAAATCCTTCCACAGGAAATCTTTTGTACCGATAAACCTCTGTACCCATGTATTTTAAGTCGTTAGATTGTGTGAGAATTTCTTTTTAAAATTCTGTTAAAATTCTATGCGATTCACCCGTCGGAAATTTCTCGGTACATACAGATCAGGTACAGATGACGAGTGTTCAAATCCTTCGGCCGGCCTTCTGCAAGTAACACTTAGTTAGAGCAGCTTGGATGGTGATTTGAAGTACGATTACCAACCGTGATTAATACTGTATAAATGAGGTTGCAGTGCTGTTGTTGGCACAACCCTTCTTTAACTCCATTAATGGCATTGCATTGCTTTTGTGTGTTTGCCCCCAGTACTCTTTCTTCGCTTTGTAGAGTTTAAAAAAAAAAAAAACATATGTAGATTACTATAGATGTTCTCTCTGATCTCTACTTGCATGTTCCTTCCTTTCCGTGCTCATCCTCTTTTTTTTTTCGTTCGACGGTCAGTGGTGGAGTCCGAGCCAGCTTACGTGCACCTCAACTTCCTACTGATCCGGTTAACGGCAAGCCATCCACGTCTAAGCTAGAGAATTTACGAGAATTTACGAGAGATTTCTCTCTTGGAGCTAGCCAGACCCCATGAGGTTGCCGTAAGTTTGGTAATTAGAGCTTTTTGGGGGGCTGAAGCAAATGCAAACTCCTAATATCATATTGTATCAAGATACTAAAATTATATATTACCAACAAAAAAAATATTAGTACTAAATTAAATTGTGATCAGTGTTCGTACCACTACAACATGCCTAAAAGATAAGGAAATGATATTGGTACTCCAAAAATTGATGCAGGCACTTCAAAAAATAAAGGAAAATGGCTTTGAAGTTACACTGATTTTAGCGTGCCTGCATCAATTTTTGGAGTGCCAATATCATTTTCTAAAAGATAAGGCTGAAGATAATTATTATGATGCACCCAGCTGATCATTCATACCATAATTAATTGAGGGATAGGCTTCAATTATGAGATACGTACAATTAAACCCGCAAATTATGCATACCTAAGGATTTATTATTATTATGACCCATCCACTCGAGGGTAAAGATAACCTCTAACGCATACTTATATCAAAAATGTTATTTGCACAACCGTTGTGTTTGTTGTGTGCGTAATTTTGACCGTCCAGATGTATTTGGACGGTCTAGATTTTATAAAAACTCTTCCAAAGAATCCTGACCATTTATTACAGCAATGGACGGCTAGAGATTGGTTGTGTATTGTGTTTTACACAACCGTTGTGTGTGTAGCACTTTTGTACTTTTATAGAGTCATGTTTGTTTTTTTTTTTTTCTCGGCAAAACGAAAATTTATTGACTCGAAAGAGGTACATCGAGAGGGGAACTCCTTAAGCACAAAAGCTTAAGGAGAAAAGGAAACAAAAACAGAACGACAAAAAAACCATCCAACAGATAATTGGACCGCACCACTCCAAAAAAAATAAAAATAAAAATAATTATACTTTCACCTTCCTCATTCCATCGAGATAACCCTTCTTCCACCGAGTGTACCTTAATATCAAACTTCACCTTGACCCACATTGCTACTCTGGTCTTAATTAGCTCCACTAGATCCTCCTCTCGCCAAGAAAAATTGTTGAACACCATACCATTCCTAGCCAACCATATGGACCAAATTGTTGCCTGGAACGTTGTCTTCCACGAAAACTTCTCCAAATTTTTGAAACCACTACCCAGCCACCAAGTAAAGAGATCTAACAGTGAAGCAGGGCAGACCCAATTAAGATGCCACCAATCAAGAAGCAATGACCAAACACCCCAAGAAAATTGACAGTGAAGAAAGAGATGCTCCGGCGTTTCTAAGTGTAAAGAGCAGAAGGGACACAAACTCGATTGGCCCTCAGGGATCAAATTTCTATGGAGGAGAACCGACCTTGTTGCCACTCTGTCTTGAAGTGCCAACCACAAAAAGATTTCCACCTTGGGTGGACTAACACTTGTCCAGATCGATCCCATCACCCGATTACTTGTGAAGCTCAATTGCTCCCATTTGTTATAGACGGATTTCACGAAAAAACATTTATCAGAAGACCATCTCCAACTTAAAGCATCACGCTTGGACTGATCCAAAATCACCGGCCGTAATCTCAATAGCAAATCATCAAGTTGTTGATCTTCCCAAACCTACAATCTTCTCTGGAATAACAGATTCCAATTGCCATCTCCGTTTGAGTTTTTTAAATGACTAATCACCATATCTTTTTGAGTAGATAAAAGATAGAGACGAGGGAACTCTTCCTTAGGAGTTGTGTCCCCTAACCAGGCCTGATTCCAAAAGAAAACCTCTTGTCCAAAGTGAACCTCTATCCTAAATCCCTCCTGGATGATGGACCCAATACCAGAGGATAAATCCCCTACCGAACAAATGTCCTTCCAAATGTTAGAAACCTTACCAGAAGAAGGCAAGCTAGGTAACCAACATCCGTGCTCCAGATTATATTTGCTTTTGACTACCTTTGCCCAGAGGGAGTCGCTGTCCGTATAAAATCTCCACCACCATTTGGCTAAAAGAGCAAGGTTTTGGACCATTAGATTCTTAACCCCTAACGCTCCATACTCTTTCTTTTTCGAAATCACCTCCCATTTAACCAAATGAATCTTTCTCTTGTCCACCGTATCACCCCAAAAAAATTGTCTCTGGATCTTGGCTAGCACTTTTGCAACTGACACCAGCATTTTGAACGTGGACATGAAGTAAATTGGCAAACTGTTGAGGGATGAATTCATTAAGGTAAGTCTACCCCCTGTGGTGTTAAATCTTCTACGCCAAACACTTAGCCTTTTCTCCATTCTTTCCACCACTGGATCCCAAGTTTTGACTATATTCGGATTATCACCCAGCAGTAAGCCTAGATATTTGATCGGCAAGTGATCAATTTTACAACCCATAACCATAGCAAGGGAGGATACATCGTGTTATAGAGTCATGTTTGTTTCTGGTACGAGATCAACCATTCAGATCATGACTATGGATCCATGATGAAACCACAAAATTTGAGTATGGAAGGGTTATAGAAGGGAATCCGAAAGGTGAAATTGTAATTTAGGTTTAGGTGTGTTTATATCCAACTATTTGTTGGATGTTTGTTTTATTTTCTTTTTCATTTGCTTCCTCGATGTATCCCTTTCGAATTTATAAAAATTTTGTTTGCTGAGAAAAAAAAAGGCATAGAGGGATGAGGTATGAAGAGGAGCTCATGACCTTCAAATCGGATTTCTAACGTTGCCATCGGAGGGTCTTTGGCTGGAAGCATGTCTTTCGACTTCAAAGGAGAGTGCATAGCGGTTTTGACTCTGCCAGGCATGTAGTGTCTGTTTGTATATTTTTTGGCATCAATTTCGATATGATGTCTCTAGTTAGGGTTGCAAATGAAACAAGTCATTCGTGAACTATTCAAGGTATGACTCAATAAAGACTCGTTCGAATTTGATTCGTATATTAACTGAGCCAAACATTACCTCAATTTTAGATTCGTTTAATAAAGAGTCGAGCCCAAACATGACAGTATTCGGCTTAGTTAGACTCGCAAACCTGGAGTGTATGTGTATATATATGATGAAAATCTCATGTATTAGAAACTTGAATATGTATAAACTTGTATAACATGTATATGTATAAATTTATATATGTATATAATATCAAAATCCTATATGAATAAAGTTTTATGTATCCTATGAACTTATATATGTATATTTTTATGATTTTGTACGTGTATAACCTTATTTATGTGCATAATAACAATTTTATTTGCAGCTCCAAACCTGTATGTGAGTATCAATGTATGATATTTTTGGTTCGTGAATAAGCTAGAACTCGACTCAAACTTACGCCACCATGGCGCTTAACATTTCCATCAGGATCGAGCTAGAGTTCAAGTTCACTTTAAACTTAACAAACAAATCTAAACATTCTAAAATTCGGTTGCGCGCTCGACTCGTTTGCAACCCTATCTGTAGTGGTGGTTAAATTTAAATATTATACTCCAGCGACTCTTTATTTGGCATGTCGCAACTAGTCTGACGATGATAGCATCAAATAACATTTTTAATATATTTGCACGTGACAGAAACATTAATTAGTTAATTAAACTCGTATCATATGAGGTTTTAAAAGATATCCAGCCTAAGGCCACCAAGACTAGTTGGATATAAGAAAGAATAGAAGAATTTAATGAAGGAGAAGTCGGAAAGAAAGGCAACAAAATAAAACGTCAAATGAGCCAATGGAAGGGAAATTTACTAAAACACTAAAAAACTGATGCTACAACAGAGTTAATGAGTCTTTATGTCTGGTTATCGAAGACCTCGTGAAAACGGGTGTAAACACCTCGTTTAAAAAAAAAATACGCTCTCTGGGCGCCACACCTATTTCTTACATGAAAATCAAGGAAGACCCATCTGAATCTATGAAGTTACAAATCAATTGGTAAAAGAATTTCCTAAACAGACCTGGTAGAGTCCAGGAAAGAGAAAACAAGAAACCCTCCGGAAAGCCCAATCAACGGTCCAGAACTCTTCTACGTTCATTGGGTTTCCTGGACTGAATGTCGTGGTCCGTATCATTTCTGTTTCCTAAATACCCTCATTGTTTGAGTGTTTTGAAGGCACTAAAAAGGGCTTTATACAGAATCAGTATTAAGCAGTTGAACACATTTAAGCCATGTCCTAGACTTGACCAAAAATTACAAACCAACATATCATTGATTACATACACCCCACACTCTCTTCTCAATCAAATCACACAAACCCCTTTTGCGGTACCAATTCAATACCATTGAATTGAATTGGGTGGCCATGGTTCAATGCATGGACCTGTCCCAGTACCATGAATCCATGCAAAATTTTCAAACACACAGTGACAGCAATATGGCATGAATGGACCTTTTTCCTTTCCATCACTTCCTCAAGCTAGAGTGTTTTTTATATCCCCCTATTTTGTGTTTCCTCGGAGGGGTACTTATCTTGTTTTTGTACAGCTATCAAGCTAAGAGTGGTGGGGACCCGAGGACCATAAGGGCGTGTTCGGAATGATCCATCACTGCTGTTGGGGTTAGGTGGATGATTGAGAGCATTTGTCAAGATTCACAAGGGAATGGTGTGGGTGTGGGGGTGAGGGGGAGCAGCCCATGCTAAAGTGACCCTTATAGCTAAGGGTAGGAGGGGTCCCCCACATGCCTTTGCAATGACTCACTGACCCTCCCACCTTAGGTCACCTCTTACATTTTATTTTATTTTTCCCATTCATTTGAAAGTATTGAATGCTGTTGATGGGAGAAATATGCCCCCATGCTTTTATTCCATCATGCCTGTGATTCACCTCTCCAAAAAGTCTTTGTGGCATGGTTGACACTTGTTTTAAGTAATAGGGATTCTTTCTTTCTTTCTTTTATTTTTGATTAATTGGCCATTGTATGCATGGATTAGGTTTTATGAATGGGTTACCATGGCAAAAGCTGCGGGGTGAAACTCCTCCCTCTCTACGCGATCACAAATTTGAACTCGCTTATGATTATAGTAGTCCTTGTAAACCAGATTCTGTATGAGAAGGCACTCTTGTGTAGTTTACGTCCTACTGGATTTGTGATGACAAGTTATTTTTTCAGATTCAGCGGCTACCTTGCAAAAACACCCCTCAGCCAAACATTACATTACGGGTAAGGAACCCTAGCCTTGGGGTCACACTCCGAGGAAATCACTACGCAGGTTGTTCCCTTCCTACCCTTCTACTGGAAAAAAGAAGTTTGGATTAGACCACCAGCAATTTAAAACTTGCAATAAATACCCAAATTAGTCAAATTCACAATGAAATCCCCTTTTCAAAAGGTAAATGATATTGACACTTCAAAAATTAATATAGGCATTCTAAAATTAGTGTTGTTAGATTTTTTGGAAGGTTCCAACCTGAAACCAATTGGCAATAGGTGGAGTAGCCTCTAAATTTTATTAACCAAGCTTTGGTAGCTTAGATGAGCGATGTGGGACAAGTCTAACACTCCCCCTCACGTGCAACCCGGATGCACGTGGAGGTGACAAATCAGGAGCTGATTGACTAACTCGGGCGACAGAGATGACAGAGACTTTCCCACGAGAGGTAAAGCCACCCAAGACCTAGCTCTGATATCATGTTAGATTTCTTGGAGGGTTCCAACCAAAAACTAATTGGCAATAGGTGGAATAACCTCTAGAATTTATTAATCAAGCTTGGGTGGCTTAGATGAGCAATATGGGACAAGTCTATCTAACATGTTATCAGAGTTAGGTCTTTGATGGCCTCACCTCTCGTGGAAAAATCTCTGTCGCCCGAGTCAGTCAGTTAGCTCCTGGTCTGTCACCTCCACGTGCATCCGAATTGCACGTGAGGGGGAGTGTTAGTTAGACATGTCCCATATCGCTCATCTAAGCCACCCAAGCTTGGTTAATAAATTTATCTAACATGGTATCAAAGCTAGGTCTTGGGTGGCCTCACCTCTCGTGGGAAAGTTTCTGTCATCTCTGTCGCCCGAGTCAGTCAATCAGCTCCTGGTCTGTCACCTTCACGTGCATCCGGACTGCACGTGAGGGGGAGTGTTAGACTTGTCCCACATCGCTCATCTAAGCCACCCAAGCTTGGTTAATAAATTCTAGAGGCTACTCCACCTATTGCCAATTGGTTTTAGGTTAGAACCCTCCAAAAAATCTAACATGGTATCAGAGCTAGATCTTGGATGGCCTTACCTCTCGTGGGAAAGTCTCTGTCGCCCAAGTCAGTCAGCCAGCTCCTGGTCAGTCACCTTCACTTGCATCCAGGCTGCACGTGAGGGGAGTGTTAGTTAGACTTGTCCCATATCGCTCATCTAAGCCACCCAAGCTTGGTTAATAAATTCTAGAGGCTACTCCATCTATTGCCAATTGGTTTTAGGTTGGAACCCTCTAAGAAATCTAACAAGTCTAATTTCAAAACCACTTTCTTTTGTTTTTTGGAGTGTCTACATCAATTTTTGGAGTGTCAATATTATTTTCCAAAAAAACAGTACTCCCTCCGTCTCATTTTTAAAGTCCAATATTTCATTTTGGGTTGTCTCTTAATAAGTATCCATTTTTGTAAAATTAGTGGGTAAAAGTTGGTACATTTTTCATTTTGTCCCTAAAAATATATTCCATTTTGAAAAGTTAGTAAGTAAAAGTGTAATGATGATATCTCCATAGAGAGTAAATAAAGAAAATGGAGGTAAAAGTTAATGTGAAATATATAATAATAATATTTTCTTAATAAGTTAGAGTTACGATGCGGAACACTTAAAAAAGAATGGATGGAGTATTGATTTCTCTCTCTCTCTTCCCTCTCTCTCTCTCGTTAGTTTTGAGATTCCTCTAGATTAGAGGAAGCAGAAAAGCCCATGAAAAAGCCTGCATGAAACCCCCCCAAAAAGGAACTGAACTAGCCCATGAAACCAAACCAACTCATTAATGTGCTTTGCCAGTTATAATTTGTAGTATCACTAATTTCATACCCAGAAAGCCTAGGTACACCGCATGAAAATGCGGTGACCGTCCACCGTGTGTCTATTGGGGCTCACTCTGAACCTTAGAAAAATATTCATAAATTTTAAAATAATATTTCATGGGATCCTGTAAAAAATCAGCTCCAATGGATATCGGTAGGTATGGTTTTCGGAATACGTAAAGACAAAACTGTTTAGTTTTGCAGTTTCGTCTATACAAATTCAAAAAACATATCTACCGATATCCGTTAGAGCTGATTTTTTATAGAGTCCTATAAAATATTATTTTAAAATTTATGAATATTGTTTTATATTTTTTGGGGTCTGGAGTGGGCCCTAATAGACATGAGGTGGATGGTCACCGCGAAATCCATGCAGTAACTGTAGTGCTGCTGTTTCATCCCCAACCAAACATGACCCCATAGTAGATTAGATCTGAAATGTCTAGCTAATACTATGTACTATGCATAGGAGCTCCTACAGTGTACTACTCCCTGGTAATAAGTAGATTAGATCTGAAATGTAATACTATGTACTATGCATAGGAGCTCCCACAGTGTACTACTCCCTGGTAATAACAAAAGAAATGTCTAGCTAATGGTATGCATAGGAACTCCTACAGTGTACGACTCTCTGGTAAGCAAAAATTATGCATGTACTTGTTTCCCAACACCGAGTTAGAAGATCCGAAATAGGTCTTTTAATTGATGCAAAAAAAATTTCTTAAAAAAAGTTCTGCGAGTGTTTTATTTCTTGATCCGAAGAAAAACTTGATTTTCGATACAGAAAATCTACGCATATAACTTTAAAACACAACTATGTTCAGAACCGTTCGATGCAATGCCGACTCACGTGTATCAAACAACCGCAGACGCAATTGTGCCTAGAGTTGTGTTTTAAAGATGCTTGATTAACATTTCCCTTTCGAAAAGGAACTAACAATTTGGGACAGGAGCATTAGATTTTTTTGGCTTTTAGTTTTTAGTTGTGTTGACAAGAGGCATAAGACACAAAATAACACAAGAAATCCGTGCAAATAGACACAGATGTATGCTGCAGCTACAGCCACAATACATAGATGAAAAGCCACAAAAAGATACATGCATAAGCACCCTTACGTGCCCTAATTTTTAACTGTAAACCATCTCTGCTGCAATGATTATTAAAGTTGATTCTCCAATTTGGTGTACAAAATCATCTAACCACAGTTCATTGTACTACAAGTACTCTACTGTATGATTAATTTTACAAGCCTCTCAAATGGATAGAGAGAGCAAAAAAATTGGACTATATTTACGGTAATTTGTGTGTCATTGGCCGTGCTGGTTGATCCAAAACACCACTTCTGCTCAATTATGCCGCCTAGTACTAACCTATTTTTGCAACGGCGAAAATTAGCGAAAAACTCAGTTATCCTTGCAATTTCTAGAGTAACTTGAAGACAATCTTGACTGGGACTGAAAGAAATCAAATGGGGTTCCTGATCCAAACGATCTTCTAGTGGTGTTCGGGGAATCTGATAGTAGAGGCTCGTGCACCGGGCTTCTGTTCTTGGGCTGAATAAGTAACAATGGAGTTGCCTCTTTCTCGAGTGATCTTGGCTGCGGCTCTATATTTCCCAGTGACAATATGGGCCCTCCCAAACGTTCAGCCTGCTGAAGTATGTTAATTTTGCTTGATCTGTAAGTGTACCTGAAATACTTGAGAGCTAGCACCGGACCCATTCCTGCAGCAACCACGAGCTGAAATAGCAAATTGTTTCCTCCAGTTAGAATAGAAGCTTCAACCACTGGGTTTGACTCTTCTTGACCAGTTAAGTTTCAAGGTTTCTGAGGTGTTGTTTTACACATAGATCATATTAGGGAAAATGGAGGGAAATGACAAGATAAAATAAAAAGGAACTATAAGTTTATTTACTTGGTTTCCAAATGATTTTCCTTTCCCTCAACACATCCCTCCTTGAATCCAGAATCCAAATGCAGCCTTACTAATTACTACTCCCTCCGTCCCGATATGTTTTCCCAATTTTGAAAATCTTAACTTTATAAGGGAATATAATGATTACACCTAAAAAGTCCCAACTTTCCAACATTTTCCCTTCAATTATTAAAATGAGGATTTAACTCATTAAAAAGTCAAATGGACAAACATTTTGGGACACCCAAAAGTCTAAAAGTGGACAAACAAATTGGGATGGAGGGTAAATTATACGGAGACTTTAGAATAAACAGTCTAGGGACCATGATACAAAAAAAAAAAAAAGGAAATGAAATACACCGTTCAAAATTGAAGTACAAGCGGTGTATCTTCAAATTGATGATAGTACAAGGGGTGCAAGTGCAAATTCCCCTATGTCTAACTGTATCAAATTGTTGTGTGTCTGAAATACTTCGATTTGTTTAGAAAAATCCTCGTAACGCAGGCCAATATCACTTCATTATCAAGAACTTATATTAGTGTAATGGTTCTTGATTCCGGAGAAATGGGAACGCTACTCCTAGTACACAATGTAGCAGGTTGTCATTGGTCAACTAAGTGGTCAGAGGTGCAACATATAAATGTAAGAGAAGTAAAAGAAGTAAAACTCACAAACATAGTTGTCCAATAAGATGGCTGTCTACAGAGGCGGAACATTATGGTGTACATCCCAGATGATGGTATGGTACTAACAATCCAGTTGATGATATAGAAGCCAGCAAGATTTCCCCATATGGCCAGATGTTGCAATATTGTGAAGGAACTACATACATAAACAAAAGAATGGCAGTTGAAACGGATGCAATTACTTAACGTTAGTCCTTTCCAGAGTTATTAAACACCTATATTGCTTATTGTAAGGTAAACATCACTGCAACATGTGTGCGCAGTGATCAGCAAGGAAAATGAACATCTATAAAAGCGTCAAGTATAGGACAGGTTAGCATAGACCTCTAGCTTTAAATGCGAAATTATGTCCAAGAACGTGAGTGATTAGACATGAACTCACTTTGTTTCCAATGCAACAGGTTAGCATAGACCTCTAGCTTTAAATGTGAAATTATGTCCAAGAACGTTAGTGACTAGACATGAACTCACTTTGTCTCCAATGCAACGACAAAAGCCTGTAACCAAATGCATCCAGAGAGTGCAACCATTGACATCTCCTCCATTTCGCTTCTCTCATAGGCATAAGCATGTACAGTGATCACGAATACAACTATTGCCTGCAAACCATCTCGAGTATCAGCAACCTGGAACTAAGCAACTGGTACTACAGTGGGGGGGGGGAGGGAAATTAAGAGAGAAAGTAAGAATTCCCGCTAATTTCTTGTATTCATGAACTCAATTCAATTTGGCAGGATTTTCTTAACTGCAATCCAGTTCCTATTAAGTTGGGCATACTTCTATACACCTTCAATGCCATGTAAAGGTTCAATGTTGGCAGAGTTGAGAATTAAACGAAATTTCAGAGCTTTGAAGCTTTCTTGTGAATCGTGTGATGCAACCATAGTTCTAGGTGTGGTGCCTAGCTCAAGGAGAAGGTCCTGGAATTTTCTTCTTCCCCTTTCGAACTTGGGTTTCTGCAATCTAAAATTCGAAGACTGTAAAGTACTACTGTGTATGAACAACCCCAGAACAGCCCCCCTTTGAAACCCTTAAAAAGCCCTATAGTGTACACTTGCCTGCTGGCCTAGTTAAATGAAGAATGATGACCTACCAACAAGGCCTAAAAGTTTGAGCTAATTTAATTTGTAGAAAGCTTGTGGTAAAAACTTAAGTATATGCCATTCTATTCTCCAATATCCCAGCAATGCCCACCGTTACATTCGACCGATATGAAATACGCAAGTTCCTCGTTGCCTGGCAGAGCAACTTCCCCTGGCTGGCGAATATGGATAGCTCATCATATGTGACCATAGAGCCACCCACATGAGGGAATAAGGTACACTACCCGGGGCCACTGTCCCTGACCAAAGCCTCTAATCCTCTACCACACCACCACAGAGCCCTTCATGAGACTTACTCTGATAGTGGACCTACCAACATTAAGAAAGTGGACCTACCAACATTGTCCATAGGGGCTAGAGCTGTAAACAAGCCGAATCGAGCCGAGCTTTATAATGTTCAGGTTCGTTTGTTAAGTTTTTAAACAAACTCGACCGAGTTCGAGCTCAATAAATATGACAAGCCGAGCTCGAACCAAGCTTGCCTAGGTTTGACTTGAACTCAAACTTGTTCACGAGCCTTAATGAGTCAAAAAAATTAGCTATATATACTATCGTACAGGTCTAGAACTGCAAATAAAGTTTTTATTTTGTACATATATAATGTAAAACTATAAAAACATATTAAAACTATAAGTATTTAGTACTTTTAAAAGTTTCATACATATTAAGGTTATATGTGCAATTCTATATATATATAATCCAGGTTCATGAGCCTAATTGAGCCGAATACTGTCAAGTTTATGTTCGGCTATTTATTTAACGAGCTTAAAACTGAGGCTCAGGTTCAGTTCGTTTAATACCCGAATCGAAGAAGAATGAGTCTTTACCGAGTCGAGCCTCGAACAGTTCACGAACAACTTGGTTCATTTACAGCCCTAATTCTCCAAAATCAACCCCAAGTAATTGAGTAGCAAGCTTGCGGTTCTATTTATACCAATGTGGGATGTTACCCCATAGCGCCTTTTCGTTTTTTTCTCCAAGATGTCCTCGCACTTTTCTTTTCCTAAGAAGTGTGGTAGTCATCATATGAGTTTATAAAATGTTAACTTAGCATCTTAACCTCTTCTCCAGGATTTATTTGATGGTCTTCAATTATGTAATCCAAAAAGTCAGCGACAGAGATGAGTTTCAACCACTGTGAAAATGGAATCCGTGAAGGAATAGAAATGAAACACTAAAAATTAACAAATGAAAACAACTTACATGGTACAGAGACCGCCCAAACCATCCAGCAAATGTGCTAGGATTAAGAAGCCTATTTCAAGAATGACAAATTCTAGTTAGCAACTAACAGGAAGAATCTGGACAAGAGACAGCAAAAGGCCCAAGTTCCATGGCATGCAATATTTCCTTGAACTGAAAGCAAATTTTTTTCTAAAATCATGATAACAACAGAATGATTTGGATAAAGAGCAGACCTCCCTGCTTGGCAGTAAAATAATATTTGTGGGTGCTGCATCACAGTTCTTTCGCTAAGATCTTTGTCCAAGACACTTACTAAAACAGGGATACTCGTGTAAAAAGTATTATAAGCCATCAAACTGACAGAATTGAAAAGGCTGGTACCAGAGACACCTGATATAAAAGAGAAACTGTATGTGTCCTAGTGTTAGTACATCGGGAAAAAATAACAAATACAAGTTGCACTGCAGATAGATGAAGAAAAAAACCAGCACAGAGAAAGCACAACAAACAGAACAAAATCCATTGTAACTTACAAGATTTGGATGAAACATATCAGCAGCGATTTATAAAATGAATATTGAGACAGAAATGCTGTGCGGTTATACGAATACCGCCCATGGACAAGTATCAATCTTTTCAGAAACCTGAATTCTGCAAGGCAAGAAATAGTTGATTGCAACCCATGGGAACCTCAGCCAAGACCAACAAATAATTAGAAACAGACAGATTCCAAGACCCATACACAAAGTCACGCATGTCATAATCTCACAGCTACAAATGGGCGAGATTTCAAAAAAAAAAACTGCTCATGCCTTTGATGAAAATTCCTTTACTCAAGAGGGGAACATTACTTAACAGGAAGTGCATGCAATCAAAGATGAGCCTATGCAGATTAGGACTTAGCCAAGAAATGGGCAGGTGAAACTAATGACATAACCCGAGCAGTCCCCAGAACCAACAATCAACATTTTATAGATGGTGCTTAGTTGTTGTCTACGCTCAAGGGGTTTGGTCTATATTTTTGCATACATGGCTTGTACCCCCTTGACTGCTTTTGTTAATCAGTGCATGATTGCATGCCCATTACCAAAAAAGAAACTTGACAGGATAAGACTACTAGAATTAGTGGTATATGTGATTCAAATTGTGAATGGAAAGCACAGTATTACGAGATGGGAAGTCAAATGACATGAAATGCAAGTAAAATAACCAGAAAATCACCAAAACCACTATACGCAATGACTTCCAAACAACCATAAATTTGCACTAACACCATGTTTAATACTCACTGCCAATACTGTAGTCAGCTGCCCTTGCTGCCTGTAGTCCTTCTCTCCCACTAATGCCAACCCCAATGTCAGCTTGTTGTATCATCCTCACATCATTCCCACCATCCCCAATAGCCAGAGTTTTGTACTCACATGATTTTATGATATCCACCAGCTGCATAGAGAAAAAGTAGAACATACTATGCTTCAAAAAACAAGAAAACGTGAATGCTAACTCAACATTTTTCTCAAGGATATTGTGAAATGACAACACTATAAAGAACAAACATCTAAAGTTGACTAACTTCTCCCATTTAGGTAGGGGTGCTAATCAAGCCAAACACGGTATTGCTTAGGCTTGGCTCAACTCCTTATTACACATTTACACGTGTTCAAGCTTGGCTTGAGTTGGAGAATTTTTGAAGACTAATTGTTCAAGCTTGGCTCACATTTGAAATTTTATGATCGTGATAAACTTGGCTTGGCTCATGAAATATGCACGTCAATCTCGAACTTTAATGCCTGAGCTTAAGCTCGTGAAATTTTGAGCTATCAAGCCTGAGTTTAAGCTTTTGACGCTCCCAAATGACAAAAAAAAATAAAAAAAAATTTTTTTTTTTTGGGGGGGGGGTTGTGGAAACCTATATACCTGCAAAAAAAGTACTGAATGTACCAATGATTGGTGAAAAGATGGTTAGATAAGATCCCACATATTTGGAATATCTATTGATTTACCCTTGTTTTTGCAATATTTACGGAATGACCCCTTGTTTACGAGCCTATCAAGCCAAACACCCATATACTCGGGCTTGTCTTTAATTTATAAACAAACAATCAAAAGTGATTGAGCCTGGCTTATACTTTGTTTGAACGAGCCAAAAGTCAAGCCAAGCTCAAGCCGAGCTTAAGGTGTTTGGTTCATTTAGCAACCCTACATTTAGGACCCCTCAAATATTAATTACAGGTGTACCTGAACACTATCCAAAAAAGTGAAAAATTCCAAAATCCAGAGGATCAAGCCTAGCAAAATTAGGCTTCATCCAACCTTCTCCCATTTAGGCCAACTCAAATATTAATTACTGTTACCTCAACACCATCCAAAAAAAATGAAAATTCCAAAATCCAAAGGATCAAGCCCAGGGAAATCAAACTTTCAATAATTTTTGCACTGCAAATGTATAAAGAATTACCAACTAGTTGCACCAATCAGAACCAAATTTTATGGTGCAGTAGAAAAGAAATAAAATTAGCAGAAATTAACTTGAATTTGCAACAGGCCCTCAGGCCATCTTATAATGTTTCGCGCTGCTTTTATGAAAACAAGGATGGTGTCTTTCTATCACTTACTTGAATATCTCCAGTAATGAAATGGTTGTGCAACATCCTTTGCCAAAGGAAATCTCTCCTCTCCCTTTGTGTTTTTACTTCTACTATTTCAATGTCTAAAAGAATAAATCTAATATTGATACTTTATCAGCTTTAGTTTTCTTCACAAGATAACTACTACCAAAATGTTTGTAGCCTCAAGTCCAGAGCCCAATTATAACCCGAAGTTTGAGGAGCACAAATCTTCATCCAAATCCACTGAGCACAATTTCTTAGGTTAAAATAGCTCTGTTTCCCCTTTTTCAGCTACATGGGCAGTGTATTATCTTTGAACCATTACTACAAGAAGGTACAGATAGAGGAAAAGTTCTTTTCGAAAACTCCCAAAAGTTAAGAATGAAAATCAGATTATAGAATCCAAAATAGCTAATTTCATTGCAACTTGTAAGTGATAGATCATCCAAGAACTGATGAAGAGCACCTGCGCTTTTTGAGATGGTGTAACACGGCAACATATAGCTGTCCTTGACAAAATTGCCAATTCAGTGAATGCTTTTCTGTAATGCCTAAGCGCAATTTCAAGAGCCCAGCCATCAATGACAAAAGCCACGTCCTGTTAAACAAGAAGCAGTGATTCAAAAAGAGAGGGGAAAAAAAGAGACTTTCAAGGAAGCTATAAGTTCAACCTACTCAGGTATCAATGCCACAAATTTAAGTCAAACATAGAAAGTGAGTGCCTACATAAAAAAAGGTTTTTAATCTACTGCACGGGTTGGAGTCACAGATATCAGCCTATCCACACAAAAGAATGGGCAAGACTTGCTACCTATTACCTCTCCCAGACCGTAGTACCCTACTTGATGCGGGAGCCTGTGCAGAGGCTGAAACCAACCAACAAGGGATCTTTCTAACACTTTTTTTCTAAATCCTCCACATATCCATTTTCATGATCAACAAAGCACTATATGCGGGAGCCTTGTGCAGACTTGCTACCTATTACCTCTCCTAGACCGTAGTACCCTACTTGATGCGGAAGCCTTGTGCAGAGGCTGAAACCAACCAACAAGGGATCTTTCTAACACGTTTTTTCTAAATCCTCCACATATCCATTTTCATGATCAACAAAGCACTATTTCTTGGTGCCTTCTCCCACCATCAATTATTCTGATATAACAGAATTTGGCTGATTAATCCAAATAAAGAAAAATAACTAAAAGGCAGAGATCAAATGAAGCTCTGACACAGAATAAATCCACGGCATCAATACAGTGAGTTAAGGTTCACATATGACACATTTACTCGGCTCTCAAACACAGTACCCAGCATCCACCAACCATTTTTTCTGGTAATGGGATTTTTTCTTTTATTTTCTCTTTTACCCTGTGCTCCAGCTTGCCTCACCTTAATTTATGCAGCGTAAAAACTATAATGGATTGTTCATAGATATGAATATTAGATTGGAGATATTCAGATCGATGAACCAGTTCAAGATTTAATTAAACACCAGTGTCTAAAGAAAAGTGTCAACTGCCGCCCATAAATTGCCAATACGATAGAGGCGAAAATGGTGTAGAGGAACAGTTATGTAATTGAGAGATGCAGTCTTATGAGGGTGCCAAATCCATACCTTGGGTTCTGAACTTGTTATTCTCATTGTAAGCAAAACCCTCTCTAAACTTCTACATACTTCATCATCAGTTTTTCCATTAATCAACAGAAGCTGTCCTTTGGGTTCTGTCCACAAATCAGAAGAGAATCTATTAACGGTTGTATAATAGTCAATGAAACATGAAAAATACCAGACTTCAGAGCATTCCTTTCCATTTTCTCCAAAAACAGCATCCGTAAAATGAAAATATGAACTACATACATCACATATTTAGGTATTACTGTTGAACTTGTATGTAAAAATCTGTTACATACAACTCCAGAATGCTGACATGTAAAACTTAACTTTTTGCAAATGCCACCTGGCCTGGGTGCACCAACTTGAGTGCTTGAGACTTGTAAGTCAATCAGTCAATGAATATTTACTCAACGCAAATAAGAAATAAAAATTCTGACCTAAAATAAACTATTTATTATTAGAGTTTCTCAGGAATCCACAGGCCGTAGTTCCCCCATGCAAGAGGGGTCTGCTATTTCAATATAGGATCAACAGAAATATGGACATATTTCTAGAATTGTAATCAATATAGCACAAGGAGCAGAGAAAAAATGATTTACCAACCTGGGGATACTAAATTGCACGACAGAGCAATTTGTAAAGCAGTACTCTGCTTGTCTCCAGTTAGCATCCAAAAGTTTATTCCTGCTCTTCTAAGTGTTGTAATTGTTTCCGGTACACCATCCTGAAAATTTTGATAAATGGTAACAAATAAAGCCCAAGAATCTAAAAGCCAAATATATGTATTAAGGATATCCAAAAATATTTAATTTAGGTAATATTAGTTACCCAACAAAAAAGCGTACCTGTAACCGATCCTCTATGGCGGCAACCCCAAGGATTTCAAAGCCATGCTCTAGTCTTTGGCAGACCTCAGCTACTCTCCACTGCAAAGAATATATTGAGGGAACAAAGTATGTCATCACCAACTTCCACGAGAGGAGGTATATAAACTCAAAGAAGAAGAACAAATGACATTAAGATATACACCTCACCTCTCTATCCACCAATGAGCTATTAGCCTCTTTAAAAATCGAAGACCATTCTTGATATTCATCATTCTCTAATTCACGCCAAGCCAGACATAATGTCCGCAGTCCCAATTGAGCATACTGTTCTACAGCTTCAGAAAAACTCCTTGTTTGTTGTCCTGAATAGTTTGCAATTAACTATTACCAAAGCAATTGAAGTATCACTGAGTGCAAGCACATCTGCTATCTAATTTATGCTGAAACACAACTTTTAGACTCTTACCACTTCCAAAGAAAATAAAAGACACAATATCACATACACAGACTCATACGATGCACTTTGGCTCAAAATAGGTTAAGGGCTAATAACATCTTTCATAAAAGTAGACATAAACGCTCTCTTTGTCCCCAGTGGAGTATCATGTGATGAATAACTAAACCTTGCATCTCCTATTTGTGGATTGCCTTGTGGCTTCATCCATATGGCATAGGTTATTCCAATTGGTAGATATGTGGTGGGGGCATGAAGACGAAAGCTTAGCAGACTAATTTTAGGGGGATTTATTTGCAACAAGAAGACGAAAGCTTAGCAGACTAGTTTTGCTTTCAACTTTTCGACTCAATATGCAAGAGGGTGTCTTTTCTGTCATCACTAGATATTGGAGCAAATCAGTTGTGTTTCCGACATAATCAAGGGTTCTGAGCAGAAATGGTAACATGCAGGTGAAAGCTTGGTAGCAAGATCCTTCTAAAATGGGTGCGCTCCCAAGATGGGAGCTCGAATCGGCGCTCCCAAGATGGGAGCTTTACAGGAGCTCGCTCCCCTCGAGACGGGAGCTCACTCCTAACTAAGATGGGAGTTTATCAGCCGTTATGGCAGTTATTCTCTTACTTTTAAGGGAGTAATGCCATTGTGGAAATAAGAATATGAAAATCATATCAATCAAGAAGTTTTGCAAATTGGAAATATCTAACTTCCATTAATCACCCTTTAAGATCAGGAACAATCTTAATAAGTATCACTTTTCCTGCAATGGTTAAGTATTTAAATATATTTCATATATGTAATTATATATAATCTATATACGCTCCTTAGGCGCTCCCAACCTTAGGAGCTTCTAGGCACTCCCACTTTGAGTTACTAAGGGTGAAAGCTTTCAGCAAGTTGAAGGACTATCGATCTCTACGAATGCAGTTTCTAGTGCCTTCTCACAGTCGTTCACTGGACGTCTACAAAAACTGACAAAGCATACCAGTATTCACGCAGGGTAGAATAGCTTCATCTGCCCCCTTTGATAGAAGCATGATTTTTCCACTTTTGCAATCTTTCACCACTACTGACATTCGTTTCCTATCAGAAGTGAACTCCAGAGTGTCTAATACCTCATACTGTACCATTGCACCATTATAATTGATTTCTGCAATAGATGAAAACAAAGACAGCAATACATCATGATTCTATCAAAGAAACCCTAGTATTTGCAGCCAAAATCATGATGCTAGTACCAAGAATATTTGCATTCTTATTGACAAAAACCATATGCAAACAGGCAGCAGCGCGAACAAGAGCTTCCTCATCCTGAGATTGTGCCTTATACATGATTGATCCACTTTTGCTATATAAGAAATGCAAAAGACACAATAAGATCATTCACAACCAACAGAAAAGAAGTCACCCAAAATAAGACCAAAGCACAATGAATGGAATATAAGCCATGTTTATCAGATTCCGGATGGGTGTTTTATAATCCTGGAACCTATTGACCAATAAAGTTGCTAAATCACCTTCTTATAGGTATCACTGTATTACATAGAGCCATAACTGTAAGAAATCTAATAACATCTGGAGACCCACTGACAACAGCATCGAGTAGCTCCATATCTGTGTACAGTAGCATGGACAAAAATAAGCACCAGAGAGTTTAAATTTTTTAAAATTGAAAGAGATCCTGCCGCTAAGGTACTAAATCCTTGTAAAAGAAGCAAACCACCAGTGGATAGCAAGTCCATGATAGAGATATTCAACCTTTTCCGGCAAAACTATTACACCTGTACAACAGTTATTCATGAATCATCACTATGAGTCTGGTCAAGCTAAAGCCTTAGAAAACGCAAATAAGTAAGCAAAATCTAGGCGTCGTGTTCGTTTTAGCCCACAAACCACAGGGATTTATGTGGTTTTTTGTATTGTCATGGGATGATCTACACAGGAAGGATAACCAAATGGAGCAAAATGAATTTGACACTGATTACAATCAAATATTTTTTACCCGGTTTCTTTCTCGCTTATTTTTCAGTTTTGGTGTCCATTTTGTGCATATTGCCAAAGGTTAGATCTGTCTCCAATCTTCCCCCACCCATACCCCCAATGATTGGGGACGACATGGGTTCTATTGTTGTTGTAGGAAAGGTAAGGACATGTAAAAGGATAGTATATTAGTAAGAAAAAGAGCAGGAACCACCAATCATTGAGAAATACCGAAGAATTGAAGGTTCACTTGGTTTCACAAGAGCCCCTTTCACATTAGCATAAAGTATAAATAGGTCATCTCAAGATTAAACATATAAAAGAGCTTGAATAGAGGCACTATTAATTACCACAAAGAAGTAAGAACTATATAATTCAATTTGGAGTCCTACGAGTGATAGATGAGTGCTAAAATAATCACGCGTACCTAACTTCAGTTCAGAGTGAACCATAACATTATGAAATCTTATGTAAGAATGGACCAAAAGTAGCACTGTATGCTTGGGAACAGGGAAGAAAAATTGCAATACAAGACCCTTTGCAACTTATCTACATGGCTAGCCTATTGGAGTTTGGGGGGCTGGGGGGAATCCATGTACAATAATACTCTGCAACTATTATTGAATTCATGAGCCATGAATCCAAAGAGGAAACTATTAATGTTCTTTATAGGCCCCACTATCATGTACAAGTCAAAAAGGTCTTATCTCAGATAACCCATGCCAATTTACTTAAAATGAGTCACTTCGGAAAGAAAATAAAGTATGCATAACGAAAATAGGAGAACTACACAAAGACAATGGAAAACCAAACCTTTCAGAGCATCCTCAGTCTCATTCCCGTAGAATATACCACCAATAAAACATCTCTTAAAGACCATTTTATTCTCAGTAAGAGTTCCAGTTTTATCAGTCAGTATGTACTCGACTTGTCCCAAGTCCTCACTAATTGCTGTGCTGCCAGATACAATTTCTGCAATTTAGATAATTAAAGACATTGAACAAACTCATAACATTATCACATTTCATTTCTCTTACTTTGCTGCATTGGCTCGTGTGCCAGTTTCAATGTCAAACATCTCATTGTCCCAATCAATAAACTTTGCATACATGCTCTTAACAAGATCCAGAGAGACCTGCCACATATCAGCAAAATTTTGAAGCTCTAATTAGTAGTCCTAATTATTTGAAATTATCCACCTTACTATCAGAGTATCAATTTATCATTTGACATGGGAATTGAATGGCTTCCCTTCAGCATAGATGAAACTAATGTATTTCACCATGTTTAAGTATTTTCAAACGCTCCACATTTCATTGCAGAGAAACAGGATTTGCGGTATTTATTTTCATACTTAGAATAAACTGAACAGAACACATCTACACAGAGCAAGCATTCAAAAACTATAAGTCCCAGTATTAGTCGAATCTACTCTTAAGATTTTCTCTAAAAAAAAAAAGAGAAACATCTATACAAACCAGTATGTGAACAAGCTCAACACCTTAAAGAACGTTAAACAATTACACTCTCTTGATCGATTAGTTTGAGCATCTTAACCTTTAAGTAATAATGCCTAGCTTGAAAAACCTTAATCATCAATGGAAAATTCTCCATTAGCTTACACTAATGAGTACAAATGACAATATGGAATCAAATTTCAATTATCTTGTGGAGAAGATTAAGCAAAAGCAACCAAATGCATGAAAACGATCAAACTTCTAACTATTGAAAACAACCTTTTAAGAAAATAATACATTTGTGCTTAGAATTTTGGAAACAGTATAGCCTGGATCTCTTTCCTGTATTGCATGTGTACACAACTATGGAGAACGGATACTCGAGAAAATGTCTAGCACATGTATCAGGTATGAATATACGCCCGATACAGCTTGACACATCTAGTTTTACTTCTATCATTACTCACATGACTTAATTCGGTTATCTTTGATGTTTTTCTGTACAAGCTTGATTTTGGCTTTAGTTTTAGGCATGATATGACACTAATATTATTACTCATCCACAATGCATCCCAGTTGTACCCGCATCCCTATCATATCGTATCACACATCTGTGATCCACAGCTATGCAACCTTGCTAGGTAGATTCCATTGATCAAAGGGAAGGTAGCACACAAGACTCAGCTAACTATGAGGTTTCGTGAATGTCCTAGTTTTTATCATTGAGGACATTCAAGAAAACCATATCATCCAAGCTCACAGGTCTTCTTTATAGCTATATATCAGCTCTTCTCACTTATATACATTCTCCTTGAAAAGGAGCACTTGACTGCCAAACATATGATTCTATAACCCATAATCATGTCAAAAGGTTCATAATTAAAAATCATCACAATGTGCACAATGACAATTGAAAAACAATCAGCAGCATTGAACATGTGTACCTTTATAGATATGGGTATCATGATTGAACAAAGAAGCTCAAACCGTAGAGGGATGACCAGCAGTTCATACCAGGGGCCTTCAGATGGATATTGAACATACCATTGCTACAGAACAAAATACCAATAGGATAGCATCACTTTTCCAAAAACAGGAACAGAAATAGAAAAGGTTTAAAAGTTAATTCTATGCTTAATAGTTAGCCAAAGATGAAGAATGATTTTGGACAAAAATATAAAACTTCATCAGTATCTGCAAATAACCAAAGATGAAGTATTATTTTGGACAATAATATAAAACTTCATCAGCATCTAGCAAGCAAATACAATCAAATTGGGCAAAACAGTTAGAAAACCAAAGCGAGGGACGCGATAACAAATTTCAGAAAAAGAATTCAAACTAACTGAAGCGCTGACAAATTTTACCGACGTTGCGTAGGCTGACCAAAACAAGCTCTTTTTCCTTTATATGCAAATTTTGACAATGAAGGAAATGTATCTATGAAGCTTTTTGACAAAAAAGGATCTGCAGATGAGGAAGCCAATGCCCATAAATCACATAGGACTCGTCATCAGTGCAATGGTCCAATGTGCAAACTATGACCAACCATTAGCAGCACAAATAGACCCAAAAAAATGGCAAAGAAAACACGGAAGTGAACAAAGAGCAGAACTAAAAACTACATACTCCAGTAAATTGAAAGTTCTGATGCTGCAATTGCTGAAAATAAAAAAACAAAATTGACATAAAGCTATATTACATGATAAATGAAAGAGAGAATAATTATCCATGTGAAAAATAAGGCTCCTTTTGGCTTGAAATACAGATCATGAATTGTAACATTTCTAGATGTTAGCTTTCTTCATATCAGTTCATAGATCATTTCCAAACCCCAAAAGAAAAACTGCCTTTCCATTTCCTTAATATTCCCAGTCAGTGACTTTACAGTCACAGAAAATGCAAAGACCAACAAGCAGCATGACTATACATCTTTTCTAGATATCCTCTTGATATAACAAAGCATCGGATAAAAAAGAAAAACATACTACTAAGAAAATCCACTGGTTGACAAAAATGTAGAGAATTCCTTAGTGGTACAAAGATAAACTTCGGCTGAACTATCTTCGTAGAGATTAAGGAGAATATGAATGAGAAACTCACAGAAGGAGCAAATCCAACACACAATTCATCTGGTTGACATTAGGGTAGAGAATTCCCGAGTATTTCAGCTGAACTATTACTTAGAAATTATATGAGAAACTCACAAGAGTTACATGAAGAAACTGTGACACAAACCACCCCCCTCCCCCCCGGTCCACGTCCCACGTCTAAAGTCTACATGGATGATTCTGCGTATATAAGGAACGGAACCATGTGGGCTACTACAAGTACCTTAGGCTTAAGCATTTTGGGTCATGTGGTGTGGCTTGTGGATCAAAATAAAGGTACTGGGCCAGTGGTTTACATGGGGCGTTACTAATGGCATTAGAGCAATCCGTGTGCACGACCATGTGGGCCTTGGACTTTGGATTTGGTTTGGTTTGATTTGGTTTGGATTGATGATTTTAGTGCTCAACCCCTCGCGAGGGCGCAAGGCTATAAAGGTGGGGAGATTATAACACCCCATCCCATGTCGGAAGTCTACATGGATGATCTTGGGTATATAACAAATCTTGTGGGCTACTACTAGTACCTTGGGCTTAAGCATTTTGGGCCATATAGTGTGGCTTGTGGATCAAAATCAAGGTATTGGGCCAGTGGTCTGCATGGGGCATTACAGAAACTAACACACATTCATCGATCCCCTATCCGGGATTAAACCAATTTCAGAGTGAAGATATTAGTTCTATAGAACAAGAAGTACAAGAACTACAATGGGGGCAATATCCAATTCATCAGCAGATCATTGGAATTGCAAGCAAGACAGCGCTGCAGACAAGCAGCGGCTATGAAATTCTCAGCTATGAATGGGAAAAAAGAGGTCACAATTGATTGGCATAAAGGGCAAATTAGATGGTTGGATGATCAGATTCCGTGCATGCGACAGAGACGTAGTCTGAAGGGAAGAATAAAGCAGTTTAAGAAAGCTAAACAAGAAAAACAAAGTAACAGAATTTGGCAAACCTTTCTTGCTTCAGTATCCTTCCAAACATTCCCTGCTATGCCTAGAACAATAACAACCACTATCTGGAAAATAAATATTGCTCCCGTCAGCTTGTCAATCATCATATCCATAGCTGTAAGCTTTGGTTCAGGTACACCCCTGCTCATAGCCAGCTTTGTTTCATTGCCTGAAGATAGAATAAATACAATGAGGAATAACAACTCCCCAAACAAATGTAAAAGTAAATCACAATCTAGGACAAGATGTAAAAAGACTAGGAAGCCAGTGGTCAGTATAAGATTCAGAAGCAAATTCAGTACGACTACTCCAAACATTTGGAAGCAATGATGCGATGGAAGGAACATAAAAAGGAATTCTATGCAAAAATCTACAGGAACATAATTCGGAAAACTTCTTTGCAATGCGTATTTCCATCCACAAATGTCAGGCACAAATCCCTGACCTTACATTCAGAGTTCGGGACTGACCCAACGAGATTCCAACCCCCAGCTTCAATCATTTGGGTAACCACCCACATTAAAATTAGAGTTCGCAAAGTTCAAAAACTGTGGGGCAAATTGTTCTATCCAGTCCTCGTCAAAAGTTTGAGGACCCTTCCCAAATATAACTCTCAACAACATGTTCAATCTTCCACTCATTCAGAAGAAACTATAAGAAAGCCAGAACTATTAGACATCCTGCAGTCACCAGCAAACATATCTATCCAATTTCACACAAATAAAGAGCGTCCGCAACTACAATTGGCAATTAAACAGTTCTAAAAGAAAGAACCATTGCTTCCTCACTCTCCTCTCTCATTTTTGTCATTGCGCATTACCTATTAGCTCCATTGGATAAATTGCCACCCTTTCCAAAAGAGGAAAGAGAGAACAGAAACCTATTATCAGTATTATGCAGATATATAGACGTAGCAATAACACAACAAATTTCATACTACAACGGGCAAGATTTAGTAAACTGTGATTTAGAAGTGACTTTGATGATTTGTTCATAAAACTTGCCTGTGTAGACAGCAACTCCGCAAGCCCACTCAGTATTCCGCAAGTAGCATGATTGAAGAATTGTGTTTTTGATCGTTAGAGGACACAAGTCATTGTCAATGAAAGGAGGAAACAACCGCAAATTTGCATCAAATCTTCTAATGTCTTTATCTGGATTAGGACACTCAATTACACCCTGCAAAAGAAGTAGACAATGCAAATCATCACCACCACTATACTGTAGAAGGAAAATGTTGGCAAAATTCCTAGCCATGATAATGCATGGAAAGAAAAGCTCACCTTGACTTTGTGTAATAGCTCAACATCAATTCCCATGCAAGCAGAGGGTATCACCCTCGTCTTAAGATCAGTTTCACCATCTAATGCAGACGTCTGCAAATATGTTTACACGTTAAAAATAACTTAAATATTCAAAAGAGCAAATGTCATATTCCGACAATACTACCATTGTCTCTGACAGCATATAAAGTAGCATAAACCGTACAAGATGGACAACTGTGTTACCACAAATGTTGATGATGCAGATTATAAATAACAGCATTTAAAATAACGTATTCATAGCAAGAAAAATATTAGGAACCCAGAGAAGTAAAACAGTTCAATATAGTCACTCTCCAGTTCTCCCATCCTAGCCACATCTGTTGAGTGTGATACTACCAAAGCACCAAACTTTACTGCCCTATATTTTGGGTTTGTTTTCTCAGTTGAGGTTCCCCTCTTCCTCTTAGAAAAGTTGATACACTTCTTAGATGACATACTCTTAATGGCCATATTATGCATTTTCTTTTTCTCAATTGATGCTTTCTTCCTCTTAGAGAAGGGCATCCCCCAAGGAAGTTCCCTGTCCCCATTCTCATGATATCTTTGCCCATCAATTTGATCTTTCCATCATGACGTATTCCCCTTCTTTTAGATACGTCCAATAACCAGACAACTTTCTCATACCTATTCAACCAGACGACTTTCTCACACCTATTCAACCAGGCTCCCCTGAGACTATACATAGTATACTTTGCTGGCACTTTGTCAGCTCGAAGTCTATTATTAGGTAAGATGGTTCGGGTACTAAGCCCCAAAAACTGACATACCCATTGAATTGAATACAGGATAGAATGAGATTGTTCTTATATGATTGAACAACTTTCATGCAAATGTGCCATAGATTTTTTCACCACACACTTTCTTCTCATGCTTCATCAAAAGGGTACCAACATGCTCGAAGAAACCAAACCAACTTCCAGTTTTGTTTCCGAGAAAAATATGAAGGTAAGCTGGCTTTATTCCCCAAGTGCAACCGTAACTTCATTTACCATTTTAGGAGTCAATTGTATACTGGTAAATTTAATTTTGGTACAGATGATATGATATTGTGGAGCTAATTAGTTGTTTGCGTTTACGCACCTAGTACCCTTGACTAACAAGATGAAGTCCTCATCGCATACTTGGCTCTATACCAAGAAACAAATTAAAATAGGACTAGAGCTTATTTGTTTTGGCAAGTGATGCACCTTATGTTAGTGTATGTGCCTAAAACCTGGGTGTAGTGGTTCAAGCCTGTCTCCTGTTCTTTCCTTCTCGTCTTGCTTCTCAATGGAGCACTATATAAAGTGATCTAAAAAATTACTCCGTATCAAATTTGTGCATTAGACTTCTTCTGTATAGGAACACTACAAAGACTGAATGAAACTCTTAACGCAGCCAGTTTAAGAAAACGATACAAATGGAATGCAGTAGGTAAATTCAAACAAAATACATCTTTCCAGGTCATCACACATACAACTCTCACACTACTTATTTCAAAGAAATTGCAAAACTTCTCCAAACAATAGTGCCATGTATTACTGAAATGGTTAGGTGATTACAGCCATGTGTGGTCGTAGAACTATTTAGCCCACCCATTTAAGAAAACAAAATACCATCTTACCAATGTTTTACCATTAATATGAAGATAAAAGATACAAATACTTTTGCTTAAAACAATTTCTTGGCAAAAGTCTCCAACGGATAACCTTCTCAAATCATTTGTTTACCTCAACATAGCAGAGACCTTGTGGGTCAGAGGTACCAACTAGAACAAGATCACATGGCACTTCATCATTCTCACGAAGCCATACAATATTACCAACACGAATGTCCTGGGCTTGAATCTGAAAGCGAGTACACCAACCAAGGCAGATGGAGAACAAAGGTTAGGGTCACAAAGCTTAGAAAGAAAATAAAGAACACAAACTCAGGTCTGAACCTATGGTAATGGACTCTTCTAAATGTACAAAGTACTCTGTGAGTCACTTGAGATTTTGGTAACCTTATAGAACATGTGCCCGACATGAGCAGCAGGACTCCATGGTATCCACCCAGCAAGCACATTTGATCAAGTTTTCCATATAGCTAAGGGCCTCCCGCAATTGGAGTCGCCACTTGGTTTAGGCTAACTAAGCAACCAAACAAGGCTACTAGTCCGTCATAACCAGAGATTACTCAGCTCAGCAGCTAAGTTAAGGACCTAGCGAAATGGTTAGCCTCTACTCATCATTCATGGTATTTTAACGACCTTTGAATTAGATTTTTAAGTAGGGAGGAGGAAAGCATGCAAAGCAGATTAGCATAAAAGAAAAAGATGAATGTGGCTGTGGCTCTTGCACTAATAATTCATAAACGGAAAAGTGAAGTATAAAATAAGTTATCCAAAGTCTAGAAAATGGTGAGATCGATAATCTTTTATTGCCGGCCGGATGTCTCCTCATGCAAACATATCAATTTTGTGCAATTTTAATTTAGCAAGTCTTCTCTTTGATCACAAACCGCAAGAATGTGGATTAGGGACAAGTATATGGGTTTAGGCTTAGAATAATAATGGGGCAGTGCCTATAGATGGACTTCGACGTACATGTTAAAGTGAAATATGGACAGAGTAACAATGTTTGGGGGTTGTATCCATTTTTAAGAGGCTTCTCATTGTATTTATAGGCAAGGAAGAGCTCCATACTCTGAATTTTTCCTCCAAAATTTTAAACGTGTATAAAATAAGATTGAAAGCTACATAATCAATAGGGTTTTGAAATGGACAAAATTGTCATACATGGGTAAATGGGTAAAAGTTTACGTCCTAAGGTCCAAACATGCATCCGCAAGTTTTGAAAGCCCGAAGTTTGCGGACGCCAGGCTTGACCCTACGACCTCAACGTTGAAGTTACAAGTCCACAAGGTTAGACAGCTCAACAGACCAAACTTTATAGGCTTGCCCCAAACACTAGAATTTGAATTTGCACGTGGTTTCCACCGTAAAGGCTATTTGAGTCTACTTTCTGGCCCAAGTAGTTTGATCGCAAATCTTCTGAACATCGAAATATATGACCATGTTACCCTTGGTTGAACACCCGATCATTTTTGTAAAACAATGATTTCTCCTTTGTTATAAACCGGGTCTAAGACCCATTTGTACAGTTGAAAAAAAATTCAATGTACTTAAGGATAGTGCAACATGCAAATCAAGCATAAAAATATGGAGTTTACTTTACAAGAAGTAAGCTGAAAGCAGACCGTTCCAAAGATGATGGCGGGCACTTTCGTGCAAAAATAAATCACAAAAAACCCAGGTTAGGAATAACGGGTAATAGAACTTGGGATGTCTATTAAAGTTAAACTATGCACAAAGTTCTGTAATTCATGAAAACCCTACTGCACGTTGTAGTACCACTTTACTATACAACAAAAGAAGAGTACATGAGCACATTATAAATAAGAACATCTTGTTCTGTTCATGTGTCCCAGGAGATAAGAATTAGATGAATCCGATATGTAGACTTGTACCCATCCCCTACAAACTTACCAATACCAAAGTCTGTGTAAAACAGGTAAGAACAAAGTAAGCATAAACTTTGTATTGGGTTATTCCCATTCACAAGGTGTCCAGAAACCTTAGTCCTTTGACTACTGTATCAATCTCTAAATACAGTATCTAACAGGTAGAAAGTCAGTAAATATGACATTCTATATAGATGCATCTGATAGAATAGATGAAGTAGAATCATGTTTTATCTTCATAAAATAATACTCTTATCCTTTAAGGGCCAAAAGTGATGAAGCATCCTTGATATCTCCTAAACCTCATTGTATGCTTTTTAAGACTGTATTAGGTCAATTTGACTCCTTAATGCACTAGCATAACGACCTTCGGAATAGATTGGTACGAGCATAAATTTAGCGGACCATACCTATGTCCATGATTTTCAGCGTCACAACCCCTTTGCAGCAATTTTTTTTTTTTTTTTGTGGTTAAGTTGTACCCCATTTGCAGCAGCTTGTTCTCTGTGATGTATAATATTTTTTTCCTGTCCTAAAATTTGCACCTTATTGTATTTTTCTTCCCCATTGGAAATAGAATTTTTGGCATATTTTTTATTGCTATATACTAATCAGGAATGCAATATCCTCCACCGCTCTATGTAGTCTCTGTCCTTTTTGCATTTTTCATTTTAGCCCTCATGAACAAGTTAAAGGGTGACGCAGGCATACTAAACACACACAAAATCACAAATAGCACCCCATAATTTGTGAGGAGCTATATAATTGGTTACATAGAGTGACAGTTATTAAAAAAACCCACATTTCCGTCAAATAAACAACAAAAGACAGTTGAATGCCATACGAGTTTTTTGATGCCCCGCTTGACAACCCAAACTTCTTTCTCATTTGCTTTCTCATCAGAGAGATATCTATTATAGTCATCCCATCCTTCTTTAGTTGCTGAAACTGCGAATATAAAAATGAGCGGACCCCATGTACTTGCAGGATTTACTGGAGTAATCAGTGGCCACAGTTGAAGGCAGGCAATCAGCAAAAAGTACTGATTCATGAACCGACTGGACATGAGGAAAACATTGTTAAGAAGGACTCGCACGGAGAGGGGGTGGGGGAGTGTAACACAAGAACAGATATATAATCTGAAAGCCAAACTAAACATATAAGCAAAAGAAGGAAATAAAATAGCTCATCATTTTAACCCCAAGTTCAAAATGTTTGCCACAGAACTGAGGATCAAGTGCTGACATAATAAGTAGGCATATAGATTGATAAAGCATGAAGCATCGAGTATAGTAATCAGCAAGGTTGTTATAGTCCACAACGATGCCATACATGGGACTTTTCAAATCAAACAACGTCCAATAAGAATCCCAACAAACCTTCACTCAAATATGCAGTGAACAAACTGTACATGCAATATGATATTTTAGAAAATGCAGGGAAAACTGAAGCATTCAGTTCAACCACAATGTATTAACTATCACATAAAATGTATGAAGCCCCTGGATTCCTCATATCAGGGATGATTGGAAGGATATCAAGGGAAATTTATACGCAGCACATAAAACTGGAGAGATTTAGAAACAGAGCATGGATGGATACATAACACAGACATGCCAATTCCTACAAAATATCCTAGAGAAATCCTACAGCAGGCTCAAAAGTTTACATCCACCAGCAACCCCACAACAAAAAACCAAGTTAATTTCAATAATTTGCAATTGATGAGTGCACAAAGAGTGGTTTCAAACCCTTCCGATATAACACATTGCACCAGCGAAGATATGTGCCCAACCAGTACTGAAGGCTCTTGGCTTTCTACATATGGAAATAAGTGAGGGCTTGAGGTATGTTCTATATGTTCTGGATTCTGGAACCACTCACATCTAAACCACGGGGGAAAAGGGAGAATCAGAACCAGCATACTGGACATTCCATATTATAGATTTTGAGAAAACAGGGGCTAATATACACACTTAAACCACCCAGTAGAATCTTTCTTGAGAATATTGACTCTC
This sequence comes from Rhododendron vialii, assembly GCF_030253575.1. Lineage (NCBI taxonomy): Eukaryota > Viridiplantae > Streptophyta > Magnoliopsida > Ericales > Ericaceae > Rhododendron > Rhododendron vialii. The sequence continues at coordinate 10,709,950 of NC_080560.1, forward strand.
TTTAAATAGATAGAAATTAAATAAATCAGTCAAAATCCTGGTACGTATTGAGCACAGTTTTCCGGAAGGGACTTCAAACAATAGTCAACTTCTTTTATAGGTTCTTAAATCTTACCCAACAGTCTACAATTGCAACTTTGAGAACCTAGCATCTGAAATTATAGAGTAAACAAATGAAAAATTACCTGAATTGTTCCCATAAATTCTTTGGAAGAAAGTTTAATAAGGTATATTTTCTGTTTGATATACGGTTATCACAGTAAAGATCTTGCGAGAGCTCATCATCATTGATGGAAACGTAACGCTTCATGTCTGACATAACAGAGCGTGCTTTTTGGCATGTTCATCCCAAGTTTATCTCCATGTTCAACAACATTTCGAATTCTGCACCTATAAAAAGAAGTTCAGTTAATACAGCAACATGAGATAATTAAAATTTTGATCTTTTGACATACATATCACGTTTTTCAGCCATAAAACACATCCTATTTTGCACACTCAAAACAACCAAAAAAAAAGGAGCTTCGTCACACTCTCAGATATAGGGAGGCAAATGTAAAATTAATTTCAACCAAAAATTTAAAGGAATGGTGGAGGGTGTGAAGTTTCTGTTGCACAATTGTGATCGCACCATCAAAGGGATTTGGAGGGAATAGATGTGCACATCGCCTGGTCAAGATGGGACTGAAGAAGAGGAACTGCAGTGATGACTGCGCACCACAATCTGTGGGTGGTTTGCTGGTTGAATATATGCTGACAGCTGGTTCCAAGAGAATCTAGTTTCTTGTCTATTGTTTCTGAATCTCTGATTCTTTTATAATTTTCTCCATGATCTCATATCAGCACCTCAGCACTTGTATGAATCAAACATGGAACCCGTGTACACAAAAATAATACAGCCTTTCAGAAACATATTCTCGCCTAAAAAATGCTTCCTGTAGCAAGTTCCTATTTTCATGCTAGTTGTAATTGCGACAAAAAAATAGGTAGACCAACAAAGCATTCATCCGAAATTTAACCAAATTCTTGAAAATGCAAAATCCCACTGTGCGAAAAAAGGCATGTGCTTCTTGTCCCAATCCAAAACGGTAAAAGTATCGTGTATTAAAAACTCAACCTCGAAGCACACTCGGGTTTTCCCAACTCCAGTATTTAGCACTAGGAAACAAATCTCTATCTCCAATGTTGAAGCAGTTTCAGCAGTTTCTCATTCCTTCTTAAGATGCCAAACTTATAAACTGATATCACCCAACTCACCATTGCAATAGTCATTATCTTACAGAGTCATCACATAATACCATAATCTGACAAATCTAAGCAACCATGGTAAACTGGCATCCTCAATCACAAACATAACCAAGACCCATATGGGTCTCTTATTTTAATGATCAAACGGAGCCTACAAGCTCCAGGGTTCAGGTATTCACCAGAAATTCCCTTCTAATAGGTTTCAAATCCCAATTCACGGTACATATTCAAATCAAAACCCTCAAAACCAGATAGATAAATCACCCAATTCGAGGAAATAAATCACAGAAACGTTATAAGTCGCACCTCTTTTGGCTGCTTCGTCGTCGTCGTTGTTCTTCTCTATGCGGCCTGTGCTTGAGATGTTTGATTAACTCGAGAGATGGAATATGCTGCGCATCTATGGGTGGAGCGGTAAATCGGCCATCAACGGATCCGATTAATATATGTATCCGTCCCCTTTAAAAACCTGATGCGTACAAGGCACTCATGGCCTCACGGGTGTTTTGAGCGGAAACGGTAAACTCCTAGTCTTGGGTCAAGATGGAGGGTTCGGTTGGGTGTAATCGTGGAGAAGTTCTTTTTGGGTGCCACGAGGGTACAACAGACGTGCTAAAATCAGTTGGGTTGGAAAATTATTGAACTTGGTTTTATTTTATTTTGAAGCGATTTTGTCTGCTTACTCACAAAATGCAAATGAAATATTGTTTATTTTGGCTTGATTCAATGCGGACAATAACAAGGCCCCGTTTCCGACTACAATTGCTTTGCTGTTATTGAAATTTTTTTCGTGTTTGTTAGTTTTGCACCAAAATTTCATGTACTATTATTGATTTATCTCGACGAGAGAAATCGAAAAATTAAAAATTCAACTTTTTACCCAAATTTTCTTGTAAATATCCAAGGAATTGGGCTTTTCTTGACTTTTTGAGTTATGTTTTGATATTTCCGGAAATTATTGTGTAAAAATCATAATTTTTTATTTTTTCAATAATACATTTAAAAAAAATTGGCGCAAAACTAAAAAAACTGAATAAGAACAAAACAAAAAATTATAATACATTACTTGTAGTTTAGCGGAAACAGGCCTAGAAAAATAAATTAAATCTATATATAATAGTAATAAAAAGCGCATTTTGCCCTAAAACCGTGGTAGAGCTTCCCCAATTGGAGGGTTCGGTTTTGGGGGCTGTAATCCGAGAGGAAATATCAAGACGGAATAACAAGGTTTTTTAATATATATTTTTTAAACTAAGTTACAAAGAAAAGGCTTGACATGTTAAATTTGACATGAAATAGAAAATGGCAAATAACATCTTGGTTGGACTTCCTTTAAATGCCAACTCATCTATACTATTTTGCCCTTTGTTTCTGTAGTTATTACAAATTACTCCATATTTTAGGGTCCATATTTTAGGCAGATAGAGGTTCTACTCTGGACAACTACTATGGGCACGCTAGTTTCTTTTTGAGTTTGGGTTGCACAATCTCTATTATAAAACAGAAGGGTGTGGGGACAAGTTGTTACAACGGCTCAGATTTGTTTGATCTAAGGGTTGACATGTGCTCCCCAACTCTCTTAAGAAAGTGCCCACAATCTTTCAAATATTTCACAAAAATGTCATTTCTTTTTTTACCCAGCTTCTGTTGTTGGCATGATAAAAAAAAAAAATTTCCAACTCCTGTCGTTTGGGTTCTCTCTCTCTCTCTCTCTCTCTCTCTCTCTCTCTACAAATTCCGTCAGAAGTTAGGCCAATAAACATTCATTTCGATTATAAAAAAAAAAAAGAAACATTTCTTTGGGATTTTTTATATATTCCAACGAAGCTAGTTGAAGAAAGTTGCGTGAAAAGCTGGGCCAAGAAAGCTAATGTAATGGGTCTAACAAAGAAACCATTTTTTGAAAGCCGTGTGAAACATTCTTTCGGGATTTTTTTGGGGAAATTTTTGGTGCCTGTTTCTTTCCAAGGTGTAAGTAGTGTTTAAATTTCAATTTAACTGCTGTTTCGAGTGGAATTTGTGCATGTTCTAAATGTTCAAGAAATTTTGGTGATTTTTTTTGGTGTGGGTGGGTAGGTGTGTTGTTAAATGTTACACATAATCGAGTTTTGTTATTTTGACTCCTCTTGACGTTCCGTTTTGAATGATAGTTTAGTAGTATAGTCCGCGCCTAGGTCCATGTGTTTTTAGACCCTTCTTTTTCTCCCTTCCTTTTTCTATTATCATCGGGTTGCTCGTGTCTGCAAGAGTAGAAATTGATGCAATTCTTGGCAGAAATTGAATTTCAGAATAGTAACTCTATGGGTACATAATTTTCAGCAAATTGAGCCAATTCCGATCAGGGTGGGTAGTGCGTAGGCACGGGCAAACACTATCCCTCCGGTGATCGCTTACACTTAGTATTTCAACCAAAGCCTGAGTTCTTTGTAGCTTTTTTCGATAGCCAGTTTTTTTCTCACGGTCCGAACTAATTTTTTTTTACTCTTTATATGGTTAGTTTATGGTGTTTGATAACTATTAATAATTAAAGTTACATTGAGGTTTTTGATTTCTAGGTTCTAATATGTTCTTTTCTTTCTTTTTTTCTGCAAATGAGTTTAATAGATGTGGTGGGGGATCCATAATAGTACTATTTTAACTTTTTTACTTGGTATTTATTGGGATTCCATAAGCAAATTGATAGTTTTTTGTAACTAGCTTAAAAGTTTAATTGGGAAAGTACCGTAAGCATGTGTAATTCTCTTTCGTGCCACAAAGAAAAAGATTACATACTACACATTAATAAATTGATTTAGTGTTTGAACCACTAGCTAGCAAGTGCCATAGGTACGTGCAATTCCAACCGGAATGCGTAGTGCCGTAGGCACGGGTAAGCACTTGTTTGAAAATATTTTGTCAAGATGCCCCCGTATGTGTTTGTTGTAATATGAATGGGCGGGTGAACAGTGTTTCGGTAAAAGAAGCGAAGCACCGTAGCAAAATACATTCTCCCGACTTGTATACCGAATCTACTGCTGGTTAGTTTTTTGTGTTTATCTTAGGTAAAATAACTAAAAAGGCATTCTACATTATCTAGTGTACGTGCTCTTAGTAACCTATTCTGTAGTAATCTCGTTATTAACTTGAGCAAAAATGTTATTCACACAACAATCCAAACATAAATCTCTAACATACATGTGAACTCTACACATACTACTATGTGTGGGCTCCACATGTATGTGAGAGGTTATGCGAGTTGTTGTGTGAATAGCATTTGGTGGGTGATCCGCTTTGAGTATTTATAAGAGTTATCTGATACAGGAGAGATTTTTCAGTGCCGAGCGGGTATATCCCACGTGATATCTGCTCGGCGCATCCGAGCCGTTCGATACATTTTTGAACGGCTTGGATTGAAACTCTCTCTCTACACTCATCCCAACACTTTCTCTCTCCTTTCCTCAATCCAAATCTGAGCCGTTCAAAAATGAAATGAACGGCTCAGATACGCAAACGAACATCACGTGGTACCCGCTCGTCACTAAATTTTTTTTTCCTGATACAGAGATGTCATTTTGGAGAAGTATTGTTGTATATTTTTATGCGTTGTAAAAAGAGTTGACACTTGAGCAGGGTTCATCATTCTTCTCAATAGTACGAGCATTTCCTTGGGTGTATGTGGTCTTCGACCACTCGAAGTACTTGCAAATTGTCTGATCAAAAAATAAAAGTACTTGCAAATTGCAATTAATCCTCTTCGTGTTGAAATGCATAATAAAGTTCCAAAAGTTTTTGGATGACTATTTTACAGAAGGAAAATCCACAAAAGGAAAATCCACAAAAACAAGCAGCAGCAGAGGAGATAAAAGAGGAGGTAAATTGGCTTTGATGAAATGGTTCGGTAAATGTACCGAAGTCCTGTTCACAAGTTTTCTCATTTCTTTATTACTTTCTCTCTCACTCTCCTCAAAAAAGAAAAAAGAGAAATAAAAGTAATAATATTTTAATAGAGAATATGTTAAATAGATAATATTTATATAGTGTTGAAAGAGATATAAATAGGTAAAATGAAAAAAATGCACTGTTTACTAGCAATTTTACCAAACTAATGATAAACTTGCTCTAAAATCCCTACTGTAGCTATTTTGTATTTCATCCGTCCCAATTTACTTGTCTCAGTTCTATTCTAACCGGATAAAAAAATTAGTTATATCTTTAAATTGGTAATGAATTTTATATCCAATATGGATCTTGTTTGATAGATCTCCATTTGTTCTATAATACAATGTTTTCAAATCACCTGAAGCATTATAAATTACAAGATATAATCAATTGAAAAGTGGCACAAATTCCAAAAAGTGACAACTAAATTGGGACGGAGGTAGTAGCTATTTTCCTGATCACTATTGAAGGATAGGATTATTACCATGTAACCTCCCTTTTTCTATTGTGTGCGGAGAACAAAACACATTAGTGGAGGGGCGAGCATTGAGAGGGCTTAACTGAATCTTTGGGTATGAAAAATGCACTAAAAAAATTATAAATTTTTTTTTACTATTGTCTGCACTTGGTTATTCGCGCAAAACTAGAAAAGTGGATAATATAACTCAATAAAATAAAATAAATTAGGCTCAATATATTTCTAATCAAATAGTAAAACACTTTAATTTGTATAGAGGTTTTGGATTAAAAAAAAGTTTTTACATGATTTTGTCACCGCTGAAGGCTCCGTTCCAGAACACCTTCTTAAAAAATAAGTACTTATTTTCACATTTTTAAACTCAAAAATAATGTAAATAAAAAATTATTTTTTTATATTTTTTGCACCGTATAAAAGATCTTGATAAGATCTATCAAACAAGATCCATATTGCTAGAAAAATTATTTGCGTAGACACATTATTTTTTAGCTTGAAATTGCCTTCTTAAAAAATAAATACTTGAAATGAATTCCGGAACGGAGCCGAAGTAAAACCTGGAATATCACTCGAAATACGAAGAATAGCACTCGAACAACCAAAAAGGGTAATTAGGTCTATTTTTACCAACTTCCAGTGATGTCATGCATATTCTGCCAGAATCCCTGACGGCTACTTCACCACGGGTTAAATTTGTTAGGGGGATTTAAACTTAGAGGGTGTTTCCACTAATAAAAAATATTAAAAACTTAATATATTTTATCATCTCATTTTCACTAACAAAAAAGTTTTAACATTTTATCATATCGTTTTCACTAACAAAAAAGTTGTTAAAAATACATTTTTTTGCTACAATAACTTTACTCACAAACCCATCAACAACTTATTCACTACCGGAAACAACTTGACATTTCTCAACAACTTATTCACTACTGGAAATAACTTGACATTTCTCAACAACTTATTCACTACCGAAAACACCTAACAACTTCTCAATTACAAATAAAAATCTACAAACTTTTTACTACTGGAAACACCCCTTAAAGGGCGCGTGTTTTCCCAGTAGTTGTGGGTTGTATTCGTGTTTGTCAAAAACCTTGAGGGTAGCTTTTGTAATTCACAAGTAGTTAGTACAGTAAGCAAAAAGCAATTTGTATTCCAGTGGCGTAACCAGTGACGGTGATGTGAGGCTTCGTTCCAAAAATCTTCTTAAAAAATAAGCAGTTTATTTCATATTTTCAAACTCAAAAATAATGTAAATAAAAAATAAAATTTTAATTTTTTTCGCGTCGTCGAGATCTTTCAAATAAGATCCATATTACGTATTTTTATATTTTAATAAATTTATAATTTTTTAACGTGAAATTATCTAAAATAAGGGTTTTTTTTCTCAAGGGGGCCTGAATGTACTAGCGTAACCAGTGACGGGATGTCCACAGTTTCCAGCCCACGCAATGGGCATCCGAACCTTCGTGTACGATACTAGGAATCTTCAACTGACTGCGTGTGCACCTTTTTCTTTCCTATATACAGAGGATTTTGGTGAACCTCTCAAGATGACCGAAATCTTCGGTAGAAATAGAAATGTGAATACTATTTAATTTGACAATGTGATTTTTGATCGGATGTGTCGTTAGGAATTATAATTTTATTTTTGTCTCTCCCAAACATGAAAATTTGGAGAAAGTGATATCACATTCTTATTTATGTTCATTTCAAACGTCGGAATCATGAAAGTATAATGTCACATTCTTATTTCTCCTCAAGATTTCTGTCATTCAAACTAAGCCTAGGAGACTTTAATTAATAGTATCAAATGATAAAAGATCTTCGAGATGAAAAATACCATCATATGTAACGTAAAATTGAATGAGATTAATTACTAGTATAGTTCTAGAATTTGACTGACATATGTTATTTCATAAGACCCAATGTGCTATTGTTTTACGCTATAAATCAAATTCTTTGACCGTGAAAAGAATTTGGATAAATCATATTGGACAGTTCCATTAATGAATATACTGTACTTCAGTGAGACGACGAATATTGAAACGATCGATTTGATTTGCTTGGAGAATATTTAAATGCATACAAAATAATGTAATAAAAAGGTACTATTCGAATTATTGAAGGCTTGTGTTAGCCTACAATGTTTTGTATTTGAATTATGCCTTAACGAATTTTGTATGTTTGAACTTCGTGGAGAATTTTTCAAAGTTTTGATTATGCTTTTATTGATTGATAACATATTTTTGCAAAATTTATTGTGCTCATACTATCTAAATGCTTTTATGAAGTCTTATTATAATCTAAAATTTGTAACTTATAGTTTCAAATCTAAAAATAATTGACTGGTACGTATATTTCAATGGAGAGTACATAGGTCCTCATTTGTTGTCCTTTTAAAAATTTCAACTTAATCAAGGAACACAATCATTGTATCTTTCAATACATTATTTTTCAATTTTACCTTCCAATCATTACATTTTCTTATTTTGTTAGTACCACTGCTTAGTGCAATTGGGATAGACCATTTGGGAGCTAAGGTTATGAATAGCCCTTGACCCCGTATAACCCTAACACCCCACTAACCCAGCTGATGTATATCGCCTAACCAAAAAAAAATGTACCATTGAGGGGGAGTTTTCTCCTTAAAAAAAAATCAACTTAGTGTTTTGTTTTGTCTTTATTTAATTTTTCTCAAAAGTTATAGGCTAAATTCACAAATTATTTTTATGCATTTAAAAATAATAATTCGCTCAATTAATGAACCTGTTTCGCACAAATATCAATTTTGTTACTACCACCACAAAATACACACACTCACATCACTGCATGTCTCGCGAGTGCCAAGATGAAGTATTGACCATTGATTGTGATGGATCGCTTAGTTTGTGCCCTATAATCAAACCCCCAAATCCGTCTAACGAGTGGGTGTGGAGAAGATATTAAATGTTCTTGAGACAAAGTTGAGCATGAATCTGAATCTTGTGTAGGGTTGGGACATTAAGAACCTGATCATTTTAAGATTTTGTATTTAAATTTAAAAGTAATGATAAGTATAAAGAGAAATAAATTAATAATTGAAAATACAGATAACTCTTATAGATGAGTGCATTTGTCCGTGTCTGGTTATTGAATTTTATTGCCACAAGAATATGGTCGCGGGAATCCTCCTAAAGTCCTGATAATGGTCTGACAGTGACGATGCCATCGAAATATCAGAGTAGCAGTTGATTATCCGGAGTGAACTAGAGAGAGAAGAGAGATGGAGAGCGGGTCATCGACGGCGCCGAAGAAATGGTCGTTCAAAGGGAACGAAGCGCTGACAAAGGCGTCGGCGACCAGCATCAGAACTGTACTGATGAATACCATGGGTAAAATCGATCCGCGAGACCCAAGGCCCACCATTCCTCTCGGCCACGGCGACCCCTCCGCGTTTCCCTGCTTCCGGACCACTCCCGTGGCCGAAGACGCCATCGCCGACGCCGTCCGGTCCGCCAAGTTCAACGGCTATGCCTTACAGGTTGGCATTCCGCCAGCGAGAAGGTATCTATCTTCTCTCTCCATATATACATACCTTATGCGTTTTTATTTTTTCTGATCATTTACCTAATACTCCATCCGTCCGTTATCCCTAAACGAATGTCCATTTTGAAAATTCTGAAAAGTCTTGACAAAAAGATTGTCCAACATTACACTTTTGTCCTTTGTTTTCTATATTCAAGTACCATGTCATTAACCAACTAACTAGGGCTAGCTTGGTTGACAGCCATGACTCTTGCATCTTATTAGGAGGTCATGAGTTTGAATTTCTCAACCACTATGTGGGTAGGTTATTTGCTTAGAGGAGTTTTCCTTTATTTTTTTGTTTCTTCCCTACGAGGGCTTATTTCGTATTAGTTGCCTCATCAAATCATCAAAACCTGAAATCCTATCGTAGTCAAGGACAAAGCCAGAGGGGTGCCAAATGTTGCCATGGTCTCCGCTCAAGTTTACTACCCAGTAATTTTCGGAATTTATTATGTACATAAAATGGTTTCTCACAGTTTCTTGAATTCTTTACGCAGTGTTGCCTCTCTTTCGTGAGTATTCCTTTTAAAACCATGACATGACTTCACTTGTTTTCATGTTACACAACACCTTCAATTTTTAACACCGTAATATAATTTTCATAATGTTTTTGTACGAAACTCTCTTTTTTCTTGGTTTATGATCATTAGAAGATCCCTAGATGGTATAGATATTTTCTTCCACGAGGAAACTAGTTATTCGGGTAGATTACTTGAGAAAGAGTGAAGAGACAGAACGCTATGGCCCTTTCGCTGTGGGAATAGGAGCCGTACTTACTTTGGTCACCCAACGTTTAATTCCTAGCTTCGTCCCTGATTGTAGCCCAAAATTTTCCTGAAGAGAAAAGTAAAATCCTCCATGCCACAAAAGAGGAACACAAACATGAGAAATGTTTCTACTCATGGGAAAGACATGATTCACCCATACGGTTTCATTCTTACACATTTGTGTTTATACAGGGCCATAGCAGATTACCTTTCAAAAGATCTTCCATACAAGTTATCATCAGAAGATGTTTATGTAACACTTGGATGCGCTCAAGCCATTGAAGTCATATTAACAGTTCTTGCTCGTCCAAATGCAAACATTCTGCTCCCAAGACCAGGCTTTTTCCTTTACGAAATCCGTGCTGCTTATTGCCAACTTGAAGTTCGCCACTTTGATCTTCTTCCAGAGAAAGGTTGGGAGGTAGATCTTGATGCTGTTGAAGCTCTAGCAGATGAGAATACAGCTGCTATTGTCATCATTAACCCTGGAAATCCTTGTGGAAATGTTTTTACGCATCAACATTTGAAGAAGGTGCGGGTTTTTCTCATTATGCTGAGTTATAAATGTGTTGTCTGGCAAATTTAACCGGTTGTGGTTATTGCGTTGATTGATGATCATATGATGTGTTAGGTTGCTGAGACCGCAAGAAAGCTTGGAATACTAGTGATTTCTGATGAAGTTTATGATCATCTCACTTTTGGGAGTAACCCATTTGTTCCTATGGGCGTCTTTGGATCAATTGCACCTGTTATTACAGTTGGGTCTATATCTAAGAGGTGGATCGTTCCTGGTTGGCGACTTGGTTGGCTAGTCACCAATGATCCCAATGGCATCCTTGAAGAATACGGGGTTCTCCTCTCTCTCTCTCTCCCCGTGTGTTTGTGTGTATGATATCTCATGCCACAATAGCCTCGCACCTCCCTTTTTTGAATTCAATTGAATGGCCAGTGACTTTTAGGTGTCAGCTAATATCATCAGTTGCATTTTTCTGTGTGAAAATTTTCTCGTCACTGTTATGGTCATATGGTACTTCTTACCGTATGCAGTTTTGCATGAAATGAAATCAATGCTTTTGAACTGGTACTGTTGCTCTTTTCATTAGATCTCATAGCTGTTTGGGAATTTACTATGGTATGGTTTGATGTTTGAAGTGAAACTTGTGTATTCATTTCTTTTACCAGATAGTTGATTGCATCAAGGGATGTGTCGATATTAGCGCTGATCCTCCAACCTTCATTCAGGTTTGTACATCAAGAATCTTTTCCTAAATACCATATGAGAAGAAAAAAAACCCCAAATTTTCAGGAGAGTTAGTTTGAATTCTTATTTTTCTCTCTTTCAAATGCCTGTAGAATGCATGAGATACACAAAAGAAGTTGTTTCGTACTGAATTACTGCTGAAGCATTCACAGGATTGTCGTAAAACCAATTCGAAGTTCCCATTGGATAGTCCTCTAGTTGGCAATAAGGATGTGATAAAGGTTTCAAGTAGGAACATATACTATAGAACATGAAGGGTTTTTTTACCGAGAGATGTTATACGTAATTTGGTTGAAAATCTCTTGTCTAATTATCAACACAACGAAGATATACTCGGGATTCATTTTTTTGTCGAACTATCCACTATTGAGATCTTTCTGGTTCACGTATTACTTACAGTTATTGACCTCCGTTAGCAAAAAAAACAAAAACAAAAAAAGAAGCAAAAATACAATGTGAATTTTATTGTGTACCGTTTATTTATTTTCTTTTGATAATCTATTGTTGGTCATGTTACACAATTCATTTTATCTGACCTATTTGGTGAACTACACTATTTCCATAGCTTGGATGACTAAAAAATGTAATTTTGGTTGTGTTTGTATCTATATAATACAATTCTTCGAAGATGTCTATTGTGCTTTATTTGCTTCGCTCATTCATTAATCCCATTGGCAGTTTGAAATCTTCATTTTTTTTACAAGCTTAGATTGTACATTGAGACTGAGCACTCTATTTAGTTATGTTTCTCCAATTGCTTTTCTCTAGAGAGATGATTTTTAAGGTTTATGGGTCATCAGGGAGCAGTTCCTCATATCCTTGAGAAGACGAAAGATGATCACTTCTCAAAAATTGTCAATCTACTGAGAGAAACTGCAGACATTTGCTATTCTAAAATCGAAGAGATCCCTTACATTACTTGCCCAAGCAAACCTGAGGGGTCTATGTTTGTAATGGTAAGGCTTTAAAATTTTTGATATTGGTGTGTGATGGTAAGTGATTGAGTGGCTCAAAGACCTCTGTTATTAATGGTGCTTTTTGTTGTAGGTTAAACTAAATCTGTCTCTACTGGAAAATATTGAAGATGATATTGACTTCTCTCTCCAGCTGGCTAAGGAGGAATCCGTGGTTGTTCTACCAGGTTAGAAGCAAGCAATTTTACCCAAGTATTTTAAGTAAGGTCATTGCTAACATTTTTGTTTGGCACTTATTTTATCTTTAGCTTGTCAACTTCACGAGCTTTGTAGCAACTGGAGTGTTAGCCCAGTGGTAGGCACTAAAACTCCTATGCATTTGACTGAGATTTAAACCTTACTAGGCTACCAGCTACACCTAACACTGTTGACTTTCACCGAGAAAAAAAACCAAAACTTCATGAGCTTTTGTTACTTCTTGTGAACTCTATTTGATTCCTCTATTGGCCAATCTACATTAGATAGACGTTTTAAGTACTAAAAGTCCCCAAGTGACTCTCAATACTTGGGTAAGGTCACAAGAGACGTGTCCAACATGAATTATTGTCCATCGATCAGCAAGCCTATTTTGTACTTTTGAGTTTTGATTTAACAATGACTATGCATAAGACTCTTGTCTTGTACTAGTGCTCCTTTTCAACTTGTAAATATCAGTTTTTTAACTAGAACATGAAAATATACCTTGAGAAATATAATGTCTAGTTGTCTAGTTGTGGGAACAGGTGATTGGAATATGGGTTGAAGGATGTTGACACATAGACACGTACAACTAGCATAACCTCCAGTTTGATTGCTTTTTGATTTTTTATTCCACTTTTCACTAGTACCATGTTGATGAAATCTTCAGACTTTCATCAGGAAATTGTCATAACGCTTTGTCTATGTAATATTGGTTGTGATTTTGGAATGTTATTTACCAAATTTCAAGTAAATCCTCGATGTCCAATAAAGTGCTTTATTTGCAGGGGTGGTTGTTGGTCTTAAGAATTGGCTACGTATAACATTCGCCATTGACCCTGCATCTCTTGAAGATGGCCTAGGGAGGGTAAAAGCTTTCTGTGAAAGGCATGCTAAGAAGCAACAAGTTGAAAAGACAAGTTCTTCCATTTAGCTCAGATGTGGTCAACCCCCTTCTCTGGTAACTTACTGATTCTGCTACATGCCTTTGGCTTATTGTAGAGGATTTCATAGGTTCTGCCATGGGGAGGTAAGTGCTGATCAACTTCTGGATTGATCGCACGTTTCTTTTAAGTTGGCATAATAATGCGCTTGTTCCTAAAACAAGCTGATCAACTACTGCATGTTGATCGCACATTTAATTTAAAGATGGCATAATAATCGCGTGTTCCTTAAGAACTCTGTGTTATTGTACTTTGGGCCGTATGGGGGTCTTGTATTACCCTGTAAAGACATTTGTTGGCTACTTTAGGACCTCAAATGTTCTCTGCGGGGTGATCTGATCAACAGGGCGTTGATCTCATGCGCCGTTTGAAGTCAGCATCATAGTGTGCTTGTTCCTCAAAAACTATGTTTTAGTTATTCGATCAATACGATTCTTGTAGTACCCTGTAAAAGTTGGCACACAAGTGGTGATAAAGAAGTCTCAGCGTTGGTTCTCATGCTTCCTCATTTTTTTGCTTCAATGTTTCCTCAGGGGCGAACCGTTGTGGCTAAATTTTGTTTTCTATTATTGTGTGTTTATTTTAAAAGCAGGAGAATTCTGAATCTTATTGATTGTGCTTCGATGGTATCTCTCTTGAATGATGTAGCAATTGTAATTTGAGGATAAAACACAGCATCTTATTCTTGTTTTCGTATCACTTTCCTTTTTCTTTTCATTTCCCCCTGCGAATTGAAGATCCAAATCATTGAAGTACAGTAAGGAGTGTAGCAAATGTATACATGCCAACTCATTTCCGTCTTATTTTTCCTGTTCTATAACGTGGAACTGAATACCATAGCCGAAATTTTTTGCTAAGCAATGAGTCATAGATTAGGGGAAAATCCAAAGAAAATTTCACCAACTTTGCTATCGTGGTAAAATTCTTGTTTCCAAAGTTTGATTCCTCATTTTGGAGGGAAAAATCCAGGGGGAAAACGGAGCATAAAATAAATAAGATTATAATAAAATGGGCACATAAGAGAAGATGCATAGCAATAGATGTTCAACACGGCCACTTTGTAAGACTTATACGCAAATTTTAATAGTTTGGGATGTTTTTCAAATACCCTTGAAATGTACATTGCGATAGAACTCCACTAACTACGTAATAGATTAGATTTATAACACAATGTACTTTTTTTTACCACAAGCGACAGAAGAATACAACTACAAGTATGAGAACTATATCAAACTGAAAAGAAGTCCAACATCACTTATTGGGCTTGTTTTTAGGTGTTAGCAAATTTTTGGGGTCAATTCATACGAAGTTTTGCTCCGACTGTAATGAGTTCTCAGCAAGTGGAAGGTGGGATTGGATCCAAGGAATTAGCGGTTAGCACGTAAATTGGTTCGGAGACGTGGACTATCAAAAAATTTATAAACCAGACCCAACTAATACCCTCGTTAAGGGAATAAATAATCCTAACAATCGTACAAGAGGAATAGTGTTCACCTGCAGGTGAATACACAAATTTATTTCCCAGGCCGCACAAACCGAGCAATTAAATTGAACAGATACCAATGCTATGTCCACTACCATTTCCTGCACATGGACTCACAAGATGCTTATCAGATCCGCACATCGTATGGCTTTGAACTAATTTGAAAAGAATTAATCCATTGGTCTATATTTGAACTTGTGCAAAAATGGCTCCGAATTGGTGAAACATCATTTTTTAACTTTGATGATAATGCTATTTTGAAACCTAAGGATGTACCTTTAACCAAGTGTTATAGTGCACATGTGTAACTTGTATTTATCTATCTATCCATACTAAACGTAAATGTAGTGTACTTGACAAGTCTCCAAACAATCATACTTGTTTTTCTAAAATTTTATGGTTGGAGGTTGAATTTATAGAGATGAGACCCACTTATTATTTGTTAGCATCTTTGTTAAACTTGGCACATGTTAGCAAACTAAATTTTTTTTTTATCAACAGTGAATTTCATTCCAAGAAACCTAACGGCACTTACATGAAATAATCATAATAGCCAATAAGAACTAAATCTACTGAAAACTAGGAAACGAGTAAAATCCCAAATGGGTATACAAGCTCAAAGACGCATTACTGTCAAACTAGACCGGCGTGATGCAGTGTAGGGTCCATTCGAGAATCAGTAGATAAGCAACCCAGAGCTCAAATCATTAGATCAGTCATTTAAATGGCAAAAGTTGGCATTCACGGCGTAAGGGACAGATCCCTCGCAGCCTCAAAGGGATGCAGGATGCTCCAGTGCAAATTTCTGCTTGCACTTCGAAAATCCGGACACGATAGTTGACCAGACAATCCACAACAAGCCAGACCTCCTTTGCTAGCAAACTACAGATCTAGCACGCAAGTATTGTAGCACAAAAAATACGTTCTTGTTTGTTGAGTCTATACACACAATTAACACACTAATTAACAAAATCACTACGGATGCTATTTTAGCTATTGCCGGAGTGAAAGTCCTTTTTGCCGAAGTGGAAGTTCTTAAGCCCTTGTTTGGATTGTGTTTGAAAAAAATTTCTTAACTCAAAAAACACTCATTATCCATACTTTCAATCATTACTCATCTCCATCTCTAATTATTATTATTATTTCTCTCTCTATCTCTCTCCAATCATTACCTCTACTTTTAATCATTACTCTCATTTCTCTCTCAATTCATAATCCTATAAAATTTCTCAAAAACTCATTCAAACATAGCATAAATTTTCTCTAAAGAATCTCCGTGCTTTTGTTTTGTTCTGCCCAATTAATAAGAATCTCTTCAGCACCAATTAAAAAACCTCCCTATGGTTTACGAGTAATCCATCACTCACGCATTGGTGCGTGAGTCACGTACGCACGATGCAAATGGGTGACAATACAGAGGTAGCCTTTCTATACTCTCTCTACATTTGTGAGGGTTAAAATTCCACCGGTCCCACCCTATTTTCCAAGATTATTTGTAATATATATGTTTTGCCTCATCCAAAAAAATAAAACACACATTTGATGGCGGAACTCACAAAATGTGTGGTGAAAAAGCCTGTGGTGGGTGAAGTTATAATTTCTTGTGCTCTACACAACAGCCACATAATTTTTTTTTTGAAAGGATCACATAGGAAACATTAATGCTAGGTACTAAAAAAATTGAGTGGTGCTAGGGACACAACCACTTACACACCCAAACACACACCCACCACTCACATGAGTGGTGGGTCCCACACACACTACACACTTTAGTGTGTATATGGGACCCACCACTCATGTGAGTGTGGGTGTGTATTTGGGTGTGTGAGTGGGTGTGTCCCTAGAATTATTGAAAAAAATTTATCCAGAAAATAACTCGAAAATGAAAATCAAGGGTTCAGATTATCTTTTCAGAGAATTTGGACCCTTGATTTCCTTTTTGGATACATCAGGGTTTAAATCCCACCAGCCTCACCCCATTTTCCAAGATTATTTTTAACATGTATTTTTGCCTCGTCCAAAAAAATAAAACGCACATTTGACGGAGGAACTCATAACAATGTGCGGTGAAGAAGCCCGCTGTGGTGGATGAAGTTATAATATATTGTGCTCCACACAACAGCCACATACGATTTTTTTTTCCTGAGAGGACCACATAGTAAACATTAGGAAATTCGCGTGCGTTAGTACTAGTACTGTGAAATTTAATGAAAACGCAGGTGCACCCGAAAAATTATTCAATGTTTCTGGGCACTGCCATGCAAAGTTCTGAATATCGTTTCGAACAGGGTACCGGTTTTTTTATTGGTATGGTACGTACCGGTATCGGTCAAGTACCAGGTACCGTTTCGGATTTACCGCAATTACAATATATATAATAATTATATATAATTATAACTCAAAAAAATTTCTCATACCATGTTATTCATCATAAAATACATACTAATATTAAGACAAAAAAAGAAAAGAAAAAGACTAGAAAAAGGACTAGAAGTAGGGGATAATGGTGGGTGCACACTGCACAATAATAGTATCTCAAAAAAGCTAATGCGTGCATCAAAAAGTAACTGTGCCTCTCTGCTCATATTTCCGAAATCAACAGAGAAGAAAAGGAAGTCTGAAAACTCTTCCACTGTAGCTCTTTTTGCGTTTTTCCCGATCTGGTTCACTGGCCATGGTTATCTCCTCAAGAAAAGAGGTTATTTTAGCTCCGTTCACAGATTGAAGAGGCGTGAACAGCAGATCACGTACAAACGCAAATCTTCTTTTTTATAGCTCTGATCTTCTTCTTCTTCTTTCTATTTTTTTTTTTTTCCCCCCATTGGTCGATCCATACCGCCGGGAATCACCGAACCGGCCGGAACTTTCCGTTACTGCCCGGTACCGCCGGTATTGGCCGGAAAGTTCTCCGGAACGGAATCACACCTATCTTATACCGGTTTTTCTCTAAAACGGTACGTACCGGCCGATACGGAACGGTATCTATAACTCTGCTGCCATGTGGTATTCAAAACTCATCATCCATCATACATTTGTGTGGTTTTCACCACAAAGTGTGTGAAGTTCATACTAATATGTAATAGAGAAGAGCTATGGGCATTGTCACGTTGTGCCCCATGAATATGAAATAATTACTCAAACTATTTTACAACCACATGTTCATGTGGAGGCCATACACTTAGTGATAGACCCCACATAAATGTGTAATTGTAAAATGGTCCGCAATTCTTCCCCGGACGATTTTATAATTTCACTCTCCTAGTCCCATGCCGAGCAATCCGGAATATCTCACTCTCTCCTCAAAAAACCAAGAAAGTGAAGAAACTACTGTAACCCCCGCTCACGAAAACTTCCCAAGCAATGGCGACCGGACCGTCACTGAAATGGGATATCAGCCATGCAAACGGAGAAGGGAAAACAGCGTCGGTAATCACCGTCAAAAGCGCTCTTGGAAAGATAATGAAGAACCTCAACGAATCCGATACAAGGCCAGTCATCCCTCTCGGCCTCAGTGACCCGTCAGTGTTTCCGTGCTTTCGGACCACCCGTTCGGCCGAGGACGCCATTGTTGACGCCGTTCGATCTGCTAAGTTCAACTGCTACGCTCCCGCCGTTGGCATTGAGCCAGCCAGGAGATTCTATTGTAGTTGCCAAATCTTTCACCCACATGCTTAACTTAGCCAATTTGGTTGAGGAGGTCCAGATAGCTTACTACCGCAGGATTAAGTTAAAAGAAAGGTGTTATTGCTGACGAGGCATCTGCAACAACTGACTCAGACATCAAAGAGACCCTCATGAGGCTTGTGGTGCAATTGAAGAAGTTTTTGATGCTTGAAGAACCAGACAGTAGATTTAGCTCTTACGGCACATCCTAATCAATCAGTCCGAAGATCTTTGCTTCAAAAACATGCACGGTATGGCCTACAATCTGCAATTGTGATAGTTTGCAGATCACTCGTTTGCTATTTGGTTCAATTTTTT